>NC_060119.1:1185275341-1185939508 GCF_021461395.2 Schistocerca americana | reverse complement strand
TATTTACTTTCCCTTTCAAAGTACCAATGTCCCTCCTCTCTTCCTCAGTAATTACAGCACTTAATTCTTTTGGTCCCTGTTCTTTGTTCCCAGTGCGAATGACTGAATTAACTTCTGGTCCTGCAAGTGATGTCTGTCCGGTTTCCTTTGTGCTGACACTCATTCCGCTTTCGTTGGTGTGCACAATTTCTGAGCACAGCCTTTCAGTTTTAGTCCTTTCTTTCCTAGTTTCCATAATCTCCTTCTCTGCACTACCTTTCTCAGGAGACTCCAAGTTGTTACCGCACCCCACTACAAGAGCACAAGAGCTGCCGCCTTCTAATGGGGTAGATTCTATAGTTTTCGTGTCATTTCTGCTTCCAAAGCTTGAGTTCACAGGATCCAATTTTGGAGGAGAGAAATTTGGGCTACTTCCAGTCTCTGTTTCAGCATCTGAATGCCCACAATTTGGTAACTTAAGGCTCACAGACTTCAACTCAGGGAAAGACTCTACAGAACTGAACTCTTCTTTAATGCAACATTGTGCATCTGATGTGTCCAGATTATTGCACTGAAGTGTTTTTTCATCTATGTCTGAAATATCTGCACAGAGTGGTTCAGCTACAAGTTCTTCATTTTGATCAAGAACTTTTTCTTCATCCTTAACAAATATGGAAGTAAGGAACACTTCCCCATTTTCAATTTCTACTTTCTCATTGCTAGGTGAAATTTTATGTGAATCTGGTAACACATCTTTTTCACTGAATGTACAAATATCTCTTTCTCCTTCAGCATTTCTAAGTGCTCCAATTTCCTCACACACGTTACTGGTTTCTAAACTCAACAATGACTCACAAGATTCAATTCGTCTTTCTGGCTTATCATTCACATTCATTCCACTAAGTTCAGTGTCTGAACGATGGTGTACTTTTACTGGTGAAGAAAAAATATCTTCCCTGACAAAAGTCTGTTCATCCGTACCAGCATGCTTATTATTTGGCATGGGAGGAAAGGAATTTCTCTTATGCAATCCCACTTTAGCCACTACTGGCTTGTGGGGTTCTACACTGCTCTGTCTGAAATAGTGTTTTCTTGATTTAATAGATACATTAGGTAAATCAACTTCCTTCAACAGCCAAGGTATATTATGAGGATTAACTGCTGTATCTTTTGTCATAAGTCTGCTCTTGGAACATGCAGGTGGATTGGTTGCATCGGAAAACCAGTTCTGCATAACTTTCTCTTTAGCAGATTGACTTCTCTCTGAATCTTGACTCTTTCCAGCAACAGTTTCTTCACTGCTGCCTCTTTTTGCAATTCCATTTACCAAAGATTGTTCCTTTCTTTGGCTCAATTTAACTTTTGACACAAAACCTATAGGCTGACCTTTACAAATAGTTCTAGTTTTATTACAAAGGAACAATGGAGATTTTTTAGCAACTCTGATGCCTCTGTTGGAAGGTAGTAATTTTCTTTGTGCTTCTCCAGGCAATTGCTTTGTGGTGTGTAAAGCAGTCGACTTGTTTCCAATCTGAGGGATTTCTTTACTAACTTCTGAAATATTTTTTGTTTTACACATTTTTTGGCCATTTTTCTGTTCACCAGTGATACTGTCAGCCTCACATTCATCAGCACCAAAAAGCTCTTCAAACTTCTGACTCAACTTCAATTTCCTTTTAAATGACTCAGGAGCCCTTGATTGTTCTTTGAAGCATTTTCCTTGGCTATCTGTTTCACGCTCTTCGTGTATATATGGACGTTTTAGCAAGGTTTCTGCTTCAGTTTTTCCAGCCGTTTTTGTTTTGCTTGACGTGTGCTTCACACTGTGGTCTTTAGTTAACACAAATTCACACTCACTACTCTCTCCATTATTCCTGTGTTGATCTACTGCCTCTATAGAAATAGATGGTTCTAACGGCACAGTACATTCTTTCTTGTTGCCGTTTTCAGCGTTACTACCTTGCTTACCCGTAGAGCTGCCACTGTCATGAGGTATTTGTCTGCAGACAGGTGTCAACCTGAACTGTTCTTTTGTTTCTGGGCTTCTAGCTGTATTTCTCTGAACAGTTAAACAGCTAGTCTTATTCTGCACTTTTATATCATGCACAGTATCACTAATTTGTGGATTCACAAAACCATCTGGTGAATTATTTTCTCTCTTTGTTGTAGCATGTCCAGACTGGTTGTTGGTACTTCCACTGAACAGTGATTGAGACATTTTATCCTGTTTTTCAACAAAAGTTTTTGTGGTAGAGGATGCAGGAGATGTTATTTCAGATTCCGCACTACTCTTAATATTGTCTTTCAATTCACTGGTGGCAGAATCATTAAGTTTGTTCTCAAGTGACAGCCTGAATTTGTTATTCCTGTAGACAGCAACATCTTTATCATTTGCTGATGATGGTTTTACAAGCTGGGTGCGGGATGCTGAGTGGAAAGAGAGATTGTCTTTGGCTGAGGTGTCACATTTAGCAAGTGTTGACGAGGATGCCAACTCTACCTTGGTTAACATTTTACTGTGATCCTCAGTAGTACTGTGATTGAACTTGGCACGGCCATGAATGTTGTTTGGATGTTCACACAACTGAGAACCTTGTGTTTGAATAGAGTTGTTATTTTCAAACATAAAGGGAACACATACTACATTTTGCGGATTATCTCTGTCACACTCAACCCCTGATTCTAGTTTCAAACTTCGTTCAATGCTCTCTTGGTCCTCCACTTCATTCTCACTCAATTCTTGCACATTTCTACACGATATTTGTTCATTAACGGAAGTTTTTGAAGAAGACTTGCATATATCTGTATCATCACAGTCAGTACTAAGTTTATTAGAAAGTGTGCAAGAATTTCCTTTCATTGATTCAATAGTGGAAGTTACAACGGCACCATTTTTTTGCTCTGTTACAGCTGTAAGAGACTCAACCTTATTTGCCATAACTTTCAAATCAATAGATACAGGAAGCGCAACAGGTTGTTCCATTTTTGTGTCATTTGATCTCCTTGCATTAACATTATCATGGGAAGATGAACTGTCCCCATCTTCACGTAAGTTTGGAGATGTCCTAATCTCTTGACGAAAAGTTCCCAAAGGCAGAGAGAGCATTTGTTCTGAGGATTTATTTTTTTTACTGCTTGTTAAAAATTCTGCACTACTGCACATATTCACAGATTTTTTGGCCACAATACTTGATGTACTAGTCAGATCACACAACAAGTCACTCTCATGACACTGCTGTGCCATGCTTACATCTCTTGAGAGTATTCCTTTAATAATTTCTGGTGTGGATGCTGCAGTTGCAATAGTTTGTTCATTTACACTGGTTTCCTTTAAAACTTTAGACACATCTGGTTTCAGCATTGTACGTCCAACATCATGACAGTTCTTGCTGCTTGGATATTCTGTCATCTGCACAGTAGCCTTGGAAGTGTGTATGTTATTTACTGAGTCGACAGGAAATCTGGCTTTATCCTGATAACTGTTCTTCTTCTGCTTTTCTTCTGTAAAGCTGCAGTCTCTCCCAATATTACAACTAGCATCAGATGTTCTCTTTCCAGCAAAAGAGTCAGGTCTCTCCTTTGTTAGCTGCAATATAGAGTCATTCTTTGCAGTTTCACCTTTACTGTCACCATATTTTTCCATATTTTTAATATTGGTTTTGTCAAAAAAATACTGCTCTGTTGTAAAGTGTGTGGATTTTTCATATTTGTGCAACTCTGTCTCTGTCCTGTCCTTAAACTTCTTGAACTTTGCCCTCCCTATAGATTTTTCTACCGTATGATGAGATCCTTCACACCTCCTCTTGAGACTATTTACAGTTTTGATTGGTAAATGGTTATACGTTGCACATTCTTGATCTTTTTCATGTTTATGTTTTTCTTCATTCATATTTTCTTTAGGCTTATTACATTCGCTGCTTGTATAACATTTTTTGTAATGTTTTTGCGTGTAACTTGCATAGTAATCACTGTCACTTGTGATTCTCCTGAAAGAAAATAAAAAGGAGTCACCATTTAATAGCTTGGAAGTAGTGAAAAAATATCTACAAAAAACTGAAGTCAAATATTTCAATAAGAACTGAAGGGGTAGAGGTGTGAGACTGTACAGAGACATACTTTCTGTCAGTTTTTGGTACAGATACATATGTAAATAAAATCATTTTGTAACAATTAAATATAAGTAATAACAGAACGGATTTCTGAAGGCACTACTACATCTACTGCAAATGGTGCATGAAGAAGAATGAACTTTTGCAGGCTGCACAATAATGCAATTTAAAATCACTTGGTAAATGAGCACTCTGATATCCATTGAGTTGACCTGTTCAGGACCTACATTACAGTAAACATTGGTGTTTCACTGTGGCGGTGTGTCAGACAGCATCTAAATTTCATTTCTATTGCTTTGAGCTTGGTTATTTTCAATGAGATCACTCAACATAATAATAATAATAATAATAATAATGCAACTGAAGGATAAGAAAGAGGGAAATGGTGAAAACTTGAGATAAATGCAAATGAATACATAATAAAATTATAGGGGTCATCAGGTAGGAAAAAGTGAATTTAGTGACAACAGGGGTTAAAGCAAACTGAGGCTAAATCCAGAACAGTGGCAGGACATGAGGGTAAGTTGGAGGTTAAGTTTCCACTTCTGAATTTCAGGACCATCACCAGTTTACAATAACAGGGAGCAGACTGCTAATGAGGGCAGAACCCATTTTTGCACACTGCTGCCAGAGGGGGTTAACTGGGCAACTGGCATTGCTCAGTAACAAATTGTGTGTGACCACAACACTAATCAAAAACCTGCACTTTACTATGTTGCACTAGCAAAAATGCACAGTTCTCATGTGACACTAAAAGCCTTGATCGGGGGAACTACGTTCCAATGTGGGAAGTGTCAACTGACATATCATTTTAGTTTGACTACAGAGCTATTTTACTGAGTCGTGACATGAGCACAAATTGCCTACCTTAGGGACACAGCAAGAGTCGGAACATGCTAGCACCTGTTACAGTGGAAGAGCTACCTACATACTCCCATATAGTATTACTTTCATCCACATCCTGAGACAGAAACTTCCCACCAAACATCAGATCTAAGCCCTCATGTATTTGAGTTTTTATTTTTCCCCCTTTTCTATTCCTTAATAAATTTAGTTTTCACATTTCATCCTCTCTTTCTCTTTCGATTTGTCTTTACTTCTCAATATGTTCCTGCAGTTGTCCTTTAACTGAAGCCTGCACAGTGCTTATGATGGATTGTCTTTGACCTACTCTCACACATTCATTTCCAGTATCCCCCCCCCACCCCACCAACCCAAACCCCCGCACTCTGCTTAACTCTTTCTCACAACAGCTGAGTCCCTCTCAGCACAGAGTCTTCCAACCTTCCTCAACCAACAATCCTGCTTTCTTTCCGGAAAAAACAACATATAGTTCTGGAAACTAGGAGTACTGTTTTCTGTTTTAAATGTTTCTAATGGCAACAATGGAAGTTGCTGAAGATTGTAAATACATAACAGCCTTTCTGTGTCTACATCAATAACAATAATTTTATAAAAAAACCTGTGAATATGAATTCTGTTCAGGTATCATTCAACCTCCACTACAGTTTCTAATTTCTGTTTTAACTGGTATTTTGCCTGCTTCAATCACATTTTACTGTACTACTGTAATTAACAATGACAGTCGTTTCCTCAATAGTGGCACACCCCACCTCCCACCCTCCCACATACATATTACACTGTAATAAAGAGATATAATAAGCAGGTGTGTTATCTGTAACATTCTATGTGAGGATGGCAAGTACATTGACTTGACCACTCACATGAATAGCAAATGTCACAACTGTGGTAAACCACTAACTTGCCCATCATTTGTGAACAAGCTGCACACCATAACGCTAATGACTTCAATGGCTGCTTCACTACAGGAGCCAGTTGAATGCTCCCTTCCATCACACATTTCTCAGAACTACACAGGTGGAAATTGTCTCTCCAGTATGTCCTGCACTCTCGCAGTCCCCCTGGCCTAACTTCGTTCCCACTGCCCACCTTACCTTTTCCCACCTATGTTCTGTTCACACCACTCCTTCCCCTCCCAGATTGTGTACTGCCTTCTCCCACCACTCATCCTCCATCCTCCCCTCCCTCCATGCAGTCTCTCTCTCCCCCCCCCCCCTCTCCCTCTCCCCATTCCCTCCCTCTTTTATGTTCTACCTTCGGAACTCCTGCCACCAAGTCACCTGGCGAAAGACCTGCCTCACACTGCCCCACTACTCCATCCTTGCCCTGTACATCCTTCCCTACTACCTACCTACCTTCATCTACCCAGGCAACTACTTTCAATAATCAATGTTCAATAGTCTCACAGCTACGGTATGTGTGTGTATCATCTACTAAAAAAAGGGCAATGGCTCGAAAGCTAGTGTTAACTGTTTTCTACTATGTGTTGAGTTGACTATTTAAGTTGCTTCTGTGTTATGCTGGCAACAATGCTACTCGCCACTAGCTCCACATATGGTCAGAAGTCACACATTATTTTAATCACAAAACCACAGATTTGAGGAGAAATTTAAAAGTAAACTTTTAAGAACCTGCCCACACAATGAAAGAACCAGTATGCCCAAGTTAAACAACAGTAACAAATAATAACGGATTTTTAAGGTAAGTGAAGGCTAAGAATTAATTAATGGCAAGGGTAGTTTTACGAAGTGCACCTGCTATGAATGGAATAACTTTCACAGTTGACCTGTAATAGGCCAAGTCTGTTACTGAAGTATCATTCTTTCTGTTACATTTCACACAACAGCTCCTGCATCTTAAAGAGTAGGGAAAAACTGATAACAAAGGTGTGAACTTTTATGTCGTGTGAGCACACGGGCCAATGACAACACTGAATATAAAAAACAAGATATTTAATTTAACTTTGTTATTTACTTAAAGTTTCTATTATTAATTATATCAAAGGGAATATTCAGTTCAGAAAACTATTAACTTTTAAGAGGGAGCTGCTTGCTTACATTAAGGATGTAAAATTGTCAGTACTACCAATACACATACACGGGAGTAAAAGAATCAATCCCAGCTATCATAACTATTAGTTTTCTATGAGGAGGAAAGAGAGATATACTCAGTGGGAGGGGGGGGAGGGGGGAGGGGGGGGGGGACATATCTCCACCTCATGTCTGCAAGATCTGCTTCATTATTAACATTCACCAATACCCCGTTTTATGAATTTGTCATGAATACAATCTGATCCCATGCAACAGCTGAACTACAAAATGTGAAATTATAGATAGCAATTAGAATACTAAGAAAATAATTTGATTTGAGAGAAAAATAGGTGAAATACCAAGCAACTAAATTTACCTCATACACTTCTTATGGATACAATGACATTAAATAAAGGTCTGTCCTACCTTTTTGTGTGGAGATCTATCTCTCTGTTGGTAAGACGCTCCAAACTTACAACAGTTTGTTGTGCAAGCTGTCTTAATGCCTTCCTTAGCTGCACTTTGGGAAATCCGTTTTTCACTAAATCTGAACGCAGCTGAAAATTAAATTTATATTAATGTGGTACTTGTTTTGATACCACTCTCTAATAATATTTTACTAGTGCAACAAACAGTATTAGGTTATAGTAACTTATGGGAATGCAGCCATTTTGACTGATTCACACCCTGGAAAAGTAAAAGACACACACACACACACACACACACACACACACACACACACACACACACACACACAACTAGAGATCACCAACATTCAGAAGTTATCATAAGTGATGATAATACCCAGGTTGCACCAAGGGCTACAGCCTCTTTGCTTTACACAGGCAACACTTCGAACACATTTTGTAGAAATATAATGTGAAATGTGTCTTACAAAAACCACCTACAATTAGGATCCTTTTAGGTTCCTTTAAGGATGAGCTTGGTTTGCAGAAGGCTAGTGTCTATCGTACTCCTTGTAGTTGTGGTATGTCATATATTGGTTAGACTTACCGTGACTATGGAAGACCGGTGTACTGAGCATATGTGTCACACATGCTTGCAACAGGCAAGTGAATCTGCTACTGCAGAACATTATCATCCTACGGAATATAACAACATGGAGATTCTGGCATGCCCTTCCAACTATTGAGATAATGTTATTAAGGAAGCAGTTGAAATAAAATTAGGAAGTAACCTTATAAAGAGAGATGTAGTTTTCTGCTTTAATTCTGCATGGAATTCTGCTCTCCCCCCCTCCTCCCAATCAAAAAAAACAGAAGGACAGAGTTAATGCTACCTCACCGATAGGTTATTAACACTCGCTATCGATAACTTCTGAGGGTGTGTGGTAGCACTTGTGTTCAGAGAGAGAGAGAGAGAGGAGAGAGAGAGAGAGAGAGAGAGAGAGAGAGAGAGAGAGAGATATATATATATATAAAAACAAAGATGAGGTGACTTACCGAACAAAAGCGCTGGCAGGTCGATAGACACACAAACAAACACAAACATACACACAAAATTCAAGCTTTCGCAACAAACTGTTGCCTCATCAGGAAAGAGGGAAGGAGAGGGGAAGACTTTCGTCTTCCCCTCTCCTTCCCTCTTTCCTGATGAGGCAACAGTTTGTTGCGAAAGCTTGAATTTTGTGTGTATGTTTGTGTGTCTATCGACCTGCCAGCGCTTTTGTTCGGTAAGTCACCTCATCTTTGTTTTTATATATAATTTTTCCCACGTGGAATGTTTCCTTCCATTTTATATATATATATATATATATATATATATATATATATATATCATAACTGTTCTGCGGAGCAACTGTTTTTAATTCCGTTGTCCCTTGCAAAATTTTGGCTTGAAAATGACAAGGTATTCGCCTGTCGAAATATTGGCAGCTGTTGACAACAACACTCCGCTGCATTCCCATGAGTTATTTGAACATTTTATATGCCGAGATAAACTTGAGCAATTAGTATCTGAACTGTCACAACGGTCAATAACATATATGACAATTTCCTGGTTAAACAACATATGCTCTAAATAATTCGGAATCATATTTAAATTTTCCATGTAAAAACACTTGCATATAGCCTGCATGAAAGGAAATTCCAAGCGTAAGTGAAATACCTATCATAGCAATGCATACAATAATAGAATTCACATAACTAATGCCACACTGTTACTGTATTTACTGATAACAACCAACATCTACTGCGACAGAAACAATTTTACTAGAGCACTGATACAAGCAAATTAAACAGTTGAATAAAATGTGTGTATACCACACAACCAACAAAACTTTCTCTGTTAAAGAGAATAATTTTCAAGACAATTTACACATCAGTTAAGGTAACAACCCTTACATTTTACATCTGTGTCTCTTTCTGTGGACAGTCTTCCTGGTCTGCAATGAAGTCTTTCCATTTAAGTATAAACAAGCACGATTTTAAACTGAGAATACACTGCACTGGAGACAGTGTCAGTTCTCACATCTAAAGACGAGGAACTTTTGACCGGCTCCATAAATGAGCAAGATTCTCATAATTACTGTACATCATGACTTACTTATGTTTATTTTACAATTACTGTCATTATCGTAACCTTTTTTTTTTTTCCAGTTGAATAAGAACTAGTTGTGCTCCAAATGAAAACAGACACTTGAGGCTTCTTACTCTCTTTTAAATGGATAAGACAAAAATCATTTCTTAACCCTTAAATGCATGATTGTTTATTTCAAGCTATAAAAATTACCACGTTTAGTTTATAGTGCCGACATAATGAAAAAAATATTGAATTTTTTTTTTATTAAATTAACAAAGCATTATTGTTGACAATCTCTGCAAACAAAACCAGACCTAATTTCAAATCTATCTTAAAAACACTTGAATTAACTGTCCACACCATATCTACTTATGCTTTCAAAATAATAAAGTAATTTTCATACACACAAATCAGTGCACAAACACCAAAACTATGTCTCTACTTTCCGCCAAAACACACGTGCGGCAATACATCCACACAGCTGATTGTCAAACTGGTTCAGTTCATCCTGCCATTTACGATCGCTATGAAGAACAACTAGCAGCTTAGCAGCTGCAGTAGAGTGTATACACTTAACTAAGTAACGAATTTGTTACAAAATGTTGCTCAGTGTAGGATACATTGAAGAATTGAAGTCCATAACTGATCAGCTACACTATGCGTTAAAGGGTTAACATGTCTAACCACACAAGCAAATATTATAAAATGAAAACGAAGTGGACAAGAGGCATTAACATTCCAAAATGTATTGCTGCCAACACTTTTTTGACATCTGTTACAAGATTCCAAGATATCTGAATGTCTCAAAGGCTTTCTTAAATAACAGACCTCAGAATGTTGCTCCTGACAGCAAGTGTTCATCAGAGAAAAGGATATCATCAGATAAGTGCGGTAGGATGGCTACTATTCTCTATACACATAAATGGGAAAATAATCCTATAATGTTAGAATACAGCATTATTAAGGTGATTCTTGAAAAAGTCACACTGATTAAATATGTTGGAAAGCTAAATGAAATGGCCCCACCAGATCAGATTAAAGAAAGACCCAAAGCGATTCAATGGGGTGGGGGTGGGGGGGGGGGGGGGGGGGGCGTTGCTACATTTTCTACCAGTAGGTTCTATCAATGCACCTCGGAATAATTTTGAGAATCAACATTTGAAGCTGACTGCGGAACAACTCTGCTGCCACCAACATACATTTCACAGCGGAACCACGAAGATAACAGAAATTAGGGCTCATGAGAAGGCATAAAGATAATCATTTTCCTTTGCTCTATTTGTGAGTGGAACAGAAAAATAAATTACTAGCGGGTACCCTCCACTACACTCCATAAGGAGGCTTGCAAACTATGTATTTTAAGGTAGACTAACAGCAGACACACATCCAGATTACAATTATTAACAGAAGCTTGAAGATCTATCCTGTCCTGAATTATACATATGAATGAATGTTTTAGGAAAGATTAGTATAAAGCACTGTATTAGCCCACACAATGCTGAGTGTGAAAGTGCAAAGACATTAACTTCCAGTTAATAATGAGTGTGATGATGTTCTACTAATATGCTAAAATATGTATTACAAACTTACGTGTACTTTGTCAGCAAATCTTTAATGACGAGTTGCTTACATCAGCTATTCATAAATGACTATGGCTTTACTTTGAGTGTGTTCACATTCACATAACATGTAAGTTGATATCTTAATTAACAGAAAAGCACTACTCTGAAAGAAAAGTCATGTAATAATCAGCTGTTTTCCAATTACACAATTTCGCATATAAGATGATACTGATGTTTGCTACAGACAATAGAGGACATTATGTGAAGTGTACACATCTCTAACAGAGAACATCTTCATCACCTCTCTAAAGACTGACAAATCACAGCACAGGTGCAAATTGCCAATAGAGTTTGTGTGGCCTCTGTGGCACTATCAGGACTTTGACGACAAAACTGTTCTGTACTATAGTACGTTTCCCCTAATTAACCTTCATAATGGAGTTTAGAGTCGAGCCTCCTTGGTTGTATAGGGTTGGTTCTGGGGACCAGACAAGGATCTTCGACAGGAATGGTGATCTGTCAGAGTAGCAAGACAACATGAACTCTTCAAACAAGAGTATTTAGCATTAGACATATTTAGATGCAAAGTATCTGAATAGAAGTTCAGCCTACACACACACACACATTGGCCAGAACCTCCACTACAATTAACTGCCACATCCCAGTGTCAGAACCAACCATCAAGTCTCCAAAATGAACTCCCATTACGTCAGTAGCTGCACTGGCTCCCTGACACCATCTGTTCCTATGCCAGTTCTTTATCAACCACTGCCTTAGCTACAACACCCACAATAATCTGCATCAGAAATCAAGTCCCTGTATACAATTTTCACTGACAGTTCCTCCACTATTACATTTATCTCACCCTACATAAATTGCTGATGCCTGATGTAAACAAGATTCCCCACACTAGTTTCTATGGTAGTCTATTAAGGAGCAGATCTGAGGTTTTCTGTTTTTACTTGACGAGACTGACTATACTCCCCACATAGATTATTTCTTAATACAAGCTGTCTGACATCTATGATAGCTTGGAATGAATCACAACACTTTCAAAAATATAAAGAAAAGCACTTGCTTCATGGCAATATCAGTGATAACATCCATCATATGTACTCCTTTGTGAATGTGAGTTTATCGTCGTTACTGCTGCCTAAATATTGTTGTTGTGACTATCAAGCCAACTGTCTATAGGTGTACAAACCAGTGCCTTAACCAAGTACCAGGGCTATGAATCATCTGAACCGACTTTGTCAAAGAAGTAGGTCCCTAATACAATATAAGACCCTAAGAAGCAATCAAGTGGAAAGTGAAATGGACATTCAATTCCAGCTATTGTGGCATTAGTATTTATTGAAGTGTCTTTTAAGCTTCAATAAGAGAAGAAGTGATTATGTCCTTGAACCTGTTCCCTTGGGGCACGTTAAAAGATATTAACACTTTCGCACCTGAGCCCAGTGCTGACCCATGTGACCAGCTAACTGAGCATTTTTCATGATTTTTAGAATTCAGTAACTTTTTGAGCTGTAATGCTAGAGGAAAAAACTTTTTATGTTTTTGCAGACTGATGTGTCATCTTTATGAGGAAGTAGGTTGTGGCAGGTGAAAGAAAGAAAGAAATTTTTGATATCAAAAAATATTACTATGTATTTTCAGATTTTGAAAAAAGTCAAACACTGAATGTAAGACACAAACAATTTGTTTTTGTATGGTATTCCCTTAAACATTCCGGTATACATAAAGAGACATTACACTCTTGACACCACCAACATGTCCCTTTCCTTCCTGACTTGCCAGTCTGTGCTTTGCTCCTTTCTGAACAAACTTTATTAACCCATGTGGGGTTTGCTTTCTTCATTGTCACTGGGATCTTCTGTACAAAATGCCTTCCCTTCAGTCTATCATTGATTGGACTATTTACAGGTTCAGTTTCCTTGTGTGCCCTTTCCACAAAGAGGCACGCCAACCTGAAGAAAAAATATCTTCATAATACATTTTTCCTGTCTTCAGCATTTCTTGTCTCCTTGTACAATACATATGCTTTTGTGAGACTCATCATAAACCTGTGAAAAAGTAACTTTTTCCACCATTTGAACTGCTTCCTGCCAAATGGATAGTAAGCAACCATCTGATCAAAACGATCTACTCCTGTTTTATAAGTATAGTAGTCCACCACTACCTCTGGTTTCATTTTGTCCCTATAGGTTGATAATTGAAAATTCCCTACTGGCACTATCTCGCCCTAATTTCTATCAGCAGAAATTCATAGTCTGGAATCTATCTCCGTGGTTGTAGAAGAGCCGAGGGCATAGCGAATCTTTTTAAGTCCCCACGTCTGCCATTGAACGACACAGATGCTGTGTCGGTATACGCGGCGGGTCTCGACTTCACTGCAACTGCCTGAATGGTCCTCTTGACCCCTTATTTATACCACCTTCGCGCGTCACGGAAAGCTTCTAGAATGTTCTGGAAGGTCCTATATCTCTGACTCAGAGACTGGCCACACTTACTGGTATGTTTCCATCATCACGAGATGCGCGACAGCTATTTGGTTCCCTGTTATCGTCACATAAGCTTATTTGACTCTTGGCGCCCCTGTGCCGGCACTTGGGTAAACGCTATCATCAAATACGCCCACAGTGCTTCCGTCCTGGAACGTGCTGCTTCACTGCTTTAAGAGGTCAATTATTCTTACTACTGTTAATTTATACTTGTCATTAAGCTAGATTCGCAACAAAATGTCACTCAGCTTCACAGGCTGCCACTTAGCAAACAAACTGTGTGTCTTTAAAGAGTTATTCCTTCTCATTTTATTGACAATATTTGCTGCATATCTATTAGTTTCAGTTTTGATTGTTTCCATAATTTCGTCTCTCATAAAAACACTGAAACAATCATAAGCACTTCAGTTTCCATTTATTTGTGCACTAACTCCACTACGTTCCCAAAAAACATGAACATCCGGCAAAACATCGTCTTGCGAAATACCCTCAGACTTCAAGAAGAACATAATAATTCCAACCCCAAAGTAAGCAGGTGTTGACAGATATGAATATTACTGAACTATCAGTTTAATAAGTCACGGCTGCAAAACACTAACATGAATTCTTTACAGACGAATGGAAAAACTGGTAGAAGCCGACCAAGGAAGAACAATTCGGATTCCGTAGAAATGTTGGAACACGTGAGGCAATACTGACCCTATGACTTATCTTAGAAAATAGATTAAGGAAAGGCAAACCTACGTTCCTAGCATTTGTAGACTTAGAGAAAGCTTTTGACAATGTTGCCTGGAATACTCTCTTTCAAATTTTAAAGGTGGCAGGGGTAAAATACAGGGAACGAAAGGCTATTTACAATTTGTACAGAAATCAGATGGCAGTTATAAGAGTCGAGGGGCACGAAAGGGAAGCAGTGGATGGGAAGGGAGTGAGACAGGGTTGTAGCCTATCTCCGATGTTATTCAATCTGTATATGGAGCAAGCAGTAAAGGAAACAAAAGAAAAATTCAGAGTAGATATTAAAATCCATGGAGAAGAAATAAAAACTTTGAGGTTCGCCGATGACATTGTAATTCTGTCAGAGACAGCAAAGGACTTGGAAGAGCAGTTGAACGGAATGCACAGTGTCTTGAAAGGAGGGTATAAGACGAACATCAACAAAAGTAAAACGAGGATAATGGAATGTAGTTGAATTAAATCAGGTGATGCTGCGGGAATTAGATTAGGAAATGAGGGGATTAAAGTAGTAAATGAATTTTGCTATTTGGGGAGCAAAATAACTGATGATGGTCGAAGTAGAGAGGATATAAAATGTAGACTGGCAAATGGCAAGGAAAGCGTTTCTGAAGAAGAGAAATTTGTTAACATCGAGTATAGATGTAAGTGTCAGAAAGTCGTTTCTGAAAGCATTTGCATGGAGTGTAGCCATGTACGGAAGTGAAACGTGGACGATAAATAGTTTAGACAAGAAGAGAATAGAAGCTTTCGAAATGTGGTGCTACAGAAGAATGCTGAAGATTAGATGGGTAAACCACATAACTAATGAGGAGGCATTGAATAGAATTGAAGAGAAGAGAAATTTGGGGCACAACTTGACAAGAAAAAAGGATTGCTTGGTAGGGCATATTCTGAGGCATCAAGGGATCACAAATTTAGCATTGGAGGGCAGCGTGGAGGGTAAAAATCGTAGAGGGAGATCAAGAGATGAATACACTAAGCAGATTCAGAAGGATGTAGGTTGCAGTAGGTACTGGGAGATGAAGAAGCTTGCACAGGATAGAGTAGCATGGAGAGCTGCATCAAACCAGTCTCAAGACTGAAGACCACAACAACAATGTAGTAACATCCAGAATTTGCCAATCAGCATGATAAAACTTAAGCAAACATTGTTTTAAACCCACAATATAATCGGTAAATACCAAGCCACACAAGGTTTTCTTTAGGAAATGTTACAGACGCCCACAGAACACTATAAACATAAGAACAATAACACATTTAGCAGGCAAATAAAAACCAAGTACAGCTACATCCAGGTAAAATACAGAAATGGAGGTGTCAAACAGGGGAAAACACCACTATTTCAGTAGAGTTTGTAGTTTGGCAAAACCGAACCAATTTGGTTTGATCCATAATGTTACCAAGATGGTGGACACCAAGGACGTTAAGTTCACTCCATCAAGAACACGGGTAATGCCATTACGACGTGCACACGCTGTATCAAACATGACTGAAGACGTGAATTGACTACTGACTTTTGTGAACATTTGATTAGCTAAATTGTGGTAGCCATTGGTGTATTTAGACATGTCCAACCTCAAAAAACAAACAGTGTTATGGCGTGTATGTATTCCACCAAAACAGAAGTAAAAGGAGTTTGATATTAATACAAATATTTGTGATATTGGCCTTGTAAATGAAACTGACCGTAAATTCCAATACTTTCCGTACTGATTGGTGAATTTCAAACTCTGAAAGAAAAATATGAGGTTTTTAAGAAAAACCATGGAACTGAAGCTGAAATATGAGGAATGTGCACTGTTCAATGTAATCTAAACCCAATGTCTGTGTTCATTACTGATCTGCATCTGAAATCAGTGCAAGCAGAGCTCAGTGTTAATGCAAGCAATAAGTGGACAACTCTGGAAAAGCCACCAATTCAGTAAAAACTATGACTGGTGTTGCAGAAAAGGTCCAAAACAATAATAAAAATTACTGTTGTCCAACAATTGCCAATTTGAGTCATACAAGGTTATGGCTATGTAACATTCCACACAGGTATGATAAGCCAGAAGTCAATAATGTGTGCATAAACATAGTTGTGTTGCTATGAAGCTATCAGATGCAGTTGATCATGTCATTATAGTCAAGTCAACAGGTATTTACATGGACAGGATTATATAGAAAATAAGTTGCATCTTAACACAAGAAGAAAGCTTAACTATGCATAAGTCTTTTTTACCTCTGCTACATACAACTTATAGACGGTAACACCAATAAATGTAGTTACCTCAAGAAGCCATGGTTTTGGCTATCATGTAATCAATTCAGCTTTGGAAGCTATTGTTCACAGCAAATATTAAATGCTATGAGTAACGGAACATCACCCACTTTAATATTTTGTGATCTCTCAAAGGCTTCTGACTGTGTGAATCGCGAAATTCTTCTAGATAAGTTTCAGTATTGTGATGCGAGTGGGACAGTGCGCAAATGGTTTAAATTCATATTTAACTGGAAGAATGCACTGAGAAAAATCGGCAGAGTCCTCTAACTGGGGAGGTATCACGAATGGTATTCCATAGGGTTCAATCTTTGGTCCCTTGTTGTTGTTAAACATATATATTAATGACTTGCCACTCTATATTCATGAAGATGCTAAGCTAGTTCTTTTTGCTGATGATACAAGTATAGTAATCACACCCAACAAACAAGAATCAGCTGAGGAAATTGTAAATAAGGTCTTTTAGATAATGGACTCTCACTAAATTTTGAGATAAAACAGTACACAAAATTCTGTACAGTAAATGGCATAACACCATTCATAAATACAGACTATGGCCAGAATCTGTTGCTAATGCAATATATTCAAAATTTCTTGGTGCGTGCATTGATAAGAAACTGAACTGGAAAAAACACATCAATGGTCTGCTGAAACAGATTGAGCTGCTTATGCTATTAAGGGTTACTGCAAATTTTTGTGATAAAACCTATTTTGCCTACTAAGCCTATTTTCATTCATTGCTTTCATATGACATCATATTTTGGGGTATTTCATCATTAAGAGAAAAAAATATTCATTGGACAAAAATGTAGACTCTCGCTAATCTGGCCATTCCTGGCACATATGGGTGCCAGATTAGAGGAAGTGCCAGATTATCGAGTGAAATTTATTTTGTTTTTTATTTATTTGAAAAACATAGGGGATATAGTTTACTGTACTTTATTAAAACAAAGGGCACAATTTTAAAATGCAGAGGATATAATTTATTAAATCAAAAAATACATTAATTTTCAACGAAAACTTTTAGTCCTTGAGTGTATACTGTACATAATTATACAGTCATATCACTCACTATGAAACCTGTCCCTAATTTTTTTTAACTGTCACAATGATGATATGCGACGGTGGCATGCTTTATCATGCAACTGCATTACATCGGTACTGCTTGGATCTGGTTGTTGCATAATGTACTCCAGTAAGACCTCGGCAGCTTCAGAACCAGCAGTGTGAGAAATCTTCATGCTCTCTCCTCCTGTGTCCTCTTCTTCATCACACTCATCATTACTTTCTTGCATGTTTTTGAATATTTCTTCATCTGTAAAGTTTGGTCTGTACCACAGTTTTCCTCATTCAGCCACTTCCGTTTTCCCAACTCACTATCCATTTGTGTTGAGTACTGTCGGATAACATCAACTTACTTTCTGATGTCATAAATAGTTGCTCGTCCAACAATGAACTCAGCAGCAATGGCTTTCTGCGAAGAACCTCGATTTAACTTATCTAAAATTTCAAATTTCTGCTTGAGGTCTCGCATAACGTGTTTCTTTTTAGAAGACATGATTCCGAACTGTAAAGAAACCTATAATTACAAATATAGTATATAAAACATTGTTTAACTAAGCATTGTTGCAAACAATAATTCATTGTGCACATGTTTTTGGTTCTGCGCCGGATTACTGAGAGGCTGGACTACTGAGGGCAAGACTAGCAACAGTCTAGCGTAATCAGAATAATAGCTGGAGCCCACTAAAATCACCTTGCAGGCAATTATTTCAGGAATTCTAGATATTCACAGTACCTTCACAATACATGTATTCACTGTTTCTTATTAATTATCCACCCCAATTCAAAAATAACAGCAAGGTGCACAGCTACAACACTAGAAGAAAGGATGATGTTCACCATTCTGGGTTAAATCTGACTTTGGCACAGTAAGGAGGGGAATTGTGCTGCGATAAAAATCTTTGGAAATTAAAAGAATTTCTGAATGACAACTACTACTACTCAATAGATGAATTTTAAGATATGAAGTAGTATTGAAAACAATTAATTATATAGTGTAAAGACAACTTATGTTAAACTGACACATTCCACATCATTACGAAATGCAGTGTTCATGATTCTAGGAACAAGTATTAATGTAATGTAATATACAGAAATGGAAACATTTTAGAACAAACTTCTCTTCATCAGAGAAGTTTGTCATTTGAAAATGTAAACATGTCAACATCCCACATGAGCTGTATATTGACCTCTCCATCCTAGGCAGATGTGTTATATGAGCAACCAGTTTGTACCTGGAACAAAAAGCTTTTGTACACTTCCCATCAACAAGAAGAAAAGCACCACTGAGAACCAACAAAGGAACTTGAAAAGCTGTTATGCGCATTACTACAAGCAGGAGAAACCACCAGAGGGGTAGCGTCAGAAAAACCACTTCATCACCTCAGTGTGAACCAAACAAGCAGCAGTTGCAAGTGAACTGTGTATCTCCTGCAACTTGAAAAGAGCACAATAGAAACGCAGCCACCAAACTGTTCTGTCAATGTGCATAACAATAAGAACTCTCAGCAACTGTTCAAATAATTATAAAAATTACAACAATTAAAGAGTCAAGCATGATGAGATTTTTCTAAAAATTGCATTTGTTGTGAAGAAAGTACCTTCCTACAGCTAAATGGCTTTTGGAAACTACTCATCATCTTGACTTTTTAATTTTTGTAATTTTTATGATACTTTGAACAGGCTCTGAGTGTCGTGAGTTGAGTGTTTTTATTGCTATTTACAATGTCTCTGAGCTGTAATTGCCCTCCCAAGAAAGTTGTTTGTTCTGTCAATGATAATGCAGGGATTAAAACAGGGCTGCAATTTGTTTCTGTGCTGTGTAACAGAACTCTGGCTTCAGGAGGAGAAAATTAAGATGTTGACTCTCCAAAATTTTGCATTAGGAAGCTATATTTATAGAATTATACAAACTCGTGGAGGGAGCTGTACATATGTGAAAAGTGGTGTAAAATTTTCACCTATTTGCTTCCCAAAAGAAGCATCCAAAGAATAAGTTTTAGAGATGTCTGGAATTCAATAGTAGCTGAAGATGTAGCTATAATTTGCTTGTAGGGCACCAACACACAATATGTTTACCCTACTGAAAAATTTGGAATCTTCCCTTCATATGTTAACAAAAAAAAGCAAAAACCTAATTATGTGTGAGGATTTTAGTATTAACCTCAGAAAAGAATGAGAACAAAACACTAGTCTTTAGACCCTCCCCTTAAAATTAGATTTAAAACCTACAACATGCGCATTAACATGAATAACAGCAATATCAGTGCCAAGTACTGACCAAATATTTACAAATAAGAGGTCTGTTGAAAAAAATCCGGGGCATTCGTAATGGTGTGTTGGAGCGAAATGCGGTTGGCATTCCTGCACACACCTATGTTTAATGTGTAACTGCTGGAAGTTTCACTGTTATTGTTCAGTTCTGTATTGAGTAGAACGTTGCATCGCACAGTTTGCGCACTAGGTGTTACGAATGGTTCAAATGGTTTAAAAATGGCCCGACGGAAGTTAAAGATGACCCTCCTTCAGGACGCCCTTCGACCTCTACCGACGACGCTCATGTAAACAACGTAACGAAACTGTGTGCATCAACGAAACTGTGCATGCTAATCGAAGACTGTGTGGGAGATTGGAGAAGAACGTAACATTTCTGTTTGATCATTTCATGAAATCCTGTGAGAAAAAAAACGGCCTGAAATGTGGTGAGACAATGCATGGCTCTTGCATCACGATAATGCACCGGCACCTGCATCCCTGTTGGTGCGTGACAATTGCATCAAAAAACGAAAGCATGCGCAGTCCCATCTCCGTACTCACCAGACCTGGCCCCTGAGGACTTTTATTTATTTATCTCAAAATTTGAAAACTCCGTTGAAAGAACGAAGATTTGCAACGATGGACTTGATAAAAGAAAATTCGCACACGGCGCTTCGAGGATCCAGCAAGAGGCATACGAAGATTACTTCCGGAGGTAGACATGGCTTTGGGAGCGGTATATCACAGTTATGGAGGGCAGTATTTCAAAGAGACCATGTACAGTATGTAAGCATAAAAAAATTTTGTGGACAAAGTTCTGCATTTTTTGGAACAGACATCGTACGCCACGTAAATAGAATACACAACCTATGTAACTACAATACACAAATTTTTCACACAGGTTTGGGGTATGCAGAAGCACAAATTTCTCTGAAACCAAAGAGTCATCTTTAGCTTTCAAATTAGCTAATATATATCAGCTGGTGAAATATTACAATAAACAGAAAAACCAGAAGCTTTTTACGCTTATTTTAGGAGCACTAAGCAAATCCTAAACAAAGTTCGTAAAACATCAGAGAAACTGACAAATGAGAACAAATTATTAAATCTTATTGAAGACATGTCTAACAACTTGTTTTCGTTGCGCCTCACTGGTGATTTTCTTCTTGTTGGTGGAATACGTACGAAAGCTATTTCTATTTTGTGTTCCGACTTGTTGCTTGTCTAAAATCTCTGCCTAAGATGAAGATGTTAATATACAGTTTACATCGGTGGTTGACATGTTTACATTTTCAAATAAACTTCTCTGATGAGAAGTCCGTTCTAAAATTCTTCCATTTGCCTGTATGCTCTGAACAGCAGGTCCCAAAGCTGAATAGAGTACCGTAGCCAAAACCACGGCTTCCTCAGGAGTAAGCTACTTTTACGGAAGCTGTCATCTTCAAATTGCTTCTAGCAGAGGTAAAAACACTTCAGCTTAGTTCATTGTGTTCAGATGCAATCCGTATTTTACCCAATTTCTGTCTTTGCAAATACCTGCTAACGAAGTATAACGACATTGGTCAACTGTATCTGGTAGCTTCAATGCATTACATTCATAGTTATGCACACATTATTTGCTTCTGGCTTATCATACGTATATGGAATGTTACATAGTCATAGCCTTGTATGAATAAAATTTGTAATGACTAATTAGCACCTGCAACGCCTGTTACCAAGTATTTTCTAGTTAGATCCGTAGTGAGGGGCCACACTTTCACAGACTTCATTTTGAAAGTTCTTTATGTGCTGCAGTCGGAAGGCAGATCGTTTAGAGCGATGCACATTCGCGCATGATTGTTCGAAAACAATTTTTTTTTATTTTCGAACTTTTTTGCAACACCAATCATAGTCTTCACTTCACTGGTGCCTTTTCCAGAGATGTTCACTGTTTTGCCATGTACGAAGACGACGTTCATCCTTGCTTTAACACTGACCTCTGCGTTCACTGATTTCGATGTAAATCAGAATTGGACACTGACCTTCGTTTAATATTATACTAAACAGCATACTTCCCTCGTATGTCAGCTTCAATTCGTTGGTTTCTCTTCAAAAATGTCTCACTTTTCTTCCAGAGTTGAAAATTCGCCAAGCAGTACAGAAATCTTATATGAATTTGCTGTACGTTTCGTTTACAAGGTCCATTGTTACGATTTGTGGAGTTGCTTTCGGAGCGCGGGAACGTCAAACCGAAGTTCAGCGTCTCTACACGTCTTCAGTCGTCTTCGATACGGTCTGCACACGTCATGATGGCGTCTAGCACTATCTTGACGGAATGAACTTCACGTGCTCCTACTGTTTCAGCTTTTACAATATGGCAACTATGACGACACTCGCCACAAGCGAGAAAGAAAGAAGTGAAACTACGGGCACAACTGCGGGAGTTAGGGTGTAATTACGTTGTGTTGAGCAGAGGCAAACTAAATATATTAACAGTTCCAATAATAACGATGTACCAAGATGTACAAAAGGAAAATATCACGCACACGATATTCTCAGTAAGCAACACAATCACATTTTAGAAAAAGTAAATAAAACTGGGATCGGAAATTTCATTTCAAGGATATAGCTTAAACGAAGTCCATGTTACCACAATATCTCCAAAACTCGGCACTGGAGATTTTACTTGACCAATATCGCTCAAACGGAACCATGACATCAAAAAACCATAAACAACTCAAATTCCTGTATCCAAACTTCACTTGATCTGTAGTTTAGAGATTATATTCTAAATAAAAATTCTATTTTGATGTTGCCGTAGCGTGTCTGTCTTGCTCAGGACGTGCTGTATTAATTAATGTATGACTGGTTTCTGTTGGCATCCACAGAGCACACCAACGCATCAAATTACATATGTAATTTAAACAATTCCAAAATCTGATATCGACGTAAACCTGACCTACAGAAAATTTTTTGTGCATATTTCAGAAGCAAAAGAGAAAGAAGATCAACAGAGGACGCCACATTTGTGGTGAAACATGTTTGGGGATGAAATAAAAATTGTTCCTGTTAGAAGGCGGACTCTCTGACTCATTATTACACTTAATACGGTCATCATATTGCGTCACAGTGCGAAGTCGAGAACGACACAGTAACATCTCGCAAGATTTATACACAGGTTACATGTAAGGGCGGAGCCACTACAACGTTAATTAGTGTGTAATACGTGTCGACGTTCGATATGGGGACATTGCTTGCCTTCAAAATACACTGAGGAAGGAAAATAGCAACACCACACAAAACTAACGCAAAGTAATGAAATTTCGGGAACACATGTCACTGCAAGATCACAGGTTAATGTACGCGCGAGAAAAGTCGTTGCAAATATGAAATGCTGGTGTAGTAACCGTTGTAACGGTGAGAATGTTAAATAGAAGAAAGCAACTGTGCATGAATTGCGTTGTACAGGTGCCGGATTGTCAGTTTGTGAGGTGGAGTCCCATGCCTTTTGTTTCCTGGGAGGAAATTTGGAAGACGCGGGAAGTTAACCTCGTTCTAACAAGGGAACCTCCCCATTGCACCCCCCTCACATTTAGTTATAAGTTGGCACAGTGGATAGGCCTTGAAAAACTGAACACAGATCAATTGAGAAAACAGGAAGAAGTTGTGTGGAACTATGAAAAAATAAGCAAAATATACAAACTGTGTAGTCTATGCGGAACATATGCGACATCAAGGATAGCATCAGCTTAGGAGCGCCGTGGTGGCATGGTTAGCGTGAGTAGCAGCGGAAAGAGAGGTCTTTGGTTCAAGTATCCCCTCGAGTGAGTATTTTAATTTTTTATTTTCAGACAATCATCACCTTACGTACTGTTTATCAACAAATGTAGGAAATAATCATACAAATGTTCGACAATCGTTCGATCCCTTAAGGAACTTTCCGATTCCTTACAGTTCGGAAAATATTCATTGACCTTGTTACTGAAGTCGCGAGCTATATTTGCTGGATTCTTATTGCCCACGGAATACATCTCAAGTATTTAATGCACTCTCGTCCAAAGTAGCGAACAGTCAACTGCCAGCCAGGGAGTCTCGTTATCAGGAATACTCTCTCTTCCGTGCGCTGTAGTCGACTGACGTGTGTTTCGATGTTTGTTTAGGTGTAGCGTCCCCATACTACGGCGCAGTTACCGCGCATCGGACGGACGGACAGATAATAACTGTCTGAAAATTAAAAATTTAACTTTTCACTCCAGGGAAGACTTGAACCAAGGACATCTCGTTCCGCAGCTGCTCATGGCGCTCCTTGATGTCGCCTATCTAGCGCATGGACTACTCAGTTTGTATATTTTGCTTATTTTTTTTCATAGTTCCACACAGCTTCTTCCTGTTTTCTCGATTGATCTGTGTTCAGTTTTTCAAGGTCTATCCACTGTGCCAACTTATAACTAAATCTGAGGGGGGTGCGATGGGGAGGTTCCCTTGTAAGACTTCGATGAGGAACTGCTTGTGGGCCGCCTACTGTTGCCCCGACCTTGGCTGAAAGTTTTGTGTGGTGTAGAGCGCGGAACTCGGTAGGATTCGATCGTAAACTGGGTGTACATCATATACTGGTAGGAAGGAATACATCTCCTGGAAGTACCCCCTGGCACGTTCCCTACGTACCAGGTACTATTTACAAGTGTACGGAAGTGCTCATATTAGATGGTACTACTCTTATCTTCAAAGTACAAGTCCTACTGTGGCGGAGGCTAGTGAATCTTTCTGAGCACTGCCTGTTCCAAATGATGCAAGTCCAGCCATGAGCCCGTGCGACACAGACAACTACCGGACCTCCGCTACCCCTCCAGTCGGGGCACACTGCAGCACCCTTCCAGTGTGTTCCATGACGATTGTGTCGATTGCGATCTTCAGGCGGTTGCCGCGCGACGTCCGCCGTACTTTTCCGTCGAATACTTGCCGGCGCTGGTGGTTGTACCGTTCAAGGATCATGTTATTTAGTTCGCTGCTAGCCTCGTGACGCTCCAATGTCCGCTTCTTGTTATCTGTTCAAACATTGTATAGCGGCAACTAACTCGTCACACAAATATTTCACTTCCTACCGCCAAGAAACGTATTCCTAACGTTCCTACTAACTTAAAACTCAATATGTACTTGGTAGATCAATACAGGGACGGTTAATGATAGCTGTGGGTGACACCGCAGTTGCAGCCTGATGATGTCCCATATATATTCGATTAGAAACAGATCTCAAACAGGCCACGACAGTAACATGTCGGCACTGTAGGCCATGTTTGGTTTCAATAGCGGTATGTGGGCGAGTGTTTTGCTGTCGTAAAACGTCCCCTGTAAAGTTTTCCATGCACCGCAGCACAACAGATCGAATCACGTGATTGATGTACAAATCTGCAGTCAGGGAGCGCGGGATAACCGCGAGAGTGCTCTCGATGTCACATCTCAGACAGTTTCTCCAGACATAGGTCCAGTGTGTCTAGCACACAGACAGGTTGGTTGCAGACCCCCAACACAAGGCCATCAATGGCACCGAGGCAGAACCAGCTTTCATCAGAAAACACAACAGACCACCATCCTGCCCTCCAATGAGCTCTCGTTTGACACTACTGAAGTCGCTTGTCTGGTGTCATTGTAATGCACGCTACTGAGCGACTGACTCACAGCTGTCCTTGAAGTAACTGATTTGTAACAGTTCGCTGTGTCACTGCGTGTCAACTGCTGCTCAAATTAATGCTGCAGATGCAGTGCGACGCGCCAGAGCCACACGCCGAACACGATGGTCTTTCCTCTCGACAGTGCTACATGGCTGTCAGGAGCTCGATCTTCTAGTGACCGTACGTTCTCGTGACCACCGCTGCCAGCAATCATGTACAGTGGCTAAATTCCTGCAAAGTCTTTCTGCAGTGTCGTGTACGGAATATCCAGCTTCTTCTAGTATCGTAGCCGTATTACACGCCCACTTCCAAACTCACTGAGGTCTTGTTAATTGAACCTTCGTCGCTTTAAAGGATTCTTGACTAACATAAACTCACCCCCTCCATAATGAACGCTCACGACCACTACAAAAGCAAACCTAATGCCGCTACTAGCGCCACTCTTATGCCAATGGTGCGAAATCTGAATACATGTGTGTCTGATGTGAAACACACCAACAAACTTTTGTTTGTGTCCACAATCCCTTCTTGGTGTTGCGTTTCTTTCCGTCAGTGTACAATGAGAAATTACAGAAAATGGGCGAAACACATCTGAGAACGTTCCTCTATATATTCGTGAGCCACAACTAATTACAAATTAAGCAAGTTAACCAAGGTATAACTACTGTTGCAAACTAAATACAGCAATTGTGTCAATTCAAAGCTTGACAGCCTTTATTTGGTAATCACATTCGTTGCTTCGCGCCAATTCGCAAATAAATAATCACCCTCGAACCTAACCTAAATCTCTGGCTACGCTATAAATCAGTCTGTCGCCAAATCTTAAGATTTCGGGGTGGGGGCAACATCACACAAAAACTTGCATGATTTTGTGTGTGCACTCTGACAACTGTTGCAAGAAAATTGAACATGTACGAGGCGTGTTTTTTTAAGTAAGTTCCGTTTTGAAATTAAAAAAGACGTGCTAAGATATCTCAATAATTTTATTTTCACATGAAAGCCTGTACCTTAATCTACTTTTCTACATGATTTCCGTCAATATTGAGGCACTTCTCATAACGTTGTACCAATTTTTGAATACCTCCTCATAGAAGTCTGCCGCCTGACTTGTTAACCACTGCATCACCACTGTTTTGACTTCGTCATCGTCTTGAAGACGGTGACGGTCCACGTGTTTCTTCTAGTGCAGGAACAGATGGTAGTCACTGGGCGCAAGATCGGGGCTGTACGGAGGATGATTTCGAGTTTCCCATCGAAAAGATGTGATGAGATCTTTGGTATGATTCGCCAGATGCGGACGGGCATTGTCTTGCAGCAAAACGATGCCCTTGCTCAACTTCCACGGACTGTTGCTTTGATTCTGCTGTGACGTAGGCCACCCATGTTTCATTTCCCGTAACAATTTAGCTTAAGAAATCACCACCGTCGTTGTGGTACCGCTCAAGGAAAGTCAATGCACTGTCTAAACGTTTGGTTTTGTGCACATCCGTCAATATTTTCGGTACCCAACGTGCGTACAATTTTCGGCAATTCAAGTGCTCGGTCACAGTGCCATACAAAACACTACGAGAAACATTAGGGAAGTCATCCCCTGCACCAAACTTTCATTAACGACCGAAGGACGCCCATTCCATTGTTCATCATGCACATTTGTGCGGCCAACTTTAAATGCTCTCACCAACTTTATTAGCATTCCATCACTTATAATGATTTCTCCGTAAACTGCACAGATCTCACGATGAATATCGATCGCTTTTAGGCCTTTAGCACTAAGAAATCTTATAACGGCCCGTATTTCACAGTCGGCGGGACTCACGATTATCGGAGGCATCTTAAACACTCAGTACACAATGTAAACAAGGAAGAATCAGGCTGTAATGGCGTCAGTGCATAGATTAAGGTACAGGCTTTCGTGTATAAATAAAATTGAGATATCTTAGCACGTCTTTTTAATTTCAAAACGGTACTTACTTAAAAAACACGCCTCGTATGTTCACTTGACAGTTTCTCTGCTATTTTGGGCAACGAAGTATCTGGCGCTTCCTTATCAACCAGGAACTTCGTTTCTTGCAAGTACCACATGGTACTTTCATATACATCTTCCAATCCACATCCTTGTTTTCGTCATTCGTATTTTTATTCTTTGCGTTAAAGTTCGTTCGGAGCGAGCTGAATTTCTGTCAAACTCGGCAGCAACTGACATGTATTGCTCAATACCATCTTTGTACAGCAGGGTATACTGAGCAGGAGTCAATATTTTTAGAGCTCTGCATTCTTCAATATATTGTGCAAAACCGTCATTACCGATCTCAGATGGTTAGTATTATTGCAGAATACCGATTATTCAAATATCGTTCTGAAAACCATAATTTGAAACTGAGCAGAAATTGTGGCGACGCTTTTGTGCGCTCTGTGTAACCTAAATGCTCTTAATACTCTAACGAAACACTGCTGAACGATCGTATGTTTTCTAACTTTCGTCGATTTGGGCAAAAATGAACAAACAATACCAAGCTGTGAATGCCGAGGACTAACCTTAACAGACTTTTGTACTTTACCGCAAAGCTTCATGAAATAAGTGATTGCATCCATTAATCACTTATTACTGCTAACAATGTGAGTACACCCTTCGTTTGTTACATATTTCTATGTGCTACAAACAGGAGCAACTTATTTCAGTTATCTGCGTAGGTATTAGTTTATTTTGTAATTCCTTGCATGTTTGAGTGCTCTTTAATTTAAAGCCGTTAATTTCGTGAGTGTTTATTTTTCAGGCACAGTTCCGCATTTGTTAACTGCCTTAATGTATATCCTTCGCCATCTTTATTATGGATAGGGACTGACAGCTATGCACAGAAACGATCTTAGCTGGTGACTCTTAGCTCAGCGCTCCAGGCTGTGTTGACTTCTGTCACACAACTTTAAGCTGCTTCCAGTGGACGTAAACATGGGGGTCAGGTGTAGGAATCAGGGGGATGTCGAATACATCCCACCTGTCCACCGTTTGGTACACTGCTGTGGCTGCCCCAGTTACTGCCTGCACTGAGGCTCTCCCCCCCCCCCCCCCCCCCCCATGGTAGAGTCGATGGTTGTTCCAGGTTCTCGCAGGCAGCAAAAGACTTGCCATGCAGCCGATTGGAAGGCCGCCCGGTTCCTGTGACAAACAGGTCTCAGGCACTGGAGTCTGTGGCTGATTATTTCCCTGAGCCAGATGCAGATGCTGCTCCTGTTCCAGAGGAAGCCTCTCGGCCCACATGTTCTGGGCATTCACAGAGGGTGGGTTTGCTAGTAGTTAGGAGCTCCAACGTTAGGTGTGTAATGGGGCCCCTTAGAGATATGGCGGCTAATGAGGGAAAGGAGTCGAGTGTGCACTCCATGTGCATACCAGGTGGAGTCAATCCAGATGTGGAAAGAGTGCTTCCAGATGCCATGAAGACCACAGGGTGCAGCCAGCTGTGGGTGGTGGCTCATGTCGGTACCAACAATGTGTGTCGCTTTGGATCACAAGAGGTGCTCTCTAGTTTCGGCCGGCTAGCTGAAGTGGTAAAGACTGCAATTCTTGCTTGCGAGATGAAGGCAGAGCTCACCATCTACAGAATCGTCAACAGGATCGGCTGTGGTCCTTTGGTTCAGAGCCAAGTGGAGGGTCTGAATCAGAAGACAAGAGGGTTCTGCTACCCTGTAGGCTGCAGATTCCTCGACTAGCGCCATCAGATAGTGGAAAGGGTGTCAGTATGAAAGTGTGCAGACAAACACAGGGAACTGGAGATAGCAAAAATTGATTTTGTAGTTGTAAATTGTTGTAGCTGTGTCAGGAAAGAACCTGAGCTCGAGTTGCTTATAGAAAGCAAAGCACTGACACTCGAGTCATTATAGGAACAGAAAGCTGGAAATAGGGTCAGCCCAAATTTTTTCAAAGGACCCAATCGTGTTCAGAAAGGACACATTAAATACAGACGGTGATGGAGTGCTTATTGCTGTCATAAGTGGTTTGCCTTGCAGTGAAATTTGAAGTGGATAGTTCCTGTGAGTCAATATGGGCAGAGGTTGTACTTGACAACCGGAATAAATTAATAACTGGTTCGTTTTACCAACAACCTGAAGCAAACGATGCAGTTGCTGAGCAAATAAAATGTGTCATTTCAAACAGGTACCCCACTCACACAATTTTAGCTGATGGAAACTTCAATCTACCCTCTATTTGTTGGGAAAAACACGTTTAAAACCGGCGGCAGGCATAAAACGTCGTAAAATTATTTCGAACAATTAGTTCTGGAGCCCACTGGAAGAGTAAATGGTTGCGAAAACATGCCTGACGCATTAACATAAAATAATCTTGAAAAAATAGGGAGCATCATAAAAGTGATGGTACTGATCCCCTCTGGTACACTAAAATGGGTAAGAACACACCTGCGGAAGCAACGAAAAAAAAAGCACACCGGTTTCAGAAGAACGCAAATCCAGAAGACTGGGGAAATTATACAGAAACTTTTAATAGCATCCACAGCGAAACTCTGTCTCGAAATGTGGTAAAAAACCCGAAGAGATTCTGGTCATGTGTAAAGTAAACCAGCGGCAAGACGCAACCAACACCTTCAATGCGCGATTTATTTATTTGTATACACGTCATGTTCGGTAGAACCAAATTGAGGAGCAAATCTCCAAGGTCATGGAACATGTCAGTACATGAAATTACAACATAAATGCAATAACATAAAAATAAAATGTTTATGAACCCAAAAAGAGTCAAGCCATAAGTTTAAGTACACGCAATCAACAATATAACATACGAATCAGCTTAATATTTCAAGGAACTTCTCAACACAATAGAAGAAGTGACCCATGAGGAACATCGGTTATGTCACTGATGACAGTGCCACTAAAGTAGAGTTACTGAACACGGTTTTCCGAAACTCCTTCACCAAAGAAGACGAAGTAAATATTCTAGAATTCGAATCTAGAACAACTGCCAACATGAGCAACTTAGAAGTAGATATTCTCGATGTAGTGAAGCAGCTTAAATCACTGAATAAAGGCAAGGCTTCCGGCCCAAACTGCATACCAGTCAGGTTCCTTTCAGAGTATGCCGTACAATAGCTACGTATCTAACAATCATATGCAACCGTTCACTCATAGAAAAGATCTTTATCTAATGGCTGGAAAGTTGCACGCGTCACGCCAATACTCTCGAAATTAAACAGGAGTAATCCGCTGAATTACAGTCCCATATCACTAACGTCAATTTGCAGTAAGATTTTTGAAAATATTCTGCACTCGAATCTATTAATTATCTCGAAGAAAACTATTTATTGACTAGTAGTCAGCACGGATATGGGAAAAATCTTTCTTGCGAAACAGAACTAGCTATCCCTTCTCACCACGTAATGAGTGCTATAGACAAGGATTGTCAAACTGATTCTGTAATTTTAGATTTCCAAAAGGCTTCCGACACCGTTCCTCACAAACGTCTTCTAATCAAATTGCGTGCCTATGGAGTATCGTCTTAGTTGCGCGACTGGATTCGTGAGTATCTGTCAAGTAGGTCACAGTTCGTAGTAACTGACGTAAGTCACCGAGTAAACCAGAGGTAATATCTGGCGTCCTCCATGGAAGTATTATAGGCCCTCTGCTGCTCCCTGATATACATAAACGATATAGGAGAATCTGAGCAGCCCTCTTAGATTGTCTGCAGTCTTTGTAAAGTCATCACATGGTCAAAATCAACACAAAGTGATTTGCACAAGATATCTGTATAGTGCAAAACGTGGCAATTGACTCCAAATATTGAAAAGCGTGAAGTTTTCCCGTGAATACTAAAAGAAATTGCCAAATTTCGGTTATACGATGAAATCACACTAAAAAAAGTCTGTAAATTCAATTAGTTAGCGATTGCAATCAAGAATAATTTCAGTTGGAACGATCACATATATAATGTTATGGGTAAAGCAAACTAAAGACTGCGATTTATTGGCAGAACACATACACCACGCTTGTCCGCACTCTTCTGGATTACTGTTGTGCGGTGCGGGAACCGCACCTGATGGGATTGACGGACATCAAAAAAGTTCAAAGAATGGCAGCTCGTTTTGCATTATCGCGAATAGGGGAGAGAGTGCAACGCACATGATGCGCGAATTTGGGTGGCAATCATTAAAACAAAGGCGTCTTTCGTTGGGGCAGAATCTTCTTCGTGAAATTTCATCAACTTTCTCCTTCTTATGCGAAAATATTCTATGCGCTCTCACCTACATAGCAAGAAATGGTCATCATGATAAAATATGAGAAATCAGAGCTCGCACTGAAAGATTTTAAGTGCTCGTTTTTCCCGCGCGCTGTTAAAGAGTCGAGCCTTAAAGAAATAGCTTGAAGGTGGTTCGATGAACCCTCTGCCTTGCACTTAATTCTGAATTGCAGAGTAATTATGCAGATATGGATTACGACACATATATGTAAAAATTGACTTAAGAATGTAACCATCATGTTACTAGCGGAAAACCGGTTATGTGCAAAAGCAGTGCTGAAAGTTCGCAAGACAACGACGTTCAAATGGAACGCATCCAAAATGAATCTTAGAATATTGCTGTAATATTGGTTTTCCCAGATACACTAGTACGTTCATCACAACACGGCACACACAAATCGATATATACATTTGCATTCACTTCCGTATTTCTCGCCCCCTCTCACAGCTGACAGATAACCTCTATGCATCACAGCCGCCGAACATGCACTGCCTGTGCTGCCACTTTCGATGACACTAGGAGGGGGGTGGGGGCATCTAGACTACGCATAGGAGTGGTGGTGGGATGGCACGGTGGGGAGGGGAGGGGTAGGGGAAGGGGGGGGTGGCAGAAGAACTAAGGAGGGGGGGGGGAGGAGAGATGGGCTGCAGCAAATGAATATGCGACGGAAAGCGGCTTCCCTCCCTCCCTCCTACTCCTCCCACACCCCTCCCCCTCCAAAAAAAACCGACGAAAGTAATATGGGAGCTAGTTTTGAACAAAACGAAGGAACATTATGGATTGTTCTTGTCGATGACGAGGTGGTTAGAGACAAAGTGAGCAGACAAAACTTGGGGAAGAAAATCTACGCCGCTGTGAGGGAGCGGTCCTAGGCGCTTCAGTCCGGAACCGCGCGATTGTTACGGTCGCAGTTTCCAATCCTGCCTCTGGCATGGATGTGTGTGATGTCCTTAGGTTAGTTAGGTTTAAGTAGTTCCAAGTTCTAGGGGAGTGATCTCGGATGTTAAGTCCCATAGTGCTCAGAGCCATTAGAACCATTTGAAGAAAATCGTCCGAAAAGGAAACATCCCGGCATTCGGCTTAGGCGATTTGGGGGAATTACAAAAAAACCCTCTGAATGGTTAGGCTGGGATGTGAACCGCTGTCCTCCAAAAGAAGTATGAGCCCAGTATCTTGCTACTTCGCCATCCCGATCAGTGAGATGTACAATAATACTCCTAAGTGTACACTGTCGTGCACAATGAAACTGCTAAGTAATACTGCAGTACACATCGCAGTTACGATAAAATACTAAGTTAAAACCAGGAAGGTTCAACAGTCAAGTTACTACCGCTGTCGTATGATTAAAATTCGATGGTTTTATAGAAAATGTACACGATCTCTAGCATCTGACTTTTGGATTAATAAGAAACTATCTGCATTCTATCAAGCAGAGCTCCCATCGACCGAAAAATTGGTCTGAATACCACAGGGCTTTACCAACAATCGATGGTGTGCATTTTTTGCATCGGACGTATTAAGGAACCTCACCACAGTTATTGGAGGGGGGGGGGGGGGGGGGTGTTGACAACAGATCATTCACATACACAAGGTGTTCCAAACAAACAGCGACAAACTTTAGCGGCAGTTTCCTGACACAGAAATAAGTAAAAAATAATCAGAAAACAAAGGCTCTAAAATGTACCATTTAATACGTATGTAGTGCTTTGCTTTCCATATTTTGGGAGTAGGTGTGAAACATTTACTTAAGTAGAGCTCATAGTTCTTAAAGTATGCGCTTTGAATCCTTGTTTACTTGACATTTTTTCCTTGTCTTGTTGTAACTGAAGCTGCTTTTTTTTGCGGGGAACACACGGTATAAGTCATTGGGAATGGTGAAAGACAGTGTCAAGACAATACTAAATCCGACTGGGAATTGAACCCCAGACCTTCGGACTTGCAGCGTGACACCCAGTCACGCTAACGTCGTGCATCATGCTTAAAGAAAATGATTCGTCGCTAGAAATGCGGCCACTAGCAACTCATTCGTCCTCAGTCACAAATGAGTACTAAGAAAAACAACAATGAAGTGCCTGTGTATCATGGGACTGCTATTCAGTTCGTTATTTACAGTTAATAATACGCCACTAGCAGTTCAACTTAGAAATTATTACCAATTGTGCTGATGCACTCCCAGGACATGCATGGTATTGAACACCCCCTTACTCCCCCTGAAATCTTGACAGTGGCGACAGATCTGTAGCGTAGACCCGTCTGAGTTGGGTTGGAAGGTGACATGTTGATTTATAGTTGACGAAGCCAAAGAATGTGAATGTCAAAAAGCGGTAACAATCGAACTGTTGCGTAGCCTTATCTTATTCGTTCGTACCAAAACTAAAACGGCAAAGTAAATCCAGAAACACTGTACTGGACTATGGACAAGTCTATGCCAGTATTACGATGCACATTATTTACATCGATCGTATACAAACCGCGACAAACGGAAAGGGGACCACTACGCAACGTTTACCGTAAATTCGATTACAGCTGAGACTTAAAATCAGCAGCATCCCTCTAAGTATGCAAGGTAAGTGACGTGAATAAGTAGATAATCGAAAAAATTGATTTACCTGTAGTGTACAAGTTCTGCTGATACTTTCAGGTTTTGATGCAACACAACAAATGCATTCGTATCACTAACACTGTGAAGCCACAACTTTTACAAAAATATTCTTCCAGGAGAACGAAGCCATTGTGGAAGAAGCACCAAGAGACACACGAAGCGTGCCTTTTCTCCAAATCGCAGCGGCCCACTAGTCGTGGATAGCAGCACATCGACGGTGTATTTTGCGCTGTACGTCAGCATTATCACCACAAAACTACAATTTGCTACTACAAAGTAAATCGTACTCTGCTCCAGCGTGTAACTACAAGCGGCGTTCTAGCACAGAAGCCAATCGTCTATTAGCGTCATAACAAGCACTTCCACAGCGTAATGAGAACTTGTGTCAAACTTTTACCTCTCTCAACAACAGCTGCCTCCTCTGACGGCCGCACTTAATGAGCCAACGCGTGAATGTTCTGTTTCTCAACTCAATCTTCTCCATTGCCGCTTCAGCAACCCGCACACTTGGCGCTACTGTAAACAACTGCCGGGTGGTGGTCGCCGCCTTTCTCACGTGCCGCGCGGCGCACCGAGCAGCAGAGACATCTGTGGCCGGAATGCGTACCACTCGCAGTGGCGTAGGCGAAAGATGAGCCTGCTGGTACAAGGCAGTCTGCTACAGCGTGCGACACAACACTGAACGTTAAAATACATTAGAACGTCCCTCGACAATAAATACAGATTCATGGTTATCGACATTTGTATAAAAACAATTTCCTTTTTTGCTCCTACGCTAGTCACAACGCAACAGGACGTATAAAAAAAATTAGAAGATGAGACTGAACTGCTGAAACCGGTAATCAGGAAAAATAGTATTAAATGCGATCTTGACTGTCAAAATATTTGCCTCACTTAAAGCCTGTTCTTGAAACTTTGTAAGTAGGCTTTATGTCTATCTTTACGAGTCTGCCGTCGCAGTTTCTTCAGCACCTCTGTGGCTCCCACAGGTTAAACAAACCTGTGACCACTCGTGTCTCTGTAGGTTTGTACAATATTCCCTGCTGGCAGGGCCGTTCCTACCATTAGGTAAGGCTACACGGCAGCCTGGAGCGGCAAAATTTTAGGGGAGGTAAAGAGAGGAAAAAATTAATTTAAAATCAAAGGGCGAAACAATTCAGCAAATTAGAAAAAAACTGAAAAATAGGAAAAATTAACACACCGAATTATTTTCAAAAGCGCACGGAACATTTACTTTATAAGTTCATACTTACTTGACGAAAGTAAAAACGCTGCCTCTGACTGCCTCAAAATTAAAGAATTCACTACTGAGTACGAAACAGAAGCAAACGTAACCTTTATTCATCTACGTCGAGCGCTGGAGAAGGGCTCGTGCGCTGGCTTGCGATATTGTTGAGACTTGATACCATACCTTCCTCAGTCCCTCTTTTTGCTTTTGTCTCTGCTGATTATTTGTCATGTGTTAGTTGTATTGAAGACTGTTCCCAGAGAATGATGACCTCAGGTCACCTTAGATTAATGATTAAAAGTTTAATAGGAGATCTGCATTGTTGTGGAGCTGTATGTTGGAGGGGAGGGGAGGGGGCGACATTGGACAGACCTATGGTAGTTAAATGGAGAGGCTGTCATTTTTCAGTTCTCGTCTAGGGCGGCAAATCATATGGCAACGGCCCTGCCTGCTGGTCCTACTTAGTACAGACTCCACACACTTGATCGTACAGATCCCACTACTTGAGCAGTATTCTAGAATTAGTCTCCGCGATGTTGCACTTCTGCCGTGATCAATTCTAACAATGGCAAATAAGCTTCCTGCCACGCTTACATTAAAACATCGCTCACACTGTGAAACGTTTTGTACAACACTAAATGGTACTTTTTACGCTATACGGTCATTTTTATGGCCGGGGTTCGTTTCCCGATTGTCGCTCTGCTCTTTCAGAGGTTCTGCATTCAGTCTATCTATAGGCGGAATAGAATAAATACGGAAAGAGCCGTGTGTGCCGAGCTCATGATTATTGGAAATATCAGAATTCTGGAAAAAGAAGATAAAAAAAGCGCACTGTCTCTTCGAATTAAACTCTTGTCACGTCGTGTTGGAAAATAACACTTCGATCTATGCAAGGACGTAGGGGTGTTACGCCCGAAGCGACCCTACGCCCTTGTAAAGATCGAAATGTTATTTTCAACACGTTTACCATCATCTACTCTAGCAATGGCACATATGCTTCCTGCCATACTTTCATTATGGCGGGGGGGGGGGGTTGAGGGAGAGGGAGAGGGAGAGGGAGAGGGAGAGGGAGAGGGAGAGGGAGAGGGAGAGGGAGAGGGAGAGAGAGAGAGGGAGATTGGGGGAGGAGCAGGCGAAAAACTTCTTGTAAATGAAGGCTTTGTATGGCGCGGTAAGAAACACGTTACAAGCGATTACAAAAATCTAGATACCAATACACACCATCTATTTCCATACAACAGCAGTTCTTTTAATACGCAACTATGATTCTTCTTGTTACATGATGCCATTACTTTTCGCTTCGGTAAAACTGAATCGGGAAATGAACGCAGTAGCATCTGCAAAATATGTTGATCTCTACTCTCCACTGTCCACTTCAGTGATTCGCAGTGTCTGGAAGTCACTCCCTGTTTATTCTAATTATGAGAAATGTAAGTTTATACACGGCTCTAGGAATATGCTACAACCGCTATGTTTCGTTCACATAGGGATCGTGAGGACAAGATTACATTAATTACTGCACGCACAGAAGTATTTTAACAATCATTCTTCTCGCGCTCCGTAAGTGAACGGAATGGGAAGAAACCCCAATAACTGGTACAATGAGACGTATCCTCTGTCACGCACTGCACAGTGTTTACCGAGTACCGATGCAGAGGATTTAATAACACAATAACAAAGCTACTGCGCCCGCCATTTAGTGTTAGTGAAATATCGATGAACTACGAGGATGAGTCAAATGATAACCTTAAATATTATTTATTGTGCAAAAGTGGTACAAAGCTGTATCACTTTTCAACATAATCTCCCCCACGCTCAATGCAAGTCCTGCAGCGCTTACAACGTGCATAAATTCCTTTAGAAAAAAATTCTTTTGGTAGTCCGCGCAACCACTGATGCACCGCGTGGCACACCTCTTTATCAGGACGGAACTTATTTCCACCCATTGCGTCTTTGAGTGGTCCAAACATATGGAAATCACCTTGGGCAAGGTCTGGTGAGTACGGTGGATGAGGAAGACACTCAAAATGTGTCGTGTCCCACTGGCGTGTCCTGATAGGGAGTGGAAGGACTGCGTTGGTGCGCGTCAGAGAACTTACTTGGCATGAGGTCTCGGTGGTGTGGGCCGCCAACTCCTCACTGCTCCGTTGTAGAGAAGGCTGCAAGGTGAGCTAGAGTACGGAACTCGGATAGGATCTTAGGGAAGCTTTCATGTATGAACACTCGATGTATAGAACGATTATACGGAAAGTACCCCTGGCACTTTTGATTTAAATAAGATTCTATATACAGTCTACAATGATTGTCTATCTGGCTATGCAGTTGCCATCCCTAACTTCCCAAACCTAAGTCCTAATACAGTAGAGGCGAGCGCACCAGACTAAGTGTCAGCTGTGTCGATTCAGCCTAAGTCCCTACTTGTTGCTGTACTCACTACTCTCCTGCAACTCTTGCAGCATCCCGACGCAGACTAACGTGGACCCGCGTCCTAAGTACCTCACTCCATCACTGTCCTTCGATCTAGCGGCTATCCGCTTTTATAGGGGGTAGTGCACCCGGCACCACTTGTTCTAGAAGGTTCTAGCACCCCCGAACTTTGGTGTGAGCCCTGAGTAGGCTAGTCACGCGGCAGCATGTGATGCCTACGTGATAAACTAGCCATTCTCCACTGTTTGCTGTGTCCAAGGGTTGCCACTAACTGTGCTTGAGCCTCGTGATACTGCATACTCCGCTTTTGTTAGTCGAGTACACATTACACATTAGATAGTCTGGTCACGTCCGCCTCGCTTGATCTGTAGCAATAATTTTCCAGCCTACATGATTTTAATTCTAATCTTCTACTATTCGCGACAAATGCAGGTCTGTGATTGTTGCAACTGTTGTACGAGCAGTGTGGGGCCTTGTATTGTCATGCTGAAAACGACACCCGCTGACAGCAACTCACGTCGCTTTGATTTGATGGCAGGTCGCAGATGATTTCTTAGGAGATCTGTGTATGATGCACTGGTGACAGTGGTCCCTCTAGGCAAGTAATGCTCCAAAATGACGCCTTTTTCGTCCCAAAAGAGAGTCAGCATAACCTCCCTCCTGATGGTTCTGTTCGAAACTTCTTTGGTTTTGGTGATGAGGAATGGCGCCATTCCTTGCTTGCTCTCTTCGTTCTGGTTGATGGAAGTGAACCCAGGTTTCGTCCCCAGTAACGATCCTTGCAAGGAAGCCATCACCTTCTCGTTCAAAGCGCCGAAGTAGTTCTTCACAAGCATCAACACGTCGTTCTCTCATTTCAGGAGTCAGCTGCCGTGGCACCCATCTTGCAGACACTGTGAAACTGGAGCACATCATGCACAATGTGGTGTGCTGACCCATGACTAATCTGTAAACATGCCGCAATGTCATTCAGTGTCACTCGGCGGTTTTCCTTCACTATGGCTTCAACTGCTGCAATGTTCTGTGGAGTCACTACTCGTTGTGCCTGAACTGGACGAGGAGCATCTTCCACTGAAGTCACACCATTTGCGAACTTCCTACTCCTATAGACTTGCTGCTGTGACAAACATGCATCACCGTACTGAACCTTCATTCGTCGATGAATTTCAATAGGTTTCACACCTTCACTACGCAAAAACCGAATAACAGAACGCTGTTCTTCCCTGGTGCAAGTCACAAGTGGGGCGGCCATCTTTATACTGATACTGTGACGGTATGTGTGCACCTGCACTATGCTGCCACCTACAGGCCATGCTGCACGCTGTTTGTAGCACGCTTACCAACTTACAGGATAAAGGCGCGAAATTTCGATTTGTTATTACAAATTTATGGTTTTCATTTGACTCACCCTCGTATCATTAATCGATAGCATCTACACTTTGAGCATTCCGTTTTGACCAACGATACGCATATCGTTTATAATATGATGCCTCTGGCATGTAGAGAGCAGAGGGAAAGTATATAGCAGGGAGGTATTTAAAGCAGCATAAAATATAGCGGCGCTTTAGCCAATCTACGCTATTTATGTACGTTGTTAGTACACTGGTAGCTGCGGGGAGGGGACATGAAAGAGGGAATTTTCTTGTTTGTCTTATGCCGCTGACAACACTCGGGCATGCGCGTCTCGTACCGATCAGCTGGATTCGTAAATGTGTATTATGCTGTCATCTTCAAACGTGTAAGCCTGCTTGTTTGCGGTAAGGAATACAAATGTAAGTACGGCTGTTTTAATACAGCGCAGTTAGTAGAGGAAAAAATTACATTTTAAAGATCCGTTAAGAGTTTGTGATTGTGCTGCGTAATGCATTTTAAAATAAATTATTAGCGTTATTAACCCTTTCGCGGCTTCGGGTGCACATGTATGCCCGGCAGGTAGAAAGCCCAGATGGCTAAAATGGGCAAAATCGGACACGAAAACCACAGAGAAACGCAAGAAACACGTAGAAGAGATCAAAACAAGAGAGCAGATTACCATGGCTGGTTGACCATGAGGAAAAAGGAGAAGCCCGCCACTCTGCAACACATTAAAACCTCCATCCTAAAATCACTAGTGTGGAGGGCACAGAGGGACAAAGGACATTCGCTAAAACGTAGATCAAATGATAAAACCGACTCACGAATAAAACCTAAAACTAAAGCTGCTGTTGAGGCACTGTCGCCCAACACCGAAGATAGGGTGCTAGGAAAGTTCAAGTCCGCCGCAGAGCGGCTAAAAGTGGGCAGTCCAGCAAGATGTGGACACCCGCCATTTGTAAGCCACAGCGACACCGAGGTGGGTCCTCGCGACAAAGGTGGCAACCATGCGTTAACCACGTTTGGCCAATGCGGAACCGGCAGAGGACAACTGATTCCCTGCGAGAGGAACGCATGGAAGACTTCCACACATTCGTAGTCTCCCTAATGACATGCATTTTGTTGCGCGTACTGTTCTGCCATTCCGTCTCCCAAAGCCGAAAAACCCTGCAGCGTAAAACAGAACGCAGGTCAGTTTCGGAGATGCCCATCTCCAGAAACAGTTCCCGCGTAGCCTGTTTGGCCAGCCTGTCAGCAGGTTCGTTGCCTGGGATTCCGACGTATCCTGGGGTCCACACAAACACCACTGAACGACGGGAATGTTCCAGGGCATAGATGGACTCTTGAATGGGCGCTACCAAAAGATGGCGAGGGTAGCACTGGTCGATAGCTTGTAGGCTGCTCAATGAGTCAGTACACATAAGAAGTGACTCGCCAGGGCATGAACGGATGTGCTCAAGGGCCCGAGATTTGGCCGCCAGCTCTGCTGTAAAAACACTGCAGCCATATGGCAAGGAGTGCTGTTCAACATGTCCTCCATGATCATACGCAAAGCCTACGTGACCAACAGCCACCGAACCGTCGGTGTAAACCACTTCATGGCCCCGGAACACGTCGAGACTCGAGATGAAGTGATAGCGGAGAGCCGCACGGTTAACCGAGTCCTTAGGGCGATGCGAAAGTCCACAAGAATCTGCAGCCTAGGTGTACACCATGGAGGTGTACGTGAATGGATCTTGAGGAGAGGTGGTAATGGGAAGGACTCCAGTTCGGACAGAAGGGACCGGAAGCGAACCGCAATCGTAAAGCTATGACCTGGGCCGCAGATGCGGGAGATGAACCGCCATGGTTAGCAAAAGAAGATGGTAATTCGGATGTGCAGGAGAACTACGAACGTGTGCAACGTAACTGGTGAGCAGTTGTGCATGCCTAACCTTCAATGGAGGGATTCCGACCTCCACCATGACACTGGTCACTGGACTCGTTCTAAAAGCTACCGTCGCTAGGCAACGCCACGGAGGTGTGCTGGGTAGAGTAAACGCAACACTGAGGGTGCCGCCGAAACGTAAACCACACTCCCATAGTCAATTCGGGATTGAACAAGGGCTCTGTAGAGCTACAGCGGCGTAGAGCGATCTGCACCCCAGTTGGTATGGTTCAGGCAGCGGAGGGCATTGAGGTGCTGCCAGCACTTCCGCTTAAGCTGACGAAAGTGATAGGGCCAAGTCAATCGGACGTCGAAAACCAGTCCTAAGAACCGATATGTCTCCACTACAGTGAGTGGTTCTGGATGAATGGTTTAATAGCCACTAAATATAGAGAGACACTCAATATGGACCCCTTCGGAACGCCATTCTCCTGAATACGGGGCGAACTATGGGAGGCCCCGACTTGGACACGGAAAGTACGGAGCGACAGGAAGTTTCGGATAAAAATCGGGAGCGGGCTCCAGAGACCCCACTCACACATTGTGCATTGTGGCAAGGATATAATGTCGCCAGGTCCTGTCGCATGCTTTACCTAAGTAAAAAAAGACGGCAACCAGATGTTGGCGTCTGGAAAAGGCTGTTTGGATGGCAGACTCGATGGACACAAGATTGTCAGTGGTAGAGCGATCCTGGCGGAAGCCGCCCTGACATGGAGCCAGTAGGCCACGTGACTCCAGGACCCAATCCAACCGCCGACACACCACACAGCCCAGCAGCTTACAAAGAAAGTTGGTGGGGCTGATGAGCCGGTAGCTATCCACATTCCACATCAAGCGGGTTTTGACCGGGTTTGAGCACAGGAATGATTGTGCTCTCCCGCCATTGCGATGGTAAGACGCCATCGCACCAGATCCGGTTGAAGATGACGAGGTGGTGTCACTTGCAGTCAGGCGAGAGATGTTTAATCACCTGACTGTGGATCCTATCCGGCGGGAGAATGTGCAAGGACGCTGAGGAGCTCCCACTCTGTAAATGGGGCGTTATAGAGTCCACTGTGGCGTGTAGTGAACGAGAGGACTTTCCTTTCCATCCGCCGTTTGAGGGTGCGAAAGGCTAGTGGTGGGGTAGGGGGGGGGGGGGGGGTAGTTCTCCGACGCAGAGGCTCGATCACAGTGCTCAGCGAAGTGCTCGCTAATCGCGTTTGTGTCGATAGATAACACGCCATTGATGTTTGAGTCTGGTACCCAAAATCACGTCTGATCTCCGTCTAGATTTGGGAAGATGACGTATGGTACCCAATGGTCGACACGTACCTCTCCCAACACTCCTGTGTCCGTCGTTTTATAAGCTGGCGAACGTGGACACGGAGCCGCTTAAAGGCTATTAGGTGCTCTAGGGAAGGGTGCCGCTTATGTCGCTGTAGAGCTCGCCGACGCTCTTTAATGCCTCAGCGACTTCCGGCGATCACCAAGGAATTGTCTTTCAGCGGGGGCACCCTAAAGAACGAGGGATCGCGTTTTCCGCCGCAGAAACGATCGTTATAGTGACCTGTTCAACGACAACATCGATGGCACCATGTGAGGGAGATTCAGTTGTCACAGCAGAGATGAAGGCTTCGCAGTCTGCCTTGTTTAGAGCCCATCTGGATAGGCGTCCGTGGGCATGACGCCGGGGGAGTGACAGGAAGATGGGGAAGGGGTCACTACCACACAGGTCGTCATGTGCTCTCCAGTGGATAGGCGGGAGAAGGTCAGGACTGCAAACAGAGAGATTAATGGCCGAATATGTGCCATGTGCCACACTGAAATATTTGAGGGCACCTGTATTTAAGAGGCAGAGGTCGAGTTGTGACAGCAAATTTTCAACCTTCCTACATCGGCCAGTAAACATGGCGCCACCTCACAACGGGTTACGCGCGTTAAAATCTCCCGAAAGTAGGCTGGGCAGCAGGAAAGTCCAGACGGCTAATGGCTTGCATATACGCCCGAGATCGGGAGCAGGTAAACGTACACAATAGAACGGCTACTCGCTGTTGTCCGTATTTCTGACAACAATATCATTACCTGGTCTTCTTTGTTATGTAGGAAAGCGCTTTAGTTTTCACCTCCCCTGGGCCCTTCTTGTTTCCGATTCTAACATTCAGCCAGTCTTCTTTTCGCTTCTGGTGAGACTACAGCGTTCGCGTGTGTAGCCTTTGCCATGTCGGGACCCAATTTATAGGGCAAGGAAATCATGGACATTCTTATGAATAGTGGCGACGATGAGTTGGATGCGTCTGGCCGCATTGCTGAATCCTCGACATCACGAACAGAAGAGTCTTCCTCTGAAGACGGAAAGGAAGATGAAGTAAGTGAAACTTCGTCAGGAAAAAGAATGTATGACTGGGCGGAGAATCATCCACTAATGAAACTACACCGTTTTGTGAACACGTTTAGCGGGTTAAAAGCAGACTTTGAAGAGTCAGTAAGTCATTTAGAGTTTTTTTTTTTTTTACTTGATGTGCATGGAATTCGTTTCTGTCATTACTGAGAAAATGACGACGGTACCCAGGAGATTAGCACGCTGGAAGTATATAGAGCCAGCAGAATTGTATTGTTTCCTAGCGCGTTCTCTGCTTACGCCTACAAGTACAAAGTTAGAAGTGAATGAATATTGGTCGACTGATTCTTTGCTTCAAACACCAATATTTTCTAACATAATGGCCGGGGACCGGTACAAATTGATCCTGCGTTTATTGCACTTCAGTGACAATTCCACTGCAGCTCAAGACATTCTTGTAAAAATACGTCTCATTGTAGATCACACAAAAAATAAATTCCGCGAAGCAGTAGTACCCTTTGAAAACCTAGTGATCGACGAAAGTCTGCTACTTTCCAAAGGAAGACCCCGATTTAAGCAGTACATACCACATAAACGTAGCCGTTCTGGCATGAACATTTTCGTGCTTTGTGACGTACAAACCAATTATATTTTGGATTATATTGTCTACACTGGTGCCGCCACGGAAATAGAATCTGAAAATGCTGATTGGGGAAAATCAGGAGATGTAGTTGTTAGTTTGTTACTGCCATACCGCAACAAAGGTCATACCACTTATTTAGACAATTGGCACTCCAGCCCCGAATTATTACTGTGGCTCCATATACAAATGTACAAACGCCGTCGGAACAGTACGCAGAAACAGGAAACATCTATCACCGTTGCCAGACACGCTTCAATATAGGGGAATACAGTTCAAGTCCTGTGGAACATTAACGGCACTAAAATGGATGGGCAAGAAAGAAGTCTGGATGCTTTCCGCCGTAAATGGATCGGATTTTGAGGGGAAAGAAAAAAAGCACATGGAACGGGCCAAAACAAATTGAAACCTACCTGTATTGTCAGCTATAACAAGTCAATGGGTGTAGTTGATAAGGCAGACATGCTGTTATCTTCTGTACAGTGCACCCGAAAAACAATGAAGTGGTACAAGAAAGTATTCTTTCACCTGACTGACTCGTTGTGCTTAATGCAAAAAATCTTTTTGAAATACAAAAGCAACAGAAGATACCAATAGCCAAATACCACTTGGAAATAATCCCTCAGTTGCTTGACAAGTTTCGTAGTCAAACGTGTAAAAGTGCGATCCCACGGGCAACCAAAGAAGAAAGCTCTTTCTGACAGCAGAATAAAGAGGAACATCATCCAGGGTTCCTCGTAGCAACGGACAAAAAGGAGGTTCCCCAGAGACGCTGCTGAATGGTATGTACTGTGGTGGTGTCACCGCCAGACACCACACTTGCTAGGTGGTAGGCTTTAAATCGGCCGCGGTCCGTTAGTATACGTCGGACCCGCATGTCGCCACTATCAGTGCTTGCAGGTCTAGTCTAGTCTAGAGAGACTCCCTAGCACTCGCCCCAGTTATACAGCCGACTTTGCTAGCGATGGTTCACTGTCTACATACGCTCTCATTTGCAGAGACGACAGTTTAGCATAGTCTTCAGCTACGACCTAGCAAGGCGCCGTATTCAGTTACTATTGTTACTGATATTGTGAATCATGTACCTTCAAGAGCGACGTTCATCTTTAATGGATTAAAATTAAGTATCAAACTAATTTCGTCTGCTTTCTGAATTCTCATTCCTTGTTATGTTCCAGATCTCACGTCAGTATAGTTCTTCCCTCCTCACGCCAGCCTGCGTGAGCTAAAACGCGTGCATTTCGGCCTCCTCTCGTAACATGGTGTTGGCTCTTCTGATCACAACACAACATACTGTTCTTTCATAACGAAAAACGACACGCATAAGACGCAAAAAGTGTACTGTAGCTCTCTGCATGGTGCCGTGTTTCGAAAAATATCACACAGGAAAGAAATATTTGGATGTTTTAGTAACTAAGTTTCAAGTAAAGAAAACTAAAAAATAAAAAATAAGTAAATAAAAGTAAAAAAATAGTTTTAACTAAGCCAACGGCAGTCAAAAATGAGTATGGGAAACCAGTAAAATAAACCTTACTGAACGGTAAGAACTGAAAAAGAAAACAGCGAGCAAGAAGGTGGTACAAGTACCCTATCCGATTTCCTATTTGTAGAATCGACTTTAGGCTTTAATTACAAACGGAGCCATGGGCCTATCGCAAAATGAGTTAGTGTTGCGAATCTCAATCAGCAACGACTATAAATTAAATGTATTAAGACTTTTTCAGCTGGAAAAGCAGCTAAGACTCAAATTCCCAGAAGCATTGCATCCGTATTTGTAGATGATACTGACCAGCGCCGACGAAGTGACGCCAGGAGACAAATAACGTTACGTGACCGCTGTGGCCAGGCTCAAAACAGGGATCCAAGCAGCTTTCACACATCACATCACGATGGAAAACACCAAGTAAGTGGTCAGCGTCTCGGCGGGAGATATAGAATGTTATAGAAGCTTTCTGTGACGCACGAAAGCAGTATAAATAGGGGGTCAGGAGGACCCTGTAGTCAGTCGGGATCCACTGAGAGTAACGACGCAAGCTCCGTGTCGTTCTATGGCAGACGTGGGAACTTCGTGCGATTCGCCAACTTCGGCTCCGAAGCATTCAGGGAGATAGATTCCAGATCAAGGGATTCAAGTGATAAAATTAATGCAAGGCAGTGCCAGTAGGGCTTTTAAGTTGTCGAGCTATTGTAATCTTATGAATTCTGACATGAATAAGTGACCACACCTCACCGAGTTCCGTATCCTGCACCTTAGCAATAGCTTACTCCCTCTAGATGTCGCAGTTGCAGAAGCTGCCCGCGCCTCCTTCCTCTCTTCGAGCAGAACGAACGAGGTAAGACCCCTGCGTATAACACGTGTCGATCTAACACCCTCTCGGGACACGACACCAGATATATTCTTTGTTTAACTCTGAGTGCGGGTGCATTACACAATTTGGTTTTAAATTTCTGTAATTGTTTTTTTATTTAAGATAGTAGCAAGAATTGTCCGAGATTCGGGCGTTTTCGCTACGCACCTCTCACTTTAAAACTATATACACTACTGGCCATTAAAATTGTTACACCAAGATGATAGGCAGATTATAAACGGGTATTCTTTGGACAAATATACTACAACTGACATGTGATTACATTTTCACGCAATTTGGGTGCATAGATCCTGAGAAATCAGTACCCAGAACAACCACCTCTGGCCGTAATAACGGCCTTGATACGCCTGGGCATTGAGTCAAACAGAGCTTGGATGGCGTGTACACGTACAGCTGTCCATGCAGCTTCAATACGATACCACAGTTCATCAAGAGTAGTGACTGGCGTATTGTGACGAGCCAGTTGCTCGGCCACCATTGACCAGACGTTTTCAATTGGTGAGAGAGCTGGACAATGTGCTGGCCAGGGCAGCAGTCTTACATTTTCTGTATCCAGAAAGGCCCGTACAGGACCTGCAACATGCAGGTGATAAGCCAGTATGGCGATGACGAACACACACTTCCAATGTGCGTTCACCGCGATGTCGCCAAACACGGATGCGACCATCATGATGCTGTAAACAGAACCTGGATTCATCCGCAAAAATGACGTTTTGCCATTCGTGCACCCAGGTTCGTCGTTGGGTACTCCATCGCAGGCGCTCCTGTCTGTGATGCAGCGTCAAGGGTAACCGCAGCCATGGTCTCCGAGCTGATAGTCCATGCTGCTGCAAACGTCGTCGAACTGTTCGTGCAGATGGTTGTTGTCTTGCAAACGTCCCCATCTGTTGAGTCAGGGATCGAGACGTGGCTGCCCGATCCGTTACAGCCATGCGAGTAAGATGCCTGTCATCTCGACTGCTAGTGATACGAGGCCGTTGGGATCCAGCATGGAGTACCGTATTACCCTCCTGAACCCACCGATTCCATATTTATTTTGCTAACAGTCATTGGATCTCGACCAACGCGAGTAGCAATGTCGCGATACGACAAACCGCAATCGCGATAGGCTACAATCGGACCTTTATCAAAGTCGGAAAGTGATGGTACGCATTTCTCCTCCTCATACGAGGCATCACAACAACGCTTCACCAGGCAACGGCGGTCAACTGCTGTTTGTTTATGAGAAATCGGTTGGAAACTTTCCTCATGTCAGTACGTTGTAGGTGTCGCCACCGGCGCTAACCTTGTGTGAATGCTCTGAAAAGCTAATCATTTGCATATCACAGCATCTTCTTCCTGTCAGTTAAATTTCGCGTCTGTAGCACGTCATCTTCGTGGCGTAGCAATTTTAATGGCCAGTAGTGTATCTTTAAACACATTCGTGCGCTGTTAGTGAAATTTTAATATGTTGTAGACACATAAGTCTCAAGTTATAGGAATTACTATTAAAAAGTTCCCATTATTTTTCTAAACCACCTGTTTTTCAGCCCATAATAAACACATAACAGAGTGTCGGTTTGTTTCGAAGCTCTATTTCGTGGTTGTCAGAAACTATGCCGGGTATACTGTCCTTACGAAGAACATTAGTGAACAGTGCTTCTGTGCGCGCCGGAACATGCGGGGAGGCTGCAGCGGCCGCAGTCTACGGCGACCACAGGGCTGAGTCAGCTGCCTGCCGGCTAGGCGCGCAGGGCGTTTCCTCCAGTCAGCCAGGACGCTCGGCCCTTGTAGCCGCGAAAGGGTTAATTAAGTTACCCACTAGTGTCCTCTTTTGTTTCCCAGTCCTCGTTTTACTTAGAAGTGTTTTCGATTGTATTTGTTAACGTATCAGCTGATTCGAAAATAACTCGATTCTAACGCCCCATGTCACTTACGGTTCTGAAGATGCTCGATCTTGCGCGTATGTTGGTTGCCTGAGCTGTGTTGTCAGGTCCCCAGAGGATTTAATAAACAAAATGACATAGCTATTCATAATGTAAAGGTTCAGTCAGTATTTCTTACGCGGAAGCCGCGCAGTGAAACCCGGAGTTCCGCAGACACGGAAGGGGAAGTGTCACACAGTACAAATAGTCTGAGCTAGTAAACACGTCGAGGATACGAGCAGCGCGTCTCTCGGACCTTGGAGGGCGAGAAGGAACTTTCCGCCCCAGGACTCTGCCGGACATATCGAAACCAATACAGGTCCACAGCGACGAAGTGTCCGGGAAGACCGAAAAATAAGTTAGAGAAAGCGGATGCGAGGGCTGCGTCAGAGCAGGGCAGACCTTCAAAATGGGTATTTAAGGACATCGACGAGCAGCAAGAAGCAGAATCGACACAGAAGTTGAAGAGGACACAAGCAGACGAGGCCCGGCAGCATCGAGAAGGTAGCAGCCGCTACTGATGAGTCTATAGGAACCGCAACTACGTGGAGACGGTGATGCTCTGGTGGAAGCAACTACAACTGTCAGTTAAGTAGATGTTTTGCATTGGAATAGTTTTGAACAGGGACAGTTTGTCTCTGTCTTTACAGTTAGTTTCAGCAATAGAAGGAACAAGCCACTGGCTGGTGCTTGTCTCCTGCGAGACAAGACAATGGTCCATTCTTTAAACGAAGAGTGAATTCAAAGGTGGTAGTTCTCGTGAGTAGTCGTTACCGACAGAGTGAGAAGTGGAGATTCTGGCAGAATCTATAGAAGTGTACAGAGTAAGTGGAAGGGTCTGACCCCTCACATGCCCTTTGTGATATTAGTTCAATAAATTGCGTTAAAGGAGAAATCTCACCTTACTGTTTTGATAGTTCAGTGCTGCCAATTCCCCCTTGTACCCGCTACCTATTGAAAGTATTTTCTATGTATCTACACCTCCTACACGCCCTTAGACAGTCCAGGAGATTTTACTCTCTCTCACCTCCGTAATAAAGGCTAGTTAAAGGGAACCACAAACCCATAATTGTCGTCAACTTCCCGATTGCGCCACGCAGGCTCGACCATCTCTATATTGGTATCCGGGACCTGTGCCGGGACGCGAAAGTCTGAATAGCGGGAATTTTTGCCTCAAGCACGCACCAGTTCCTGTAGAACTAAATGTTGTACGTGTTCGTGATTCCACAACCTACTGAGTGTAAACTAATGTCTTCTTGCCACGGTCTAACAGTGCATGTTAGGGAATATTTTTGCGAAAACTCCTAAACCTGTATGAACTTCTTAAGCTTTTGCCCATTAATGCTGCAATCCCTTTTAGAAACTTAAGCAGCGCCTGATTCGCTCCGCATTTTTTTTTTTTATTTCGAGTTTGTAGCATTCTTCGATCTGATTAACAATTTTTCCAGCTTCTCCAGGAAGCTTCTAGCTCTTCGGGATATCGCAGGCCAGCAATGGCTTTTTCGTCACTCATTTTGTTAGTTAAACACAACAAAACAGAATTCTCCTTCATCACGCAGCTACAACGCCACCACTGTTGAATCCGCTGGCGTTAGCAGCAATGAGACAAACAGCACAATTGCCGCGATGTGTTCCGAATGGTGCCAAGGTATAACGAACAGTACTTCCTATTAGTGAGTTGTCGGCGTCCGGGCGTTGGCCAGCATTCTGTAAACCACCGATGTCTCTCACGGCCGAGGAAATAACGTACTTCCAAGATTACGGTGTTTATGTGAAAAGTAGTATATAACGAGAGTGCTTTTTTATTATTTTCAAGATGAATCGTAAAAATGAATCGTAGAGGTGGAATTTTTTCAAGAAAGTTGACGATAATAAACAGTTTGTGAAGTATACCTTTTGCAACAAAGAATATAAAGATACAGAGAATACGACAAATATAAGAGATCAATCAAAAAGAAAGCACAATGAGAAGTTAGAAAACAGCGGATCAGTAACAGAATCGAAGCGCTGAAGAATAAAAAAAAAATGGTTCAAATGGCTGAGCACTATGGGACTTGACATCTATGGTCATCAGTCCCCTAGAACTTAGAACTACTTAAACCTAACTAACCTAAGGACATCACACAACACCCAGTCATCACGAGGTAGAGAAAATCCCTGACCCCGCCGGGAATCGAACCCGGGCGCGGGAAGCGAGAACACTACCGCACGTCCACGAGCTGCGGACAAGGGTGAAGAATCAACCTATGATCAAGAGCAAGAGGTGCACCCAACAAATCTATAAACTCTCTAACAAAGTATTTTAACGTCAGTTGTATGAAGGCAATTCACAAGTAAAAGAACGAACTGACATATGGACGAACAACGCAAATGAAAGCATACTGGCATCGACTTGCCACTTTACAGTGGACGGAAAATTAATTATTTTTATTTGTTTCTACAGATTTTTTTGCATGTAGCCATCAAGTTGATAACTTTTTCAACACTTTCAATTGTTTATTGCACAAGAACCAAACTTGTACAGGTAGCTTACATATGTCTTTTTTTTCTTCTTGTATACCGCCACAGCGTACTTTCGTAATTTGCCGATAGTCAGCGCTAGTCGCGAACACAGAGCTGCCTCATCGATGGATCGGCCGTGCTACACAAGGGGATAGTCGTTACATGAAATGGCCTCGCCGATCAGCAGATATCACTCCGTGTGACTCTTTTCTGTGGGGACACATTAAACATCTGGTGTATGTACCGCCTCTACCATGTGATGTAGCAGAGCTTCGGGAGAGAATAAGGGAAGCGACTGCCACAGTCGACGATGCCATGCTGCGACCGGCATGGCAAGATTTCGATTACCGTATTGACATCTAACGGAACACTCATGGTTCGCATATTGAATGTTTGTAAAAAAAAACTACTTTCAGAGTTTCTCTTCAAAACGCAATATGAATGACATCTGTACAATATTTAGTTCTTGTGCAATAAATAATTGAACGTGTTCCCGGACTTTATGTGATTACAGTGGAAGTTAAACTTTGAAAACGCTTTAGAAATAACACCACTGGTCAGAATGACGTCAAATTGCAACGGAGAATTATCGGAGAAGGGGAAAAACGTATGACAGAAGAAAAGAAATAGTGCGAAAACTGATTATTAGATGGCGCTGTATGTGTCAGAATACGTAAATGAAGACACCTGTCATGCGCACGACCCATTGAAGTTGGTGTAAACACGCCGCGTCTGCGGCGTTCGCCACGACTTTCTTAATGAAGGATCGCGCTCTACTTGTAACGCTGTAATTATGAGAATGATGACTGTGCACACGTCGCTCTCCAGAAGTTCCGGACACTGAAAAAAAGGTGTTGGTCCGATGACTGCTGTGGTTCTGGAGAAAATGATTCGGAAATTCGAAAAGACGGGTTCTTTTGGGTGTGCAACCTGGTAGGAGGAGGAAACGAATTGATTCGACATCAGTGGTAGCAGTGGCCACAGCAATGCAGGAGACGAGTGGTTGTGTGCAAACGTGTAGTGCACGGAGAATTGCCCGAACATTGGACATACTCGTGAGCACAGTGCGTAAAATCCTACGCAACATCCTTCTTTCTTATCCATCCATAATTATCTATGTGCACGAGCTGCTTCCTGTTGACCTGCCAGCAAGAGAGACCTTTGCTTTAGAATTTCTTGCTAGCATCGAAGTGGACAATGACTGCCCGTGGAAGATTTTTCTGGACAGCCGAAGCCCATTTCTATCCGGCAGGATACGTCAATACACAGAATTGTCGAGTATGTCCGTACGCAAATCAACCAGTACCACTTCATCCTGAAAAGATCATTGTGTGGTGCGGGTTTACGGTGTCGTTTATCATGCGGCCAAATTTTTTCGAAGAGACAGGTGCTTCCGGTCCTGTTACCTGTACCGTCACTGATAAGCGCTATGAGTGTCTTTTGGGCAACCACGTCATTCCAGCTCCCCAACAGCGTGGATGTGTGGATGGGATCATTTTTATGCAAGATGGCACACATCCGCACATTGCAAATCCAGTTAAGCAGCTGCTGAAGCATCATTTCGGAAATGCTAGAGTTATCAGCCGCTATTTCCCTACAGCCTGGCCGTCCTCATCTGATCTTAATCCGTGTGACTTCTGGTCGTGGGCCTATCTGAAAACTTAGGTGCAATGAAGCACGCATTGCGCAACACACACTGAACGTGACCCCGAAAACATTTCGATCAGTTGTGGAACGTTCTGTTTCAACTTGTTGCAGGAAACGGTGGACAGCATATTGAACATGTTTTGCGCCAGTCACACGGAAGTTAATAAACCGATTTGATTCTGATTGATGCTTTTTATGCGGTTTCTGGCCTCAGGACACTCAAAAACCGATTTTTCCCATCTGATGTGGTATGATATTGCCGTGGTGGATGGGCTTACGTAACTAACAGTATCACATCTGTACACCCATGCACACTGAATATTACATTTTGTTTAACGTCAAACGTACAGCTTAGGCATTGTTGTATGATTCATTCGTCATTTGTAGTCGACCACTATTAAATTATGTTGCTTACAGCGCAATCTAGTGCTACATTTTGTAACTATTTATTTTTCTTCTGCCATACGTTTTCCCTCTTCTCTGATAATATTCCGCTACAACTTGACGTCATTCTGACCAGCGGTGCTATTTCTACAGCAGTTTGAAGGTTTAATTATAATCATCCTGTTGTATATATGCGTTGTGTTATGAATTAATATAAATAACACATGTAGTAGTGGAACATGCGTTCTTGGTAATGTTCTGAATATATTGTATGTTGTAAGAGAAGACATGTATCGTTGAATTAGCCGAGTGAATACAAACACTTATTTACTAGGAAGGCTTTTAACTCTCTGTACAACGACTTTGTTGCACAAGGTTTTACAGTATGTGGCAGCTTGTTGAATCGTATCTGCCTATTAATACATGGGCTGTTGTCAGTTACTTTCAATTTTGTCCGCTTCCTGATATACTTACCCTAACTTCTAGTGGCAGTTATAAGAGTCGACGGGCATGAAAGGGAAGCAGTGGTTGGGAAGGGAGTGAGACAGGGTTGTAGCCTCTCCCCGATGTTATTCAATCTGTATATTGAGCAAGCAGTAAAGGAAACAAAAGAAAAATTCAGAGTAGGTATTAAAGTCCATGGAGAAGAAATAAAAACATTGAGGTTCGCCGATGACTTTGTAATTCTGTCAGACAGCAAAGGACTTGGAAGAGCAGTTGAACGGAATGGACAGTGTCTTGAAGGGAGGATATAAGATGAACATCAACAAAAGTAAAACGAGGATAATGGAATGTAGTGGAATTAAGTCGGGTGATGCTGAGGGAATTAGATTAGGAAATGATACACTTAAAGTAGTAAAGGAGTTTTGCTATGTGGGGAGCAAAGTAACTGATGATGGTTGAAGTAGAGAGGATATAAAATGTAAACTGGAAATGGCAAGGAAAGTGTTTCTGAAGAAGAGAAATTTGTTTACATCGAGTATAGTTTACGTCGTTTCTGAAAGTATTTGTATGGAGTGTAGCCATGTATGGAAGTGAAACATGGACGATAAGTAGTTTGAACAAGAAGAGAATAGAAGCTTTCGAAATGTGGTGCTACAGAAGAATGCTAAAGATTAGATGGGTAGATCACATAACTAATGAGGAGGTATTGAATAGAACTGGGGAGAAGAGGAGTTTGTGGCACAACTTGACTAGAAGAAGGGATCGGTTGGTAGGACATGTTCTGAGGCATCAAGGGATCACAAATTTGGTACTGGAGGGCAGCGTGAAGGGTAAAAATCGTAGAGGGAGACCAAGAGATGAATACACTAAGCAGACTCAGAAGGATGTAGGTTGCAGTAAGTACAGGGAGATGAAGAAGCTAGCACAGGATAGAGTAGCATGGAGAGCTGCATCAAATCAGTCTCAGGACTGAAGACAACAACAACAACAACAACAACAACAACAACATCTGCTTTTCTCTAATCTCTATATTTTTGATCATTTCTATGTTCTACTCCGGGTCAAATTTTGTGTCAACGTACTACTTGTGACTTATCCTATACAACTGTATTAATCAAAGTAGAATCACAGGACAACACCCACATCCAAGCCCATGGGGGGACTCTAACCCCCTGCTTCTCTAGGAATTGCCCGCTGGGATTTCCCGACTTCCGTACCCCCGACCAGAGGAGGCGCGCGCTGTGCTTAGCCCGTACGGTGGTACCTGCCGTGCCTCCCTTATTGCCAGTGCTGGAGTTGTGCTCTTAGACATCTCATCTCGGGCTGAATAGCTTATACGAACAGTTCCTTTTACTGGTGTCGACTGTTTCATTTCTGTCATCTGTGTACCATGAAACGAGCTTCAAAGGTAACATCTTTTTTCTCTAAAAAACAGAAGACAACAGGTGAGTTTATTATAGCGTAAGATTATGGTTCGTGAGGTGTTATACGGATAAAAGTTGCTTGTTCATGTATATGTAATACTTAATTTTGGAACTGAGTTCTTAAAGTCAAGCTATTTGAGATTACACCACAATTTTTATAGGAAGAAGCGTCTGTTATATTTTCTTCCATAGTTGTTAACTTGTTTCCATATGCTGCGGCTTGTACTTCGATTGGAAAGTAGACAGTTTTTCTATGTATGTTACTTTACTTATTGGGCATAAATTATTTTTATGGCTACCCATCATCTTTGTGATCGATGAATCAAACCAAATTAATTTTATGTTCGATACAGCGACAAGTAATATTTTCATGTACGGAAGTACTTGTTTTAAGGAGTCTTTTTGTGGAAATTGTACGATATTGCAAAGAATAGCCTTATCTTTCCTGTTTCCTTGTATTTATTACGAACTGTTAAACTTGGTATCCATGACGTCTGCGGGAAGTACTGCTGCAGAGGCTCGGGTAAGATCCTGCAAAATGAAGGTGCGGAACATAGCTTAGCACACAGACCAGAAAGTACTCGCACGCTCACACAAGCTCTCAAATAAACGTGCTGGGTTGTCAAGGAAGTTCTTTTTCTTATTGAACGGGCCGTACAGAATCAAGCGGATTCCACATCCAAACGCACTTGAAGTAGAAACCGTCCGCTCTAGCAAGCCGAAGGGCCTGCACCGCATCTCCAATGTAAAACCGTATATTGAGTAAGAAGCAGATGATCTTGCAGCTCTGAGATCGGAACGACGTGTTTCTCCTATGTTTTTGATTTTCATTTCTTATTTGGGTTAAATTAAAGTATATTATTTCCTGTGAATGGTCCCTCAATGTGTTTACTGTTTTATCTTCTTTTCAGCAGAAAAGGGTCATTTTGTGTAATTTTATAACATCGTAGTATGAATGGTTATGAGGGTTAGATGAGGCGCGTTATCTCACAGAAAGATAATTTTTTTCCTCGTGAGCGAAAAGGTATAGAATGTTGTGGTGTGGCGAGTAAATGGCCGTAAAGTGGTTGTTTATCATAAATTTCAGTTGTTGTGTATTTATTCCCTCTAGGTGAGGATGATTTTGTGAGATTGGCAAATGTACTGTGATGTTTGTGAGACGATTTGACGACTTTTAGGTTGATGGATTTGTGTATGAAGTGAGACTAATAGTGTTTGATTTCCAGTGATGCAACATTGTAAGATGATTAGAAGTTGTAAATTGCCACCACCTACTACTTGATACATTTAAGAGGTTCGAGTCCTCCCTCGGGCATGGATGTGTGTGTTGTCCTTAGGAGTAATTTAGTTTAAGTTAGATTAAGTAGTGTGTAGGCTTAGGGACCGACGACCTAAGCAGTTTGGTCCCATAAGATCTTACCAAAAATTTCCAATATACATTTAAGAAGACCAGAATATGGAAGCCCTGGAAGATGAATATCGAAACACCTTTTAACCTCATGCAATTTTTTATTTGGTAAATAATCAAGATAACAACCTATAAATGCGAAATAACGTGAAGGTATCCAGAATGAGATCCTCACTCTGCAGCAGAGTGTGCGCTGACACTGAGACGAGGTACTAACAGAATTGAAGCTATGAGGACGGGTCGTGAGTCGTGCTTGGGTAGAGCACTTGCCCGCGAAAGGCAAAGGTCCCGAGTTCGAGTCTCGGTCCGGCGCAGTTTTAATCTGCCAAGAAGTTTCAACGTGAAGGTATGTGAGAATCCCTGGTGACACGTGTTGAGTAATGGTTCAATGGTTGTGAGTATCAGATGACAGTTAGTAAGATGAGAAATTATGGAAATGGGCAAATGATGCAATATACATGTCTTTTATGTCTTTAGTTATTTCTATTTTTATGACCACTAATTCGTTTTAGATCAATTTGATGCCTAAACATTATCATGTTATGATTCCAGATATGACTTGTTTGAACCTTCTGTGTCTCATTAACCATTACTTCTGTTGTGAAATGTTCATAGAAAAGACGACGCAGAAAATTTTCCACAGATCAGCAAACGCGTACTGCAAACCATGAAGAAGCAGTCAACAAATAGCTATATGGGTATTAAGTTTCGAAAAAAATATATTTTTATGTGTGGGTATCGTAGTCGTTCTATATGTTTGTAGTGACTGGTAGAAATTGTGTGGATCGTGTGTGGGAATGCAGTTAGTAGCAGATAAAATTTTGTGTTTGTAGTTAGTAGTGTCACCAAATCTACTCCATTTCCTTACCGAATAAGACCTGTCCTGATCCATTTCTCAACGTACATAATACTGTATCTATGTTATATAAGAAGTACGTTTGTTGTTTGAATTTCGAGTACCATGTCGCTCTTGTGAAGGAAGCTTAGGTAATTTTTTTGCTCGGTGAAATTTTAATCACTGAGATAATTTCCTTTTATCGTTAAAACTAATCCTAATGCTTAATAACTGGCCATATAAATTTTCTCTTTTTTATATTATTAAGAAGGACCTCCTAGTATAACCATTTTCGGGCAATTTTTCATGTATTAGTCAGTAGCAGCAATTTCCATTGATTTTATTTGTAACATACGCATCGTATCATGTAAAAGTCTCTGTGAGTGCAGCTATTAAGCGGCAGGCAGCCTAGTGAACCTGCACATCAGAAAGTACGGGTCTTGCTGCAGCGGAAGGTGTTGCGGAGCCTTGCTATCAACCGCGCGCCTAGTGAAGGCCGGTTCCCACTAGGGCTGCCGCGCGTCAAAACGGCGCGTCAGCGGCGTGGTTGCCATGGAAATGGCGTCAGCGGCAAGGCGCGGCGGGCTCTGCGTCGCGGTTTGACCATGTCGAACCGCTTCCGCTGCCGCGTGCCGCGCCCCAGGTGCGCGCCGCCAATCACAGAACGCGCTGAGCGTGACGTCAGGTACGGACTCCCGGGCCACACGAACTTTCGCCGAACCGCTGGCGCGGACGCGGCGGCAGCTATGAAATACTTATCATCCGATTCCAAGGAAACTATTCGGTAGAAAAATTTGATTCTTGGGCATGTTACAGCCTGATATCTTCTCTCGATAAAGGACCGAATTTCTTTTCGTTATTCGTCGTGGTTACTTGCTGTATCGCATTTACGTAAACCTTTACACGAAATTTTAATGAGTGTGCAGAGGTAAAAACGCATTGCGTGGACTTTGCGTACAGTTCATTTTAGGTAATACATTATTGCGTATGAAATTTAGTCAACATATCGAAATTGTTTTTAAAGCTGAGAGCAGATCGATAGCTATCACCGTTCTCGAGATATTGTCTGATATGTCGGCGGACGGGCTATGCCGTGATGCGCGCGGGTTGCTCGGCGACGCGACCGGTACTTCGTCCTGCTCGTCGTAAACCATGTGGTTGTATCAACCGCAAATTTCGTAAACGGTTCAAGAAATCGAAATGTTTTTTTTTTTTTTTTTTTTTTTGCAAACGATAACGTGTGAAAAGTCATGTATTTCGTCGCATGATAAATATCCTAAATCTGTTTATCTACCAAGATATGAAAGTAACTACAGTTTTTTAAGAAGGGATAGATGAATTTTTTTAAATGGCATAAATAGCATGTCGAATGAGAAGTTAAACCGAAACTAATTTGCTGGTATGTCATAAGATGTAATTTACTAAATATGTAGAGCTATTGATTATTTCCTTTCTTTTTTCTTTATCCAGTGTACTTAACTGATTCAAGACGCGTTTCGCCTTTTACTTTAAGGCATCTTCGGTGGAATCTAGAATGACTCAGTTTTGTTTTGATCTGTGATACTTGGAGATTATAAAACAGTTCACATTCTTTTTTTACGTGAATGACTGATTACTTACAGTGAATTGAGTTTTTGGCGGACATATACGTTTCCCCTCACCTGCTCACATGCTGGAGGTTGAACTAAAACTTAGATTATGGAACATAAGCACATTTTCATGTTCGCTCTTTTTTCTTCTGTCACTAGCAGTAGACGTTTTACCGAAAACTCTGATTTAAAGTCGTAACTACAGTGTGTTCAGCTCATGTCCCTTCCTGTCTGGTTTGTTTATGTACATGTTGCCAACCTGCAGAATTATATGCTGAAAACTAATGTTTGTTTATTTTTGTTCTCCTTATATCTGTATGTGTGTGTGTCTAGCCAGTGATAGTTATAGAAAGTTGAAAGTGAATCCAGTAGCTGTCAGACAGTGGTTGAAAGATTTGGTGTTCAGCTGATTTCAGTTTTGGTTTAAATGTTTTAAGGAGTGCATGGAAGAGTAAATTCACTGCTTACATTAATAGATAAAATAGTAGAATAGTATTTCAACAGATGATTATTATCAGAATACTATCACCCAACCCCTTTGTCCTCACTCTTTGACGCCCCACAATACGCCCTGTCAACTAACCCCTATTGTCGTCAAAGTTGTACCGTAATTTCCTCTTCCTCCTCTATTTAATTCCGTACCTCTTCTTTAGTCACACGATCCTCGTATCTAAAGTTCAGCATTCTTATGAATCACCACGTTTTGAAAGCGTCCATTGTCTTCTCGACAGAAGTGTTCATCGTCCACGTTTCACTTACATACGAGGCTGCACTCCACACAAATACCTTTGTAAAATAGTATCCCACCATTAGCATTTATATTCGGCGTGAACAAATTTTCTTTTTCAGAACGCTTTTCTTGCTATTGACAGTCTTCAGTCAGGTTTGCGTCTGCACCAGGAAATGCCTTACAATTTAAAATCTGGTTTCGAAAACTGTACGAAATATATATTATTCTTTCGTGATTCTTAAGCAAGGTGCTGGCGATGATTACATTATGCTCTGTGGGAAATTCTATCAGGTGGCTTCCAGTTTCATCCCTTCCACCTAGTCTTTGTGTTCTTACTGTTTTCGTGTACCTGCTACCATATCAAATTTTAAATTTTTGTCTCGCTTAACTATCTGAATAATCTCTTTTGTCGTACATTGATTCTTTCAATGTGTTTATGGTGAAATGAGAAAACATGAATAATGAAATATGTGAAAGAGTACATTGTACAGAAAATGAAAAATTGGTATGTCTTCACCCAACTTCGTCTTTCCTTCATGTAGGTGTAAGATATAGCTAATCAAACGCACCGCGCGTTTCAGTGGGTCCTGCCCCGTACCTCAGTGGCTGTCCGTCATTGGCTACCGCTAGCGTCTGCCGCTTCCAGATGGGAACGCCAATTCCGCGAGCCTCCGCGTCAAAGCGGAAAACGCTTGCCGCTGCCGCTGCCGCACGACGCGCTGCCGCGCTCTAGTGGGAACCGGCGAGCGGTCAAGCTGTTTCCACGCCAGAGGGGAGTGCATGCCGGTTTCCCCCCCACCCCAGACTGTCGGCCAGCGCAGACGGCGTGGCGCGGCAGGGAATCACTCTCGTCGCTGATCCGGGCCAGACACAGGTGCGCAGTGTTGGGTTTAGTGTGTGGCGCAGTTGAGCATCGCTCGCGCACACACAAGCGAGACTTGAGCAGTGCCCGAGGCAAGACCAAAAACATTAATACGGTCTGACGACGGCATGGCTCCTGGTCTATTGAGACGTTACCATCTCACGACGATGGTTTTGCTGAGTTTAACGGCAAGGGGACGTGGTCATGTGACAAGTACAGAGCTGTGCAGCTCACCACTACCAAACGGCACCTGAAGCAGATGTTCCCTGCTTGCCGAGGGAAGGCACGAAGAAGAGCTTATTAGTGCCTTCCTCACGCTGGAATGTCCTGACGGAACATTGCAAGGCTCTACCAACCAAGCTGTGTGCAAACGGTGGTGGTGGTGGTGGTGGTGGTGGTATGAAGACTGACGCACCCTTTCAGAAGAAATGCACTCGTGGTCGACGTTCCTTGCTTGCCGAGGGCGGTGCTAACAGGAGAGCCAGTTTTTGCCTCCCGTGGGTAGGAACGTCAAACGACCACGGTGTGCTCAGATGTCTTAGCGGAAGAATTGACTCCGGCCACGACGAAGTAGTTGAGCGAGGTTGTGAATTGCCGAGTAGCCGTGGCGCATGGACAGTGATGCGTGCTGACAGCTATGCCGGCGGGAGACATTCCACCAATGAGGACCTACATTCTGTGGGACTACGGCGTGCACTGCAGTGGATTCGGGGGTGGCACCAAGGAATGCAAGGCTTTTGCAGACTTTCAGTTTGATTCCTATTGCAGACTTTGGGCCGTGAGAAGAATGTAGCGCAAAGGTGTTGCATATGTTGAAGCGATCTCACGTAGGAACTGCGTCCTCTGTTCAGTGTGAATGTTTGTGCACGTCCGATTGCGAGTGGATACATTCTAATATTTTCCGAATCTTGATCATTTTTGCCTCTTCGTGAAATTTCTTGTTTTCATTACTATACGACCATTGCAAACCACCCACGTGGGCTAATATCAGAGTTTGTTGGTGCTCTGCCATTACCATTTGTCTATTCAAATGTGTCCTCTGTAAAATGTTAATTGTTTGCAGCTGCCTGATTTAATGTTGCTAAAATTTGGTCACGGTATGCAGAAATTGTGTCTCCGCGAACCACGTGGACACACGAGTGACCAGTGATCCTAAGTTTCCGGTGGCCCCCTGCCTCTGAGTAGTGGGGCAACCTTCGTGACACCCTACATTCCATTGTGGCCAAATTTATTCAAGATGGTGGCGATGACGTCATCCAATATGGCGGATTTTGGCGGGAAAATAGGCCAATTGGGCTGCGTCCACTAAACAAACCCTCCAGAACAAACTGGCGCCAAATTCAAATTCCAACAGGGTAATGTCTGCAAAACCGTACTTGTCTTTATTCATCATCATCATCATCATCATCATCATCATCATCATCATCATCATCATCATCATCATGTCTTCCTCCACTAGAAAATTGCGCCAAATTCAAATTCCAACACGATAATGTCTCGAAAACTGTACTTCTATTTTTATTATTTATTATCATTTTTTATTATTTATTATCATTATTATTTATTCATGAGGTCCGATTTTCGCGGCGAGAAAGCCATTTGCGTTACATCCACAACAAAAATCTATCACAAGTTCAAATCCCAACACCACGTACGATATAGACCACATCCTACGAACTTTCTCGGTCACTTATCGCTTTTCACTGCTAACCTAACAAAATCGCGTCAAATAATAAAGTGCACTTATAGTAACCTAAGTCACGTCCTTTGATTTTGCAGGGGGAAGGGGACTGAAGTCTCTATTTCAAGCAGTACGGTCATCACTTGTTGTCCAACACAATCAGTACACATCTTCGCAGTCCAGTCGCCACGACGTCCGCGCTCCAACTGAATTAGTTCAAATCCTCGCCACCCCATGGCCCCGCCGGCCAAAGCGGCAGATGCTACCGGTAGCTAATGACGGACAGCTACTGAGGTAAGAGGCGGGACCCACTGCAACGCCCGGTGCGTTTAATTAACTGTATCTTACACCTACATGAACGAAAGACGAAACTGGGTGAAGACATATCAGTTTTTCATTTTCTTTACAATGTACTGTTTCACATATTTCATTATGCATGTTTTCTCATTTCACCATAAACAGATTTCATGACTACCGTTCATGATTGTTCACTATCTTCTAACACATTGAAACAACGTACGACAAAAGAGATTATTCAGATAGTTAAGCGAGACAAAAATTTAAAATGTGGTACGGTAGAAGGTACAGGAAAACTGTAAGAACACAAACGCTTGGGGGAAGGGATGAAAGTGGAAGCTACCTAATAGAATTTCGCACAGAGCACAATGTAATCATCGCCAGCACCTTGCTTGAGAATCATGAAAGAATAATACATATTTGGAACAAAGTTTACGAAACCAGATTTTAAACTATAAGACATTTCCCAGTGCAGACGCAAACTTACAATAATGTATTGGTTACGAGCTGCAGTTTACAACAACGACTGACTGAAACAGAGAAAGGAATCCGCTAGAATACGAAAGGATATTTTTGAGGGAAGAAGTGGTGAATGCAGCAGAGTATGTGAACGGGAAAAAGGTTCAGTAGAAATCGTTAGATAAAACGTGATATATTAAATTTGACAAGAGGGAAAGATATAAAAATGTAGCAAATAAAGTAGGCCAAGGGGAAATAGAAATGTCTAAACATGACGTTGACAAAGTCCAAAACCGCAACGCGATTTTGCACTTGGAAAACAGAGGGGAATGAAAGTGAGAAAGAAGAAAGAAAACTTTGCTCAAAGGAGAAGCAACTGTCAAGAGCTCACTTGGCAAGACAGAACTAGGCAAATAAGAGAAGGCTAGAAAGTGGAAGGAACATGTAGTGAGGAGAGGGGGAGGGGTTGTACAAACTAACATAAGCACAATGTTAGATTCCTGTGGAATGTCTGAACACACAAGGCAATACTGATCATACCACTTAGCTAAGTAGACAGACTGAAGAACTGCGAAACTGTGTTTACAGCATTTGCATGTTTAGGGAAAGGTTTTGACACTCTCAATTAAAACATTCTTTGAAGCTCTGGAGATGTCGTCGATAAAACACAGGGACACAAGATTATCTATAACTTGTACAGAAACCAAACTGCATTTCTAAGGCTTTAATGACTTGGAAGGGAAGCAGTAATTGAGAAGGCAGAAGTAGAGAGGACATAAAATGAAGACTGTCAATAGCAAGAAAAGCGTTCTGAAAAAGAAAATTTGTTCACATCGAATATAAATTCTAATGGTTGGATACTATTTTGCAAAGGTATTTGTGTGGAGTGCAGCCTCGTATGTAAGTGAAATGTGGACGATGAACAGTTCTGTCACGAAGACAATGGACGCTTTCAAAACGTGGTTATCAATAAGAATGCTGAAGATTAGATACGAGGATCATGTAACTAAAGAAGAGATAGGAATTAAATAGAGGAGGAAGAGGAAATTACGGCACAACTTTGACTACAAGAGGGGTTAGTTGACTGGACATTATGAGGCGTCAAAGAGTGAGGACAAAGGAGTTGGGTGATAGTATCCCGATAATAATCATCCCTTGAAATGCTATTCTACTATTTTATCTGTTAATGTAAGCAGTGAATTTACTCTTCCATGCACTCCTCCACAAAACATTGAAACCAAAACTGAAATCAACTGAACACCAAACCTTTCAGCCACTGTCTGACAACTACTGCATTCACTTTCAACTTTCTATAACTATCACTGGCTAGCCACACACACACACACACACACACACACACACACACACACACACATACACACACACACATACATACATACAGCAAGAACAGAAATAAACATTAGTTTTCAGCATATAATTCTTTAGGTTGGCAACATGTAAAAAACAAACCGAACAGGAAGGGACATGAGGTGAACACACTGTAGTTACGACTTGAAATCAGAGTTGTCGGTAAAATGTCTACAGCTAGTGACCGAACATGAAAATGTGTGTATGTTCCATAATCTAAGTTTTAGTTCAACCTCCAGCATGTGACCAGGTGAGGGGAAACGCAGATGTCCGCCAGAAACTCGATTCACTGTAAGTAATCAGTTATTCACGTAAAAAAAGATGTGAACTGTTTTATAATCTGCAAGTATCACATATCAAAACAAAACTGAATCTTTCAAGTTTGTTACTTACCAAAGGAAATTATCAATAGCTGTAGGTACTTAGCAAATTACATCTTACGACATACTAGCAAATTAGTTTCGGTTTAACTTCTCATTCCACATACTATTAAATGCCGTTTAAAAAAAAATTCATCTATCCCTTCTGAAAAACGGTAGTTACTTTCATATCTCGGTAGATAAATAGGTCTTGCATATTTATCATGCAATGAAATACGTGACTTTTTACGCGTTATCGTTTGCAAAAAAATACGTTTCGATTTCTTGAACCGTTTGCGAAATTTGCTGTTGATACAACCACACGGTTTACGAGGAGCAGGACAAAGTATCGGTCGCATCGCGAGCGACCCACGCGCGGTCACCGCACAGCCCGTCCGCCGACATATCATTCAATATCTCGAGAACGGTGATAGCTATCGTTCTGCTCTTAGCTTTAAAAACAATTTCGATATGTTGACTAAATTTCATACGCAATAATGTATTAGCTAAAATAAACTGTACGCAAAGTCCACGCAATGCGTTTTTACCTCTGCAAACTCATTAAAATTTCGTGTAAAGGTTTACGTAAATGCGATACAGCAAGTAACCACGACGAATAACGATAAGATTTTCGGTCCTTTATCGAGAGAAGATATCAGGCTGTAACATGCACAAGAATCAAACTTTTCTACCGAATAGTTTCCTTGAAATCGGATGATAAGTTTTTCATTGCTGCCGCCGCGTCCGCGCCAGCGGTTCGGCGAAAGCTCGTGTGGCCCGGGATTCCGTACCTGACGTCACGCTCAGCGCGTTCTGTGATTGGTGGCCCGGACCTGGGGCGCGGCACGCGGCAGCTGTTTGAAATTGGCAAACCGCGACGCAGACCCAACCGCGCCGCTGACAGCGTTTCCATGGCAATCACGCCGCTGCTGCGTGGTTTTGACGCGCGGCAGCGGCTGGGGCCAGCCCCCGCTGGCCGCTGGATCAGCGATCGCTCCCACGTCGTAAACATGCTTTCGCTGGACACGCTGGAACTTACTGAAGCTGACGTCACAACGGTCCGTTGTCCGTTCACCGCGTGTATTCGTGGCCTCCAAACGTTTCGCGCCAAAATTGTTTGCCTGGGAGCGGAATCTTCCCCCACATCACACAACGTGGTTCGACGAAGAACGCCCTGCCACACTTTTGGCGCGAAAGTTTTTTTCCTGGACACGTTCAAACCCGTCGATGCCGACGGTTCGCCATCCACCACGTGTCTTTGTGCGACCGAGAACGCCAAAGTTTGCTCGAGAGTGGAATCCGCCATGACTGTAGAACAGCACGTTTGGTCGCCACGACACCCCTCGCTAAGGCGGTGTCCTATGTGAGCGAACTGTCGCGAGCGCTGTGCGTGCGGCGACCGCGCAGAAATATCAAACAATGGCAAACGGTCAAATTGTCCTAAGTGAGCGTGCACGTGCGAGGCAGTGTGCGACGCCGAGTTGTGGCGAAGCGGAGGCGATCAAATTGTTTCATATTTCCGCGCGAAGTGGACGCGGTTTGCAGTGTGTTTCTCATCCTAACTCGTAACTGGTGATGTTGGGTGTCAGATACCCAGCTAAATATTTGAAGCCCCATTATTACCAGATTGTCGTGAGTGTATCATTGTTGGTTCCTATACCTTCAAGTCAGTTTGTTGCAGGCCGGCCTGAAGCGCGGTACAAAACAGAGCCGTGAGTTGTTTGATTTTATACGCGACTTTTTAACGTTATTGAGTATTTTTAACCCAACCTCACCAGTTGCGGAACTTTTTTTTGGAATATTCTATTTTATTGGTAGTATGGCGTCTAGCAGGTTTCCTGTGATAACTAATAACCCTGGATGCAGTTCTCATCAAAGCAGTGAGTTTATTTGATTCGTTATTACTAGAAACTCTGCTTATTGATAACCACGTTAGTTAACCTGAGATTTTCTCGTTTTCCGATTTTCAGTTGGCATGCCATCTAGAAGGTGGTCTATGAAACCTAGTGACCCCTGGATTTGGTGACTGGGCGAGGTCTATACTGGATGGAGTCAGAGTGAATGTAGTGGGGATGAAAATGTTATAGAACAAGGTTTCGAGAGTGCCCATGAAACCAAATCAGAGCAAGTAGTATGTGAAGCTGAGAATGAAGTGCATGATATACCTAACGTTACAGTTCATGGATCATCAAGTTCACTAAAGCCACCACATTCCTTTGAAACAGACACATCGTCATCAGATGAAAACGAACCCCCTCCAAAAAGGCAGAATCGTCATTATGAGCGAAATAAGTATTATGAGAAGAACCGTTTCATATGGTCCAAAAAACCTCCACCTTGAAATGTTCGCACAAGGAAACATAATATCGTTTCACATTTACTGGGTATGTAAAGCCCTTGGTCATATTTGTAGACCCCAGACTGCTTGGACGCTACTTTTTAGTGAGAGAATACTGAATGAAATAATTCTGCAAACCAATAAAAAATTGGCCTTATTAGGGAAAAGTTGTCTGATGATACAAGAACTGACTACAAAGACTTGGATCTGATCGAGTTCAAGGCTTTTTTGGGAATTCTCATGTTCACAGCCATCTTCAAATCTAATAATGAAGATCTTCAAGCTATGTTTGTAACCGACAGTACTGGTCGTGATATTTTTCGAATGTCACTGAAGAGGGTCTTCGTGTTACAGCTCAGTATACGTTTTGATGACGCCTCAGACAGAGGTGTGAGGAAAAAATAAGATGCAACAGCTCCTATAAAATGGATTTTCCAATAGATTATGAAAAACTGTATAACTATGACAAAATGTTGGTGGGCTTTCGTAGTCGATGCCGCTTTAAAATGTATATCCCCAGCAAACGTAGAAAATATGGATTCAAAATAATGGCTTTGGCAGATGCAAAAACTCACTACTTGCTAAACGCCTACATTTACTCCGGAAAGGATAGTGATGGCAGAACACTCACTGATGAGGAGAAGAAATTTTCCAAGCCAACTCAAGCAGTGTTGCAACTGACCAAACCCATTATCGGAAGTAATCGCAATATCACAGCAGATAATTGGTTTTCGTCCATTGCCCTCGTACAGGAACTACGTAAAAGGAGCTTGTGGGAACACTGTGAAAAAATAAACAAGAAACACCGAAAGAATTTTTACCTGCCAAGGAAAGAGAAGTAGGAGAAGCTCTCTATGGTTTCACAAAGGAGACAACTCTACTCTCTTATGTACCAAAGAAAGGCAAGGCCATCCTGCTTGTATCCTCAATGCACCATACCCACCCAGTCAACTGATCCAGAAACCAGAAATCATCGCCTTTTATAACAACAAAAAAGGTGGGGTTGACGCCTTAGATGAGAAATGCACAGTATACTCAACAAGTTGACGCACAAGGCGATGACCATTATCCATATTTTTCACTCTAATGAACATTAGCCGAGTGAATGCCTATGTTATCTACCATGGATTCCCAGGGAATCCAGAGCTAACCAGATTGGAATACATCAAAAATCTTGCCAAGGAACTCGTAGACCCTCATCTCAATTGTCGACTTCAAAACGACCATTTGCCCCGTGAATTGCGGCTAAACATCAGCAGAATTCTCAAGATACCAGTTCCATGTGAAGCCAGACGAGACTTGGGCAAACAAGTGAGGTGTAAGAAGTGCCCCCCCCCCCCCCCCCAGGCTCTGATAGAAAAACGAAAAAGGTCTGTAACAGCTGCAGCGTACCGATTTGCGGAGCCTGAACGATTCCTGTATGCCGAGATTGCGTAGAGTAATGGTTTGCTAATTCTTCTGTGTGTAATAACTTGTCAAAAAATAATGTGCTTTTATAGAGGTTCTTTGTTGCTTTATACTGTAATATTCAAATCTCGTTTATTTGTTTATAAAAAATTGGCATATGTATGTATTTCGTGACATGTTGCAAAATTTGTTATGGACTTAGATATATTTGAAAAATTGTCTATTCTGTTCACTGTAAATAATTTTCTGCTGCCAAAAGTTGTTCAGAGATGTCAATAAAAGTTACTTTTGCAATGTATGTAGAAACTTTTCATTTCTGCTTCACCATTGAAGTATGAGGGCCATGGAAATTATTGGGTATCTCTAACCCAACCCTAACAGTTGTGTTACAAAACTATCACCTCACCAGTTACGGGTTAAAATGGCTGAAATTTTAATCAGTGCTGTTCAAGAATGGCGTGTATTGTGGGGCAAGAGAAATAAAAATTATCATAATCGTTTAATATCATACCGTGATTGGGGGGGAAGTCGCGAAAATAATTTGTACTGCAAGTAACTACATGTGTAATATACATTTATAAAGCAGTGTTTACTTTCTGTGTGCAGGATTTTGTTCAACATACAATTTAAAATTTTTCTTCATTGCCAATATAAATGATACTACAAGGAAGAGCACACAACACATTTTTTAGTGTATTTTTTTTTCTTACTACAGGATTTTGTTCAAAATACAATTTAAAATTATCCCTCACTTGCACAGCTGCTCGTGACGATGCATTGTATTTCTTTTGTAAATTGTCTTGTGCTGAATTTGGTATATTTCAGTACACGTCTTGGAAAAATGGCACCTCTGGCTGGTTTATTGATCTAAGATCACGGATGATGTTGTGTAATAAAGTTATAGCTTTGATAATATGTAGTGCATTTTCCACACTAGTTTCAATAGGTTTATGCAAAATTCTAAATTTAGATGTTACAGAACCAAATGAACATTCCACCACCATTCTTGCCTGAGATTACCGATAGTTGTATATCTCTTTACCTGCAGTCGTTTTCCTTTCTGGGGAAGGCCTCATTAAATATTCCTTCAGTGGAAATCCTGCATCACCTAGAAAAACATATGGACACTTGACACTGGATCCTGGCAAAGATTCTTCTTCAGGTAGTTTTAGTCTTCCCTTTTCTATAGCATGTCGAAAGGGGCATTCATCAAACACACCTGTGTCATTGTATTTGCCGTAGGAGCCTACATTCACCATGACAAACATGATTTGTGTCTGTGACGGCTAATAATCCAATGGAAAAGAAGGATTTGTAGCAGTAATATAAGGAACCAATTACTGGGTTTTTTAATGCGAATGTGTTTCGCATCTATACTTCCCATTTTTTAAAATCATCTTCTGTAGGCTCAGGCTTGTGCTTCATTAAGAGTGTTGTCCAGATAACTTTACAAACCTCTGCAACGATTGTGGAAATAGACGTTTTAGAAATTCTGAACGAAAAAGCGAGTTGGCGGAACGGTATGCCTGTGGCTAAGTACCTGGAATGATGAAAAATCTGTGTTAATTTCTTAAATTTTTTGAATTTGTTTAAAAATGGGTTAAGTTCTAAATTGTACAATAGTATTTACTGCCTTTTTACGTATGTAATGCAATATATCGAACTTAACAAATAACATAATTATTTATATAACCTGTCGCTTTCACAATTGCTGACAACAGAACGGTGAGATGGTCTTTGTTTACACGCTACCGAGCTCGAGATTATACTCAATATAGTATTCAGAGTGATATCCTGTCATTATGTGCCTTTAACATCTTCTGCAATAGATCGTCAGCCGTTGTCGGCCGCTGTGGCCGAGCGGTTCTGGGCGCTTCAGTCCAGATCCGCGCGACTGCTACGTCGCAGGTTCGAATCCCGCCTCGAATATGAATATATGTGATGTCCTTAAGTTAGTTAGGTTTAAGTAGTTCTAAGTTCTAGGGAACTGATGACCTCAGAATTCAAACTCGGTGAGGGTTCCTAGGAGAAAGTCGCGGTCTGGTGCTTGAAAAGTAGTTGAAAGTAAGTAGTTGAACACCTTTGCATACGTACATGAAATTGTAGCTTGAATTATTTTATATGATTAAAATTGAAACGGAATTAAGTACTTGGGTAATTGGTAAGTTAGATGTGCGATGTGGGTGTTAGCATATTTACAGAATACAATTTAAAATTATCCCTCACTTGCACAGCTGCTCGTGACGATGCATTGTATTTCTTTTGTAAATTGTCTTGTGCTGAATTTGGTATATTTCAGTACACATCTTGGAAAAATGGCACCTCTGGCTGGTTTATTGATCTAAGATCACGGATGATGTTGTGTAATAAAGTCCGTTGTGTGTATGGAGGGGGTGATGGAGAGTGTGTGACGTAAGCGGTCAGACGTCCGCAGGGCTGCAGCGTGGCGTGTGTCCGGTGGTGTGTGTGTGTGTGTGTGTGTGTGTGTGTGTGTGTGAGAGAGAGAGAGGCGTTCGGCATCGACAGGTTTGAACGTGTCCAGGAAAACAACTTTCGCGCCAAAAGTGTGGCAGGGCGTTCTTTGTCGAACCACGTGATGGACAGAACGTCCGACCTTTGTGTGATGTGGGGGAAGATTCCGCTCCCAGGCAAACAATTTTGGCGCGAAACGTGTGGAGGCGACGAATACACGTGGTGAACGGACAACGGACCGTTGTGACGTCAGCTTCGGCGAGTTCCAGCGTGTCTAACGAAAACATGTTTTATAACATGGGAGCGATAGCTGGCCCAGTTGCTATCGCGGGCCGGGCCGGCCCAGCCGCGGTCCGCGCGCTGGCCGGCGGGGCCAGGGGGTGGCGAGGATTTGAACTAATTCAGTTGGAGCGCGGACGTCGTGGCGACTGGACCGCGATCTCGAAGCTGTGTACTGATTGTGTTAGACAACAAGTGATGACTGTACTGCTTGAAATAAAATACTTCAGTCCCTTTCCTCCTGCAAAATCAAAGGATGTGCCTTAGATTACTATAAGTGCACTTTATTATTTGACGCGATTTTGATAGGCTGGAAGTGAAACACGGACGATAAACAGTTTAGACAAGAAGAGAATAGAAGCTTTCGAAATGTGGTGCTACAGAAGAATGCTGAAGATTAGATCGGTCGATCACGTAACTAATGAGGAGGTATTTAATAGAATTGCGGAGAAGAGGAGTTTGTGGCACAACTTGACTAGAAGAAGGGATCGGTTGGTAGGACATGTCCTGAGGCATCAAGGGATCACCAATTTAGTACTGGAGGGCAGCGTGGAGGGTAAAAATCGTATAGGGAGACCAAGAGATGAATACACTAAGCAGATTCAGAAGGATGTAGGCTGCAGTAGGTACTGGGAGATGAAGAAGCTTGCACAGGATAGAGTATCATGGAGAGCTGCATCAAACCAGTCTCAGGACTGAAGATAACAACAACAGCAGTGAGAAAAGGTAACTGACCGTGAAAGTTCGTAAGATGTGGTCTATACCGTACGTGTGATCGATTATGGTGTTGGGATTTGAACTTGTGATATATTTTTGTTATGGATGTAACACGAATGGCTTTCTCGTCGCGAAAATCGGACATCTTGAATAAATAATAATAAATGATAATAAATAATAAAAAATAGAAGTACAGTTTTCGAGACATTATCGTGTTGGAATTTGAATTTGGTGGAATTTTCTAGTGGAGGTAGACCAATAATAATAATAAATAATAATAAATGATGAATGATAATGAATAATAATAAAGACAAGTACGGTTCTGCGAGCATTATCCTGCTGAAATTTAAATTTGGTGCCAATTTTTTCTGGAGGGTTAGGTTAGTGGACGTACCCCAATTGGCCTAGTTTCCCGCCAAAATCCGCCATCTTTGATGTTGTCATGCACTGTTGCCAAGTGTACATGCCGCCATCTTGGATGACGTAATCGCTGCCATTTTGAATAAATTTGGCAACAATGGAATGTGGGGTGCCATGAAGGTTGCCCCACTACTCCTCTGCCCTCGAGTTAGGCAGTATCTACAAACCGAGGTTCAAAATTTAAATGCAATGTGATATTCAGATTTACTCTTATTTAACCATTTCTCAACACAGCTTCGTTGCATGTTGGTGTTGGGGCCGTCATTGCTGTTCTTTTGAATGAAAGTTGGTCTGAATGCGAGTATTAAACCTTTCCCGTTCTCCTTTAATTACTACAGTGATTCTAAATTAAGAGATTCTGTTGTGAATTGTATAATGTTTCACAAGCAATCGTACGTAGTTCTGGGCAACAGCAGTTATATAGATGTCTTATTTTATTGTCTTAAGAAATAATTAATTTTGCTTCAAGTCTTATCCAGTGTACCGATGTTACGTCTCCTTTACCTAAGCCTTTTACCTACTAAGCCATTTACCTACTACTTTACTTCTTAGCCCATCCATAGCATTTCCATGCGCACAGGTCCAATAATTAGTGTTCCTTTTTTATTTAAAACAAGTTCTTTAGAATAGATCTTGTTTCCAGGAATGTTGCTGCAAGCTGCTCTTATGCACAGTGTTCACGCACTTTCTACTTTATTTTAATATCTAATTCATTATAACAATCCCTGGATCGTATTAATAATTACATCCCATTCTTTATGAGTGACATTACCGATGTTACGTCTCCTTTACCTAAGCCATTTACCTACTATTTTACTTCTTAGCCCATCCATAGCATTTCCATGCGCACAGGTCCAATAATTAGTGTTCCTTTTTTATTTAAAACAAGTTCTTTAGAATAGATCTTGTTTCCAGGAATGTTGCTGCAAGCTGCTCTTATGCACAGTGTTCACGCACTTTTTACTTTATTTTAATATCTAATTCATTATAACAATCCCTGGATCGTATTAATAATTACATCCCATTCTTTATGAGTGACATTACAATGAATGTTCTTTTATGAGTTTTTTCTTATGAGTAAATTAATTAATTTTCCAACTCAGTCGAATGTATTATTTGTCGTGTGGATAGAGTTGGTCGCGACCCAATCTTTTAGTGAAACATCCTAATGCCCCCACAGACTGTCAGGTCTCAGCAGAAATAGTTCAGGAGCAGTATACTTGAATTCGAAGTGACTTACTTCCACTAGCATTACAAGACAACCGACAGACAGAATGTAATTGGCGTCGAATGTCTTCAGCTATCTGATTACGGTTACAACCCATTTTGGTATCGGAGGAAGTGACTACCTAGACTGTGGGAAGCCTCCAGAGACGTCACACAGGAGTCTGTAACGGTTACCCGACGAGAGTAATCCGACTGTAGAAAAAAAAAATTGCTCACCATGCACAGGGACTCTCACGATCAAATTAAATAATTAGCCTATCAACTCGATATCAATAATATGCTACCGGGCAGGTGGAAGCACGTATATGATTCCATAGTTGTAGCGGTAATCAGTCGTTTTTCCGTTGTGGCGAGATCTCCTAATGAAATTTCGTCTCCAACCTACACAAGGGGAGAGGAACATAGTAATAAAATAAGCTACATTACCGAATTTATCAAGTAATACATAGTATAAACCTGATATTTACAATTCTCTGTGCTGTTATCTTGAGAGACTTCGTATGTGGCGGGACGTTTGTTCACTTTAAGGGGTTAGCGCGTCAAAAATTTTAAAAACTTCGATTTTTCAAAAATAAGCCTACTTCCTAGCGCACATCTTCCTGAATAGTTTGATGTATAAAACTTGTACAGGTATATTTGAGAGATTATATGGCACGTTATTTGGTCGTAAGTGTAAGAAGATGCGGCACCACACCCCTTTGCACAAAAGCTTCTGTCGCTCTGTAGAATTTGAATGCTTATATTTGCCCCTGAGTGTGTCACACGTTAAACAAAGGACTACTTATATAGATACTTTCTCTGCTACTATCGACGTACATTGTTTTGATTACCGACTTCGATTGTTCTCTGTTTTGAAAGGCTTGCAGCCTGGTGGTGTAAATTTCAAAACTATTTTCATTTGACTGTGTTGTTTTGTGTTCGTTTGTGGCATATTATCGCACAAGATGCCTCTAATTCTTTACTTCAACCATAAACAACGTCACCAGGGCGACAAATACACAGTAAAGGGTACTAAAAACAAATGTTACACCAGTGGCTCACGACAGGTCAATTGCTGGTGGTGATGAATCATCACAGGAATTCTCTGCCAATTGCTGTAATGGAAGCCATCAAATCTATATTCAGGGACCTTGGAAATGAAAACTTGGTCTTCATGGTGGTGCCCAAAACCCAAATGAAAGTTTTAACCAATGTGTACTGGAATTATTGCCAAAAAACATTTTTGTGGGAAGATATGCACTTACTATTGGTGTGTATGATGCAGTTTCATGTTTTAATGGTGGTATGCAAAACAGGAAATATGTTTTAGAGAAAATGGAAATTAACCCCAGAGTGAATTGCATCAAAGCTCTGCATGCAACAGACATAGGCGTGTAGTGAAAGCAGATAGATCATTTTTGGAGATGATGAAATAAAGAAGAATGAATCATGGGAATGTGAAAAGGAAGAAAATTGATTTAAAAAATGAAAAAGAACCTGCTTATGGTGCTGGACAGTTCTAATAGAATCCCAAATACAAGCAGAAACTTTAACGACCATTTTCCACAAAACACAAATTTCTGTATTTAGTTATATGTAACATCCAAAATAAATATCCCATTACTTTTAAACTTTGTATGCTTATTAAACACAAACTCCTTAACGCAAAACTCTAGAATTTTACAAATCTATTAAAAACAGTGGTAAAAACTGAGATAATTAATTATAAAATTTGAGTTCTTTCTAAACATAAAGTTTAAAATGTAACAGCTCATTCATGTTTTCATAAATTAAATAAAGTCTAGAGTTTCATACACCTGTAAATGTATTGTACACTGTTCACAATTCATCAAAGAATCTGTCTTACTTATGAAGAAGCGTACCGATAGCAACAAATGCAGCCAATAGCAAGTGGAAAAATTATTGAACTTCACATGTAAAAAATTATTGTTACGTTTTTGAACTTCCACTGCTATGAGTGTGAATCCTGAATCCTTCCTGGTCATGCTGACAAAGTTCTATGAATTTATTTATTTATAAAAATAGAGACAGTATAAATTAAAATGTCCTGTGGGTGCCTCTCCTCCTCCTAGTAGGCCTGTTTGGGGTCCTACCCCCTGTAAGAGAGAGTTCGAAAGTGGGGAGATACCGTGTAACAGGTGTAGAGCATGCTCTTAGCACTCTTGTCACGAGCCAATAATGAGCTTAATATTCTGGTCCTGTGATGCAGGATGTGACAGACAAGAACAAACTTTTCTACCTGACGAGAGAATACTTAGAGGAAATGTAGCCTATTCCATAGAGTTGCACAGCACTTTCACAATAAGTAACGATACTTTTAACAATGTGAAAATGCGTGTACAGTCCGATTTTTACTTTCCTCGAAAATAGCCCATAACAACGGGAGAATTCTACATTTCACTTGAGAAAGTTGAGGTGTATCGACAAAACAGCTACCAGTTTCGGATTTTTTAAACTAAGGAGTCAGGGATGGAACTACTATCTACACCCCAAGCGCTGGTGCTTGACTCGCATTATGCCATGGTCGGCAGCAGGAGTCACAAGGGGGTCAGGCACCAACATGAAATCAAGGATTAGCCTGGCCTCTGGCGACTGGTGGTTTCTCGGCTGGACGGCTCTTCATCTGAGTTCTATATACATATAGGGGTAGGATGTTACAGGGACAGTGGGACACTGTTCCAACTTTATTTTTACCCATCTTTATGCTCTATTCACTTGGAGATTGGTAGGAGGCTACTTCCCTGAACACTTCAGTGATAGCTTGCTGCTCTATTACTATTATTATTACCACCCATCCCTCCTGTATAGAATTATTAGCTAGACTGGCTAGGGCAACTCACTAGTGCTAGACTAATAGCGAAAAATACCCATTCCACATCCTGTAGTTATTGAAGAAACCGAATGGAGCTCTGGTCTAGTGCTTGATCAATTGCATCTCAAATTGCTTAAATAACGAATTTACCACACTGCACACAAGATAAAGACTTACACCAGTCCTGGCAGACAGCTCAACACAGACTGAAGCTCCCTCACAAGTGGAGGTGGGGTTTGTGGGATGTTGGGGGAGGTGTAGTAGTGGTGGTGGTGGTGGTTATTATGTGAACTAGGACAGTTGGTCTCTGAAACTCAACGTGAACACACAGACTGTGATATTCCCGCCAATACATTTGAATTTTCCTCCATTTTTTGATTTTACATCATTTCCAGGGGAGATGAGGGGAATGGAAGGGAAGGGATATTGCTGGGAGTTCCCTGGGGGGCCCCACATGCCGGCTGGGGGAAAACTTATGACATCATTCTGAAGGGGTGGGGGCAGAATGTATGCAACCGACACTAACAAATTGTCTCAGCACCGCCATTGCCCCACTACTACCACTAAGTGATACTAATTTTTACAACATATTTTGTCTATATTTTTTCACGTTTATTTATGCTTGGTAAAGTAATTGATTGAATTTCAGAAATCTATGGACCTTCTGGACTTTTTTTACGTTGAAACTGGTGACAGTTGACGCTCACAAGTATGATCTCGATAGTATGCCACCAATGCAACATCACTCTCTCTTGCTTCAACTGTACTCTGTGAAGGTTCTGCGTACAGACTCCAGTGATTTTATATGACGAATATTGCATGTTGGGGTCTACTCTTCTGTTAATATTCTCACGTGCCTGTGTAATTCTGGTCCTCTCCTAACCGCCCTCATACTCTTATTTCTTCTGTGTTGCTGTTGTAGTAGTAAATGAAAAACTATACATATTCCACAAAGCAACTTCCTCGATGTCAAATTTTCGTGCGCCTGCGCACTCTCACAACTCCAAGTTACCTCCATCGACGCCACAGAACTCGTCCTTGGTTTCACCTCCATCTCTACCTCCATCTCACGTATCCGTGCAGCTGCGCACACTAAAAAGCCGCATCTTCCTCCGCGCCGCTGCTCGGCTCCCTACCCTCTTTATATTCCACTCAATACTCGAGCGCAAATGCAGCCTGCTACCTACTACCATATTCGTTTTCAATCTGTCTATTACAAGTTAGAGCGTTAATATTTTTTCCTCAATATCGCTGCGTCTCGTAAAACGAAACTGGTCTTCTCGTAATCTACTTTCGATTCCCCCACCCCATATACTTCCATAAAACACACTCGTGGGTTCTAGTAACTATATGTCGACATCTGGGCAAAGACAGGAAGATATCTCACTATATATAGAATCAAAATCTTACAAGAGGACTCTGAATGCCTTCAGGTACCGAAAACAACAGACGATTTACAGGCGGTGCGAGTGAGTGGGAGAGTGAGACACAAGATTCCGTGAGTGAGGCATGTCCCAGAGCGGCTCAGGGAGGCTAATCTGGAGCCAGTGCTGCCTGAGCTACATGAAGGGATTGTGTGCAACGGGCCGCAAGTCCGTCGGCCTCATTTGCCCATGTATTCCAAGACAGCAGAAGCAAGTTGTTCCAATAGCAGAACTTCATGTCGTCTAGTTTGCATGTTACACGAGATGATCTATGCCTTTTTGCCATTTGTGGTGGTTTTGCGAAATGTTTGGTCTGCCACGAAAAAGAGCCATTAAAATAAATTCAATTTGCAGCAACATTAAGTCCTAAATCACGAGTAAAAGATACTGTATATGTTGATTACGTAACCCTCGACATAAAACCAACCTGTCGAACGAAGAAAGTTACCTCTAAATTTTTTTAATAAAAGTAATTTTTGTAATATTACTACAGCATAAAATAACCCATACTAATTTAGGCAGCATAGCGATTCGATTTAATGAGCTTCTGTAAATGTTATGTTTTGATAAAAGATATCCCACTGTTTTTAGGATTCACATTTTCCACGAACAGCCTGCTCTGAGAATCCACTATGAAATCTCTCCAACATAACAAAATTTTAATAGCTGCGGAAGAATTCTATATAGACCTGAAGTTCCTAACATTGACCATTTTCGCAAGAAAAAGTGAATAAATCAAGAAGAAAATAATGCAAAACGCAAAACTATTCTGTTCTGATTTCACGTGTTTTCATTGTATTTTAGAATGTCGCCTGGCAGTTGAAGTAGCAATGGTTCTGGATATAGTGACCAATGAAAAGCTCACCCATTATTTTACTTGCAACTGTTTCCTTCACGTTATACTCTGAGTATTTATAGTTAATCATAATCATCAAAAAATTTTCAACAAATTTGATCAGCATTTCTCATATTTTTCATAGGCTTCTGCACCTCGACTTGGTCACCAGAATATATAGGCAAAGTGGTGGTAATATGGAACACTTTTTTGCTTGAAGCAAAATACTGAATTTAAAATGTGACTGTTCCATCAAAAAGTCATCTGTGTTAGTTTGTGTATCTATTATAAAGGATCGATAATGATTTTGGTGAAACACGAATATGTTAAATCATTACAATCGATTTTTAAACTTGATATAAATTAGGAGCATTTTGAAATGGGGTGCTAATATGGAACAGATTTAAAACAAATTATAAAATAAACATTGCTAGTTTATATTTTTATTAATGAAATTATGAAACTGTATTTCACATACAAAAAAAAAATCACAAATTACAGTGTAAATTTGTAGTAAAATTGTTTTTATGAGCTATGAATAACAATTATGATTCAAAATTTGAAGTTCGTCAACAAAAGTCACAACGTAACATGTTAGTCTCGCATCCACTGCACAACCTATGGGCCAGTTCTGACACATGGGCCACTGAACCCAATGTTCTACAGATTTTGACTTTATAAATGCCTCACCACAAAACAAACTGTCTGGATCATCGTTTTCAGGCACTTCTTTCCCAACAGATTCCGTGATGTTTGAACCACCAGAAGATAGTTCTATTTCATTTTCCTTACTAGAACTTCTGTCCTCATTTCTTTTTGCTGTTGAGAACCGTCTTCGTTTTCCAGTGTCAAGTGTCTCTTCTCTTGTAGGACTGTGACATTTTGCTGATTCCTGTTTGATCTTGATGACCTTCCTTATGCCTGTAAGAGGGAGATACCTCAATTGATGCCTTTTTCTTCTGTAGATTGAGTTCAATTTGTTTTTTGTCTATGAAGCACTTTAATGAGTTTTTATAGGCCGAACGGCTTAGGACAGCAGGTGGAAGTGTTCCAACCTCAGCCTGATGTCTTCTTTTTTGTACCTGGGACGGGAGAGTTGTGTTGTGGCTGGACATAGCTTACAGATGTTGTTGGACCTGTTGTCTGCTCTCCCCCCCCCCCCCCCCCAAACATCCTTCGAATCACCTCCAGTATCAATTCCAGAAGTTTGTAGGTCGTCGTCGTCGTCGTCATCGTCATCATCATCGTCATCATCATCGTCATCATCATCGTCATCATCATCGTCATCATCATCGTCATCATCATCGTCATCATCATCGTCATCATCATCGTCATCATCATCATGAGGTGCTTCACCACTGTCAGCAACCTGTTCTGCTGCAATGAAACTAACTTTTGCGGAAACACCTCTGTTTAGTGGATAAAGACCGGTACATTTGAATCCAACGACTGCTACTGCAACACTCTGGACTCAGGTATGCCTTTCTGAACTTCCCGCAGTATCATAGGTGCCCGTACTGCCTGTTCTTAGTGCCTGCCTAACCTCTTCATTGTAATTGTCTTTACGGAGCACATGAAAGTCCTATCGAGGGGCTGTAGTCTGTGTCTAGTGCCTTTTATTATTACATCTATATTCCTGGCGTGAGAATAATGTCCATCTAATATGAGCAAGACTGAGAATTCAGCTGTAAGTTTCTTATGTTTAATGAAGTGAGTACACCATTCAGTGAATAGACAGGAGTGTACCCAGCCTGAAAGATGAGACTTTCAATAGCTCCAGGAGATGCACCTTTCGTCAATCTGCCTGTCCAACAGGTGCGTGGAAAAATCATTATTGGAGGCATGAAGCTGCCGCCTGCACTCATACACGCGATGAACGTTAACAGAGTTCCCCTCTCTGCAGCAGTGAGAGCCCCTATCTGTTTTCTTCCCTTCATGCCAATTACATGTGGAATTTGATTGCACTACACCAAGACCAGACTTGCCAATTCTGAAAATCTGGTCAGGAGTATAACGAAGTTTAGTGTATTCGTCTTCCAGACGATCAAAAATTTCATGACGCTCTCCCTGTTAAAGCTGGTGACTCGAGCAAGTGAGATTCCTTCAGCCTTTCGTACTGAAAGCTGATTTTGTGTGTGTTCTGAAGTTATCGAAATGGTTCAAATGGCTCTGAGCACTATGGGACTTAACTTCTGTGGTCATCAGTCCCCTAGAACTTAGAACTACGTAAACCTAACTAACCTATGGACATCACACACATTCATGCCCGAGGCAGGATTCGAACCTGCGACCGTAGCAGTCGCGCGGTTCCGGACTGAGCGCCTTAACCGTGAGACCACCGCGGCCGGCGAAGTTATCGAACCATGCCCTTGCAGCCATATCGTCAGCGAACAGATTGCTGATTCCATTTCTTACTGCCAGTTGATAAGCCTCACGTCATCACAACTGAGTTCACAAAACTTCTTTTCCATTTATATGCAATACCCAACAGGGTCCTTTTAAATTTCTCTGGGAAGAACACGTTTCCTACCTATTTTTTCCTGTGTTAAAGTATTTAAATCTGTATCCTTTGTAGGTAGTTTTGTAGAGAGTGTAGCTTTTGGTATACAGGAATATCTTGCTGCTTAAGTTTAAGTTTTATCCCTGTAAGCCATTATTGCTTGAACTATGTCTTCAAGGCGCAATTTCTGGGGCATTCCCCATTTTCTTCAGACTACAACCCTCGACTTGGCGTGACGACACCAACGAAACAAATGAAGAGCTGTAATATGGAACAGCGTGTTTCATATTTGCACCCAACTATTTTCGAAACTAACCGATAAAACTAAACTTTCGATAAGCAATTTCAAGTCACTAAAATTATGATTTGTAGGTACAGTTCTGCTACTATCGTCAAGTAGAAATAGTATGCCAACTCGTAAATAATACTACGGTGTTTCATATTACCACCACTTCCCCAACGTGTTTATAACAATGCAACAGAGAAATCCATATGTGTGTGTGTGTGGGGGGGGGGGGGGGGGGGGGGCTATGCGTCCACTCCACTGCCACGCAGCGTGTGGCCTCGTGTTTAATGTTTACAACGTAATATATCCTGGTCTTTGTGTTGTACAATGATATAATTTTGCAGTTACATTCTGTGCTATATGTACATACTATCTGCAAACTGTGTCACGAATACAGTTCGTAGTGAAGTAGTACTAAATTATAACGCCATGCCTCTTGCGGTACTTTTTCTGTACGAACAGCGGGAAAGTAGAAATCGATAATCTTGTCACTAAGACAAAATTTCATAAAGGTTTGAAGTTTTATATAAAAGTTTCTGCAAGACGCTAAGTGCTCCCATTCTCAAATACTGAGTGAATAATGTCAGGGAATTAACGTGTCGTGGGCTACTCTTATTTTTCAGGGAGTCGCTGCAGATTAGAAGCATCATGCCTGTGCAAGAACGAGCATGGCTATGGGCTCGTTTAATGCCCACCAATTCTGCAGCTAAGACACTGCATCCATTCTGCAAGAACTGTAGTTCACTGAACCTTGCGTGCACGTATGCAAAACCAGTTCGTCTATAGACCGTTAAGCCATCAGTGTCGACCACTTCCGAAACTAGAAATGCATAGGAGAACAGCCAGGAAGAAGCGGCGAAACACCCTGGAGTCAACTGAATCTTTCAGACCAAAGGAGGTTAAAACAAAAAGATCAAACGTCGGGGAACACACCACGGACGCATACGTGACTGCTCCCTGACAAGAGGCAAAAGTGGAAGAAGTTGGATTTCAGACCAGAGACGCTGACGTCGAACTGTAATTGTGACCCAGTTCTCGGCCTCTCTTGTGGGAGGTGGACCTCCAACTAGCAAAACAGGACATGGTAGTTTGGCTGCTTAGGTGAACTGTGAACGTGTGTAGCATAAATGAGTAACTGTTGTTGATGTCTGATCCATAGTGGATGGACTCCAGCCTCCACGAATGGGCTGTTCACTGGGCTAGTTTGGAAGGTTTCTGTTTCAAGTCAGACCTCACAGTGGCGTACTGCGTACAGTGCCTGCAATGTTGAGGGTGATGTCAAACTGTATGGCAGACTTTTATAATCAATACGGGACAGTATGAGGGCTTTGTAACACTACAGATGGGTAGTACGGTCTGCACCCCCGCTGGTATTACTGAGGCAGCGAAGTGTAGAGCCAGAACTTAAGTTGGTGAAGATAGGGAAGCCATATCGGCTGGCATCGAAGACCAGTCCCAAAGCGTGATAAGTCTCGACCACACTGAATAATTGGTCCTCAAGATCAAGTTCTGGCACCCGGGTTCCCGGGTTCGATTCCCGGCGGAGTCAGGGATTTTCTCTGCCTCGTGATGACTGGGTGTTGTGTGATGTCCTTAGGTTAGTTAGGTTTAAGTAGTTATAAGTTCTAGGGGACTGATGACCATAGCTGTTAAGTCCCATAGTGCTCAGAACCATTTGAACCAATCAAGTTCTGGTTGTGGGTTGGGTTGTTTGAGGAAGGAGACCAGACAGCGAGGTCATGGGTCTCATTGGATTAGGGAAGGATGGTGAAGGAAGTCGGCTGTGCCCTTTGGAGGAACCGTCCCGGCATTTGCCTGGAGTGATTTAGGGAAATCACGGAAAACCTAAATCAGGATGGCCAGACGCGGGATTGAACCGTCGCCTTCCCGAATGCGAGTCCAGTGTCTAACCACTGCGCCACCTCGCTCGGTGAGTTCTGGTTGTGGTTGTGGATTAACAGTATGACGGTGACAGATGTGCATGAAGCGACTCTTGGAGGCAGAAAACTGGAAAGAAGGGTGACAGTCCATGACTGCGCCTTTTGAATGGTACCCTGCAGTCGGCGTTCAGCAACACCCACACTAGAGGACCAATACTAAACGCAAAAATCGTCAGCTTACAAGGAGGGTGATAATGAAGACCCCACAACTGCTGGTAGACAGTTGATGGCCACTAAAAAGAGAGGAATGCAGGACACCATTATCTTGCATATGGAAGATACTGTGGAAAGCATCAACTGAAAAAGGAAAGTATGGTGCGACAAGAGGTTCTTGACAAAAATTGTAAGCAGGCCGTGGAGATCCCACTCAAGTAAGGTAGAGAGGATGTAGTGTCGCCATGTGATGTCCCAGGACTTTTGTAGATCGAAGAAGATAGCGATAAGGTGTTGACGTTGGTCAAAAGCTGTGCAGATGGCAGACTCCAGGCAAACCATATTATCAGCAACGGAATGGCCTTGGCGAAAACCGCGCTCGGTCAGAGCGAGAATGCCCTGAGACTCAAGCAGCTAAGTCACCAGCTCACCAAGTAGTCGAGCAACTTGCAGACAACATAGCCGAGACTAATTGGGCGATAGCTGTCCATCCCTAGGGGATGCTTACCCAGTTTGGCATCCGGATCATGATGTTCTCCCGCCACTGAGATGGGAGCTCACCATCGCTCCACATACAGTAGCTGGCCGTTGCGTCCGAGCAGTTCTAGACGCTTCAGTGCGGAACCGCATGACTGCAACAGTCGCAGGTTCGAAGCCTGCCTCGGGCATGGATGTGTGTTATGTCCGTAGGCTAGTTAGGTTTAAGTAGTTCTAAGTTCTAGGGGACTGATGACCTGAGATGTTAAGTCCCGTAGTGCTCAGAGCCATTCAAACCATTTTTTTCCACATACAGTAGAAGATGGTAAGAAGATGACAATCCAATGATAGTAGTTTGAGCATTTGGTAGTGGATGCACTCTGGCTCTGGGGCTGCATCAGGGCAAAAGGACTACAGTACCAGAAAATTCCCACTCACTGAATCGAGCATTACAGCTCCAGGTGGCGTGTAGTGAAAAGTAAATGCAACTGCTCAACTTGCTGTTTACGGACACAAAAGACAGGTTGACAGTCCTCAGATGCAAAGGCTTGAGCATATTGCAGAGCAAAATGCTCGGCTACAGCATCTTGGTCAGTGGAAACAGCACCGTTCAAGGAAAATACCTGGGGCACATTACAGATAACTGGTGAATGTTGCATGTAGGGTGTATATGTGGACAAGAAAAAAAATGCTCGGATTTCCCAGTTGAAAATACACTTTCTCCCGGGTGAAAATACACTTTTTCCTTGTTAAGTGCCAGTATATTTTTCCTCGGCACTGTAAAACTTATCAATCCTTTCAATGTTTATGGTTTTATACACCGACTTAGAATTTCCCGACACTTTAGAACACGAAATTCAGGGGGGGGGGGGGGAGGAGGAGGGGGGGGGGGGGACCACATTTTGGAAAGATCTTTGATGTGCATCGACATGTACGCTGCATATTTTCGTGTTACGAAGGTATAAATTCGAATTCCGCCAAACACCGCATGTTACTTTCCGAAGCATTGGAATTGACATTGCGACTTGCTCTGTAAGCCAGTCACCGCTCATGTCACGTGATCTCGCCAGCCGATGACAGCATAGGACACGTGATGTAGTCAACCAATAGCAAGATCACTCTTAAGTAGCGCGAACACACAAATAAGAAAAGTTAATGGTTTAAATTACAAGAAAATCAAAGCTTTCACATATAATATTAGTCTCGAGGATTAATAAGCTGACAGAGAAGCTAAGCTTCCACATATACTGTTGATCTTTTTGCGTGTGTTACACTTTAAGATGCATCACACAAATGTCGCAGTAAAATTTTTAATAACGTAAATGTCTTATCTTCTGGACTCGAAATTCTTCTAGATGGTCGTCCTCAAATAGTTGATTTTTAAATGGGAGTCAAACGTTCTGTGATTTAAGAAATTCATCGTACATTCTCTAACATAGGTCGACTTGCGTAAAAGGAAATTTGCTTTGAAAGTAACGCTTTTCAAACCACCATTCGCAATATTTTCCCGCGAACTGTTAGAAATAGGTTCGTTTCAGCAGTTGCCAGAGAGCGTCAGATAACAGGCGTCACTGTGCTTGCGCAGCTACGACGACGCAGGAAGCCCGTACGTTCGTTCGTGTAAAACATTACGGGATCTTGCATTATGTCATACAAAAACAAGACATCAGAGGACACTTCAAGAGCACAGGAATTTCGTCACTAAAATGCATAATTCGGCTAAAAGTCCACATTCGTATGTCCGGATTCGGATTAAATTTTCTTGGAGTACCAGTACTGTATTATCTCATTATTGTCTCTTATTATGTCATAATGCCATACAAGCTAGAAGATGGAAAACGTGCACTTGAAATGCAGCGAACAGTTGAAACTAGCCAACAGCGTGAAATTAAACACTTCGTTTCAAACAAATTGACGGCCTCAGCGGAAAAGATTAATAAAAGTCAAATCTCTTTAGCAAATCGAAAAAAATAACTTCGCTGTTCTGCAAGGCGATTAATGCTCGACTGTCAGAAAGGTGGAAATAAAATCTGGAACTAACAACATATTTTAGTCTTCTGTAATTATGTATTAATTCATCTGATCACTACAGGCCACAGAAATCTGTTTTAATGTGAGAGAAATAAATGAAGAGGAAACCCCAAAATCACTAAACGCAAACACAGATCACGTGCAGATTACCCACCTCCCCGAACCGGGGCAATACTATAATCCGTTCATCATGTAAACAAACACAGACGCGATGATTGGTCAGAAGCCGTAGCACACGTACACTGGTGTTGTTGCGCTCTTGGAAATAGGTCCTACTTATGTATTAGATATCTTATTACTAAGTTATGTTAAATGGAACTTTAAAATATTCAAATGTATTGACAGCCATCTACGTTTTTCTTAATCACGCATTAGCTACGTAGTTTTTATGTAAAGAATCGTGTACAGTCATAGCCTCTGCAGCGTTGTGCTATGATTGTCGCGCTGTTAAGGCGCAGAATGAAAATGGTTGAGGCTGCTTTCTGTTCCATAATGAAACACGCGCGTGGAACACTGTTTAAAATTGCCGAGAAATAAGCTATTCTTCATGTTTTTCATAAATTTACGGAAATAACGGTTTTGACGTTTTCGCAGCACTGTATATATTGCAGCTGATTAACACACTCGCATTGAACCTATAGCGCAGTTAGTAGCGAAACAGAACGTGAATCACTAGCGGTTATTTGCGTACTTTCAAGTCTCCACAGTATCATTTTTTTCTCGTTCGATTTGAAATACCTACATCTTGTAATTATAAAACTCGTCATAATTTTTTATGAATGATGCACGTCTTGTTTCTAATTACATATTGGACACGAAACTCCTGTTTCCATTTCTAATACAAATTCTTAATTATCGATGTTTTATTACACTGTTCACAATAGTTTTTAAAATTAAGAAAACATAATTTAATTTTTTAACGCAAAATAGAAAAACCAAATCCTCTTTATTTGGACTATGTCCATCGTTTTATAACACAGAGGCAGATAAGTATCGTAGAAACATGAAAAACAATCATTTTCACAGCATCGAGCACATCATACAAATGCTGCATTTTTACACTTGCTACTGTACCATTACAATGTGGACCCAACAGAACTGATCTAGAGCCAAGCTGCGGGATTTGGCCCGAAAGGTAACAAGACTGTTAAGCTGCCAGACGCATTGGAACTAACGCACGCCGGCCGCTGTGACCGAACGGTTTTAAGCGCTTCAGTCCGGAACCACGCGGCTGCTACGGCGCAGGTTCGAATCCTGCCTCGGGCATGGAAGTGTGTGGTGGTCCTTAGGTTAGTTAGGTTTCAGCAGTTCTAAGTCTAGGGGACTGATGACCTCAGAAGTTAAGTCTCATAGTGGTTAGAGCCATCTGAACTAACGCACGCAGCTTTTTCACACGTCGCTGCCGAACGGCTCGCCATAAAAGAAGAGGAGAAAAGTGCTGCGCCTGGTTGGGTCGTGGATTCTGTTGGTGATGTGCTCGTCATCAACTTAGCAGATGAAACTTCCAGAACTGAAATGTATTTTCGGATAAGGAGGGAGCTAAGAGATTACAAGACGACTGACTGTAAGTAATACCTTCAGTGGCTTCAATATTTAACTATACGGAGAAATTCTTCAATACTCTCTTACATTGCACACAGCTCATGCAGAAAAACTACCTTGTGGTTATATCAGGAATTTTCCATCATTCTTGTTTTTAATTACAATAGTACGTTAGCTAAAAACGATAACGTGTTGCGGTTTTCGTCTAAGGAGCGTATTGTGAGAGATTTGCAGTGTATTATTTCATTCTGCTCAAAAATTAAATGACATTCTACGCTCCTCTGTCTCGTCTCTTTTTAAGTGTGAACTGCAGCCGGCCACGTCACTGCAGGCTAGCTGTACCAGCTGGTCGGCCAGTGCTGTCCAAGTTAAATGCGCCGGTAAAGCTGTTGTCCCGCATTATCGTTAAGTCGATGTGCGCGTAACGCACAGCACAAAACGTGCCCTAGTTAAGTAGTTAGGTAGTACTCGAGACAGCTTGGCTACAGTCCCACGTGAAACGGAAATCCAATGAGGTTCCAGAAAAAGCGGAAGAATACATAGTGCAATGTTTACATCAGGTTTATTCTTACGGTGAACGGATTATAGATAGTGGTGCCCAGACCACTTACCTGTGGCCAGAAGCGGGAGAAGGTACTACTCATCGCGACTCAAATGCGCATGCGCAAGAGTCCGCCTTTGACACACTTTGCTGTTGGCAGACGCTTGATGAGCTCTGTGTTTCGTTGTTGTATATTGCTCACTTCCTTTGCAACCTAAGTTTTATTTTCGTTTTTTTTCTCATGTTCATGTTTTCTTGCTGCAGTATTATTCTGCAGAAGCGCGATACAGTAATACCCTTTGTTAGAATATTGGTTCTTACCAGTCAAAAATCACAAAAATTTAACTGAAAACTGAAACAATGAAAAATTCACGGAATCCTAAAAAAATCCCCGGTTGATCCTGGTTTTCTGCCGGATGAAAAAATTCCCGGGTCTGCCGGTTGTCCCGGATCGTATACACCCTGTGCATATGGCGAACTCTAATGGCCTCAGAGATTTCTGAGGTCCACCTAGGTACTACCTTCCAATGAGGAGATCCCGAAGAATATGGAATCGATAAGTTGACTGCCAATAAAATGGCTGCTGTAGCATTATGTACAGCTTCGTCAATGCTTACATTTAACTGTGAGCTCAGAAAACCAGTGAATGTGAAAGTATCCCAGTCAGCAATGTGGAGAGCGCATCTAGGCAAGCATCCAGGGGAGTGATGGTGAGGGAGGGACAGGAAAATTGGGAAGTGGTCGCTAGCACACAAGTCATTGTGAACCCTCCACTGGATGGATGGCAGAAGACCAGGGCTGCAAATACAAAGATCAATCGCCAAATAATTTCCATGTGCCACAATGAAGTGTGTCGAGTCACCTGCATTCAAGAGACAGAAGTCGAAATCTGCCAAAAGTCTTCAACGTCTTTACTGTGACCAGTGATCGTTTTTCCACACCACAAAGGGTTACTGTCACTGAAGTCGCCTAAGTAGGAACGATGGGGGAGCTGAAAAACCAATGCAGATGATAAGTTCTAGGCTACTCAACATCGGCAGAGAGAGAGAGAGAGAAACATTACAAAAGGTGAAATCCTGAAATGTTCTTACCCAAACAGTTACAGCCTCCAAAGTTGTATCAAGAGACACAAGTTTGCTATACACATAGTTCAGACCGTAAGTGCAAATTCCATCTGACACCCTACCATAATCAGCACAATTCTTAAAATATCCCTGGTAGCCATGAATGGCAGTGGTCTGTGTTGCTGGAAATCAAGTTTCCCGAAGGGCAATTCAGAAGGCAGAGGAGGAACTTAACAGATATCGTAGCTCAGCCACATGGTGGAAGATCTGCTACAATTCCAAGAGTGAATTGTGCTGTCAGCATATTTTGAGGGTATGAATCGACCGAGGAGGCAAGTTATGTCCCAGGGTCACCTGCTGCCAATGGTTGAGAGGGTATCATATCAAGACACACAGGTTCTGAGATACGTTTTGTGGTGCAGTCTGGAGCCCCAGGGGCGACCAGTTTCGCTGTCATAGCCACACAAGCAGAACATGCGAGATACATGGCCGTGGGGGCCACTGGAACTTCCTTCGCCTTGAAAAACTTCTCTTTGTCTTTCTTTTCCTTAGAGGGTTTGGATGACTGGGAGGACTTCCCTGAATTAGTTTCAGGAACTGAAGAAGATCGTGAAGCCTTATAACCAGCAGCCTGTGGCTCTTTCAGCCACTGGCTGGTATCCAGTTGCAGACTGGAGAAATCTTGGTGCGAGAAGCCAGATGGGGATGAAAAGCCTCCAGCTGGGGGATGGGGATAGGAATCCCCAGTGGCTGGGGAACCATTGCTCTCAAAAAGTGAATGTGGGAGAAGCAGCAGGAGGAGGTGGCTCCAACCATAACAGGGGCAGGTATGAGCGAGCAGCCATGAGGGCTCACTGTAGTACGCATAATGGAGGAGAGTACCATCAGCAGAGAGGGCGGCGATGTCACAACTGTAGCCTGACATTGTCGTGCATGCATGGCGTGGAAGCTCATATTTCTTCTTGGCCCCTTGGTATGTCAGTCTGTCCGGTGTTACACTCTTTTATTCGCCCCCCCCCCCACCCACCATCTCTCTCTCTCTCTCTCTCTCTCTCTCTCTCTCTCTCTCTCTAAGACAGTGCTGTAAGGTGAACAGGGACAGTGGTACTAGCTAGAGATGGGCGATCTGCTCCTGAACTAATTCATAGAGTTGAATCTTTCAAAGGAGTGAACAATCAGTGATTCAGAAAAAAAGAACGGTAGCTCCAAACGTTTCCCACAGTAGAGAGAGAGAGAGAGAGAGAGAGAGAGAGAGAGAGAGAGAGAGGAGGGAGCAAACCATTGGGGCCTCTGCTGGTCAGAGCACACTGCACGCCACACAACACAGCCAGCGCCGGCCTCTACCCTGCTTCTGCCTTGGCTGCCTGCATTATGCAGTGCCCCATTGGATTTTGTGTTTCACACATGCCGTGCCGTCTCTGTGCTTCCTCTGCCGCGTGCAGTGTGTGGCGCATCTTAACTTAGCGTCGCACTCCGTCAGCGATCGTTTCAGTCGCACGTCCTGCCCTCTGGGCAGTTGATGCGAGCAACAGGACAGAGAGCCTCCTAGCGGAGAACATAAGAACTACTTGCAACAACCTGCTCGCAAGAGAACGGACATTTGTCTCCCAGCGGGTGAGTGGTGGCCATTCACCGCTCCCCCCACCCTCGGAACTCGCCCGCTCAACGCTCACCCCACCGTTCTCGACTCTAGCCAGAGCGTTGAGCAAAGCAACTCAGGTGTCACTCTGGTCTCTGCGGTCTTAGCTCGCGCAGTAATACAGCTCGCCGCTCGACCTGCTTGACTCAGCGCCTCTGCATCGGAGTTCGTCTCTAGTGGATATTGTTCTTCGTAGTAATACCGTTATGTATATTACATAATTACGTTATGTATACATCATTTGTTTTTATTTTATTTTTATTTGTTTAAACTGATCAGATTAGGTTCCTGATGGCTCCTCTTACTATAGAATTTTTTTATTATGGTCACTCGAATTTACACTTTAATTACGAGCGAACCGATAAACGTATAGCAAAAGTGATACACCAATTTTTCCTTGTTTTATTCTGCGGAAGGCTATATGCAGCACTTTGGTCTTACAGTCAAATTTATATATTTTTTTCTTATTGTAGTACGGATTTTGCGATTTTAGGCGTCTTTGGAAGGAAATGTTCACTTCAAAAATATATGGCTTGCGATGTATTTGTACGAGGTTAATGAAATTTTAATACATTATAGCCAAATATATTGTTAATGTAAATCTCAAGTTACAACATTTTCCGATCACCCAAAAAACCACGATACTGCAAAATAAATCAATAATCAAAAACTTTGTCATATCGTGGAAATTTCAATAAACAATACAAAATTCTTACTCATTATCTGTGTTACTTCAAAATAGGATCAAATAAGATCAAAATACAGGTATAGTACTGGAATAAACCAAGTTTAAAGGGCAATGTGCCTTCCATTTATTTTCTGTTGTGAATGAGTGGTGAGTCATGAAAAAGAGCTAGTTCATTTCAGGGAGTGAACAGTTCTGATCCGATCTCTGAAAAGAACAGTTTTGCCCATGTCTAGTACTAGCCACAGTTGATGCAGACATGAGGAGGAGCACAAGGAATGTTTGTGTGCAAAAGTCATCCACAATCCCTACAGACTGGACTGGCATCACAACATGAAGACACCAGAATTTCATACATTCAAAGCACCATATGGAGGGGGGCATACAGTTGCACATCACACTGGTATAGCATCACTTTGACCTTTTCAGGCAATGAATCACCCTCAAGGCCGAGATAAAGGCCCTGGTACCAATTCTATTGTCTTTTGGCCCCCTATGGACACGACACACAAAGTTCCAAGTTGGTGAGTAGCTTACTATCAGACTGCAAGAGGTGGTCATGGTGGAAAATGATGCCTTGAACTATTTTTAGACTACTATGGGGAGTGATAGTCACCAGAATGTTATCCAGCTTGTGCCACGCAAGCAACGCCTGTGACTGTGCAGGGGACAATGTTGTAATCAAAATTCATCCACTGTTCATTTTGGAGATAGCTGCAACTACCCCAAACGTGTCCTCTACAGCCTCTACACAGAATAAAGGCTTTGCGGCCAAAAAAGAATCCCTATCTGTCCTTGTACAAACCAGATATTGGTAATTTCTCTGCACGGCGTAGCCGGGGAATGAAATATTTTGGGATCATGTCTCTGTGTTGAACTAATTCGTACCTTCTGAAGACACTATCTGGAGTTTTATGACCACCAGCAGCAGATAGCTTTGTGTGCTTCATATGCAACTTATCTGCCATGGTGCAAACCACTCCAAACAGGGGTTTTCCCCATGAGTGCCACACAGCCTCAGCTATGGTTGCCTGGCCAGTGATCCGTTGCTTGAACTCCCCATGTGCCAGTCATAATGGGCACATATTCCTTGGCATACATGAGGTGGTTTCAGCTCAGGCACCAACAGCGCGATCCCTGCATGGGTAGCGGCCTATTACGATGCAGGGACTTTACGACCCCCCCTGCAACATTATGGCTACCATGCTGGATTTTGGGCTTATTACCTTACTGGAAAGGAAGGGTTCGAAGGTGGAGAGGCACAAAGTTGGAACACACACCACACTGGGCGTACTGCACTTTTCAAACATTTCGAAAAATGGTCAAACCCAACAATGGGGACCATGTATTTATTAATGAAAAGGTGTAGAGAGTGCCAGAAGTCAGAAAACTAGTCTTAAATCTTGTACCAGGTACAAACAGGTTCTACACCAGAAAGGCCATCTGATGCAAAGGAAAAGGAGGGAAAGGGATACGGAAGTACAGGCTTGCAGCACAGAAAGCGAAGTAGTGCTGCCCCATGGACCCAGGTACATATTCATAAAAGAGTTTTGAGGCCCCTGGGGGGGGGGGGGGTAATGCCTGAAATTTGGTGTTCTAGGCGCACTCTTGACGCTGTCGATGTCGGAATATTAGATTACTTAACGTTTTCCGCAATGGAATATTCCATGCGTCTGGCTCCAACTAACAATCCGCGTTAAAAATCCCCGTCGTGAGGCCATAATCACTTCGGAAACCACATCACATGACTCACCTGAATAGAAATGACAGCTCCGCCGATGCACTGCCCTTTTGTATCCTGTTTACGCGAATATTACCGCCTTCTGTATATGTGCACATCGCTATGCCACGACTTTTGTCACAAAACAAGGTGGTAAAAAATAAAATCGGACGACAGTATTGGAGATGTTGAGAAAATAGGATGAACATAAGGAGACAATCAGAGGTAGTAACTGCACCTCCTCCTTTAGAAAGGAGCGAGGTCGAGTGCTTGATATTTATAAATTTCGAAGGCTTCTGGCAGGTTCAGTGTCCTCTAGCGAGTAAACCAAGAGCGAAAGCTTCTGTTAGTGAGATTAGCACTCTTCGGAAGTCCTGTGGCTCCACAGAAAAGCCATATTCCTTCCTTCTATTGTCTTTTCCCCGCTGTACTGGGTGTTGTCCCAAAACCTCGGTCCTTAGTGTTATGTAAATGCTTAACAGAAGAACTTCGTCGTTTAATCTCACGAGGAACTACTTTTTTTTTTTGTGGCCACAGCGTAACTGCCTTATCAGAACTTTATTAAACAAACGGTTCTAAGGTCCGTTTATCCTGCATCAGTAACGTAGATCTCCTATTCCTCAACACTTTTATGCAGAACAGCTTTGTTAATTCCCTTTTTCATTCATCCTACTAATTAACTGTCGAAGAGACTTAAAACAGGTTGTTTTTGTTGCTTATTTAGCGTTGTACTGAGACATAGCTGAGGATAGTCTATTTACATCAATCTTCGTTGTATTTCGCATATTTCACTGCGTCGACACTGATGTTTCATTTCACTTGTTTGTAAAAGTTTCTTTGCGTTATTTCGGATGGGAAAAAAAGTATGCAAGGAGGAAATGATCACGCACTTGCTCCTAAAGCGTGACTTTCTTACAAATCACAGGCGCGATCACGATAAGCTTTTATATGTACGGAGGACGATAGGGCCAGAAAAGCTGTTTAAAGACGGAAGAAAAGAACAGGAATTAAGTGCAAAGCAATTAAAAACTTAAGAAATATAAAGAAAGTAAAAAAGCACGGAAAAGGCGGCAAAAACGAAAGAATGGAAATGAGAAAGAAAGAACGAAAATCAGGAAAGAAAGAAACAACAGAATTATAATAGGAGGAGGAACGAACAGAAAAGGTATACGAAAGAAGGAGCAGAAAGTGTACAAAATAGAGGGAGCGGTGTATGGAAAATACATACAAAGGAATGACGGAAGCAAGTCAGAGGGAGGCTGAACAAAGGAAGAAAAGAAAAAGGCGACGAGAAGATATACTACAGAACGGTAAACAGAACGTGTGAAAGGAAGGAAAGAAAAAAAATGGTTCAAATGGCTCTGAGCACTATGGGACTCAACTTCTAAGGTCATTAGTCCCCTAGAACTTAGAACTAGTTAAACCTAACTAACCTAAGGACACCACACACATCCATGCCCGAGGCAGGATTCGAACCTGCGACCGTAGCGGTCTCGCGGTTCCAGACTGCAGCGCCCAGAACCGCACGGCCACTTCTGCCGGCGAAGGAAAGAAGAAAACTTGTGAAATGAGGGAGCAGACGAAAGCGTAAGATTAAAGGGTGGGAAGAAAACATAAAAGAAGGGGGATACGAAGAAAGATTAAATCGTGATATCACTTCTGGAGGTATCTGACCACAGTCTCATAAAATCGACAATCCTGGTATTTGACTGAATTGAAATACAGACAACAAAACAGCTGAATGAGGACGGCGTCCGCAGCTCGTGGTCGAGCGGTAGCGTTCTCGCTTCCCGCGCCCGGGTTCCCGGGTTCGATTCCCGGCGGGGTCAGGGATTTTCTCTGCCTCGTGATGACTGGGTGTTGTGTGATGTCCTTAAGTTAGTTAGATTTAAGTAGTTCTAAGTTCTAGGGGACTGATGACCATAGATGTTAAGTCCCATAGTGCTCAGAGTCATTTGAACCATTTTTGAATGAGGACGGCCAAGAAAGACTTTGAACCCGCTTGTTGCAGATACATGCTAATTTGCTCGGCGATTTTGTTCAATTCAAATCCAATAATGAGCTAATATCTGAAACATCAGTCAACTTATTTTGACACTACGACAGTTACCCAACATAAGAGGATCGTACTCGCATCTTAAGTCCCTGTACTTGCGGGAATAGCAGTTAGCAAGACATAAGATGGTGAGTATATGGAAGCTCCAGAGCAGATACTTCATTTTACAACGTCTGTTACCTCAACAGTAACATCGTAAACATGCAAAAAAGCAAACCCTTCTATTGTGGCGCATTTATCATCCATTCTATAGTCCCTGAGTTTATGCGCGCGAGCCACAGATAACGGCTCATTGCCTGAAGTTTACTGCCTCAGGCTGCAGCATTACGTCACGCCGCTGCCGAGAAGCCGCATCACGCCTGCCTCGGCGATGACTAACGAAGTTACCGTAACCAGAGACGCTTCAGCATGGGGCATACGTGACATCTGTAGCAACCACTAAATAACAAATCCGCTCTGGTGCATACAAACACTAGCCGTCCGGCCAGCCTGGGCGTCGAATTGGTGAGTCATTTAGTCAGTCAGCACCCACTGCAGCATGGGATTCTGACCTGAGTTCTCCATTACTCAGCCACCATCCTGACAGGACTGCCGGCCTGTGGTTCCAGCAGCAGTACTGATGGACCTAGACACTCCCAGACACCAGCCACTCGACGCTGCCGGCGCTGGATGCTGCCAGGCAGACGTAGGACTTGTGTCCGTACTTGGATGCCGTTGCCGTCCGCCAACCAGCCTCTCCTACGGCCAAGCCCAGCTGAGCTGACCCACTACTGCTGGTTACCTGTGAATGCAGACATCGCAAGGTCGCCTCACTGTGGAGCGGAGTCAGGCGTAGTGAATGCTGGCTATGTCTTCTCTACACTTAGTGCACTATTTTCCGTGGGTTCGACGCCCACCACATAGCACCCATCTGACGTGGCCAGAGTCTGCTACACTGAAGCGCCAAAGAACCTGGTATACACGTGCGTATTCAAATACAGAGATACGTAAAGAGGCACAATATGGCGCTGCGGTCGGCAACTCATATATAAGATTATAAGTGTCTAGCGCGGTTGTTAGGTCGGTTACTGCTGCTACAATGGCAGGTTATCAAGATTTAAATGACTTTGAACATCGTGTTATAGTCGGTGTACGAGCGGTGGGACAGCATCTCCGAGGTAGTGATGAAGTGGGGATTTTCCCGTACGACCATTTCACGGCGTACCATGAATGTCAGGAATCCGCTAAAACATCAATTCCCCGACATCGCTGCGGCCGGAAAATCCTGCAAGAACAGGGCCAACGACGTGACAGGAGTGCAACGCTTGCTGCAGATTTCAATGCTGGGCCATCAACAAGAATCAACGTGCGAACCATTCAACGAAACATCATCTATATAGGCTTTTGGAGCCAAAGGCCCACTCGTGTACCCTTGATGATTGCATGACACAAGCCTTTACATCACGCCTTTGCCCGTCAACACCGACATTGGACTGTTGATGATTCGAAACATGTTGCCTGGTTGGACGAGCTTCGTTTCAAATTGAATCGAACGGATGGACACATACGGGAATGGAGACAACCTCATGAACCCATGGTACATGGATGTCCACACTTGGGAAGGTGACATGTGGCACCCAAAGGTCGAGACGTATGTCTCCCAATACTCCTGTTTCCGTTTTTTGATAAGCTGGCGAAGACGGGCATGGCGCCGTTTAAAGGCTGTGAGGTCCTCCAGGGAAGGATGCTCCTTATGCCACTGTAGAGCTCGTCGATGCTCCTTAATTGCCTCAGCGACTTCTGGCGACCACCAAGGGACCATCTTTCGCCGGGGTGGGGGGGGGGGGGCACCTTAAAGTACGAGGGATCGCGTTTCCTGCCACAGAAGCGATCGTTGTAGTTAACCTGCTCAACCACCACATCGACATTACCATGTGGGAGAGATTCAACGGTGGCCACTACGGTCGCAGGTTCGACTCCTGCCTCGGGCATGGTTGTGAGTGATGTCCTTAGGTTAGTTAGGTTTAAGTAATTATAAGTTCTAGGGGACTGATGACCTCAGAAGTTAAGTCCCATAGTACTCAGAACCATTTGAAGATTCAATGGTGACAGCAGAGGTGAAAGCGTCCCAGTCTGCCTTGTTTAAAGCCCATCTGGGCAGGTGTCCATGGGCCTCATGCCAGGGCAGTAACAGGTCGTCATGTGCTCTCCAGTGGATAGATGGGAGAAGGCCACAACAGCAAACTGAGATACCAATGGCCGAATGTGTGCCATGTGCCACACTGAAATGTGTGGGGTCGACTGTATTTAAGAGGCAAGAGGTCGAGTTGTGACAGTAAATTTTCGACATCTCTGCCTCGGTCAGTAAGCACGATGCGACTCCACAGTGGGTTATGAGCATTAAAATCTCCCAAAAGTAGGAAAGGTATAGGGAGTTGATCAATCAGTGCAGCCAATGCGTTCAGGGATACTGCACCATCTGGAAGAAGATATACGTTGCGAACAGTTATTTCTTGTGTCGTCCTTATTCTGACAGCAACAGCTTCAAGAGGGGTTTGAAGGAGCACAGGTTCACTGCATAATAAGTTCAGGACATAGACACAAACTCCAGCTGACATTCTATTATGGTCACTACAGTTCTTGTAATATCCCCTATAGCTGCAGAGGTCAGGGGTCCACATTGCCAGGAACCAGGTTTCCTGGAGGGTAATGCAGAAAGCAGGTGTAAAGCTTAAGAGTTGCCGTAGCTCAGCCAGGTTGTGGAAAAATCCGCCCCATTTCCACTGGAGGATGACGTTATGGTGAGGATGGGAAGGCATGAAGTGCGCAAGGAGGCAGGGTACGCCACAGGGTCACCTGCTGCCACCGACTGAGTACTTGTAGCCATTTCTATGGTGGATGAGGCATCAGTGAGATCAAGGTTGGCATCCTCCGCATACTCAGATGCAAAATTGGTAGGGAGAGGTGGTGTTGGGGCCACCGGAGTGTCCTTTTTCTTAGCAGTCTTCTTTGGTTGCTTGCCTTCTCGCTTCTCTTTAGGGGTTTGTGGGAAGGACTTCTCTGAAGTAGCTTCAGGCATGGAGGAAGACCGTGAAGCTCTTTTTCCAGCAGCTTTTGGCTCCTTGAGCCACTGTCAAGTGTCTGTTGTGGCATTAGTGGAGACCTTGGGAGAGAGGATCCCAAGGGACCCCTTCCACAGTCCACATGAGAGTAGCCAGAGGAGGCTGCTGCTTCTCCGGCAGGAGGGAGAGGACTGACGTGCCCTGCATTTGGGGGGGGGGGGGGGGGACCTTGCTCCTGAAGTAGATGAGATGCTTTGGAATCAACAGAGGAAGATTTGCTCCCTACCACCAAGGGGGTGGATGTATTCTGGTGGCCCGAAGGGCCCACTGTTCATGGCACAGAGTGAGGAACCACTGGCACTTGGGACGGCGATGGTAATGTAGCTGCAGCATATGTCGACATCGACCAAATGGGGTGTAATCTTTCAAATTTATGTTTAGCCTCTGTTAAGTCAACCAGTCCAGGGTCATGTACTCCATGGTTTTCCGCTCCTTTTGAAGTACTTGGCAGTCTGGTGAGCAGGGGAAGTGGTACTCTCCACAGTTGATGCAAGTGGGAGGAGGCACACATGGATTACCTGGGAGCACTGCACGTCTGCAGTCTCGATACGTGGCGCTGGAAGTGCAGCAGGAAGACGTGCCCAAACTTCCAGCACTTAAAGCACCACATAGGAGGAGACACATACGGTTTAACGTCACAGTAGTAAATCATTACCTTGAGCATTTCAGGCAATGAATCACCCTCAAAGGCCAAGGTGAAGGCACTGGTAGCAACCCTGTTGCTTTTGGGGCCCTGTAAATGCGCCAGATGAAATGAACACCCTGTCGCTCTAAATTGGCGCGGAGCTCGCCGTCAGACTGCAACAGAGCGCAATGGAGAATGATCCCCTGGACCATGTTGACGCTTCAATGGGGAGTGGCGGAAACAGGAATATCACCCAACTTGTCACAGGCGAGTAACGCTCGGGATTGGGCTGGGGATGCTGTCTGAATCAAGACTGCGCCATTTCGCCTCTTGGACAGTGGTGTCACTTCTCCTAACTTATACTCAAGGTGTTCAACGGAAAATTGAGGCTTCGTAGGTAGAAAGGAGTCCCCACCAGTCCTGCTACAGACTGAAGGTAAGGCGAATACGGCTTTCTCCATTCTGTAGCCCTACGTTCCACTCATGGTGGTGTGAGAGAGAGAAACGATTTAGGGTCAAAGCTCTCGGCATTGTATTCGATCTTGCCCTTCTTAGAGACTGCTGGCGCCATACGGTCACCAGCAAGAGACGACTTAGTCCGCTACATTGCAGGTCATCTGCCCTGATGCCACCCACTACGATCAGGGGCTCTCCCCATGGGTGCCGACCAGCCATAGCAAAGGCCAACTGGCATGATGGCAATTACCAAGAGTCCTGATGCCCCAGGAAGCCTGGCATCTACTCCTTGGCATACGTGGGGAGTTTACAGCTCAGGTATCAGCAGTGCGATCCCTGTGTTGTCAGGGGCTACCATCAAATGGATACATGACAGCCCCACCACAACGGACTGGCTACAGTGCTGGATATTGGATACAGAGAAATCCAATGTTGTCATGGGGGCGAGGGAGGACAGGAGACAACAGAAGAAGATGACGTACCCCAAAAAGTGTCCTCCCCAAATAGTTTAATCACAGGTAGATATGCAAAGCCATAACAAGAGATTCAGGAGACGGAATCTAAGGGCACTATGGATAATTCGTGCACCACATAAGGTGTCCTTCCCCATATGGCCTGCACTTCTGTAGAATTTTGAAAGTGGCTGGTTAAACCAAAGAATGGGACCTGAACTCATAGGGCTGAAAAGTGAAAAGTGAGAGACTTCTTTTAGTCGCCTCTTACGACAGGCAGGAATACCTCGAGCTTATTCTAACCCCCCGGCTCGCAAGGGGCCGTCCTGCTAGGATCATAACAGGTACACACAGTCCTCATGGAAGTGTACCGGTAAGGTGCAGGTTTGGCGCAATATTCATTCTACGTAAATTCTGTGATTTGATGTACATATACGCTATACTGTTTGTTTTTCGCACTACTGGCAAATAGAAGCACCACTCCACGCAAATCATTTACAAGCAAGAAACATCTCGCAAATGTGTAGACTGGATTCCCGTCGCTATGCCGTGCTGTGCTGAGAGAGTCTTTTTTACAGGCTAGCGAGCGCCCACCGACTACTATAGCTGAGTAGGCGTAAATTGATCTGTGACAGTTGCAATGGGCTGAGCGCGGTAGATTCAAGCGCCTATCAACCAATCACGTAACGCGATTTTGTAAAGGTATCTATGGCAACTCCTCAGTGTTGTCACAGCTCTCTATACGGCTACAGTTTTCTCCCGCAGCCGTTTGCGCTTGGCCGCTGAAAGTTGGCAACAGCGCTGATGTCAGGAATGTACTTAACGCCGCCTCGACTATAACGAGATCGACTCAGCGATCGAATCACTCACCACACAGATCCAAACAGTTTCGCGCCAGTCAACAACCATTACAAGCCAACCTAGAAATGAGTTCGAACTCCCACCACTCCTTCGTGATCTCCGTCACATCAAAAACAAAGCCAAAAGACGCTGGCAACAAACTCGCGACCCAAGAGACCGTACAACTGCAAATAAACTAATGCGCGAGCTAAATAAACGGTTAACGGAGTGGCGTGCGGAAGTATGGGCGGACAAAATGGACTCATTGAACCTTCAAACCACCGACGAGTGGAAGGTAGTAAAGAACTTAAGAGCCACCCAACCACCCAAAACGGCCATGATAGGTAACCAGGGCACAATCTACGACGCCTTGTCGAAGGCCGAGTTATTCGCTGACACCTTTGAAGAGCAAAACACCCTCCCATCCCACGACGTACAGACACGCGACGACCAAGACCTAGAAGACAGAATTACACAAACCATCGATACGTTGAGAAGTACGCTACCCACCACAACACCGCAGCTAACCACTCCAACTGAAGTCAGAAGGGAAATACGTAAAAGAAAGGGAGGTTCTGCACCTCGTCTCGACAAAATAACACATATGCACATAAAAAAATCTTCCACGTAAACCAATAGTGCTCCTGACCAGGATCTTCAACAAGTGTTTGCAACTGTCATATTTTCCATTCTCATGGAAAATAGCAAAACTAATCACCATACCGAAAGCCGGCAAAGACCCAAAAATCCCTTCAAACAATAGACCTATCAGTTTACTACAGACCGTGGGGAAGCTGTTCGAGAGGATTTTACTACAGCGTCTCCAACCATCTCTGACGAACAACAACACACTAAGAGCCGAGCAATTCGGTTTCCAAAAAAAGGTCTCAGCAGAACTCCAAGTGCTCCGTGTCACTGAACACATCGCAGCTAACATGAACCTGCAAAAGTCTACCGCAGCCGTGTTCTTTGACTGGGAAAAAGCCTTCGATAAGGTGTGGCACGATAACTTAATCTGGAAGATACTGGAAGATACATCAAACATCTATCCCAGACGTCTACGCCAAGCTACTTGACAGTTACTTGAACGAGAGGCACTTCGTGGTCGAGGTGGATGGCAATCGTTCCTCTCGTCGCCAACTGAAAGCGGGCATCCCCCAAGGGTCTGTCCTCTCACCAACTCTATTCAACATCTACGTCAACGACATTCCCTTGGAGGCAGGAGTCCACATCGCCCAATTCGCCGACGACACGGCGTTCTACACCAGCGAACACCGGCAGCACGTTTCCATCGGCAGACTACAACGACAGCTCAATAGCGTGGAAAACTGGTGTAGAGCAAACAAACTTCATCTAAACGCCGCTAAAACAACCGCCATCTATTTCACCCGAAAGCGACCAGTCCTGCAGAACCATCTACGGCTCAACGCCCAGGAACTACCCTGGAGGAATGAAGTCAAGTACCTTGGCGTGACGCTGGACAGTAAACTGTTGTACCATCATCACATCAAAGAAAAGAAAACAAAAGCCATGAACCTAGCCAGGGCCCTTTACCCTCTCTTCAAGAGCAAGAACTTGAAAGCAGAAACAAAACGGACACTATACAAGACAACGGTGCTGCACACAATGACATATGGCTGCTCATCATGGGCAGTGGCTTGCCCAACAAGGAAATACGAACTACAGGTAGTGCAGAACAAGGTACTCAGGTGGATCCTAGGAGCACCCTACTGGACTCGAATATCCCAATTACATGAACAGCTGGAGATGGATACACTTAATCAAACGATTAGGAAACAAACTACAAAAAATTTCCAAAAAATAGACAACATCAGAAACACCTGCAGACACCTGACAGACGTAGGCACCCAAAGACCAAAAACCTGGCACAAACAGAGAGTGCCACGATCCATCACAGAGGACCCCACAGATTAATCAGGAAATACTCCCCAACTCCCAGTCAGAAGCAAAATACAACTACACCAATCACCTAAAACCAGACCAAGTACATTGTATTGCGAGAGACAACCTAGCGGCAAGCAGACGCCGAACCACCATGGACAAAGAAGAAAGCGACAACCCAGCCGCAACAAACACCAAGGACCAAAAGGAGAGGAAAGAAGAAACAAACACCAAGCCTTCTTGCAAGGCACAGTACCCCACCAAGGGTGGCGGATTGGTGAAGTTTTAAGTTCAAAAATCACAATCCTGACCCCCAAAGAGAATAAATGGTGCCCCAATAGCACTACCTAAACACAACTACACCAATACATGGAAAATCGGCGAAGCCGATAAGCCTGTTCAACAACAATGTGACACAAAAAAAAAAAAAGCTGTGGCCGAATTTAAGCACAAGTGACCGCAGCGTTGCCAACCGTACGATCTGCATGTACATGTACTGTAATTTAAGATGGTGCACGAACATAACATACGATACACCCTTTGGATCGCACGTCTGCTGCACGAGCTTTTGAAACGCTTAGTACTGTTAAGATTTCCTCTTTTTTTATTTGAAGTTTTATGGTTTATTTAATTTTTGACAATTTATTTCGCAAATACGATTTTGAGCGGCCTACAAGTCAGTCTGTCCAGCCTTGGAATTCCTCAATTTCATTACATTGCAGCTGCAGAAGTCAACTTAGGCCCGAGATGAATCGCCCTGGGGAATTCTACCGTACTGACTGCTTTACTTACTGCACGGTGCTCATACATAAGTGGAAACGATTATAATTAACTTGTTGGCTCAGGTGAGGGCAGTGAGGGATTTATAATGCGTTAAGTAGTGCAAAACTGCGTCAATGGAAACAGATGACACTGATACTGGTCCTAATATTCCCAAAAATTTACACCCGGCTTCCTTAAATGTAAAGGGCGAAAACAAAATGGTAGAAAAGTCTGGGAAAGTAATCCTGAACTTAAGGATTCGTTGTGTGCTGGTGAATTGAACTCTGAAATGGCTAGAATCTGTAACATTTGTGTCTGAAGTGGGATATGTTATCTTCCTTTCAGTGCTGTAAATCACCTGGAGAGAGTAGCTGAGGGTTGCTTTCCTGATTCTGAAATCGCCGACGCTATACATCTGCGTTGTACTAAATGCTCCCAGAACATGAGAGCCATAAGAATGAATTTGCAGGAAAACTGAGATACACAATTCAGGGTTGTTATGAGGCAACAGATGTACGATCTATTAAAGAACTTGTGTCATCGTCAGATATTTTGATAAAGACAAAGACACAGACAACGTTGAAAGTAAATTTTGGAATATTTGTGAAATTTTTAAGGAGGTTGAATATGATAAGGCAAACGAAACCAACAAGTAAAAACCTTTATTTTAATGTAATTTTTTCATTTTCTGAGTACAATAACTCCGAAAATAATATTTATAGAATTTGCTTCCGACAGATGTCATTCTACGATGGGGTCAAGAAACTATCTTGCTAATCAGCTGAAAAATGCTCTAGACTAATTATTCTCAAATGTCTAAGTCATTCGCTCCACATACGTGCCAGTGAGGCTTGTAAATGTCTTCCCAGGTGTTTTGAAGACCTAGCAAGGAACATTAGTAACCTTTTTGAAGACAATGCTACGAGAACGACAACTGCATTAATTTCAATTTATTTTAGATATCAAAATTCATAAAATTGTTGCATCCATCACAGACAACATAGCTATCTTTGCGGGCTGTTATAGTGATAATTTTAAAACGATGGAATGCTTTTCGTCTGTATTTTGATTCTAAATGCCGAGAGCAGAGGCTGGTTGCGGCAAGAGAAATTCACCGATCCGGCAATTACTTTTTTAAAGATTGTTTTATATAGTTTTGGCCTATATTTTACCGAAATTCACAGATTTAAATAAGTATTTCCAGAGTGGTAAAGCCGTTCTTATTGACTTACATGAAAACACGCTAGAAAGGTAAAAGGAATGTTGCTTTGCTACGTGTACCGGCAGTATGTCAATCAATAAATTTAGTGACAGACCCCCAACAACAGGTCGAAGTTTCTTTCTGAGTGCCAAATGTGTTTAGGAGTTGAAGTTCTGTGGGCAATTCAGAAACCAGAAATATATAGTGAACGGGATGCCTTGAAAGACTTACCACAGGTTTAGGCATTTCATGCAGACGGGATATTCAGAACTGAAAAGAGCGGTAAAATTTTGAGATTTATTGCCATTGCTTGCAGTTTTGTCGCCTAAATGGGTGCTTTCAAACACAGAAAGTGAAAACACTCCTCCTCTTACGTCAAAATTGCCAAGAAAAGTCTCTCTAGATGATTATGAGCATATGCAACAAGTCGCTGATGACTGGAGGAAACGTCATGTTGTAAAAATATACGAAAATATTGAGAACTGTTCAGAAGTGAACTTATTTTGGGGGAACACACTCAACATAAAAACTTTATTTGGCTAGAGAGAATTTCCAGCCCTACCAGAGTTTGCGCTCTAGTGTTCATCCCTTCCAAATTAAATGCTGACTACGAAAGAGTTCTTAGTAAGATGAATCTTATAAAAGTGAAAAATAAGAATAGGGTCGTTACTTCCACAGTGAATGGATGTTCGTTTGCCAGCCAGTGTGTGAGGGGCAGCAGCTCAAGTAGTAATTTCTTTCCTACTGTAAATATGCTCAGTAGCATGAAGAAAACGCAATTATATTCGTGGCCATCCACTTCCAGTTCTTCTGTTCCTGAGCCTCCAGAGGATGATGACCATCTTTTTAAGTTTTCTTCCAAGGTAAGCAAGTAAAGAAGTAATTATTTGTCTAATTTTATGTACCATATTTAATTTTTATGTATTGCGTCCTAGTAAAAAAAAAAAAATTAAAAACCAAAAGCAGATAAGCTAACGTGAAATAACTGGACACGTCAATTATTGCGTGGTACCAGTACTATGCCTCTGTCGAGGCCGGCCGTGAGTTGTTCTCAATGCACTAGAACAATCATAATAGCGCTCTAATTGTTATTCTTGATGATAAGGATGTAAGTGAGAAAAAGTTTGGGAAACGATTGAAATTATGCTTAAAGTTTGTCCGAAGTCGCTAAGCCCTTTCATTACGAAATACTACATAATTATCAGTTAGCTAATGTGCCCTCCATTTAAGAACGTTTTTGGCGCTTCACATTATTTCTGATGTCATATCTCCTGAACTACATTCTGTACGGTAATATAATTTTGCAGGTACATTCAGTGATACATGGAGATACTGTCCGCAAGGCCGGCCGACGTGGCCGTGCGGTTAAAGGCGCTGCAGTCTGGAACCGCAAGACCGCTACGGTCGCAGGTTCAAATCCTGCCTCGGGCATGGATGTGTGTGATGTCCTTAGGTTAGTTAGGTTTAAGTAGTTCTAAGTTCCTGGGGACTAATGACCTCAGCAGTTGAGTCCCATAGTGCTCAGAGCCATTTGAACTGTCCGCAAAAGTGTGTTGCGAATGGCATTAGTAGTAAAGAAGTAAAAAAATTGAAACGTCATAGCAGGTGCTGAAGTATGACCATATGAACAGCGGATTTTTAGTAAGCGATAAACTATCATTTCGGGGGGGGGGGGGGCTGTCAGCGAAACAAAGGTTTTGTAAAGCTTCGAAGTTATATGTTAAGTTCGTTGGAAGTGTACAAGTGTTACCATTTTCGATTAAAGGATGAACAAAGTTAGAATATTTGAGCGCCATCAGCTTCAAGATAAATATTCTTTCTAATTTATGGTGTGAAACTTAACGTGCTATTAATGGGTAGATTATGATGGCATGCTAAATGTTTAAATTCGGTCAATAATTACGTGAAATATTGAAAATGAAATTCTTGTTTCCCCTGGGGAAGCCTTTAGATAGGCCAACTGAAAAAGCACAGGACAGACACCTAAAAACGGATTGTATATTGTAGAGTGTAGATACGTACGATCCCTTAACGAAATGAAAGATAATTTCGATGCAGTTACGCGATCCAGTAACGCTGAAAAGTTGGCAACACTGAGTGGCTGCTACCTGTTTGCATTTCAGACGGGCACGAGGCTAGAAAATGTCCAGTTCTAAAATTGGAGCGTGGTTAAGTGCATAATGATGTAGCTGGCTGCGGTGGGGGTGCTCTACCTGAAGAGTATACAATAGGCGACTGACAAACATCCGCCTGCACTCCAAACACCAGGTATAGAGGTGGGCCGGCGCAGGTACTGTGTGACGTCACGCAACACTGTGCTGGCTGTAGTTCGGAGTGGCACTAAGTGGCCAGTCGTACGCGGCAACCTACGGTGAAAGGGTTCGGCGTGAAGCATCGCTTCGCCCCCTGTTGACTATGCGCGGAGCCCGCCAATTAGGCGGCGGCAAAGCGAGGTCTGTTAGCGGACCGGTGTGGTTTGTTTAAATAAGTGAACTTCAAGTGCACATCTCTCCCATTTCCTCTCCTCCGACACACGACAGTGACAAGTGTTGGCACCCATATATGTTGCATCAGCGAGCTACATAAGTTTTGAAGCTAGGACGAGTGGTCTAGTTCTGGCAACCAGGGGGCTTTCCTGTAAGTTTATACTTAGGGTAAGTGAATTTCACGTGATTTCTTAACTTGGAGCAAGTCAGCTCCAAACTTAAGGTGACAATGCTTTAAACGGTGATCTCAGTGGGGTGGTTGACTTTTTTAAAGTGACCTGCCAACTACGTAGACTGCTCGCATGCTCATGTCCACCATCTTGAATTTTATACTTAACAGAAGCGACTGACTTGCATCAACAGGACAATGACCTATTTTGGATTTTTTAGTTCTGAATTTCCTGTCGTCTGAATTTCACACCATTTTTTTTTAATTTCTCGCCATTTTATACATAGAGTAATTGGTCATGTCGGAAGGATAAGGGAGGGAGAAAAAAGGAAACACCGAATAATGTCAGGAAGGGGTAATTGGGGGGGAGGGGGGGGGGGTATTGAGCAACAATGCAGCCTGTGCGTCAACTTGTACACCTGAGCTAATTCTAAGCAGTCTCAATACATATGACTGTTTGCAGATGGTGCCATCACAAATAATCCATCACAACTTGAGAACAGTGATGTCTATGCCTACGACACAAGAGGCAAAAATGACCTTTATTGTTCACTGTTAATGCTGTCAGTGACTCACGAACGAGTTCAATATGCAGCAAGAAAAAGTTTTGATCATTTGCCCTGTAAGATAATGTGTCTGACAGGTAGTGAAGCAAGTTTTGTGACTAATTTAAAATGAATTCTCCTGGACAACTCCTCCCGCAACACTGACAAATTGCTATTGAAAAGATGGTAGCCATTAAAGAAGGTGGTTGCATGAGGACGACTAAAAAATGATGTGTTCATTAATGTTAACACTAATCGCGTATACAGTTCCTGTATACTAACTCGTTCCACATCATTTCCATAAAAAAATCGTTCGTATGATCAGTGGAACATGTAACTAACTAACCGTCCAGTAACGTCATCAGAAGGTTAGAACCAATTTCGAAATAATTTAGAGGAAATGTACACACGTTTGTAATGCATCGTAGAGTATGCGTGTAGCAGCATTCCCTCACAAACAAGATCCAGATCGCAGGAGTCCTAACAGGCTTTTAAGCAGTCGCGCTCGCCTCTACGGATCGCGGTCGATGTGTCTGCGTCCTACGAGCACCTAAAAAAAGCTTCAAGAAATAAAATTTTCCGATTCGTCATTAAGACTGGGACTCAGTTGACGTTTGATACGGAATGTACTGAACTGTTAAACTGATCTCATCTGTTCCATTAAGAGTATTTTCTCTCGTCAATAGTGCATTGTACACTGAAGTGACAGAAGTCATGGGACAGCTGTAGGCTCATGTACAGATCGCAGTAGTACCGCGTGCTCAAGGCTTAATAGGGCACTGCATTGGCGAAGCTGTCATACTTACCCAGGTGATTCATGTGATAAGGTTTCCGACGTCATTATGGCAGCACGACGGGAAGTTAACAGACTTTTAACGCGGAATTGCACTTGGATGGAAAACGTTTGAGAATTTAATATTCAGGGGTCCACAGTGTCAACAATGTCGAGAATACCACATTTCAGACATTACCTCTCACCATGGGCGACTCAGTGGCCGAAAGCCTGCACTAAATGACCGAGGGCAGCGGTGTTTGCATGCTAACAGACAAGCAACACTGTGTGAAACACCCGCAGAAGTCAACTGGAGGGGGGAAGGGGGTGTACGATGTCGTCTGCATCGCCTGTACTTGACTCATGACCATATCGGTTGTGCCCTAGACGACTGGAAAACGGTGGCCTGGTCTGATAAGTCCCGATTTCAGTTGGTAAGAGCTGATGGCAGGGTTCGAGATTGGTTCAAATCCCACGAAGCCATGGACCCAAGTTGTCAGCAAGGCTCCGTGCAAGCTGGTTGTGGCTTCGTAATGTCTGAATGGAATGAACTGGGTCCTTCGCACGTTCGATTACACGGAGACCATTTGCAGCCGCTCACTCATGGACGTATGTTCCCAAACAACGATGTAATTTTTTATGAATGACAAAGCGCTATGTCACCGGGTAACAATTGCCACGATTGGTATCAAGAACACTCTGGAAAATTCCAGGGAATGGTTTGGTCACCCAGATCGCCCGACACGAATCCCATCGAATATTTATGGGACATAGTCGAGAGATCAGTTCGTGTACAAAATGCTGCAGTGGAAACACTTTCGCAATTATGGACATCTATAGAGGCAACATGCCTCAATATTTCTGCAGGGGGCTTCCATCGACTTGGTGAATCTATGCCACATCGAGTTGCTGCACTACACCGGGCAAGAAGAGGTCAGATTCAATATTGGGAGATATCCAATGACTTGTCACCTCAGTGTATATGGTGCGAAAAATAGCAACTTGCTCTAAATCTTGGTAAGTGTAAGATCATCCACAACAAGTACTAAAAGCAATCCGTTAAATTTCGATTAAACGATAAATCTCACAAGTCTAAAGGTTGTCGACTGCACTAACTACCTAGGGTTTACAATAAGGGGCAACTGGAGCCGTTACAGATTATGTTGCGGGGAAGCGAACTAAAGACTCCAGTTTTTGGCAGAAGCACTTCGAACACGCAACAGGTCTACTAAATTGAGTGCCACATTACACTAGTCCGTCTTCTTCTGGAGTACTGCTGCACGATAAGGGATCCTTACCAGATAGGACTGACGAAGGGCATCGAGAAGTTCAAATACAGGCAGCTCGTTTTATCCATCGCGAAATAGGGGAGTGAGTGTCACAGGTTATGATATGCTAATTAGGGTGACAATCGTTAGAATGAAGTCATTTGACGATGCGGCGAGGTATTTTCACGAGAATTTCAATTATAAGCTGTCTCCTCCGACTGCGAAAGTATTTAACCGACTTCCGCCTGCATAGGAAGAAGTGACCCTCGTAATAAAATAAAAGAAATCAGAGCTCGCCTAGGAAGATGTAGGTGTTAGTTTTTACAACGTCCTAGTCGAGAGTTGAGTGGTACAGAAACAGCCCCAGTCGTTCAATGAACACTCTGCTAAGCACTTCCCCGCTGAGTAACCATGTAAACATAGAGGGTGTTTCAAAAATGACCGGTATATTTGAAACGGCAATAAAAACTAAACGAGCAGCGATAGAAATACACCGTTTGTTGCAATATGCTTGGGACAACAGTACATTTTCAGGCAGACAAACTTTCGAAATTACAGTAGTTACAATTGTCAACAACAGATGGCGCTGCGGTCTGGCAAACTCTATAGTACGATATTTTCCACATATTCACCATGCGTAGCAATAATATGGCGTAGTCTCTGAATGAAATTACCCGAAACCTTTGACAACGTGTCTGGCGGAATGGCTTCACATGCAGATGAGATGTACTGCTTCAGCTGTTCAATTGTTTCTGGATTCTGGCGGTACACCTGGTCTTTCAAGTGTCCCCACAGAAAGAAGTCACAGGGGTTCATGTCTGGCGAATAGGGAGGCCAATCTACGCCGCCTCCTGTATGTTTCGGAAAGCCCAAAGCAATCACACGATCATCGAAATATTCATTCAGGAAATTAAAGACGTCGGCCGTGCGATGTGGCCGGGCACCATCCTGCATAAACCACGAGGCGTTCGCAGTGTCGTCTAAGGCAGTTTGTACCGCCACAAACTCACGAAGAATGTCCAGATAGCGTGATGCAGTAATCGTTTCGGATCTGAAAAATGGGCCAATGATTCCTTTGGAAGAAATGGCGGCCCAGACCAGTGCTTTTTGAGGATGCAGGGACGATGGGACTGCAACATGGGGCTTTTCGGTTCCCCATATGCGCCAGTTCTGTTTATTGACGAAGCCGTCCAGGTAAAAATAAGCTTCGTCAGTAAACCAAATGCTGCCCACATGCATATCGCCGTCATCAATCCTGTGCACTATATCGTTAGCGAATGTCTCTCGTGCAGCAATGGTAGCGGCGCTGAGGGGTTGCCGCATTTGAATTTTGTATGGATAGAGGTGTAAACTCTGGCGCATGAGACGATACGTGGACGTTGGCGTCATTTGGACCGCAGCTGCGACACGGCGAACGGAAACCCGAGGCCGCTGTTGGATCACCTGCTGCACTAGCTGCGCGTTGCCCTCTGTGGTTGCCGTACGCGGTCGCCCTACCTTTCCAGCACGTTCATCCGTCACGTTCCCAATCCGTTGAAATTTTTCAAACAGATCCTTTATTGTATCGCTTTTCGGTCCTTTGGTTACATTAAACCTCCGTTGAAAACTTCGTCTTGTTGCAACAACACTGTGTTCTAGGCGGTGGAATTCCAACACCAGAAAAATCCTCTGTTCTAAGGAATAAACCATGTTGTCTACAGCACACTTGCACGTTGTGAACAGCCCACGCTTACAGCAGAAAGACGACCTACAGAATGGCGCAACCACAGACTGCGTTGTCTTCTATATCTTTCACATCACTTGCAGCGCCATCTGTTGTTGAAAATTGTAACTACTGTAATTTCGAAAGTTTGTCCGCCTGAAAATGTACTGTTGTCCCAAGCATATTGCAACAAACGGTGTATTTCTATCGCTGCTCGTTTAGTTTTTATTGCCGTTTCAAATATACCGGTCATTTTTGAAACACCCTGTACATGGTAGTCGGGTGCCGTTCGGTACACAATATGGCCTTTCTTAGCGATCATATACAACCGCTCACTTGACGAAAGGTCTGTTCCTAAAGACTTAAAGTAACACAGGTCACACCAATATTCAAGAAAGGAAATAGGAGTAACCCATTGAATTACAGACCCATATCACTGACCTCAATTTGCAGTAGGCTTTTGGAGCATATACTGTACTCGAACATTTTGAATCACCTTGAAGAAAATGACTTATTGATACATAACCAACACGGATTCAGAAAATTTCGTTCTTGTGAAACACAGCTAGCTCTTTATTCCGATGAAATAATGAGTGCTTTCGACAGATCGATTCCATATTCCTAGGTTTCCAGAAGGCTTTTGACACCGTTCCTCACAAGCGACTATTAATCAAATTGCTTGGATATGGAGTATCGTCTCAGTGTGTGACTAGATTCGTGATTTCCTCTCAGACAGGTCACAGTTCGTGGTGATAAGACTAAATCATCGAGTAGAACAGAAGTGGTATCTGGAGTTCCGCGAGAGGGGATCATAGGCCCTCTGCTGTTCCTGATTTACATAAATGATCTAGGTGATAATCTGAGCAGTCCCGTTAGATTTTTTTTACAGATGATGCTGTAATTTACCGTCTAGTAAAATTCATCAGACGATCAATTGCAATTACAAAATGATCTAGAGAGAATTTCTGTATGGTGCGAAAAGTAGCAACTGGCACTAAACAAATAAAAGTGCGAGGTCATCCACATGGGTACGAAAAGAAATTCGATAAATTTTGGATATACGATCAATCGCACAAATCTAAGGGCTGTCAATTCGACTAAATACCTAGGAATTACAATTACGAGCAACTTAAATTGAAAAGACCACATAGATAATATTATGGGGAAGACGAAACAAAGACTGCGCTTAGTTGGCGGAACACTTAGAAGATGCGACAAATCCACTAAAGAGACAATACATTACACTTGTCCGTCCTCTGCTGGAATATTGCTGCGCGATGTGGGATCCTTACCATGTAGGATTGACGGAGGACATAGAAAAAGCGCAAAGAAGGGCAGCTCGTTTCGTGTTATCGCGCAATAGGAGTGAGAGTGTCACTGATATGATACGCGAGTTGGGGTGGCAGTCACTGAAACAAAGGCGGTTTTCTTTGCGGCGAGATCTATTTACGAAATTTCAATCACCAATTTTCTTTTCCGAATGCGAAAATATTTTGTTGACACCCCCCTACGTAGGGAGAAATGATCATCATAGTAAAATAAGAGAAATTAGAGCTCGAACAGAAAGATTTAGGTTGGTTGGTTGTTTCGGGGAAGGACAACAGACAGCGAGGTCATCGGTCTCATCGGATTAGGGAAGGACAGGGAAGGAAGTCGGCCGTGCCCTTTGAAAGGAACCATCCCGGCATTTGCCTGGAGCGATTTAGGGAAATCACGGAAAACCTAAATCAGGATGGCCGGACGCGGGATTGAACCATCGTCCTCCCGAATGCGAGTCCAGTGTCTGACCACTGCGCCACCTCGCTCGGTTAAAGATTTAGGTGTTCCTTTTTCCCACGCGCCATTCGAGAGTGGAATGGTAGAGAAGTAGTATGAAAATGGTTCGATGAACCCTCTGCCAGTCACTTAAGTGTGAGTTGGAGAGTAACCATGTAGATATAGACGGTCGCCTCTAGTGTATGAAACCGGTAATTTAGACAGCAGACATTACATTTCTGACTTGTTAAGGCTGGTCGTTGTGCCCCATCTTAGAAGTTTTCCGTGACATTAGTGCACTTTTAAGCACGGTAACGCAAGACCGCACATTGCCTGTGCTATGCTGATCAACCTCGATACAGGCTGAGTTCGACTGCTGCCCTGACCAGCACGTTTTCCAGGTGTCTCATCCACTGAAAACATCTGGCCAAGAGTTCCCGAGAGACTGATACATCCACTACAACTGATGGATAGTTGCGTACAGCCGCGTGGAATAATGTACACGTAGTCCACCTGTCACGCAAGCTCGGTTCGGCGCTATGGCCAGCCGGGTCAGAGTTGTGGGAGCTCTGTGTACTCTTCGTACACGGAGACCAGTCGTTAATGCAATTGCTTTCGCCGGCTACTGCGTCCGCTGCGCGACTGACAAGAAGTCCGCATTAAACATAGAATGATATGTCGCGTAAGCTATTTCTAGCATACATAACATTAACACTTTAACAAGAAAAGTAAATTACGCACGTACATTAAGCAAGGAGACGCTGGAACTGCCTTCCTTCGTTGTTCAACCATTTCTAACATCTGGTTAGGAAATTACTCATTACACTCTGGAGTTCCCTCTCAGGAATGGCACCAATTTCTTGACGAATGTTAGTGTTAAGATAATCTAAAGCGTGTCGGCTTCATTTGTACACTATTTTAACATCCCCCCCACCCAGGAGATAAAAATCGCAACTGGGTTAAATCGGAGTGGGGGTGGGGGGCGTATGTTGTTAGTGATAGCTATCTTGAAACAGATGACGAATTTCCTGTAATGAGAAGTTTACTGTATGTGCCGTTGCAGAGTCTCACTGAAAGGTCGCGAGAACACGTTCTCTTAAATGGCCAAAGAAACGCCGCAAAATGACATACATCTCCCTGTTATCTGTTTCCTGGGGAAAAAATTGGGCCTGTTATCGTCTCATAGCTAATAGTGCAGCGCAAAGCTATTTCTGGATCATGCAGGTATGCCTTGCATATTACGTTAGGCTTTTCAGAACTCCAGTAACGGTTATTGCATGAATTGACTTGTCCATTTAAGTGGAGCGGTAATCGTCCGAAAAGAAAGTAATGCGTCCGGAAAAAAGTTTAGTGTCAATTTCTCTGTCATGCACCAACCTATTCAAAATCCATTCACAAAACAGACCTTTTTGCAAGGTCAGCCGGTTTAAGTGCTTGCACTGCAGTTATTTTATAAGGTTTTAGCTTCAGTAGCTCCGTAGCCGTTGCTACGCCTCATATGATATGCCCATTTGCAGAGAAGGACGTCGAACTGAATTTCTAGGAGACCTTTCCAAAGCACATCCAATGTCAAGCAGAGTTTCTTCTGTGAGTACTGCACGTAGCTGTCTATATTTCCTGCCAAACACACTTCCCTTGCAGGAAATTTATTGACCAATCGATAAATCTTAAGTCCGATTAGGAATCTGAATTTAAGGAAATTCCTCTTGAAAGAATCTCTTTCCTGCACGTGTCAATTCGATGTGCACGTATATATCAGACGTGAATACCCTTTGACGGAGGAAGCACTCATTTCGCCACTTCGCTCGAAACCTATTACGTCGCCAACAGCTGCTGACGAAAGTAACAGACTATAGCAACGAGAAAAATCTCCTAACTCGATTGGTTGCAACACGCGCGCGGAGCTGCTGTGCCCAGTCCGCTACAACCGTCGGCGTTCTTCCAGCGACTCGACTGTAGCGCTACCTGCGCACCATGTCTACGCAAGTCTTCGCAGCGGAGGAGAAATATGCTCCCCCAGCGCCGCAGCCGACGTGTTGGTGGTGGGGATTTACCGCCAGGCGGTTGCGTTACGAATTCATCATCCTGTACAACAAAATGATCTACCGTCTAGCCATCTTCCATTGGGCTGTCTTCTTTGTCTTTTCTTACCACATCATCGTCGCCCTGTTAGTTCATGCAAAACTGGAAAGGTGGTTCGATGAACCCTCTGCCAAGCATTTACGAGTGATTTGTAGAGTATAGATATAGATGTAGATGTAGACTCCCACTTGGTAAGCAGCACAGTCGCGACACTTCGCCTCGATTTTGTTGCCTACTGCGTCTGCAGCGCGCCAAGCGACCAGGAAGTTAAACTATTGAGTTCGGCGCGCTCGTGAAAGCGAATAGTAGTAGTTTATTTTGGTTTGTACAATGGTTTTTACAAATGGGAGCGTAGCGTAGCGCAATAAATTGCAGCAACAACAAGAAAAAGATACCACTTCTGTCTTTTTTTTAGGTTTCATAAGGACCCTGAGAGGTATATACCACCAAGTTACTAAACTGCATCATCAGGATTCGCTTGCAAAATACATGTATATTTATGATTAACGTTTTGTTTTAGGAGTAGAAAATGGCTAGTGAATAGCAGACGAGAAGATCTGCTGAAATAACACCTTGTTTACCTATATAATAATGTTACGTTTTGTCCGCCTGACGACGAACAAATTCAGTTCATGAACGCAGACAATAATAAACTCGTGTAGAATACAGTTAATCACATTGTTTTACATTCCAAATACACCAACTCGACTGACGATGACGAGGAAACTGCCACAAAGGCTCGACAATCCGTCAAAAGCTGTAAAACACTTCTACAGCACAAAAGCAACCAGTTAAACTCTCCGTATATCAGTGCCAGATTTATCCGAATCGTCAAATACAGGCCTGCTTTGACGGTGAAGTGGTAAAATGAAACGCAATTACTCGTGTTCAGAAAAAGCGTGTGGAGTATAAGAATGTTCAGATAGCTACACTTTGTGCAAAACTGTTAGTTGTGGGACAAGGAAAGTGCCTATCATTTTATGTACAGACAGTAACAGAAACTGTATCAGAAGGATCGAGTGAAGACGGGCAAACAAATTTTGAAGACTATAGGATCCCAATATTTGAAAAAGCCATCTGCAAGATGGAAAGACAAAACTAAGCTGTTTGCTCTAAATTTATTATATTACAGCACTCAGGCATACAGGTTTTGTCAAATGGTTCAAATGGCTCTGAGCACTATGGGACTCGACTGCTGAGGTCATTAGTCCCCTAGAACTTAGAACTAGTTAAACCTAACTAACCTAAGGGCATCACAAACATCCATGCCCGAGGCAGGATTCGAGCCTGCGACCGTAGCGGTCTTGCGGTTCCAGACTGTAGCGCCTTTAACCGCACGGCCACTTCGGCGGGCAGGTTTTGTCAGAATGTATTATGTTTCCATCAGTATGTGCATTACAGAGGTATGTGGAAGGCATACAAATAAAATGTGGGATAAGTGACAATATGTTCCACCTTTTAAAGCAGAAGGTACAGCATTTCTCCGATATTGAGAAACTAGTGTATATGTCATTGGATGAAAAGTCTCTAATGGCAAATCTAACAAATGAGAGTACTTCTGACCGTGTTATTGGCTTTGACGACTTGGGTTTTACAGTCACAGTATATTTCTCCTACTATATGGCACTTGCTCGTCCCACTTAGCATAATATGAAGATGAAGGTCGTACTTGTGGCAACAGGTGACAATGACTAAAATACAGTAGGCCTATGGAACGACAAATGGGTTGTCGATTCCTTTTGCATGGAGAGGTACATCTCTGTGCTTATGTGTGAATGTGTGTATTTATATTCCGTTGATATCAACATGGTAAACTGCAGTTCTATCCAACGTCACTAGAGTTTCTTCACGAGCGTATAGTAACTTGCCACTGGATTCATGAGTTTTATTCCTACTTGTGCTTATTTTAGAATCATTTTTAGGAACATCTATGTCTTCTGATATTACACAAACTCTTGGAGGAAAAAAAAATAATTCAAATATTTTGTAAAACATGCAGGAAAGGGATGCAAAACGAACACTATGCTTACGACGCATCTGAAGTTCTCCTTTCTCGCCGGCTGGAGCGCTAGTGTCGCTCCAGCTGTCAAACGGTAACAACTTTTACAACAGTGTCACGACTGTTATGTTTAGACCGTGGTAAGCAGTCTCCTTAAAACGCGTCATCCTACTTTCTTTTCATTAATCATAATTCCGATCCGGCAAGTTCCCTGATCCGTTTCTAGGTTTTCATGTATCTCGTGGAGATTCACAACACGCTCCTTTGCTGTATGAGCGACCGTCTCTATTTAATGCTTTTCGCATTTAAATTAGTTTCACATTGCGTAAGTCAAAAGTGGTAATACAGCGGTTTTAACCTTCTCTTGCTATTCACACTGGAAGCACAGTTTTTAAGTCTGTTTAGGCCCCAAACGTCACTAAAGGCCATTTTTACTTCACTCTCTCGTTTTCTAAACTCAGTTTTCAACAGTCCTAAAAGAGCCGCATCGTCTGTTTGTATGACTGCATTGTTAATTTGTACTATATTCTTTTCTTCTTGTTTGCTGTGGATTATTGTAGTTTTATACACTTAAGCGCAGAATAAACTTGTATAGTCACGCGTATTCAAATACAGATATATGTAAACAGGCCCAATGCAACCCTGCGGTCGACAACGCCTACACTAGACAAGTGTCTGGCGCAGTTGTTAAGTTGGTTACTGCTGCTACAATGGCAGGTTATCAAGATTTAAGTGACTTTGAACGCGATGTTACAGTCGGCGCACGAGCAATGGGACACAGCATCTCCGAGGTAGCGAGGAAGTGGGGATTTTCCCGTACAACCATTTCACGACTGTACCGTGAGTATTAGGAATCCTGTAAAACATCAAATCTCGGACATCGCTGCCGCCGGAAAAATATCCTGCAAGAACGCAACCAACGACGACTGAAGAGAATCGTTCAACGTGACAGAAGTGGAACCCTTCCGCAAACTTCTGCAGATTTCAGTGCTGAGCCATCAACAAGTGTCAGCGTGCGAACCATTCAACGAAACATCATCGATATGGGCTTTTGGAGCCGGAGGCCCAATCGTGTACCACTGATGAGTGCACGACACAAAGGCTTACGCCTCGCCTGGGCCCGTCAACACCGAAATTGGACTGTTTATGACTGGAACATGTTGCCTGGTTGAACGAGTCCCGTTTCGAATTGTATCGATCGGATGCGAGTGTACGGATATGGAGACAACCTCATGAATCCATGGACCCTGTATGTCAACGGGGGACTGTTAAAGCTGGCGGAGGCTCTGTAATGGTGTGGGGCGTGTATAGCTGGAGTGATACAGCACCCCTTATATGTCTAGATACGACTGACAGATGACATGTACGTAAGCATCTTGTCTGATCACATGCATCCATTCACGTCCAGTGTGCATTCCGACGGACTTATGCAATTCCAGCAGGGCAATGCGACGCACCACGCGTCCAGACTTTCTACAGAATGGCTCGAGGAACTCTCTTCTCAGGTCAAACACTTCCGCTGGCCATCAAACTCCCCAGAGATGAACATTATTGAGCATATCTGGGATGCCTAGCAACATGCTGTTCAGAAGAGATCTCCACCCTCTCGTACTCTTACGGATTTCTGGACAGCCCTGCAGGACTCATGGTGTCAAATCCCTCCGGGACTACTTCAGACATCAGTCGAGTCCATGCCACGTCACGTTGCGGCAGTTCTGCTTGATCGCGGGGGCCCTACACGATATTAGGCAGGTGTACCAGTTTCTTTGGCTCTTCAGCGTAATAATTTGTGTTTCAGTCTTACTTTCAGTTTCCCATTAGTTGCTCAAGTTTACCTACACGAGAGGCAAACTGTCATTCACAATATGAATGTTCAAATATGTTCCATTGGCGCGTATTCCCTGTTCTCTTTGCCATTTTATGAGGCTGAAAAATTTCCCTAGAGGTAGTTAAATAGTTTCAGTGACACGGATGCTTCTTCTCAGACTCCTCTTTATGTGTGAATTATGCAGATTCACCATTAAGTCTAATGGAGCTCGTTGCACTAACACACCACTGATGAGCAAAACCATCATGACTGCCACCCGCCAGGAGTTTGAATGTCGCCTGCTGCCGCAATGTCGCCTGCTGCCGCTCTAGCAAAGATACGGAAACGGCGATGCAGTAAGCATCTATGGCAAGTAATAGGAAGATGGTGATACGTGGAAGTAGGAGCGTCGCCTACTCAATAATGCAAGACAGGCGGCAGACCTGACAGCATGGTACAATGCTGGTGCGTATTTAATGTTTCGGCGCACGTCGTTCGGCGCTCATTGTTGAAAACGGGTCTCCTCAGCAGACAAGCTGACCCAATTATGACTGCAGCGGGCACAGGACCATCGATATTGAACTGTGGATCGATAGACAGGTCTCATCTGGTTGGATGAGTCGTGTTGTTTGTTACACCAGGTCAAGTCGTGTCTGGGTTCGCCTACATCCAGACGAACGGCTGTCCAATAAAGCACGGCACCATGGGAGCAGCTCGGTGGACGAAGTATTATGCTATGGGAGACATTCACTTGGGCTTCCAAGGACCTGTGATCGCAATTGAAGCACCACGACAGCTTCCTTTCACGCCATAAGTCTTCCCCCGACGGTGATAGCAACTAACGACAGAGTAACTGTCTTTTTTTTTTTTTTTTTTTTTTTTTTGTGGTTTTAGGGCGCACAACTTCAATGGTCATTAGCGCCCTGACTACTCTAAGAATGCACCGCGAGGCACAAGTTGACCACAACAACTAAAAGGGAAAACACGATAAAAGACAGACTGACAGGCATAGGATTAAAAAACAGCATCATCAAATGTCCTTAGCGAGGTGTGTCAAATTGATAAAACGAAGAACACGAGCAGCTGCTCGTGGGTCATCCGCTAAAATGGCATCGAAAGTATTTGGCAGGTTAAGATCGAGGCGCAGTGTGTTAAGATCTGGACAGGACATTAAAATGTGTCTAACCGTCAGCAAGTGCCCACATGGGCAGAACGGCGCCGGCGCAGCCGTCAGCAGATGGCGATGGCTGAACCGGCAGTGTCCAATTCTTAACCGGGCTAAAACGACCTCCTCCCGCCGAGAAGGGCGTGAGGAGGACGTCCAAGCCACGGGAAGAGGTTTTAAGGCCCGAAGCTTGTTGTCGGTAAGTGCAGCCCAATCGGCATGCCACAGAGATAAGATGCGCCGACAAATCACCCTGCTAAAATCGGACGAAGGGACGCAACAAGAAGCTGTTCGAGGCTGGAGGACCGCAGCCTTGGCCGCGGCATCTGCAGCTTCGTTCCCAGGGATACCGACATGGCCCGGAACCCACATAAAGCTAACTGGAGAACCGACGTCCACCAGCTGCTGAAGAGAGCGTTGGATCCGGTGTACGAAAGGGTGAACCGGGTACGGATCACTGAGGCTCTGGATGGCGCTCAGGGAATCTGAGCAGATGACATAAGCAGAATGTCGGTGGCGGCAGATGTAAAGAACAGCCTGGTAGAGGGCAAAGAGCTCAGCTGTGAAGACCGAACAATGGCCATGGAGCCGGTATTTGAAACTTTGTGCCTCGACAATAAAGGAACACCCGACCCCGTCATTGGTCTTAGAGCCATCTGTATAAATGAAAGTCATGTCGATGAACTTCGAACGAAGTTCCAAAAAACGGGAGTGGTAGACCGAACCGGGGGTGACCTCTTTTGGGAGCGAGCTGAGGTCAAGGTGAACGCGGACCTGAGCCTGGAGCCAAGGTGGCGTGCGACTCTCGCCCACTCGAAAGGTTGCAGGGAGGGAAAAAGTAAGGTGTTGAAGGAGGCGACGAAAGCGAACGCCAGGGGGTAGCAGGGCAGAGACATACAACCCGTATTGACGGTCAAGAGAGTCGTCAAAAAAGGAACGATAAGACGGATGGTCGGGCATTGACAGTAGCCGACAGGCATACCGACAAAGCAGTATATCGCGCCGGTAGGTGAGTGGCAATTCGCCAGCGTCAGCATGAAGACTCTCTACGGGACTGGTATAAAATGCTCCGATCGCAAGTCGTAAACCCCGATGTTGTATGGAGTTGAGGCGGCGTAAGATGGATGGCCGTGCAGAGGAGTATACGAAGCTCCCATAATCCAGCTTGGAGCGGACGATCGACCGATATAGACGAAGTAGGACGGTTCGATCGGCTCCCCACGACAGACCACTGAGAACACGGAGGACATTTAAAGAACGGGTACAACGGGCGGCCAAATATGACACATGTGGAGACCAGCTAAGTTTCCTGTCAAATGTAAGACCTAAAAATTTTGTCGTCTCCACGAATGGGAGAGCAACGGGACCGAGTCGTAAGGACGGTGGGAGAAACTCTTTGTAGCGCCAGAAGTTAATACAGACCGTCTTCTCGGCAGAAAAACGGAAGCCATTGGCGACACTCCAGGAGTAAAGACGGTCAAGAGAACGCTGAAGACAGCGCTCCAGGACACGTGTACACTGCGCGCTGCAATAGATGGTAAAATCGTCCACATAAAAGGGAGCCTGATACATCAGCTGGGAGGCAATCCATTATTGGATTGATCGCGATGGCGAAGAGAGCGACGCTCAAAACTGAGCCCTGTGGCACCCCATTCTCCTGGCGAAAGGTGTCGGACAGGACAGAACCCACACGTACCCTGAACTGTCGATCCATTAAAAAGGAACGAATAAAAAGAGGGAGGCGACCGCGAAGGCCCCATGGTGCGGAGGATGCCCGCCTTCCAACAGGTGTCGTAAGCCTTCTCCAAATCAAAGAACACAGCCGCGGTCGGGCGCTTCCGCAAGAAGTTATTCATAATGAAGGTCGACAAGGTAACCAGATGGTCAACAGCAGAGCGGCGCCTACGAAATCCACATTGTACATTGGTAAGTAGGCGTCGAGACTCGAGCAGCCAAACCAATCGAGAGTTAACCATTCGCTCCATCACTTTACAGACACAGCTGGTAAGCGAGATAGGTCGATAACTGGAAGGCAAGTGCTTGTCCTTCCCCGGCTTAGGAATCGGGACAACAATAGACTCGCGCCAGCATGCGGGAACATGTCCCTCAATCCAGATGCGATTGTATGTACGAAGAAGAAAACCTTTACCCGCAGGAGACAGGTTCTTCAGCATCTGAATATGAATAGAATCTGGCCCTGGAGCAGAGGACCGTGATCGGCCAAGTGCGTTTTCGAGTTCCCGCATGGTGAATGGGGCATTATAACTTTCACAATTCGAGGAGCGGAAGTTAGGTGGCCTAGCCTCCTCTGCCTGTTTGCGGGGGAGGAAGGCAGGGTGGTAATGAGCGGAGCTCGAAACCTCTGCGAAAAAGCGGCCGAAGGCATTGGAGACAGCCTCAGGGGCCACAAGGACGTCATTAGCGACCTTCAAGCCAGAAACTGGTGAGTGGACCTTAGTGCCAGATAGCCGGCGCAGGCTACCCCAGACAACAGAAGAAGGAGTAAAACTGTTGAAGGTGCTTGTGAAAGCAGCCCAGCTGGCTTTCTTGCTTTCTTTGATAATACGACGACACTGAGCACGTAATCGTTTATAATTGATACAATTCGCCACTGTAGGGTGGCGTTTAAAAGTGCGTAAAGCACGTCGACGAGCACGTAAAGCGTCTCTACATGCTGCGGTCCACCAGGGGACCGGTACGCGACGTGGAGAAGAAGGAGGGTGAGGGATGGAATATTCAGCAGCAGCGAGAATGACTTCCGTGAGGTGTGCGACCTGACGATCGCAGCTTGTAAAGGTTTGATCCTGAAAGGTCGCCCTGGAAGAGAAGAGCCCCCAGTCTGCCTTGGAGATGGTCCAATTAGAGAAGCACGGAGAGGGGGTATGCTGCAGGAGATGGGTAACACACGGGAAGTGGTCGCTCGAATATGTATCAGAAAGTGCATACCACTCAAACCGGCGTGCAAGTTGGGGAGTACATATAGAGAGGTCTAAATGGGAATAGGTGTGAGATGTGTCCGAAAGAAAAGTAGGGGCGCCAGTATTGAGGCAGACAAGCTCGAGCTGGTTGAAAAGGTCTGCTAACAAGGAGCCCCTCGGGCAGGATGCTGGAGAGCCCCAAAGGGGATGGTGGGCATTGAAGTCTCCAGTTAACAAAAATGGTGCAGGTAGCTGAGCAATAAGTTGCATCACGTCTGCCCTGGTAACGGCAGATGACGATGGAGTGTAAACGGTACAAAAGGAAAACGTAAAAGTGGGGAGAGTAATGCGGATGGCAACTGCCTGCAGGCCGGTGTGCAACGTGATGGGATCGTAGTAAATATCATCCCGGACCAGCAACATAACCCCTCCATGAGCTGGGATACCTACCACAGGGGGTAGGTCAAAACGCACAGAGGTGTAGTGTGCCAAGGCAATTTGATCGCATGGGCGTAGCTTCGTTTCCTGGAGGGCTACGACAAGCGGACGGTGCAAGCGGAGCAGCAACTTCAAGTCCTCTCGGTTGGAGCGAATGCTGCGAATATTCCAGTGAATAAGTGCCATCGTAAGAAAGGAAAGATGAGAGAAGTGGTCACCTCGAAGGCCGCTTAGGGCCTGGCTTCGAGCGAGCACTGCCGCCGCTATCAGTAGGCGGACAGTCATCGTCCATTGGGTCTATAGGGTCATCGGCCATCTCGGGAGGATGGCCGGGAGGGGGAGCTTCCTCCGCCAGTGAACGGCCAGATGTACGGCGACCAGCGGTGCGGCCAGGCGAAACGGATGACGGCCTGGGGCGGCAGCCGCTGGGTGGCGCAAGAGAAGAAATGCGCCGTGGCGGGGAAGGAGAACTGTGCTTCCTATGCGCCTTTTTGGAAGGACGTGTAGTGGAAGTACCGGCCGAAGGCTGGGAGGTCGAGGTACGGAGGAAGTCTGCACGGGATGGTTCCTTCTTGAAGGCCCGTGCATTTGACTTCGGTGTCTTCGTCTTAGCAGAAGCTGAGGAAGGTGCTCGTGTCTGTGGGGTGATGGGAGGAAGAGGAGACGTCGACCGCGCGATCTTAGCACTGGCCGAACGGACGACCGTGGTGCTGAAGGTCAGATCGCATGTCTGGGTTGCTACCTCCCGGGTAGTCCGAGGAGAGGCGAGGACAGTACTGCATTTCCCCGCTGGGAGCAGCGTGGGCTTCCTACTAGCCAATAGCTTGCGAGCAGCCGAGGTGGACACTTTCTCTTTGACCCGAATTTCCTGGATACAGCGTTCTTCCTTATAGACAGGACAGTCGCGGGAGGATGCGGCATGGTCACCCTGACAGTTCACACAACGAGGAGACGGAGGTGGACAGTCACCCTCATGGGCATCCCTGCCACAGGTGACACATTTAGCCGCATTGGAACAAGACTGTCGAGTGTGATTGAAACGCTGACACTGGTAGCAGCGCGTAGGTGTCGGGATATAGGGGCGAACAGAAATAACCTCGTAGCCCGCCTTGATGCGCGATGGCAGCTTAACACTATCGAAGGTCAAGAAAATTGTCCGGGTCGGTACAAGGTCATTGTTGACCTTTTTCATGACCCTATGGACAGCCGTCACGCCCTGCTCAGCGAGGAATGATTGAAGCTCCTCGTCAGTCAATCCGTCGAGGGAGCCAGTATAGACCACACCACGAGACGAATTCAAAGTTCGGTGGGCCTCCACCCGGACAGGGAACGTGTACAGGAGGGTGGCCCGAAGCAGTTTTTGTGCCTGAAAGGCATTCTCAGTTTCTAGTAATAAGGTGCCGTTACGCAACCTGGTACAGGATTTGACAGATCCGGCTATGGCATCTACGCCCTTCTGAATAACGAAAGGGTTGACAGAGGAAAAATCCTTTCCGTCCTCAGTTCGAGAAACTACGAGGAACTGTGGGGCAGGCGGTAGTACTTTTGTCACTGTTGGCTGGTCACGTTTCCGTTTTTGGGTCGAAGTCGAAAGAGATGGAGTAGAATCCATTGCGGAGGAATCCCCCATGATTGCCAGCGTCTCCGATGGCGCGCTCCTTCCTTGTGGGGACCCTCTCAGAGGGCACTCCCGCCTTAGGTGAATGTTTACACCTCAGGTCACACCTCCCGAGAAACAGACGGAGGGACCAATCGGCATGGTCAGAAGGTATCAGCTCAGGCAATCACCCCTCCCCGGGCCTGGCCTTTACCAGGGGGTACGCGCGTGCCTTACATGTCTACCCAGGGCGGGGACTTACGCGTTACCCCGTCACCGGCTACGCGTGCGAACGCGTGGGTCGGCCTTCAGGCACGCACAGGGAGGAAGGAAGAAGAGGAAAAAGAAGAGAGAGAGGGAGAAAGAGGACAGACTGTCTCAAACGCCGAGGCGGAGACCAGAGAAGGCAAGGAGAAGAAGGCAATGAGAAAGCAAGGGGAAGAAGGCAATGAGAAGGCAAGGAGAAGAAGGCAATGAGAAGGCAAGGAGAAAAAGGCAATGAGAAGGCAAGGAGAAAAAGGCAATGAGAAGGCAAGGAGAAAAAGGCAATGAGAAGGCAAGGAGAAAAAGGCAATGAGAAGGCAAGGAGAAGGCAAGGGAAAGAGTAAGGAAGACAGTGGGGTGGAGAAGAGCAAAGAAAGGAACCAACAAAAGGAAGGAAGAAACGAGAAGTGAAAAAACCAAAAGGACCACGATGATAGGTCGTGGAACCGTCCGTCTCCGGACGCAGGCGCGAACTACCCCCGTGAGGGGGATGGACTCCTTTTAGTCGCCTTTTACGACAGGCAGGAATACCGCGGGCCTATTCTAATCCCCGGACCCGCAGGGGGGAGAGTAACTGTCTGTGTTACAGTCGCTTCGGGATCACGTTGATGTCTGGGCCACACATCAGAGACGCTCTCTGGCGCCAGTTTCGCGTCCACAAACCACCGACCAGTATTTTACAGGGACTGCGTAACCCGTGCGCAGTCATCTGGTACCCCCATGCTTCCTGAAAACCAACTGCCGAATCTACGCTATACAGAAACGCTGCTGTATTGCGTTCCAAAGATGGACTAACACGCTCTAAGCACGTGGTCGTATGGCTTTGGATCATTACTTCATTCTTCAGTATACTTCCACAGGTTGAATTAATGCATCGATTTCGTAGAGTCTGTTGGCGCCGATTCCGTAGAAACCGAGTCAAAAGCTTTGTCAATATTTTCGTGTGAGAAGCCTACACTTACAGTGTCACCCTGTCATAATGTTAGTGCTGCGATCTTCAATCAAAGTGCCAAATTTAACGACCGTCACACCGCACTGCTAGAGCGTGTTCGGCACAGAGACTGCAGGAGTTCACGAAGTTGCGGCGGCGGCGGCAATGCAGATATCTGTTCACGCGACCGAGTGTGTACGGAGATAATAAAAAGACGTGTGATAATTTCAACGGCTGCCTACGCACTTCCGCGCTTGGTCCACAATATCACAGTTTGTGGCGGTTGAGAATGTGATATCTGCGTATGTGGTGGTTCCGTAGCTTATGGGGTATGGTTGAGGATACTACGTGTACCAGCGGCAGTTTCCTGATCCAGCTGCGCATGAGGCGTGGGTCATGGTCTTTTCGTGAGATGTAAGTAGAATGAAGCAATATACTGGTTGGCTTCTAGTGCAAACCTCCTTTCTTGTAGTGTCTGCCACTGAAACATCCCCGTGAAGCTTTCAAGCTTACTAAACCTGTGAAGAAACGCGCTGCTCCTCTTTGGATCTTCTCCATCTCTTCTATTAGTTCTATCTGGTATAGGTCCCAGACTGACTACCAACATCCAAGTATCGGTAATACGAGAATTGTATATTTCCTTCATGAGTGGCGTAATCTTCCTGAGGATTCTCCTGGGTCATAGGGACGGCTAGCAGGGCACTGCTTGGTGGAGGGATGCGGCGGCTTGTGTAGTCTAGTCTAGTTTACTCTACACTTAACGTGATTTGCAAAGGAAGGAGAGCATGTCAAGAAAAGGTAGATTAAATGACAAACTAATCAGCAGTGAATATAGAATACGAACATTATAAGTTCAGTCTGGATGGAATTTAAACCTACCGTGGATGACGATAGTGGAGCAAAATTTACGTTCAGGCTAAAGGGTTAAATGGGACTTTGCATACAGTATGTCTCGTCATCCACGTACTGTATGTCTAATAAACAAGCTTCTCGTGTTGGCAAAAAACGCCTTCCTAAATCTGCTCAGGAGATAACTGTTGATAAACGCATGGCTATGTGTGTACATTAGGTCACATGGAACTATTAGCGGCAAAGATTTCTTTTTAGATCTTACTCAGGCAAGCACTAGTCTACCCTGGAGTGACCTACAGTAAACACTACTTTATGTCATTCCATAACCGTGTCGCGGTACATGGCAGAAAATGCTTAGAACTAAGACATATTTATGCCTGTAGTAATGATTACGTAACAGGTAGCGAATAGAATCAAATTTTCACTCTACAGCGGAGTGTGCGCTGATATTAAACTTCCTGGCAGATTAAAACTGTGTCCCGAACCGAGACTCGAACTCGGGACCTTTGCCTTTCGCGGGCAAGTGCTCTGCCAACTGAGCTACCCAAGCACGACTCACGCCCCGTCCTCACAGCTTTACTTCTGCCAGTACCTCGTCTCTTACCTTCCAAACTTCACAGAATCTCTCCTGCGAACCTTGCAGGACTAGCACTCCTGGAAGAAAGGATATTGCGGAGACATGGCTTAGCCACAGCCTGGGGGGTTGTATCTAGAATGAAATTTTCACTCTACAGCGTTCAGGATTCGGAGGAGAGTTTCTGTGAAGTTTGAAAGGTAGGAGACGAGGCACTGGCGGAATTAAAGCTGTGAGGACGGGGCCTGAGTCGCGCTTGGCTACCTCAATTGGTAGAGCACTTGCCCGCGAAAGTCAAAGGTCCCGAGTTCAAGTCTCGGTCCGGCACACAGTTTTAATCTGCAAGGAAGTTTCATATCAGGTAGTGCATGCTGGGCAGTAGATGTGGGCAGTTGGCCCAAGAAGGAATCATCATCTGCCATGTACTGTTGTCTATTTTGTTGACTGGATCTGCGGATCCCGTGTCTTGTTTACGACCTGGTTTGTAGGCGTGTCTGAAACGCGACAACACAAAGGATTGTCGAGGCGACTTAGACCTGTTGATATCCACGAGACTGCTTCAGAGATATGTTTTTTAACACTGATCAGAGTGCCAACATTACCATTGCACTTGCGTTATTATTCACATCTGTTTTGTTTCTGCCATTTGCTAAAAGCAATTTTATACAATATTTTTAACGCAGTGTCCACGTCCGTCGATCGTCTACAGTCGCATGCTGTTTTGACTGTGGCAAAGGACTTTCGTCAGTTACGCATGCCTTATTAATGCTCTTTAACAGTGGAACAGTCCAACGATACTCGGAATACTGCGCGACTATTTATATTAGAATCGCTAACATTCCGCCTTGTGAGAACAGCTCTCGCCTTTGAGGAAAGTTCTGAGATGCAAGAAATAAGTTGAACTGTGGGAATTGCCATCACGCTGATGAACGAACCAATTCTTCACTCCCAGTATGCATGCAGTTCTGTTAATAAGTCGTGAAACAAAAAGCACTTCACCACTTTGGAATGATACTGAGAACTACAGAATCGGTAGCTGTATCATTTTGTAGCAATCAACCTCAAGTTTCACAAAAAAATGTCGATTGTCATTTCGGTACGACGCTACAGTGAGCCTACCTGGGAAGCGATTATCGAGGAAACCTCAAACTTCGGCGAGGAAATGTGGTGATGCACCGTCTTGCTGGCTGCAAACCATCCCATCTCTGTTATCATCAACTATCTATGAATTGGAAGTTCTCAAGCACATCCAGATTCACAATACCAGTGACAGTTTTCTCCATGAAGAAGGAAGGGTCGTACACTTTCAATTAGCTACGGGCACAAAACACATTAACTTTGGGGTTGTCAAAGGCGTTCCAGGGTGGCATGTGGATGTTCGCTGCCCCATATCCTGCACTTGTGGGTGCTCACCAAGTCACTTATATGAAATGTTGACTCATCGTCGATGGTTATTGTGTTCACGGATGTCTCGTCGTCCTCTAGCCGATGCACCATTTCCGCACAGAATTAACCATGAGCAACATTATCTGCAGCACCGATGTGCTGTGCCACTATGAATCTGTATGGTTTCGTGCCACTATGAATCTGCATGGTTTCAAGTGTAAACGTCTACGCGACTGTGGGCAAAGGACTTCCTAACCTGTTCGATACAATTATCAAAACGCGGGCGACCTGGTGGTTTCTCATGTCGCAGTGAACAACCTGTCCCAACAAAGTTCTTGTGCAAGGGTGAATTTTAGACATGACTGGAGATTCTTTGGCGTATTCGGTGCAAAATGTAGGCCGAAAAGTTGTTGCATAGTTCCTTTCATGAAACGAAAACACACACCGAACACGGTCCGCACCAATGCAAGTAGCCATTTTAACTGTGCACTATGCTGGCGCTCCTGGTGGCGGAATAGTGCACTGATACAATATATGAGTCAAACTTGAGGTTGTTTGCTACAAAATGACACATCTACCGATTCCGTGAGTTATACCATTAATTTGTATTTGTAATTCCTTTAAATTGTCGTTTGAGTCATTATAGGCCTTTAAAAACATCAGGGAAATGTCCGACGAATTAGAAACGGAGAAATCATCTATACTGTACCTTCTGGAACTGTGGAAGATGACATTATATCATTATTTGAGTCAGGCGCATCAGGGGAGAGAAGCCTCTGAAATAGGACTTTCGTATAAAAGACTAAATCCACATTGTAGATTAATAATTATAAAGTATCTGTACTTTCCCAACCAGGTATGTCGGTTTGACGTGATGCGACAAACATACCACAGGTAATCAATTTCTTTCCTCGCTTCTTGTAGCAGTGAAAGATGTATCAGCCAAGAACAGTCAATTCTTTAATCGAATTTCATAAGTGGAAGTAAAGAAGTTGACTATGTGGGCAGGGATCCATGATAGTCCTACTCCAAAAGATGAGCTAGAAAGGTATTAAAATAATTAGCGAAGAGCGAGTATGACTCAGCACTGAGGGTTCCATACAAACTTACTGTATTTATGTCTATAAGTAGTTCGTCCATCCTGGGAAAGAGAATCTTGACAATTTTTATCTGTTATCCATATTGATATTGGCGAGGTACTGGTCTCGGGAATTCCAAGACTACATCAAAATCTCTACTGTGGTTCCTCGAACTAGCCCGGACATACAAAAAGAAGCCAGCAGTTAACTACAGTGTAGGTAAGCAGAGCGGGAAGAAAATATTTTTACTTACTAAAACATGACTACAACTTACATTTTACGTTTGTATGCAGTAATTTTCGTCTATTACGCTTCTGACAGATGATGAATGCAATGTACAGATTGAGTCCCAAAGGAATCAATAACTTTGGAATGACAAATTTATTGAGATAATTTACAGAATTGGTAGATGTGTCATTTTGTGGCAATCACCCTCAAGTTTCACATAAAAGTGTCGATTGTCATTTCGGTTCGACGTGACCACCACTTGTAATGCGGCAAACATCCAACGGGTAATCAATTTCTTCCCACACTCATTGTAGGAAATCGGGCGTAATTCGTGCAACGGCAGCGTAGATTTGATTTTTCAGGTCGGCTATATTGTTTGGTAGGGGATGAGCATACACATGGTCATTAACGAAACCCCAGACAAAGATATCCAGAGGTGTCACGTGTGTGGAGCGAGATGGCCATGCGATTGGCCCTTCATGGTCAATCCACCGGCCTGGGAAGCGATTATCGAGTAAACCCGTCTCAACGAAGTTCTTATGCCAAGTGTAAATTGGAGGCCTGCTTGGAGGTTCTTTAGCGGATCATGTGTGAAATTTACGGCGAACAGTTGCTGCAGAGTTCGTTTCACGAAACCAAAACACAGAGTGGGCACGCTCTGCGCCAGGTAAGTACCCACTAACTGTGGATTACATTGGCTCCTGGCTCTACTGGTGGCAGAGCGGCGTACTGATGGACTACGTGAATCAAACTTGAGGTTGACTTTACTTAATGATACATCTACCGATTCTGTAGATTACCTGAACGAATTTTTAAATTGTTCCACAGTTGCGAAGTCGTTTTTGACTCACCCTTGTATGTTCATATGGCAAAAAGATACTTTTATGTGATATAATTAAAATTTAACAATTTTCGGATGTTTTAGTTTGCTTGTACTGTGAAACCTTGCTTCTTGCCAAATTTCATGATTCTATGTCAAAGGGAAGCACCCAATTGGTTTTGATGCGTCAATTTTCGAGTATCAAAACATGTGAAATAAATGGCAATATCTTCTAATTGAAGTTACGTCACTTAAAATTTTTTACACCTGTAAGGGACCACAGACCTTAATATGAGACATAAATCTGACCTTGATACTTGTTTCTGAGAAAAAGCAGTCTTGACACACACACACACACACACACACACACACACACACACAACAAATCGATCCCGTAATGCATGTTTCCACAGATTGAGGCACGGAATGAAGCTCGCCTTATCAAAGAATTGTTAGTCTATTACTTTCACTGGTTTCATTCTCAATGCAATTTACTCCATGACAGTGTTGATGCTAGACTGAAATTGTCACTCTGCAGCGGAGTGTGCGCTGATATGAGACTTCCTGACAGATTGAAACTGTGTGTCGGACCGAGATTCGAGCTCGGAACCTCTGCCTTTCGCGGGCAAGTGCATACAGTTTTATTGTGCCAAGAAGTTTCTATGTAAACGCTCTTCTTTTATTCGTAGTTCTAAGTTCTAGGAAACTGATGACCTCAGATGTTAAGTCCCATAATGCTCAGAGCCACTTTAACCATTTTTCTACTGCCACAGGGAAATGATTGAAAAAGTATGCTGAACCAATTTTTGCGCATTAACGTTAGGTTTCCATTGTTTATACTTAAGAATAAATTTCGGTTTACTTTTACACCTTTACTAAATTATTTTCCACATTATTTTTTATTTATAAAAGTGAGATACAAATATTTATCTCCAAATTATTATTGATTAACAATGACGATATTTCTAAATATTTTCATTTTGTTCAGGAAAATAACTCACGTCTGTGTGAGCAGCGGACAGCAGGCCGCGCGCATGCCGCAAAACAAAAGGGACTGCGTCAGCTCGGGCCAGTGCTGTTGAGTCACCTAAGTGGTGGTGGTAGTAGTAGTAGTAGTAGTAGTAGTAGTAGCAGCTTTTTTAAATAATGTAATGCCACACTGCTCACTCATATCTCACTATCAGTCACTGCACACACTATGTACATATTGTTTTATAACACTTCACTTACTACACACACACACACACACACACACACACACACACACTGTTCATCTCTGGGCTATATTCCGTATCGCAACTTCCCATTTGCTATCCTGGAAAACTGAATCAGCATCCCTCTATAATGAGTGAGATGTTGAGCTCAGAAAAAGGAAGAGTTGTTAGTATTGTGCAATGCACAGCTTGGGGTAAGTTTTTCTAGTAAACGAAAAAAGGAAAGAAACGGTGTGAAGGTGTTATGTGGAATGTTGGATGTTTTATAAACATTATTATTTGTATAACACTTTTTTACCAAACCCATACCCTGTTTTATCTAAGTAATCCTTCAATGTATACAATGTATTGCATAACAGATACTTTTTAGCTGCCTTTTTAAATAAGTGTATTTTTGTAATTTTTTTTATTTATCTTGGTAATTTATTGTACAGTTTTATTCCTTGGTAGAAAATGTTGTTCTGGGTTTTACGTTTATTTTTTCTTGACAAATGTAAGATGAGTCTAACTCTTGTTCCATGGTCATAGAACTGTTTGTGCATTAATTACAAATGTTATTATTCATGTGTACAACTGACTGGTAAATGTATTCACACAGAGCAGTTAAAATTCCCAGTGTTTTGAACAGATCTTCACAATGAGCTCGACTATCATTTTTGGTTACGTTTCTCACGGCTCTTTTCTAGAGTTCGCAAATTGAGTTCATATTTTGTGCATTTGTTCCCAAAAAAGAATGCCATAGCTAAGAAATGAGTGTACATATGAATAGTATGAAAGTAAAAGACACCGCATGTTACACACTGATGATAGGATTCTAAGGGCATAACAAGCTGATGGCATTCTGTTTGCAAGTACCTTTGTGTGTTCACACTACTTCAACTGAGAATCAATAGTCATTCCTAGAAACTTTGTACTTGTTACACAGTCTGTAGAGATGCCATCTACATTTAATTAAACATTGTGATTTTCCCTCTTCAAACTGAAATTCATGCATTAGTTTTCTTTATGTTCAATGTCACTTTATTGCTTATTAACCAATTGTAAACTTTCTTTGCAAGGAGTTCTCTTGTTTTCTCGGTGAATATAATGTTGCTGACATCAGCGAAGAATTTTTTCTTTTTTTTTCTTCACCATGAGTAACACTACTGGGAAAGTAAAATGTAAATGTCGTGTAACTAGGGCCTCCCGTCGGGTAGACCGTTCGTCGGGTGCAAGTCTTTCGATTTGACGCCACTTAATGCAACACCCAGTCCCTGTGCGGAGAAAATCCCCGACCCAGCCGGGAATCGAACCCGGGCCTTTAGGATTGATATTCTGTCGCGCTGACCACTCAGCTACCGGCGGCGGACACTGGAAAGTCATTGATGTATATCAGGAATAGTATTGGTCCTAATATGCTAGCTTGCAGAACCTCTATATTAATGCATTTTGGTTCTGATCAGTGTTTTACTAAACGTTTAGATCTATTTGAAGTATGTATTGTCTCTACTCTTTGTATCCTATCTGTTAGGTACGATCGAAACCGGTCATTAGCTACCCCTCTTATTCCTAATGCTTCTAATTTATTTAATTGAAACTTTTGGTCAATTGTATCAAAGGCCTTAGGAAGATCAAAAAAAAAAAAAGTCTGTGACACACTCATCTTTATCAAGAGCATCAAGTACAACTTTGTGAACTGTACTACGGCTGGCTCCATATTTTTGCCACTTCGGAAATCAACTATGATTCGCTTAAAAGATTATATTTATTCAGGTAATTCATTAATCTGTCTTTCATAATTGCTTCTATTATTTTTGTGAACGGTGACAGCAGGGAAATGGGTCAGTAATATTCTATGTCTTCTGCATTACCTTTCTTAAGCAAAGGTACAACTCTTGCCCGTTTTAACTGCTCTGGATATGTCCCTGGTGTGAAGGATTCATTTATTAGATTTGTTCAGAGGCCTTGTATAATCTCTATGCATCGTTTCAGTACACACACTGGTACTTCATCTAAGCCTGCTCACTTTTTATTTTTTAGTTTTTTAACAGTTTTATTGACTTCATTCTCTGTGGTTGACAGTACCATCAGTGTAGTTAGTGCAACATCATTTTCAAGTGTTTTATTTGTTTTGGGGAATTTTTGTTGTAACGTCTCTACAATACTTGAAAATTGCTCATTTACATAGTTTGCTAAGTGTTGTGAATCATTTATTACCTTATCCTCCTCGCTAAGCAGTATGTTATTCTGCATTTGTTTGCCTCTCCCTGTTTCCTTTTTTATAACATCCCAGACTGCTTTGCTTTTATTCTCTGCATTATATATTATTTTGTCATTAAATGACTTTTTTTTGCAGCAATCAGCACCTTCCAATATATCTTTCTGCACCTATGATAGAAATTTAAGAATTCTGGATCATTGCGACTCTGTCATGGAACTGAGGCATTTAAGTGTTTGGGAGGACTGCTTAATACCTGCTGTTATCCATCTGTTTTTGTGAGATGTCGATACAGACATGCATACTTTTGGAAATGCCATTTCAAAGTTCAATTTAAATACTGTTGAGAATTTCACATTCACATTGGTTTCCTTACACACTTCATCCCGGTTTTGGTTTGCTAGTTCCTTTGAAAAATCTTCTATTTTGATTTCTGATAGATTTCGTTTGTAGGCTTTTAGTTTAGGGAATGATTCGATGCCTGATTTTACTGTTGTTATTTGACAGAGATGGTCTGATAGTCCGAGATCTTTTACAGCTACATCACTTTTTTCCCTGTCCACATTTGTGGTCACATGGTCAATTACTGATGCAGTCATTGTAGTAACCCTTGTTGCACTATTGACCAATAGGGACATGCCAAAACTTTGAAGGCTATTTATGAGGGTGCTGCAGGATTCATTTATGATTTTAGTGTTGATGTTAATGTTCCCACAAAGAATTATGTTGACCTTTGTAGAACTTCTGTTAATTTATTGAAAACAGTGTCCACAATACCAGTGTGAGGTCTATACACTCATAATATGATTAATTTCTTGGTGATACCAAGCCCTGTTAATTCAATAGCAGAGTGTTTGTCTTCACTTGCTGCACTGAGATCATGTCTTGATTTGAACAGAGTTCCTTTTCTGGTATAAATGCAGGATGCTCCACCCCTTGAAGCAGTTCTGCAGTAAGAGTTTCATATGATGATAACACTACATGTTGGATTTCTGCCTCTCTACAACAGTGCTCAGTAACACAAACTACTGTACAGTTCAAAGATTGGAGCTCGACTTCTAACAGTTGCATTTTATTTTTTATTGATTGCATGTTTTGATAAAGGATTGTTAAGTCTGTGAAATGTTCCATGTTACTCTTTCCAATTGTTTGTTTTTCTTTGTGACATCTGGTATGTGTGATATTAGGAGTGTTAAAACATGTCTTTTGAGTGATCGTTTCAGTATTTTTTAAAGTGCTGGAGATATTCTTTAGGCAGGGGAACCTGTTGTCTGGATTTATCCTAAAAAAGACTTACTTTTCCTACCTATGACAACAGGTATTTGACCATGTGTGGCCTGACATCCACCTCCTATACTTTCATGAATCAACTGTACCAATCTTCCCTTCCCAGTCCTGTTTAGGTGTAGGCCATGCCTAGTGAAACCCCATCTGTTGATAGTCCCACCGGGCACCAGAGACACGAGCAAAGTTGGCTGCCCTCACAGCTATCCCTAACCCCACATTGATTTGCCTCACAGCTCCATCAAGGTGTGACCTTTAACGACGTCGGAACAGCTCAACAAAGTGTACATTGGTGCCATGAGTCAGGAAAGTTATCTTGTCCAGGTCGTCACCTATGTCATATGTCCCATCCCTGTCCAAACCGTTTCCCACCCCACCCACTATCACTACATGGTGCTCTTTAGTAAAGTCTCACATAAAGACCCTGCGTCCTGTATCACATGACTCAGCCCTGCATTTGGCTTGAAGATACTGGTGGCCTGGTACGCTGCCCCTGAACTTTCCAGTAACTGAGGGCCTACGCCTCGCCCATGGCTACTACCTAGCAACAGCACTTTCCTCTTCCTAACACTTGGTACACTCCTAGGCTTCTTGGCCTTGGTTGAAGTGTGCTGCACATTTTCTGCTCCTCACTCTACCTGAGGCTCTTCTCCACTTAACTCTGGCAGTGGTAGATACCTGTTTTTGGTGTTGTTGATAAAACTGTCAGATCGCGTTCTCTTTCTTCCTATCCTCCTACCAGCTGCCATTTCCCAAACACCCTCCCCCCCTCCCCCCCTCCTTAGTCTCCCCTGATCCTGATCAGTTCCTTCCTTGCTTCCTCCAAATGTGCCTTAAGGGCATAGATGTTCCTTTCCTGTTCCCCAATCAACATGTTCCTACTGCATACCCTGCAATTCCAGGAGAGAGCCTCTTCTTCCACACTGCACCCCCCCCCCCCACCAGTGAAAAACAAATCTACTCACTACCCAATAACAGCTTCCATATTCCTCACTCATGGTCAGTTTCGAAAGAATAATCAAGTTTAAAGAATGTCTTAAATTCGTATTTAAACAAAAACCGACGGAATGATCTTATGTGCGGTGGTGGTTGTTTTCGTACTGATTTAGAGATACAATGACAGAAGAATGAACTAGTAATTAGTTTGCTTTTAGAGAATCTACGTACCGAGCGAGTTAGGTCAGCTTTTTAAACGTTATAACTTGTAAAATATAGGCCTAGATCGCGTCTATCCACATAAACAATACGAAATATGTTGGTTAAATACGATTTAGGAACGTTTAATTATACTTTTATTGCGACAATAGACAGTGATGAAACCAGTAGCTGTCTTTTGAACGAATTTTGCACTATCGAAAAAACTTGAATAGAATTTGTGTTTATGTCACGCAAAATTTCGGGTTATGTCGCGATTATCGGGACTTCAAAAAAAAAAATGGTTCAAATGGCTCTGAGCACTATGGGACTCAACTGCTGAGGTCATTAGTCCCCTAGAACTTAGAACTAGTTAAACCTAACTAACCTAAGGACACCACAAACATCCATGCCCGAGGCAGGATTCGAACCTGCGACCGTAGCGGTCTTGCGGTTCCAGACTGCAGCGCCTTTAACCGCACGGCCACTTCGGCCGGCTATCGGGACTTCAGATAACAGGAAGTTCTTTCAAGAACACGCTCTGCTTGGACGCTAATACTCAGTTGCGCGACAAGAACGGACACTACAGCAAGTATACGAAACAAATAAAATTTAAATCTGACGCTATTTCCTGTTAAATACGTTCTTTTAGCGAACGAAGGAAATACCTGTGATCTCGCTCGGCGGCCATCTTGAATACCAAGGTGCTGGCTGCCGAGGCGGCCACGTCAAATGGGACGGACCCGGCCGTCAAAGCCCACGGGCTCGGGCGCCTAATTGTGCCAACCACTAGCCCCTGCATTCCGCGGCCAGTAGGCGCGTGGTTGACTCGGTCAGATCGTTGAGTTGCGTTTCGTACTCTGTGGAACAAAGTATGTCTGGAGACAGTCCACTTTCGTGTTACAAGAAGAACACAATCGATCAATATTTTGTCACTTCTTTTCTTTCTGCAAGTTTTCTACACCATAGGGTGTCTCTCGCATCCAAGTTTCCATCTCGTATTCTGCCAGTCTTCTTCCAAAGTCTGGTCTTACACTGCACGCCTCAGTCCGTCGCTCCAATGTAGCTGGAGTCTTCAGCTTTCCTGTGTCGGAGTTCCCTAGTACCATATTTTAGCGGGGCATCCTTGCTCTAGCATTCTTGGTAGATGCCCATACTATCCTAACCGTTTATGTTCAATTGTATCTACACTGTTCTTTTTCACTCCCATCTGTTTATCGTAGCACTTCTTTCTTAATTTGTCTCTTCTTATTACTTCACAACTTCGTCTTCATTTCCACTACCTTTAATTTCTCCTTATTGAACCTGGAGACTTTCCACAATTCAGGACGACACACAGCAATGGTCTCATCTACAGTTTCGCAATCCTCCTCTACACATTTTTTGGCATTTTATTCCAAATAATGGACGTAACTATATGCCACCTGTCCACTTCCTATTCTCTGCTTGATGTCCTTGTTGCTTCCACCTTTATCCGAAAAGAGTGTCCCTTGATATTTATATGAACGGATACACTTTACTTTAGATCCATCATCCATAACAAGATCCGTTCCTATACCTCGATAACCAAGTATTTAGTCTTTGTAAAGTTAATTTTCAAGCCCCACAGCTCGTATTATCCTTCAAACTTTATTATTTAAGTATAAGACGCATCCTCTTCTTCCTCTGCGAAGATGACCTGATCGTCGGTGAAATTTAAGGAGAAGAAGTTGTCGTCACCTACTCTAGTTCTCGTGTTTTTTGCCCTTTTTCAACTTCTCAGTACTTCGTTCAAAAATATTTTGAATAGGGTAGGCGCTAAATAGCATCCTTGCCTCAGTCTTAAATTGTTAACCTTAAGTTTCTGTAATAGTAACTTCCCAACTTTAAAATGACAAATATTATCTGAAAATAGGTTTCTAACGGCTTGCGCGTAACATTTATGGAAGTTCTGGTTTACATTGCTTCCTGCTTTCTCGTAAGTGGTACACTGTTATAAGCCTTCTGCAAATCTATAAAAACCAAGTATTTCTCCAGGTTGTGTGCCAGTCTCTCGTCAGTCGCCTGTCTAATGCTGCAGATACCATCGACACAAGACCTTCCTGCCCGAAAGCCACTCTGTTTTCTACTTCCTCAGTTGCTCTCTCAACTGCTGTTTTAACTATCTTACCATATAGTCTCGATACAGAACTGAGAAGTGTGATGCCTCGATACTTTACACAGTCATCCTTGTTTCCATTTTTAATTATATTGTGATGAACCCTTCGTTTAAGTCGACAGCGATTTCGTCTTCAACGAGAAAGCGGTTAAATACCTTTGCGAGATGTTCGAATACCACGTTTGGTTCAAAAATGGTTCAAATGGCTCTGAGCACTATGGGACTTAACATCTGTGGTCATTAGCCCCTAGAACTTAGAACTAGTTAAACCTAACCAATCCAAGGACACCACACACACCCATGCCCGAGGCAGGACTCGAACCTGCGACCGGAGCGGTCACGCGGTTCCAGACTGAAGCGCCTAGACCGCACGGCCACACCGGCCAGCACCACGTTTGGCTCGTACTTCAATGGCACCATATATAAAGCTTGAGGTCCTCATGCTTTGCCATTTCTGAATTGCTTAACTGTATCCTGTACTTCCGCTGTTATCTCCTGTATTTCTATGTCATGTTTTGACTGCAAAGGAGCATATATTCTGAAATTCGGATCTATCTTCTTTAAACAGTTCATCGTACGCTTTTTACGTAATTAACTACAAAAAGTGTTTCCTATTGACGACCACTTTGATCGTTGCGCAGATTTAATTTGCGCATTCGTTCTGATAATCGCAATGAAAAATACTTGCGGCCCCCTTATGGCAGGCAACTAGGTCGTTCTTCGACTCTACAGCACTTTCGTAAACAACACTTTGTATGTAGCTCAAACAGCAATTACATCTTTCCCGCTTGTTAACAGATGACAAAACATGACACCTGGTGATCGTGTCATTTACGCAATCAATGTGGGAAGTCCGCCTACCACACACGGAAACTACGTAAGAAACATCAACATTACCCCAAGACTAGAAAAATGGATTATATGCCGTATTTTACGATCGTAATGGAAGTTTAAGTATGACCATACCCGTTTCGCTTTATTTCAGAGATCTTCTGCGAGTGGTCAATATTTTTGTTTCCGACTTCCTTCTTAATATTCATTTTTACTTAGATGTTCGATTTTCAGTACACTGCACTTCATCGACACTGTATATACACTCAGAGACAAAAAAACCGACGCACCATGAAGCAATTATCCGAACATGACGGAATTCGGTGGATCTGATGTACATGTACAGACAAACATAAGATTATAATTTCAGAAAAAAATTGTACGATTTATCCAGGAGAAAGAGATTCACAAATTGAGCAAGTCAATAGCGGTTTGGTCCACATCTGCCCCTTATGCAAGCAGATACTCGGCTTAGCATTGATTACAGAATTGTTTGATGTCCTCTTGTGGGATGTCGTGCCAAATTCTGTCCAACTGGCACGTTGGATGGTTAAAATCTCGAGTTGGTTGGAGGCCCCTGCCCATAACGCTCCCAACCTTCTCAAGTGGGGAAAGATCCGGCGACCTCGATGGCCAAGGTATGGTTTCGCAAGCACGAAGACAAGCACACGGAACTCTCGTCCTGTGCGGTCGGGCGTTATCTTGCCGCATGGCGGGCGACAGTCAGGTTGGTATCCCACTGCTGCCTGGGGCCTCTCCAGACCAGTCTTCAGTCTTAGATCTCACCTACTGGAGTACAATTGTTGTGTACATAGTTCCGCGTAGTCAGCGCGTACACAACTTTCCCACTAGAGCGCGCCCCGCTAAGCACAACAGCACAGGCGCAGCGCTCGTCCGTCTCCGCACTACGAGATGGCGCTGTCTTAGAGACGGACCAAATTCTGCTTCCGCCGATCCGCGTATTAATATGTCACGCAGCCAATGACATTGCTGCTAACATAGAACGTTTTCTCCTCGCGGATCACACTCGCGCAATGATACCTGAACGCTCGAGGTATTATAACGACTGTACAGACCTCCGATTAGTCAGTCTGCATTAGTCTGAATTTGTCTGCATTTGTCTGTAGTCAAGTTTCAGTCTGCGCCTAATAAGATTATCATATTCCTGTACATAGCCATGAAGATAAAGGAATAGACACTTTGTCAAGTATCAGAGATATGTGAGAATAAGATTAACATACCAATACCAAAGGAACTTCAGATTGTCAATTGTAAATAGCATCCAGAATCAAGTTAAATAAGGTTTATGAGCCATGAAGATAAAGGAATAGACACTTTGTCAAGTATCAGAGATATGTGAGAATAAGATTAACATACCAATACCAAAGGAACTTCAGATTGTCAATTGTAAATAGCATCCAGAATCAAGTTAAATAAGGTTTATGATTGTTATTATTTTAAAAAATGTGTGTGAAAATTAATCAAGTTCTGTTTAAAGTTGGTCACTGTCAATCTGCTACTCTAAGCGTACAAGTGGCATTTCTATCGTCTGACCTAACGGCAGAAGAGAGCGACAAGTCAAAATCTGATGGCGTGTGCACCGAAGGTCTTACAGTACGCACACCACAATTGTCTTCAGTGATGAGCCCCGCTTCCAATTGTAGTCCGCCATATGGCTTGGCAACCGAAAGTGATTGTAGGTTTGCCCTTTCATTCCATAACAGGACCTCTTTGGTTGCCATCCGCAGCACCTTTACAGTACAGCGGTACGTCGACAATATTTTTCGCCCCGCTTTGCTGCCTTTCGTGGCAAGCCATCCTGGGCTAGGACTTTAGCAAGATAATATCCGCCCGCACAATGCGAGATTTCTACTGCTTGTCTTCGTGGCCAATAAGGACGCCTTATTCCTCCAACTGAGAACGTTTGGAGCATTATGGGCACAGACCTCTAACCAGCTCGGGATTTTGACAACCTACCGCCAGTTGGATAGAATTAGGAACGGTATCCCTCAGGAGATCTCCGGAAACTGTTTCAATCGAAGCCGAGTAACTGCTTCAGTAAGGGACAGTTGGACTAATGCGTCACTGACTTGCTCAATTTGTGAAGTTCACTCTCTCTTGAATAAACCATCTAACGTTTCTGAAATTGTAATAATTTGTTCTTACATGTACTGGGTGATCAAAAAGTCAGTACAAATTTGAAAACTGAATAAATCACGGAATAATGTAGATCGAGAGGTACAAATTCACACACATGCTAGGAATGACATGGGGTTTTGTTAGAACAAAAAAAAAAAAAAAAAACAAGAGTTCAAAAATGTCCGACAGATGGCGCTTTATCTGATCAGAATAGCAATAATTAGCATAACAAAGTACGACAAAACCAAGATGATGTTCTTTACAGGAAATGCTCAATATGTCCACCATCATTCCTCAACAATAGCTGTAGTCGAGGAATAATGTTGTGAACAGCACTGTAAAGCATGTCCGGAGTTGTGGAGAGGCATTGGCGTCGGATGTTGTCTTTCAGCATTCCTAGAGATGTCGGTCGATCACGATACACGTGCGACTTCAGATAACCCCAAAGCCAATAATCGCACGGACTGAGGCCTGGGGACCTGGGAGGCCAAGCATGACGAAAGTGGCGGCTGAGCACACGATCGTCACCAAACGACGCGCGGAAGAGATCTTTCACGCGTCTAGCAATATGGGGTGGAGCGCCATCCTGCATGAACATCGTACGTTCCAGCAGGTGTTTATCAGCCAGGCTGGGGATGATGCGATTCTGTAACACGATTGTCATGCGCAGTCACTGACGTTTTGCTGTCCAGCGCCATCTGTCGAACATTTTGGGAACTTTTTTTTGATGGTTCTAATAAAACCCCATGTCATTCCAAGCACGTGTGTCAATTTTTACCTCTCTATCTACGTTATTCCGTGGTTTATTAAGTTTTCAAATTTATACTGACTCTTTGATCACCCTGTGTATCATATTTCCCTATTTCCCTGCCAGTCGGATAATTTCTCCGTGGTCCGTCTTTTTTTTTGTCTTTGAGTGTATTTACGTTTTCATGTTGTGTATATCGTTTTACGCGTCGTGTGCTTTGCTCGGATGTTGCGTGATCAACGTACACAAGGTGGAAGTGGATCAATGCAACATGAAAACGAAAATACTGTATATTTAATGTCAGTGAAGTGGATTTCTATAAAAATCGAACACTTGCGTGTAGAATAACACTCATAATGAAGTGGGGAAGAAGAGTTTTGACCTGCAAAACACGAATAGTCTAAATAAGGCTTTTATTACAGTCGCAAAAGACGGCATGTAACCCAAATTACGAGTGTAACTGCAACTGCGGAAAAGAGGCCTCAAACAAAAACAAAATGTACTAGCGAAAGAGTTCAAAACCAGAAGTATTTCGTTTTCGTTGCAAGCAGAAAATGGAGATTCTCCAAAAACATGTACACGGGGTTGTAATGAGTTCCAGTTTAAGGACCACGAGATATTTAAAGCACGCAAACAAAGGCATCACGTATAGTCACAGCTTAGTTTGATCCACGCGAAAGCGTCACGGAGATGCTTAGCATGACATGGCAGAGACTTCACGAAAAGCGCCAACAACTATAGCGGACCTTGAGCGGAGCCCAGAACGGCAACGATCACCGAAATCAGGACAGCCACGGACATCGGCCGTGCTTGATCAGCACCTCTCAGCAGCAGCAGCAGCAGCGACAGTTCCGGGTGTCAATGCCCTGGGGACAGCCTTCGAGAAGCCACTCCGGCTTGACTGCCTTCCGCGTTGTCTGCGCGCGCTGCCTATTACGACTGCCCCCTGCCATTGCCCTGCTTCAGCTGGATCGCAGTGGCTCTCAAACGCAGCCCTTCCACGAATTCAGAGCCGAGAACCAGCATTTGAACGCTGGTGCAGCCGAGTGCGTCACGTTCGGCACGAATAGGCCACGCACGGCGCTGTGTGAAAGTCGTCGCTACGAGTGTACCGGGCGGCGGCTTTGAAGTTTTCGTGGTAACTCTGCCGCCGCCGGGCCGCTTCCCATCGAACTCCGCCTGACTGACCAACTCGGGCAGCTAGAACTGCGACAGCCGCCCGCTACTTCTCTCCGTGGGCCGTACTCTGTATCGTTGATACCGAACGGTGAGGTTGGTTACCCTCACTAGTGACGTCATTTTCGTTCCCTTATCCGAAGTTTGTGTTCTGTAAGCTTCTGAGACCTGTTACCTATTGGTAAATTAACCGAGAGGTGGTTAGGTTTCCGTATGACCACCCGTTCGATTCGGTGCGGTTTTTTTACAGCTAGAATTTGTTATTTTAGAATTACTGAGGGCTTTTTGTTTCGGATTTATTGATTATGATTTACTGAACAATCATCAGGATGCATAAGATTTGAAAGTGAGTTCGCAATCGACTGTTTTCCTTTGTTAGAAACATGGTTTGTATTGTTAGTGTTGTCCAGTCCCAAGGAAAAAACAAATTAATAATGATTTTACTAAGCAATACTTGTCAGAGGAAATGAGCGGAGAACAATTGTCACTTCATGAAGTTAGAAACCTCAGAATTCAAGCAGTGAGAAACCCTAGTGGAGGATATTTGTGAAGGGCAGAGAGACAAGACGCATACGATCAAAACACGCACATTAAGACATTATTTGAACCGCAGTTGGAAGATAACAGAAGTTTTCCATATGTTATGTGAAGTAGGGATCACGGACTAAACACGTGATGGAACTACACTCCTGGAAATGGAAAAAAGAACACGTTGACACCGGTGTGTCAGACCCACCATACTTGCTCCAGACACTGCGAGAGGGCTGTACAAGCAATGATCACACGCACGGCACAGCGGACACACCAGGAACCGCGGTGTTGGCCGTCGAATGGCGCTAGCTGCGCAGCATTTGTGCACCTCCGCCGTCAGTGTCAGCCAGTTTGCCGTGGCATATGGAGCTCCATCGCAGTCTTTAACACTGGTAGCATGCCGCGACAGCGTGGACGTGAACCGTATGTGCAGTTGACGGACTTTGAGCGAGGGCGTATAGTGAGCATGCGGGAGGCCGGGTGGACGTACCGCCGAATTGCTCAACACGTAGGGCGTGAGGTCTCCACAGTACATCGATGTTGTCGCCAGTGGTCGGCGGAAGGTGCACGTGCCCGTCGACCTGGGACCGGACCGCAGCGACGCACGGATGCACGCCAAGACCGTAGGATCCTACGCAGTGCCGCAGGGGAACGCACCGCCACTTCCCAGCAAATTAGGGACACTGTTGCTCCTGGGGTATCGGCGAGGACCATTCGCAACCGTCTCCATGAAGCTGGGCTACGGTCCCGCACACCGTTAGGCCGTCTTCCGCTCACGCCCCAACATCGTGCAGCCCGCCTCCAGTGGTGTCGCGACAGGCGTGAATGGAGGGACGAATGGAGACGTGTCGTCTTCAGCGATGAGAGTCGCTTCTGCCTTCGTGCCAATGATGGTCGTATGCGTGTTTGGCGCCGTGCAGGTGAGCGCCACAATCAGGAGTGCATACGACCGAGGCCCACGGGGCCAACACCCGGCATCATGGTGTGGGGAGCGATCTCCTACACTGGCCGTACACCACTGGTGATCGTCGAGGGGACACTGAATAGTGCACGGTACATCCAAACCGTCATCGAACCCATCGTTCTACCATTCCTAGACCGGCAAGGGAACTTGCTGTTCCAACAGGACAATGCACGTCCGCATGTATCCCGTGCCACCCAACGTGCTCTTGAAGGTGTAAGTCAACTACCCTGGCCAGCAAGATCTCCGGATCTGTCCCCCATTGAGCATGTTTGGGACTGGATGAAGCGCCGTCTCACGCGGTCTGCACGTCCAGCACGAACGCTGGTCCAACTGAGGCGCCAGGTGGAAATGGCATGGCAAGCCGTTCCACAGGACTACATCCAGCATCTCTACGATCGTCTCCATGGGAGAATAGCAGCCTACATTGCTGCGAAAGGTGGATATACATTGTACTAGTGCCGACATTGTGCATGCTCTGTTGCCTGTGTCTATGTGCCTGTGGTTCTGTCAGTGTGATCATGTGATGTATCTGACCCCAGGAATGTGTCAATAAAGTTTCCCCTTCCTGGGACAATGAATTCACGGTGTTCTTATTTCAATTTCCAGGAGTGTATTTGAGACTCCGCCAAGGAATACAAGCCCTGACGCCAACGGAAGCTTTCCAGTATACGTAAGTGGTAACATCGAGTGGAAACCTCTAGGAGAAATCCGACATTAAAGTATTTACGTGTTAAGGCAGCCAGGTAATGGAAAGATCCCAAAGGCTATTATCGAGGGTCAGCCGCAACTTAGACGGTATATAAGCAAGAGGTAAAATGAAGAGAGTCAGTCTGATGGAGTAGTCTGACGGAGGAGTCAGAGAGCTGTAGTACGCCACTCCACCTCCACCTGAATATGCAGAAGTAAAATTCGTAGCGAGAAGTCGGTGATCAGGTCTTGAGACACACGCAGCAACTGCAAGATAAGTAGTCATTATCTATTCTGGGGAATAGCTCTGAACAGAGACGACCTGTCTTTGTCTCAAGGAACAGCTAGCATTTGTAGCTTCGTAATTAACAAGAACAATTTACGGAATAGTAACTGTCTCTTGCAAGCTTAGGCGAGTGGCCTGCTGATAAGAGTAAACTGAGTCTGACAAGTAATACAAAAAGGGGTTGGGAACTGGCACCTCTTTTATAAGTTATCAAAAAGAATAAAGATATTACTTAAATAAATACTGAGTTCTTCAGCATACCCAGCCTGCCATTAATCCTAAAAAGATTACCACTGTAACCAATAACCACCCAGTCTACCTCAGAGAGCTTTCTCCGAATCTTCTCCGACAATAAAGGTGGACACTCAAACAACCCTCAGATTGTTGTCAACGTTCCGATCGCACTATAAAACTGTGCTGGGACGCGACAGTGTGAATGTTTATAATATAAAAAAAAACATTTTCGGTCAATATTCTCACAAAATGAAACTAAACTCCGAACAGGCCATGAGGGCCCAATGGTACCGACCGGCCGCCGTGTTATCCTCAGACCACAGGCGTCACTGGATGCGGATATGGAGGGGCATGTGGTCAGCACACCGCTCTCCCGGCCGTGTGTCAGTTTACGAAACCGGAGCCGCTACTTCTCAATCAAGTAGCTCCTCGGTTTGCCTCACAAGTGTTGAGTGCATCCCGCTTGCCAACAGCACTCGGCAGTCCGGATGGTTACCCATTCAAGTGCTACCCCAGCCTGACAGCGCTTAACTTCAGAGATCTGACAGGAACCGATGTCACCTTTCCTGCAAGGCCGTTGACTTCTCACAAAATACCTGTTATTTTTACGTAATTAAGCGTTTAAAAATCATCAGATTTCAAAAGGTCGGCCCTGCCTACATGTATTACAGGAGTGTTAGCTGAAATTACAACAGACTTTGCATATTTTTTCCCGCAAATGGTTTCTTATTAACTATAGAAACGCGTTTAAAACTTTTAAGTAACAATGGAAAGGAATTTTGTGATGCCTGACAGTGGAAACCTTCCCAAATTTCATGTATTTACAGTTTACGCTCGCATCATTCGGCAACGAAGCAAGCCTGCATCTCTCTCGATTAGAATTACCAAGAAAAAAGCGCTAGCAGATGCGAGTTGTAGCCAGGCAGTTGAGGCAACAATCTGGAGGTTACTAAAGGTCGTAGGTTCGCTTACTGCTGGTTAAGAAATGTTTTTTCCTCTTCGTGTTTGTAACACATTCTGAGACTTCGTTATTCTTCAAAGTTAAGTACTTTTCTGAAACATTCGTTGTTATTTACATGTAACAGCGCGCTTTCAGAATAATGACTATATTCGTGACTTCCATATGTTGAAGAAATTAAAGATGAATTTGTTGTGCGTGAAGCAACCGACAGTTATATTTATAGTTTTTCTTGTCACAACTAATTCAGCATTTTATTCAGAATACGTAGCGGTTTCCTAGCATGAGGTCATACAGGAATCCAAGAGCACAAATTATGCCAATGAAACAAGCAGCAACTCTTGCGTGTCACAAATATTTATCTGCGATCGAATCCTTTACAACAGTAGGCAGAGATTAAATATCCCTGTCATACTATTTTTAGACTATACACAATATATGAAACAGTTTTGATTCATCAGATGCATATTATAAACTATGACGAACTTCAATAGCTGCACTCTCCACACGTTCTCGAAAAGGAGTTTTTAAAATTTTGTTTTTCAGACACAAACCGTCGATGTATCAAATAGGGAAGTAGGTTGCGTCAACATTTTGATCACTAGTAGCGTGTTACAACAACATTCTATGCATTTTATTATTTGAAACACTCTTAATTTTTCGGTTTCATGGAGGTATGTTCTGTCTATGGTACTTATTGAAGGCAGTTTGTTTATTGCCACATACGTTTCGTTTCTTTTATTTGTGAAGAGTCTTCACAAATAGGGCCGAAACGCGTATGGCAATAAACAAACTGCCTTCTCTTACTGCCGCAGATGGAACATACCTCCATGAATTCTGAAGCAACTAAGGAGTGATGGAAAACAGAAAAAGTAAGAAATTTGTGGCTTTATAGATGTATTTGTTTGGTACTAGACACTATTCCTAACTCATATTGCTAAACGTAAAATCCAAAACACGACGTCGATGTGAATGAGAATAAAATGACGTTTATGACAGTTTCCAGAATAAACACACTTTTCGGTACTGCGAGGAATAGCGTGCCTGTGTCGCTGGTAGCCGCATCGGGTTCGTACCGCTTTCCGCGCTGCAGTGCGCATGCGCAGCAGATTGGTTTTGATTGGTTGGCGCGAGGAGAACAGACAACAGCATCTCGGTGCCGCCACATCGTCGCCGAGTCAGCGCACTTGTCAAATGCTCCACTGTGTAAGCAGTTCACCCGTCTGCGCTACCGCCCGCTCAGTGTTCAATAATACGCGAAGGGCGAAACACACTTTAAGTGTACTACCTGGATGGAATAATTAAGGGCTGCTTCTTGTCCACAGAGGAACCAAGTTAAATCCATACATACAAATCGGAATAAAGTCGCTTCACCAAAAAATAATTACTGTAGAGTAATGATATTTCGGGGAAACATTTCTCTGGGTAAAGCATTTAAGTAATTAATATTGCAAGGTCATTGGTTAAAGTAAGCGCGTGGTAATCCATTGTAAATGTGAAATGCTGGTACACTAAAAACCAGTGTAACCGCCAGAATGTTGAATGCAAGCATGCAAACGTGCATACATTGTGCTGTACAGGTGCTAGATGTCAGTTTGTGGGATAGAGTTCCACGAATGTTACACTGGTCTGTCATTATATGGACGGTTAATGCGATTTGTGGACGATGCTGGAGTTGTCACCCGATGATGTCCCATTAGTGTTCGGTTGGAGACAAATTGGTGATCGAGTAGGTCAAGGTAGCATGTGGCCCCTCTATAGAGCATGCTGGGTTATAACAATGGCACGTGGACGAGCGTTATCCCGTTGGAAAACACCTCCTGGAATGCCATTTATCACTTGCAGTTGCAGCACAACAGGTCGAATCATCATAATGACTTACAAATCTGTAGTCAGGGAACGTGGAATAACCACGAGAGTACTCGCTCTCTCTTTTATCATTTAAACATAAAATCCTTCAAATACATGCTAATTAACACATATCTAATCACATTTTTATGAAAAATGCACATCATCTTGTTTCTAATTACATATCGCAAGCAAAATTCAAGTTTTTATTCCAAATATAAATTCTTACCTATCGATATTTTACAGAAGATTGTTTCAATTAAAAAACTGTAAAATAAATTTTTCGGGCAAAACTCTTCATTTGTATCCATTATTTTATACGACAGATGTGGTCTCACACGAGCCAGAATGAAACATGAAAAAAAAAGTAATTTTGACAGCATCGAGCACAATGCACAAATGCTTCATTCACTGTTGCTACCATCCCACTGCAATCAAAACCTAATAGAATTTATGTGGGGCCAAGTCCAAGGATTAGTCGCGAGATGTAACAAGACATTATAGCTGCCAGACGTACTGGAACTAATGCACAACGCTTTGTCAGACGTCCGTGCCGAACGCTGTCTAGATGCATAACAGTACGTCATAAAAGAGGTGGAAAAAATGTGGCGCTTGGGTGGCTTCATGGATTCTGTTGCTGATCGGCTCGTTTTCAACATAGCAGATGACAGTTATTGTACTTAAACTGTACTGTTCGGAATCGATAATGGAAGGAGTTCAGAGGTACCAGATGACTGACTGTAAGTAAAACCTTCAGTGATTTCAATGTTTAACTACATGATAAAATCTCTGCAATACACTTTTACGTCGCACATAGCTCATGCAGAAAATTTACCCTGTGTTTAGGGTAGAAATTACCACCACTCTTTCTAATTACAAAACTATATTAGCATGACTGTTTTCCGTCTGGTCCTCTAAGAATGTTATTGCCGGAGTTTCGTCGTATATTATTTCATTCTGTTTGTAAATTAAATGACATTCGAAGCTATATTGTTAGTCTGCTCGATTTGTTTTCACGTCGTAACTGCAACTGTTCACGTCACTGCATGTTAGATGGACAATTTGGCTGGCAAGTGCTGTCAACGTTAAATGCGCCGGTGACGCCGTTGTCCCGTTTTATCGCTGAGACGACGTGCGCGTAACGGCGTAGCATAAAACGTATCCTTGCAGAACGTTTTGTCAGAACCTTCAAGCAGCAGTTGGCCAAACTTCGCACTGCACACGCGTGGGATCAAGCACTGCAACTGTTTCTCGCGTCCTATCGTTCGCACCCACGAGGTGGACCATCGCCGGCGGAACTGCTTCACGGCCGCCGCCATCGGACACTGCTCCACCTGCCGTACCCTCCTCAGCATCCAGCACTGAAGGAAAGCCGCAAGTGTCGCTTCTCGCCGCACCATAATGTGCTTTACAGGCAGCAGATGGTGGGCGCGAGGCGAGATCCTTCGTCGACTTGGCAAATGCATGTATCTCATTTCAGGCCCAGACGGACTGCAGCGCCGACATCACAATCGAATTCGCCACTGTCATGTGCACGGTTATCCTTCGGTGTCTCTTCCCTCAGATTCACGAATCTCCAAGACAGCACCGCCATAGCAGACCCCAGAGGATGTTATCGCGACACTGCGGGACGACTTCACGCCTCCTCTCGCGCTGCCGATGGAAATGGACCCGCCCACGCTGCAGCAGCCGCCGTCTTCGACATCTTGCTATGGGCCTCAGGAGGTGGACGAGTACCCTTCTGGTCGTTATCCGAGGGACGTTTCTGCCAAACAGAAGGCCGGATAGTACGGTGTGACCGGAAGACTGACGTCCGCTGCAGCCACAGCGTCCGATCCAGCGCAGCAACCACACTGCTGCCTCCCCCGCCTTTGTCGAGCTCCCTGTACGACGACTGTCCGTCGCTTGTGGGGGGGGGGGGGGGGGTTCGGCGTAACGTCAAACGCTGGCACGCCGGCCAAAAACGGGAGAGCAGGGAGGGCTGAAAAAAATTGTTCAAATGGCTCTGAGCACTATGCGACTCAACTTCTGAGGTCATTAGTCCCCTAGAACCTAGAACTTTTTTTTTTGTCATCAGTCTACTCACTAGTCATCATCATTTCATCGCCATCGACGAGCAGGTCGCCGAAGTGGCGTCAAATCGAAAGACCTGCACCAGGTGAACGGTCTACCCGACGGGAGGCCCTAGCCACAAGACATTTCATTTTCAGTTTGATGCGGCCCGCCACGAATTCCTTTCCTGTGCTAACCTCTTCATCTCAGAGTAGCACTTGCAACCTACGTCCTCAATTATTTGCTTGACGTATTCCAATCTCTGTCTTCCTCTACAGTTTTCGCCCTCTACAGCTCCCTCTAGTACCATGGAAGTCATTCCCTCATGTCTTAGCAGATGTCCTATCATCCTGTCCCTTCTCCTTATCAGTGTTTTCCACATATTCCTTTCCGATTCTGCGTAGAACCTCCTCATTCCTTACCTTATCAGTCCATCTAATTTTCAACATTCGTCTATAGCACCACATCTCAAATGCTTCGATTCTGTTCAAATGGCTCTGAGCACTATGGGACTCAACTGCTGTGGTTATCAGTCCCCTAGAACTTAGAACCACTGAAACCTAACTAACCTTAGGACATCACATACATCCATGCCCGAGGCAGGATTCGAACCTGCGACCGTAGCAGTCGCACGGTTCCGGACTGCGCGCCTAGAACCGCGAGACCACCGCGGCCGGCGCTTCGATTCTGTTCTGTTCCGGTTTTCCCACAGTCCACGTTTCACTACCATACAATGCTGTACTCCAGACGTACATCCTCAGAAATTTCTTCCTCAAATTAAGGCCGGTATTTGATATTAGTAGACTTCTCTTGGCCAGAAATGCCTTTTTTGCCATTGCGAGTCTGCTTTTGATGTCCTCCTTGCTCCGTCCGTCATTGGTTATTTTACTGCCTAGGTAGCAGAATTCCTTAACTTCACTGACTTCGTGACCATCAATCCTGATGTTAAGTTTCTCGCTGTTCTCATTTCTACTACTTCTCATTACCTTCGTCTTTCTCCGATTTACTCTCAAACCATACTGTGTACTCATTAGACTTCATTCCGTTCAGCAGATCATTTAATTCTTCTTCACTTTCACTCAGGATAGCAATATCATCAGCGAATCGTATCAATGATATCCTTTCACCTTGTATTTTAATTCCACTCCTGAACCTTTCTTTTATTTCCATCATTGCTTCCTCGATGTACAGATTGAAGAGTAGGGGCGAAAGGCTACAGCCTTGTCTTACACCCTTCTTAATACGAGCACTTCGTTCTTGATCGTCCACTCTTATTATTCCCTCTTGGTGGTTGTACATATTGTATATGACCCGTCTCTCCCTATAGCTTACCCCTACTTTTTTCAGAATCTCTAAGAGCTTGCACCATTTTATACTGTCGAACGCTTTTTCCAGGTCGACAAATCCTATGAAAGTGTCTTGATTTTTCTTTAGTCTTGCTTCCATTATTAGCCGTAACGTCAGAATTGCCTCTCTCGTCCCTTTACTTTTCCTAAAGCCAAACTGATCGTCACCTAGCGCATTCTCAATTTTCTTTTCCATTCTTCTGTATATTATTCTTGTAATCAGCTTCGATGCATGAGCTGTTAAGCTGATTGTGCGATAATTCTCGCACTTGTCAGCTCTTGCCGTCTTCGGAATTGTGTGGATGATGCTTTTCCGAAAGTCAGATGGTATATCGCCAAACTCATATTCTACACACCAACGTGAGTAGCCGTTTTGTTGCCACTTCCCCCAATGATTTTAGAAATTCTGATGGAATGTTATCTATCCCTTCTGCCTTAGAACTAGTTAAACCTAACTAACCTGAGGACATCACACACTTCCATGCCGGAGGCAGGATTCGAACCTGCGACCGTAGCGGTCTCGCGGTTCCAGACTGCAGCGCCTAGAACCGCACGGCCACTTCGGCCGGCAGGGAGGGCTGAGAGACGTCAGCCTAGTACGCTGACCGACCCCTCTAGGACAACGAGACAGCAGCGGCATCTACACGAAGATGACATAAGCGCCGCGCTTCCTGGCCGCAGATCACCATCAGGGGAACCGCCGTACCTGGGTGTGACGCCGGATAGAGGACTCACACGGAGACACCATATCGACGACATCGTCAAAAAGGTCAGGGGTAGAATGACTCAACTCTACCCCTTCTCAAATCCGACAACTGCGCTCCCACCAGAACTGGGTGTGCTCTTTATCTTCCACTCATACGCCCGCTCATCGACTACGCCGCTGTGGTTTGCGGCAATGGTGCAGCGACCCACATCGACCCACTCCAGAGACTTCAGAACCGGATTCTACGTCTGGCATTGCACCTCCCTCGGGACTTCCCGTTGACGACCTTAACCGAGTCTCCAACATCCCAACTGTTCGAGACAGGTTTCGTCAGGCTGCGCGGCTCTTTTACGAGGAGAACGCGCGGTCCGAAAATCCGCTCCTTCGAGCACTGGGCCACCGGGTCTTAACGCAACCAGATGGCCCCACCTGCTTCGCGACCACTAAGTTGCCAGCACGTCAAGAACACCGTCCCAACAGACTGACAGGACATAAAACAAGAAGAAAGGACAACTCACACGCACCGCCAGTTTGGAGGAATAGCCTTCCGGCTTAGACTCCACCAAACCACAGGGGCTCATCTGTCCCTGTCAGGCAGCAGTTAAAGACTAGCCGTTCTACGAGCGCCATAACAGCGGCTTAGAACTCTATATTTTACTTGTATTAGGAATTGTACGTACTGCAGAGATTTGGTCTGTCACCCATTGTTTTGCGACACAGCATTGTGCATTCTCAAAGTTAAGTATTGTCACTTATCTTATTGTAACAACAATTCGTAAATACGATTTGCTTGAATTGTTGTCTGGCGATCAGAGAAAGCAGGACACAAAAATAGCTATTACGTCGAGATGATAAAAGCATTCAGCAAAATTTGTCACGAGAGCTGCAAGTGGAGGATGTCAAGTCTTATATACAAATAACTTGCGAATGGAGAGTGTATTTCAGTATTTGCTCAATAATGTGATTCTCATATTACAAAAGAGAATACTCTTTCGAGAATTGCTGTATGTACAGAAGACAGGCAAACTGTGACACTTCGATTTCTTGATACAGGAGAGAGTTGCCCTAGTTTACAACACAACACTCTAATATCATATTGCACATTACCCAAAATAATTCCAGAAACGTGTGAAGCGATTTATTTGGCACTGAAGGGCAACTATGAGAAGGTAAATAAATGTTTAGTACACTATATGGACAATAAGAACTATTTTTATTTTCAACAATTTAATTAATGGAATTAGTGTTCCCACAAGTGCAAAATTAATAAAACGTACGAAACAGATGAAGCGCTTTTTAACTTGTGGCATCCAGAGTTCAAAAATAGACAAAGTAGAATGGAAAGCTAAGAAAGAATTTGTTATTTTAGAGTGTGACTACGTCCTCTATTCCAGTTTGCTGAAAGCTGCCTGGATGTTTCCATATGTAGAGGTGGATGGCTGTAGCTGTGATTGTGGACATGACGCCCCCTGTAGCATATTCCACCTGCCCGTCAACACACAATTAATAGCAGGCATTGTGCCCCTTGCTCACTCTCACCCTAGCCGAAGCAAGTTTATTTTAAAAAAGGAGGAGAGAGAGAGAGAGAGAGAGAGAGAGAGAGAGAGAGAGAGAGAAGTCGAAGGAACACACCAACTTTGAAGCCTTGTTTACAAACACACTACAGAGATGTCAAATAGCTGTAGCAACGCCAGCTCTCCAAGCGGTTACTTTTCACATTGCAGTGAACAGAAGACTAACGACTTTTATGATCAAATCCAGGGCCTCGCCGTAGGTCACGGCACAGACGTAGGCATATAAAGAACCATTCTTACTGTGGCCCATGCGTGTACCCTCTGCTATGCATTTCATAGTCGTTTGCAGATTATTGATGAAGGTGTAGAACAGTCTTCTACAGAGCAGCGATAACACTGCAGCACTGGCGTAAGAAACGTACAAAATGGCGTTGTGTGAACTTTTGTGAAAGAAGCGGTAAGCAGCCGCACCTAATCTACCTTAACTGTCATGGCTCTTCTTTCACCGAACGGATTATTGTTAGTTATTATGATGCTTCATATTAAGTTTCGTGCCGTATTCGTAGAGTTTGCAATGAAATAATCAGTCGCTGAGTATGTTACTTCTGCTGCACTTTTACATACTGTGGCATACGAAATGTGGCTAACTTACCGAAATTATTTTTAAAGCTGAAAGTTGTCTTCTATGTAAAATTTCGAAGATTACATTGGTAATTCGGACAACTGATGACGAAGTGAACTTTGGCACAACCTGAATATAGCGACCGTTTCAAAAATACGCACCTCAAGGTCATCTCACTGTCTTACAGCACTGATAGTGGTAATTTCAAATCTTAGTAACAATTCCGATAAAATATTATACATCACTACTACGAAAGAAAACAACGTTAAAAGAAATTCTGAAGAAAAGTAAATTTTTACTTGAACCTGTTGATAAAACTGAACCACTGACACATTTGGACGAAAGAAATATATGAACATTCAGAAAGTTTATAAATTTATGCGAAACATAGTTTTATCCTGAAAACATAAAAGTATTCCGAGATAAAAAATGAAACACTATAAGAGGTGTGAAACTGTTACGCCTGTATAAAGAAAAATAGCGTCCCTGATGAATTTGTTTTCTGTTCGACCTTGTTGAACCTTCCAGCGACAAAGCTAAGAAAACTATAAAATTAATTTGGTAACACCTAATGCATCAATATGATTATATTATGTGTCACCTATGAACGCATTTTATCTACGAGAGCGTACTTGCGTGGCGCCGCCACAATATGAGTTTCGACGGCTCGCCTTAATTTTTAAGACAACCGAGAATATTCCCTATCTTCCGAAAACTTTTAATTTGTTGCTCTTACTGACCCTTCGGCTCTACACAGATCACTCAAAACACCGATATACACTGATGTCAAAAACTAAAGCAACAAACTGCTATTTCCCGTCCAATGGCTAATTCATAATATAACCGTACAACCTGTCAACCGATGTCTTTACGGTCGTGTTCTGCAAGGAAGACGGCATTCCGATCAACGGACGAACACACCAGCAATGACGTCAGGGCACCTGTCAAGCGGGGTAGTGTTTTTTCTCGGTAGTCTCACATTCACAATCGCTGTGTACATAGTCACAGACGATGCAATATGGCACAGAGAAGCCTACTGACTCTGCGTTGGAGGGTCGCAGGAAGAATGTAAGGAGAAGAGTCGCTAACTGATGTGGCCCGATGGCTTAATGTGAATCATTCTGTTGTTTCTCGGATGAGGCGACAGTGTATAGGGACCGAAACTGTATCCCGGAGACCAGAACAGGGGCGGCCACATGTCACATCGGAAAGAGTGGACCGTTATTTGGCTGTAAGGGCGCGATGGTACCGCCTTAGTATTGCAGTCCGCAGCTCGCGGTCGTGCGGTAGCGTTCTCGCTTCCCACGCTCGGGTTCCCGGGTTCGATTCCCGGCGGGGTCAGGGATTTTCTCTGCTTCGTGATGGCTGGGTGTTGTGTGATGTCCTTAGGTTAGTTGGGTTTAAGTAGTTCTAAGTTCTAGGGGACTGATGACCATAGATGTTAAGTCCCATAGTGCTCAGAGCCATTTGAAGTATTGCACTGCAACTGGCATCTGACCTCACAGCATTTCCTAGACGTATTGTATCGAGGCAAACGGTGTACAGAAGGCTTCAGCGGATGGCCTTTATTGTTCCAGACCTGTTGCCGGTTTACCTCTGGCGCGTCTTCACAAAAGGGAATGTCTACGGTGGAGCCGTCAACATGCCACGTCGACGGTCGAACGGTGGGCCACTGTTCTTTTCACGGATGAGTCCCGATTTGGTCTAGAGAGTGATTTCGACGAATTCGCATCTGGAGGGCACGTGGAATACGATTTCGGGACCCAAACATTGTGGAAAAAGACCGATATCGAGCAGGATCCCTAATGGTGTGGGCAGGGATTATGTTGACCAATCGAACACCTCTTCATAAAATTGTACAGGTGAATCAGCAAAATTCAAAGGTGAATCAGCAAAATTCAACTAATTTCAGGTATCGTGAGGTGAACTTGGGATCTCATGTGCGGTTGTTGTGGGCTGCTATGGGCTCAGATTTCCTATTGATGGACGATAATGCTCGAGCTCATAGAGCATGGGTGGTTGATGTTTTTTTTTTTTCAGAAGCGGAAGATATTGCACGCATGGCGGGGCCTGCTCGCTCTCCCGATTTGAATCCCATAGAGTATGTCTGGGGTGTACTAGGGAGATGGGTTGCATCACGCCAGCATCCACCAACCACTCTCCAAGACTTGTGAGCAGCTCTGCAGGAAGAATGGGCGTTATTGCCTCCACTTAAGATTCGTGACTACATTTACAGCACGCCCCCTCGCTGTCAGGCCCACACTGGTACCACAGGTGGTCACAGCCCATACTGAGCTCATCAGCCAGCTGTCAGAATGTGTGTGTAAATCCGTAAAGTTGGAAAAAAGACGAAGAACATTTTTGTCTACCGTTATGCTTGTTGCAGTCGATTACGTTCTCTATTCTTTACATTGTTTCTACTCTGCTATCACCTGTTTATATTGTTTTGTGCCAAAATAAACGCAACCTTGCAAAATTTCCTTTTGTTGTTTAATTTTGGATATCAGTGTACACTACACAAAAGGAACTGCAGATACTATCAGGCCACTACATCAACTGAAGTCGAGCAAAATTATTTGTACGTATGGTTCTTTCAAACCCAAGCTTTATCCAGCTATACTAGAAGACCGGAGGTCTTTCAGATCAACCTGTATTTTTCTAGCTGTCGGATACTCTCCTCTGTCGTATCTGAGTATAGTTCTACGCACAAAGTTTCTGCAAAAATCGTCAATTTCCGTAGATTTCCTTTTCATCTATATTCCTTTCTTGCAGAATCAAAACACATGCTCACGCCTACTGAATCTGCCAATGTTACTGCACTGTTAATATGGGATACAATCGATTCCAAAATACCACGCTATTTTGTTTCATTTTATGAACTTGTATGGTTTCTTCACTGTTAGGTGGATCAGCAAAAATCTTTAGCACATTCGATTTGAAAATTTTAGACTGTCTTCGAATGTGTTTTCGCCCTTTACGCACACCGAATGGGGTAGCACTAAAAGTAGCCCCTTGTTTCATTTCACTCATTACCGAAGACATGTCAATGAATCGTTCCACAGAAGGCTGAAAACACGATATCTTACAGAAACATTGAACATAGTTGGCACTGACCCACTGGAATATTGTAACAGCGTGGCAACAAAGCTACAGGTATGAGGCGGCCGTATCACAGCGCTTACGCCTGTGTAGACTGCCGGCAGCAGTGGGGGCCTTGAGGTGTCTAGTTTCGTGACAGCCACTTCAGAAGACGGGATCTGCTGATAGCACACATTCCGAGGCATCAAGGAATAGTCAAGTGTCGTAATTAGGGGGCGGGTGGTGGTATGGGATCGCCAAGGCTCTAATGCACTAGGCAGGAGCAAATACATGACGCTAAAGCGATGTGACATCTGATTGGCTTTAACAGCTGGTTTGTGAGTCTATTTATTATTTTTTCATTCAGTCTGTTTTCTATGTAGAATAAAACAACCGAATGCAACTTATCTCTGCGGCTAGGTCAGCCATATCACTGTTTTTCACTCAGGTTTACGTGGTTTCGCATGTGACAACCGACTGACAGGTCTCTGACAGTTACATCTGTTAATGTCATCACTCAACTCTCGTTTTGAGTTATCTCTCACTTTTTCAACCTTTATGGTTATATATGAACGATGAATAGGGTTGCCAAAATCTTTGTGTATTATAACGTATCTATCTACGAGGAGAGATGAAGAAAAAGCACATTTCCACAAATATTAGGTTGTTGAGGGAAAATGTCATTCTACATATTCCCATTAAGGAACTGTCAGCAGACAATTCATCACTGGATATAACTATGCGAGCTGTGAATGCCAACAGATGCGCTCTGGGTAATTTCATATTAGCGGAAAATTACTGATTACATTAACCCCTCTCCCCACTCATCATCATCATCATCATCATCATCATCATCATCAGGCAGAATGAAATTTTCACTCTGCAGTGGAGTGTGCGCTGATATGAAACTTCCTGGCAGATTAAAACTGTGTGCCAGACCGAGCCCAGAACTCGGGACCTTTGCTTTTTGCGGGCAAGTGCTCTACCAAGCGAGCTACCCAAGCACGACTCACAAGCACTTGCTCGCGAAAGGCAAAGGTCCCGAGTTCGAGTCTAGGTCCGGCACACAGTTTTTTAATCTGCCAGGAAGTTTCACCACCAGGCTGCGCAGAATGGAGAGCAGCCAGACTGCTGATCGACCAGGAGAGCAGCTGAAGGTAGGAGATTGCGACAGCTTGCTGGTAAGAGAGGACTAGTCAGCGGACACCCGCGCCACATCTCTCTGCTTCTGCTGAACTGGACGGCATCGCAGGTCCCGTGAAACACGTCGCCCCCAGTAGGCCTGAGGGAGGCGAACAACGTGGTGTTTAGTTACGGTGATGGTTTAACTGTGAATCTCAAGTGTCAATATATGAATGTGAATAGTACTTCTACAAACATGAGAAATGCTACACCCGCTACTTTTCGAAGGTTGTAATACGTAAACAGATTTATATGACTCAGTTTGATTTGTACAAAGGGCGTTCAAAAAGTTTTGGACAGTAGTCTCCAATTTTTTAATTGGAATGAAATTTTTTCGAACATACTACGAACATTTAGCTATAAGTTGGTGTATAAAAGTATTTTCTTTTAATTACAGGTGAACCGTAATGGACCGTGAAGTATATGTCAGGTTGTGACAACGGTCGGTGATGGAGTTCCTCTTCAAGACCGGCGATGACTGTGCCACCTCGATTCACAGGAAGTTGCTCCCTGTTTATGGGGAGGACACAGTGGATCGCAGCAGAGTCCAGCGGTGATTGCAGATGTTTAAAGAAGGTGATTTCTCTCTACTGGAAAATCCACGATGTGGTAGACCATCGATGGCAATGAATGAGGTGAATAAGGAGACCACTGATTAAATTATCCAAAATGACAGATGTGTGACGACACGACAGCTTGCTGAAACGACTCGTTTGTCATTGGGTAGAGTGGTATTAGTGGTACAGTCATTAGGGTACAGAAAAATCTGTGCACGTTGGGTGCCTGGATTATTGACAAGAGAAATGAAAACGATGAGGAAGAATGTGTGCGAGGGTCTCATGAAGACCTTTGCAGAAGAGTGGAAACAGTGTTTTGATGGTGTCATTACCCAGGACGAAACATGGTTGTTTCTGGTCAAACCTGAGAGCAAAACCCAATCCGTGGAGCGGCGTCATCCGGGTTCCCCTCCCAAGAAGAAACCAAGACTTTCATGAACAGCAGGTCGAAAGGTGATGGCCTCCTCCTTCTGGGATCAGTATGGTGTTACTCTCATTGACTTTTTGGAACCTGGATCCACAATTAACCGGGACCGTTACTGTTTGACATTGGACAAGTTGCGACGTGCCATCAAGACTCACAGACCACAGATTCAGGGTCAGATCATCAGACTACACCACGACAATGCCAAACCCCATACAACACTTATGACGCAGGAGAAAATCAGGAAAATGGGTCGGACAATTGTGTCGCATCCTACGTATAGTCCGAATTGTGCTCCGTCTGATTTTTACCTCTTTGGTCGTCTAAAGGCCCACCGGCGCGGTAAAACATTTGATAGTGAGAAAGACTATTTCTTGTGTCAAGCGATGGTGTAAAATTCGAGCACCAGAATTTTACCAAAGTGCATTCGCATCTTGGAAACAACGTTGGGCCAGATGCGTCATAGCTGATGGAGGTTACACTGAGTAGGCTCAATGTATAGCTAAATGTTCCAAGAATGTTGACAAAAATTTCATTCTCCTCCTGCAACAAATAAAAAAAAATTAGAGACGACTGTGTAAAACTCTCTGAACGCCCTTTGTGCATATGTAGCCGTCTGGTAGCTAGTAGTCTCATTTTCCGAACCTTTGATACAAATAAATGGCTGAATAAATGTTTAAGAGCTAGATTCAAATTGTTTTGAATTAATGGACATTACACCTTTCCAGTAAAACAGAATATAAACAGTCGCCAAAATTAGTTAAAATTCCTTTCTTTTTCATGTACTGTTAAGAGAACTTTTGTGCCCAACTTAGTAGCCCCAACAATGTTTGAACTAAAATAACTACGTGTTAACTGCATCTAGAACCATTTAAGCCACAATAATAAATTAATCCGTTTTAAATCGTGAAAATGAGAATTCTTACATTCAGTGCATAGTTAAATGATTACGTATAATGTTTACTTTAATTGAACCATATCGCTGTGTCTAGTCTGATTTTACTTGAGAAGATAGAATGTGCAATTCAGTTACAGTGCAAAACTGCAGTGAACTGGGTTGACAGTTTCCATTTGGTTGCTCCCACAGACTGGTTTCAGTCAGAAGACATTAATGAAGAATAATCAAATCGATGTGCAAAACTATAACTGAATCCAACAAACGACATACTAGATTTTTTTGCATTAGACTTCTCATCACTATGTAGGCGTGCGTGCCCACAGAAATTTTTCCAGGGTGAGGGGGGAAGGGATGCTATAGGAAGAAAAACTGATACTTTTGAAGTACATAAGCTCATCGGCTTCGAGACATGTCAAGCCATAAGAACTCAATTTTACAGGTGAAACAAAAAACTTGCTGCCATCACCACTGTAGCATAACTTATGGCTGCAGTAGTTCTGCAGAGATAGAAAGGCTAGCACAGGATGTGCCAGTGTGGAGAGTTGCATCAATTCATTCTTCAGACTGAAGATCATAACAGTGGTGGTGGTGGCGGACGCAGTGGCAGGATAGTAGTGATAGAGGCAGTGGTGATGGAATGGTGGTGGTGGTGGTGGTGGTGGTGGTGGTGGTGGTGGTGGTGGTGTCAGTCTGTGGATCACTAATAGGTAGCATAAGGGATATGTTATGTCTGTTCAAGAACAAAAAATGTAATTAACATATTGACATTTACATACTAACAGGTCTAGTTTAACAAGAATCTAGGGCAGGTAGCCTACCATGGTCTTATACCAGAAATATACTGTTATTTGTCATTAATTCAAGGAAACCACAGAAAACCTCAGAAAGTCTGGATGGAAATTAGAGCCCCTGTCCTCTACACAGTCAGCCTATAAACAGCGCAATCTCTTTCGGTTTATGGTCACCTGTGTACAGTGTACATTTCTGAACAAAACACGCGCGCGCGCACACACACACACACACACACACACACACACACACACACACACACACACACACACACAACTCACCACCCTCGGCCTATGCATGTTCCCCACAGCCCTAAAAAAACGCTAAAACTCAAAAATTCTCAAGGACACACTTCCACCAGAAATACTCATCTAAATATGAGCTTGCAGGTTGGAAGAGCGCCTCTTGCCCCTCCATATCGCTGAATTAATCGCCCCCCCCCCCAAAAAAAACCTGTCATATTAGTACCAGCCCCAGTGTCACAATCCTGAAACTCAATTCTCTAAACCCCTACAGCACGGAAATGCATCAGTCATTACAGTACTACCCTCCTCAATACATTCCTCAATCAGCCCCACTAGTTCCCTCTTACTACAAACCTGCAAAACCCTAAAAGCACAATCAGCATCCCCCCCCCCCCACACACACACACACAAACAAACCAACCCGAGAACTGCCCGCCCGTACTTCCTCTTACCAAAATGTGATTCGTAAGTTTCAACAACAGCCGTCGGCCCACCCGGCTTTCCCTTACACTTCACGCACTCCGAACAAACCTCACCACAAAAAGAAGACCACTCCAAAACAGTTCTCTCACTCACACCAGTCTCTTGCGCACAAGAACTTATACGGGACCGATAGCAAAAGTAATAAGCAAGAAAGCAAGCAAGACAATCTCCAGTATGGCCAACCTAGATTTTTCGAATCAGGTACCACGTCTTATAGATGGATCAACTACGAGCCGCCGAAAATCTCGTCAACCACATGTTGTGCTCACAAACGTGACACCTAACATTCAGCAATTAGACCGAAAACCTGTACAAACTGTATGACGGACATCATATCATCACCATTCGTAAAACTTAACGATACACTCGTAAACTCCCGTCATATCCATACCCAGCCCAAAAAAATTAATTTCTTTCCGCACAACAAATACCAAACTAGTCAGACATAACAAAAACGCCAAAAACATAAACAAAACAACTAATAATTCAAAGAAAATACTACCACAACCCACTTCACAGGACCAACTACCCAGGCTCAAAATACGTTAGCACAATGACAACCAAAACTAAAAAAAAATGGCTCTGAGCACTATGGGACTTAACATCTGAGGTCAACAATCCCTTAGGACTTAGAACTACTTAAGCCTAACTAACCTAAGGACATCACACACGTCCATGCCTGACGCAGGATTCGAACCTGCGACAGTAGCGGTCGCGCGGTTCCAGCCTGAAGTGCCTAGAACTGCTCGGCCACTCCGGCCAGCAACCAAAACTCAGATGGACCAAATACCAAGCTTTAAACTCAGCAGCTCAACATCCACCACCACCACCACCACCACCACCACCACCACCAAATACAACACATCTACAAACACTACAAACCCAAAAACACCTCGCCATAGTGACGTCACACACAACATTATTACATCATGGATCAAAGCAAATGGGTGGATTCGGACGCTTCCGTAGACTCCCTAATTCAGTAAGAGTCATGGAATAAAAATTCAAAAAAATTTGGGTTTTCTACCGGATCTCGTTTTGTGAGAGGTGGTAATACGTATTTGGAACATATGGAGAAGTAAAAATACACCTGCTGAAGTCGGCCGCATATTGTAGTACATACTATGACACGAAAATTTCCTCGCAAAGGCAGCTCTTAAATGAAAAATGGCGCAATTCGTAACATAATGTGTGTTTTTAAACTTTAACAGAACAACAGTCGACCATCAGCTGGGCAAGACATCTCAGTTACGCATAAAATGTATGTAAGTAATAGTAAATACCACGTACGTTCAAGTACAGTTTGTTGTAGTTTTACATATCGTAAAGCAATGGCCACCGATTTTTCGGAGAGAAGTCAGGCATCGATTCATAATTCTTCATATTGTTTCCCCAATACGAAATCAACATCGTACATCGAATTAAAATAATTGCTGGTCGTTTCTGTAAATGAACCTGTTTCTCATTTCGAGGAACCTGCATTGTGAACGTACCCTTAAGTTTTAAGTACATATGTCTTTCTAAATTAATATCACGTCCGCACTAACTTCTTCTCCAAAAAAAGTTAATTATAGTTGATACCTTTTTTTCAGTTTTCCACAGATAAATTGAGTCCTTCCCTCTTCCGTTTCCGATATGAAATGACAACACAACTCAACAAGATGAAGAAAAAGTTTTTCTGCCACGGGAACACACTTTCTCTGCAAGATGATTCTGTTCTTCCAACCCAAGAATCCAGACCTAATTTCATAAATCTTTTTGCAAGTGATGTGCATGCTTTCGTCAACATACGTATTATACCTCTTTGGCAAAATGGTACAGTCTCACAACAAAAGTTACAAAGGTTATCATAGAGATCAAAATTACCACACAAGGGAATCGAAGGAAAATGATGTGACATACCTTGTAACTATCTTGTCATGCTTTGCCTCAGGAGTGCGTCTTCGTTAGATACAACAGCAGTCTGGCAACACAGCGGCACGCCATTTTTGTTGATATCGTGTGGCAGGAGAAACGATACTCGCAGTCGAACGGTCCCGAGACTCCTCGATAAGGCGCAGAGTTCGATACGTCGTGGACAACAGAATGAAGCAGCATTAAATACTGCCCCCTACGTATACAATACTAATAATTTTAGCATCTGAACAAATTTGCAAGGAAATTTGTCATTCGGAATACAACAAGCGACATTCCTTAACTGTTCGTTCCTTTGTAGGAATTCGTAAAACGTTTACTGAACATACAACACGCGTAATTTATATTAATGGAAAATGAACCGTGGCATTCAGCCGCAATTTACATTCTGATAAGGCTGCCATTAGGCCTACGTCTTTACTGTATCGTAGTAGTCCGTCATGAAAGTCTTCTCCACACTATAACGGAAGGCCTTGTGGAGGGCAAAAGGGCAAGAGGCAGACCTAGAAGAAAGTACATAAGCCAGATAATGCAGGACCTAGGATGCGGAAGTTTCACGGAATTGAAGAGGCTGGCCGACAATCGCACTGAATGGAGAGCTGCTGCAAATCAATCTTAGGATTGGCAACTTAAGAAGAAGAAGTAGTCCGTAATATTTTGACCTGTGTGGTACTACGACATCAACATCGTTATGTGCATCCTCTACTACATTTCAAAAGGAATGAAAATAAAGACCCAAGTCTATCACCGAAGAAGCATAAGAAAAAGAATACGATGATGATGAAAAGAAAAAAACATCCCCATATAGTTGTGGTTAGTCCTATAAAACACGACGAATATTTGCGAAGATACGGCTCACGCTGAACAAGCAAACGTGACAGTCCATGTCGAAGGATGGTGTCGGCAAGATTGTTTTCTTGAACGATACTGCTGTCTAAGCTTTGTGCATCAAATTCAGCTTTGTTGTATCATTATTCTTTAAGATTATTTTTTATTGTCGAAATTTGTTCCTCAAAACGAACTTGCAAAATATCCGTGATGCTTCTTATCTAAAACCCGTAATTGTATTTTGCTTTTTGCTCATCTTTTCTGTCACTGAGTTTCACATGGCGGTCAACATTTCAGCCGTAGTTACTTTTATTTCTAATTAGCGCGACAGTAATTTCGATCACTGGGTCATTTTCGGGTCCAAAATTTAGTACGTAAGTACGCCACTCAGAAATTTAAGCATGCTATTGTATATTGAACATTTGTGGCAATTACTAAGTGAAGATAGTTTCCCAGGCCAAAAATGTTGGCCTTCAAACAGTATTATACAATTGTGACCCGGAACAGGAAGAAATAACATTTCATTTCGATATTAGGATCTGTAACGATTTGCCAAGTCGGTTGTAAATGAATATAAAGGTCCTCCTTCACACACTAGAAAAACATGTAAGAAAGTTAACAGTTTTAGTGAGGATCAGTTAAAATTTTTGTTTTTGTACTGCCTCGTGCGCCATTTAGTACTGGGCTGAAGAAAGCTTACTTTTCCGTCATTTGCGCATTTAAACAGGTATATTCGGGCATGTTGACATGCTGTTTGGCAGAGAGCACTGAACAGCACCTTACATTTGAATATACTGTTCATTTCAGTCAATGCTCACAAATCGTTCAATAGCTATACTGGTTTCTACTGTCTACTCATTATGAATAGACCCTCATCCGCCTGTGCTGTTTATATTTCTACATTTCCCTGGTTCACAGACATGAAAATCTTTTGAAACTACTGTTACGTGATGGTACTATTGTCTATAGTATTCCCTGCATGTGACTTTCGGATTGAGGCATCCGCAGTTTGTATTCGGTGTTAGTCATGTGTGCTAATCAACAATTTTAAGGTTTCTTTTCGGCTTTGATTCATTCAAAATTAATTAAAAATGGGAATGTGTCCCAAAACACTGACACAGGCCCAAATTTTTATGGTCATTTCCGTAACTGCCTCATCAATTATAATGTTAAGGAGGTCGAATGGAAGACAGTTTCAGAATTTTCCTGAGGTGCAAAATAATATACCAAACTACACACAACAATTTCCTTGAAGATGGAGACTCAAAGGTTTCTGAAGTAAAAGAAGCAAAAATGTATGGGAAGCTAAAGCGGTCATCAATCGGAAGGTTGGTTTTGTCACACAGTGCTTTACTAGCTATGGGTCCACTAAAGATGATGCGCCCTTTCTTTCCTCCGACCTTGGAACTAACCTACCCAACCAGTAACAGTAGGACCTATATATTAATTTGGACTCACAACCAAGATGCAAGTCTGCGTTTTGCACATTAAAAAGCAGTGTTATAGGTGACAAAAATGAAAAAAGACATAAAAACTGAATCGGACGCCAGACCTTTGGATCCGGAGTTTGCGATTTAACCGCTTCAAATGAATGGATACACAGAATTGGAAGTTAAAATATTATGGACATTTGTAGAAAAGTTCGGGAATACGGGTATGAAAACTCAAAAAAGGGTCTGGGAAGCAGGAAATACTTCACAAGACGTCACTGGAGCGTATTTGAAGGCAGCTAGGTCACTGGAGTTCAGCTTTGTTTCAGTGTCTTCAAATGTTGCGGCATTCCCTGAAAGACTGTCACTAATTTTGCACAGTGTAGAATATCCAGGATTCCGTTGGAGAACACTTAGCAATTTGGTTTTCACTTTGTCAGCCACATGACCACGAGCTCGACCCAACTCACTCTGCACATGTTGCACAATACTCAGGGCCTCACATAGCTGAGTGCCAACAGCTTCCAGTCGTTTGATGGCTTTTGATCTCACTGAAAAACTGGGGTCGATGTATGCCAAGTTTCGAGACAACGTATGTGTAAAAACGTCTTTCACAATTTTTATAGCACTTGATTCATCGTTATCAAGCTCACAGAAGATTGTCTTTATTTGGGTGTAGATGGTGCAGTAATACTCAGCAGCATTCAGCCAAGAACACCATTGTGTAAGAACAAGTTTAGGTGGGAGGGGCGCTGAAGGTGCTTGTTCCTTAAATTTCTGCACCCGTACCGGAGCCTTCAAATAGATTTTCTTGCCACAAGAAATTAATTTGTCCTCGTCAGGGTAATTTGATCGCACCTCTTCGGCAACTCTGTGCAACGCATGCGCAAGGCAAGTGGCGTACACCATGCTGGGGTAGAGAATCTGAAGCCCTTTGGCTGCTTTAGCCATATATGAAGCACCATCTGTTGCAAGAAGCAAAACGTTGCCTCTTTTCACACTATCCGGCCAACAGTAGCTTCAGAGAGTTGTCAAACAAAATAGCAATCGTCGAATTGTTTACTCTATCGAGAGCTTCACACGTTAGTGGGAACATATCTCCAGGGCCATCAACTTTTAGAACACCAGCAACAACATTTGCAATATATCGCCCACTAATATCCGTAGTTTCATCTAGCGACAGCCAGATCTTTTGCTCAGCAATAGTAATTCGTATTTTGTTGAACACATCATTGTAGCATACGGATAAATAGTTCTTTCTCAGTGTAGATTCATCTGGAACTGGATGTGTTGTGTACTTCTCCAAGAACCGTCTGAAGCGTGGATTCTTCAGCTTTTCCAATGGGATGTTGGAGGAAACCATCATCTCATACAAATCCTTGCAGAATGATTGCACGGCTGACGATTGACCTGTCTACTCAAATAAAAGAGTTTGCCTGCTGTTATTTTCAGCACTTAGTTTCACACAACTGCTGTGTTTAGCGGTATTACAGTGTTGTTCCACATGAAAGCGCTTTTCTGCACTAACTTTAACTTCACACAGTTTACAAAATACGAGGCGTGTTTTTTAAGTAAGTACCGTTTTGAAATTTACAAAAAGACGTGCTAAGATATCTCAATAACTTTATTTTTACATGAAAGCCTCTACCTTAATCTACGCACTGACGCCATTACAGTCTGATTCTTCCTTGTTTACGTTGCGTACTGAATGGTTAAAATGCCTCCGATACTCGTTGAGACCCGCCGACCGTAAAGTACGGGCTGTTATAAGATTTCTCAGTGCTAAAGGCCTAAAAGCGATCGATATTCATCGTGAGATCTGTGCAGTTTACGGAGGAAAAATTATGAGTGTTGGAATGGTAAGAAAGTGGGCGAGAGCATTTAAAGATGGCCGCACAAATGTGCATGATGAACAACGAAGTGGGCGTCCTTCGGTCGTTAATGAAAGTTTGGTGCAGGAAGTGGACAATAAGGTGAGAGAAAACAGACGCTTTACGATTTCCTCCTTGCGGGATGACTTTCCTAATGTTTCTCGTAGTGTTTTGTATGGCACTGTGACCGAGCACTTCACAATTATCGAAAATTGTGCGCACGTTGAGTACCGAAAATGTTGACGGATGTGCACAAAACCAAAAGTTTAGACAGTACATTGACTTTCCTTGAGCGGTACCACAACGACGATGATGATTTCTTAAGCCAAATTGTTACGGGCGATGAAACATGGGTGGCCTACGTCACACCAGAATCAAAGCAACAGTCCATGGAAGTTGAGCAAGGGCATCGTTTTGCCGAAAGACACTGCCCGTCCGCATGTGACGAATCAGACCAAAGATCTCATCACATCTTTTCGATGGGAAACTCTAGATCATCATCCGTACAGCCCCGATCTTACGCCCAGTGACTACCATCTGTTCCTGCATTTGAAGAAACACCTGGGCGGTCAGCGTCTTCAAGACGATGACGAAGTCAAAACAGTGGTGATGCAGTGGTTAACTAGTCAGGCGGCAGACTTCTATGAGGAGGGCATTCAAAAACTGGTACAACGTTATGACAAGTGCCTCAATATTGACGGAAATTATATAGAAAAGTAGATTAAGGCACAAGCTTTCATGTAAAAATAAAATTATTGAGATATCTTGCATGTCTTTTTTTTTTAATTTCAAAACGGTACCTACTTAAAAAACATGCCTCGTAATATTTTACCATCAGTACCAAAGAACTTCTCTCCAAATTCTCGAACATATCCTCGCATCTAAATCTCCATCTAAATCCATACTCCGCAAGCCACCTGACGGTGTGTGGCGGAGGGTACCTTGAGTACCTCTATCGGTTCTCCCTTCTAGTCCAGTCTCGTATTGTTCGTGGAAAGAAGGATTGTCGGTATGCCTGTGTGTGGGCTCTAATCTCTCTGATCTTATCCTCACGGTCTCTTCGCGAGATGTACGTAGGAGGGAGCAATATACTGCTTGACTCCTCGGTGAAGGTATGTTCTCGAAACTTCAACAAAAGCCAATACCGAGCTACTGAGCGTCTCTCCTGCAGAGTCTTTCACTGGAGTTTATCTATCATCTCCGTAACGCTTTTGCGATTACTAAATGATCCTGTAACGAAGCGCGCTGCTCTCCGTTGGATCTTCTCTATCTCTTCTATCAACCCTATCTTGTACGGATCCCACACTGCTGAGCAGTATTCAACCAGTGGGCGAACAAGCGTACTGTAACCTACTTCCTTTGTTTTCGGATTGCATTTCCTTAGGATTCTTCCAATGAATCTCAGTCTGGCATCTCCTTTACCGACGATCAAATTTATATAATCATTCCGTTTTAAATCACTCCTAATGCCTACTCCCAGATAATTTATGGAATTAACTGCTTGCAGTTGCTGATCTGCTATACTGTAGCTATATTATAAGGGATCTTTCTTTCTATGTATTCGCAGCACATTACACTTGTCTACATTGAGATTCAATTTCCATTCCCTGCACCATGCGTCAATTCGCTGCAGATCCTCCTGCATATCAGTACAATTTTCCATTGTTACAACCTCTCGATATACCACAGCATCATCCGCTAAAAGCCTCAGTGAACTTCCGATGTCATCCACAAGGTCATTTATGTATACTGTGAATAGCAACGGTCCTACGACACTCCCCTGCGGCACACCTGAAATCACTCTTACTTCGGAAGACTTCTCTCCATTGAGAATGACGTGCTGCGTTCTGTTATCTAGGAACTCTTCAATCCAATCACACAATTGGTCTGATAGTCCATATGCTCTTACTTTGTTCATTAAACGACTGTGGGGAACTGTATTTAACGCCTCGCGGAAGTCAAGAAACACGGCATCTACCTGGGAACCCGTGTCTATGGCCCTCTGAGTCTCGTGGACGAATAGCGCGAGCTGGGTTTCACACGATCGTCTTTTTCGAAACTCATGCTGATTCCTACAGAGTAGATTTCTAGTCTCCAGAAGAGTCATTATACGCGAACATAATATGTGTACCAAATTCTATAACTGATAGACGTTAGAGATATAGGTCTACAGTTCTGCACATCTGTTCGACGTCCCTTCTTGAAAACGGGGATGACCTGTGCCCTTTTCCAATCCTTTGGAACGCTACGCTCTTCTATAGACCTACAGTACACCGATGCAAGAAGTGGGGCAAGTTCCTTCGCGTAGTCTGTGTAAAATCGAACTGGTATCCCATCAAGTCCAGCGGCCTTTCCTCTTTTGAGCGATTTTAATTGTTTCTCTATCCCTCTGTCGTGTATTTCGATATCTACCATTTTGTCATCTGTGCGACAATCTAGAGAAGGAACTACAGTGCAGTCTTCCTCTGTGAAAGAGCTTTGGAAAAGGACATTTAGTATTTTGGCCTTTAGTCTGTCATCCTCTGTTTCAGTACCATTTTGGTCACAGAGTGGACATTTTGTTTTGATCCACCTACCGCTTTGACATAAGACCAAAATTTCTTAGCATTTTCTGCCAAGTCAGTACATAGAACTTTACTTTCGAAATCATTGAACGCCTCTCGTATAGCCCTCTTTTCTCAATACATTTCTCTTCGCGTAATTTTTGTTTGTCTGCAAGGCTTTGGCTATGTTTATGTTTGCTGTGAAGTTCCCTTTGCTTGCGCAGCAGTTTTCTAACTCGGTTGTTGTACCACGGTGGCTCTTTTCCATCTCTTACGATCTTGCTTGGTACATACTCATCTAACGCATATTGTACGATGGTTTTGAAGTCTGTCCACTGAGCCTCAACACTATCTGTACTTGAGACAAAACTTTTGTGTTGAGCTATCAGGTACTCTGAAATCTGCTTTTTGTCACTTTTGCTAAACAGAAAAATCTTCCTATCTTTCTTAATATTTCTATTTATGGCTCAGATCATCGATGCAGTAACCGCTTTATGATCGTTGATTCCCTGTTCTGCGTTAACTGTTTTGTAAGATGGCGAGAACTATGCCCCTTACATGAAGTCATTAAAGATCACCAACTCACGTTGAGTGAACAGTAGGGCTGAACAAAAATGACTGACAAGGCACAATGCATCTTGTAGAGGGTACAGTATGGACGTATTGGAATAATTAATGTTGGGTGATGGTTTTAAAGTAATTCGCACGACATGAAAACTTTGCGTAAATGCGTCGATTTACTGGAGGCTAGTTTATCCCAGAGAAGTATACAGAGTGACCGCGGCCAGGCTGGGGAGCGACGAAGGGAAGCAATAATAGGCAGCTTAGGACAGCTCAAACTCTGAGACAGTGGTAATGGGGTGAGGCCTCTAGCTGCCTTAAGGTGAAAGACAGTGAGGGGGGAGACGGGTGGGGGGTGGGTGGGTGACCCCATGCTGGTGTACCGTGAAGCAGACGGAGAACTTGTACGCCTGTGATAAATGTCCTTCGTCCCGTTTTCTGTGAAACATGCGAGAAAGCTGCACAAAGCTACAGTAGAGCGGTCACCAGAGGCCAAAATATGCGTGTTTGTGACTATAGCAACTTCACGCTGAATTCACGGTCCACAGAGTCTGAAGTAAATCGGGTGAAGAGCGACAGAATGAAATACTCCGGCCTCTGATGGGAACATAGGACCAAGGAATTTGAAGTACTCTGCTGGGAGTCAGAATTCTGGAAAACTTGGTGTTTGTGCAGACGCTAACCTTGATGGGTGGCCTGGGAGGAGCTATATAGCAGAAGTTGAGAAGAAGGGAAATTTTGTGGGAATTTGTTCACTTCCCAGAGCAGGCATTGGTCGGCGCTGGGAAGCGACGCATAATTAATGCGACTTGTGCTGCACTTGGCGTAAGTGATTTTGCTGGAGGGGAAACCGAGGTGAAGAGCGGACTGGGAGAAGTCCCCATAGCGGTCTTCCGTTCCCAGCTTGCCTAGAGTGCGGACATGGCGTTCTTTACTCAGCCTGCCTGAGAAAGAGTGAGCATCTCTGCAGTTTAGGGCTTAGCAAATGGCACGATTGAGCTTGGAGATAGGACGTTTTGGTGCAGCTATGTACTGACCAAGATAGCTAGGAGTGAATAGACGAGCGCAGCATTGAAGCACCACAAGGCCGCCGACGTCCACACAACGACGCCGCTCCGCCACGTTGTATTCGGTGTTATTGCGCCCGCTCCAGCCACTGATTAATTTGTTGTATCACGTCAGCAAAGTTTCCACGAGGGTTCAATGGGCCATGTATTGTAGAATTCTTCTCGCACTTCGCATTACGCCTGGGTCAGTCGATAGGAATTACTTTTGAGTTATCGCGCTTTACTCCACGCAAACGCAATTTATTACCACTGACAAGACTCTCCTATCAAGGAGAGTCTTGTAATGTGATGATTGCAGGACGGGAGTTAAAATAAATTTGTGCCAATCGACTGCATCTGTTTTTAATCAAGTAGTTGAAATCCCAAGTCACTTTCTTAATTAATTTTATGTTCAACTTTTGCATCTGGAGTCAATAGCTGAATTTCACATCACTGCGCACCCCTTTTTAATTAAAAGTGATCAATTCTGAATCAATTAATGTCAACACTGACACTGCAGTTCGATCAGGAGTCACAGGGCCTTATTACTTTTTTTTGCGTTATCCGATATTGCAGCAGTTTTGCACTCTCTGTTGATCTGTTGGTCAATTGGCTGGGGCGAACACACGCCAAAACCAGATAAGTGACGGGTGGGGTGTTACAGTCTCAAATAGTTCGGGTCTGTTTGTCACCAGAAGGTCTAATATGTTGTCGCCACTAGTCGGTTCTCTGTTTAACTGCTCAAGGTAGTTTTCAGATAAAGCACTTAAAAAAATTTCACTGGATTCTTTGTCCGTGCCACCCGTTATGAACGTTAGAGTCTCTCGACTTCACGCTGACGGAGCACTTTGCTTTAGGCATGTTGAACAAGGCAAAGGCTGTATTCAAACTGGTTACTGGCAACACCTGTGCGACTGCGATGATTATTACGGCAGAAGCCGCCTTTGTTGTCTCTGAGAGCGTATTGTCGACTGTGCGCAACAATGTTTTATGTTCGCGAAACGACTGTTGTGGTACACCGATTTTCTGCTACAGTCCTGGGAAATAAAGCTGTGTGCTAATTTATCTGTCTATCTTTCATAATAGCACGTTAAATATTGTCTCGTGAGCAACATACTCATTTTCTTATCCGTCTGTCCCGTAAGATACGAGAAAAACGGTATATGCATTTTTGGCAAAAGTTGACGGAAATATGACCTACTATATTAAACGTTAGCCGCAATGTGACCAATTTCTAAAATTTGTTGGAATATGATTTTATATGCACAATCAAAATACATTAAAATGCCTAGATTTGTGTATAAATTGTTCTAAAATTCATTCTACAGTTTAGAAAAAAATATGACTTGTCACTAAAATCAGGGCCCAACTCATAAGGCGCTAACCCAGGCGATGTACACTCCTGGAAATTGAAATAAGAACACCGTGAATTCATTGTCCCAGGAAGGGGAAACTTTATTGACACATTCCTGGGGTCAGATACATCACATCATCACACTGACAGAACCACAGGCACATAGACACAGGCAACAGAGCATGCACAATGTCGGCACTAGTACAGTGTATATCCACCTTTCGCAGCAATGCAGGCTGCTATTCTCCCATGGAGACGATCGTAGAGATGCTGGATGTAGTCCTGTGGAACGGCTTGCCATGCCATTTCCACCTGGCGCCTCAGTTGGACCAGCGTTCGTGCTGGACGTGCAGACCGCGTGAGACGACGCTTCATCCAGTCCCAAACATGCTCAATGGGGGACAGATCCGGAGATCTTGCTGGCCAGGGTAGTTGACTTACACCTTCTAGAGCACGTTGGGTGGCACGGGATGCATGCGGACGTGCATTGTCCTGTTGGAACAGCAAGTTCCCTTGCCGGTCTAGGAATGGTAGAACGATGGGTTCGATGACGGTTTGGATGTACCGTGCACTATTCAGTGTCCCCTCGACGGTCACCAGTGGTGTACGGCCAGTGTAGGAGATCGCTCCCCACACCATGATGCCGGGTGTTGGCCCTGTGTGCCTCGGTCGTATGCAGTCCTGATTGTGGCGCTCACCTGCACAGCGCCAAACACGCATACGACCATCATTGTCACCAAGGCAGAAGCGACTCTCATCGCTGAAGACGACACGTCTCCATTCGTCCCTCCATTCACGCCTGTCGCGACACCACTGGAGGCGGGCTGCACGATGTTGGGGCGTGAGCGGAAGACGGCCTAACGGTGTGCGGGACCGTAGCCCAGCTTCATGGAGACGGTTGCGAATGGTCCTCGCCGATACCCCAGGAGCAACAGTGTCCCTAATTTGCTGGGAAGTGGTGGTGCGGTCCCCTACGGCACTGCGTAGGATCCTACGGTCTTGGCGTGCATCCGTGCGTCGCTGCGGTCCGGTCCCAGGTCGACGGGCACGTGCACCTTCCGCCGACCACTGGCGACAACATCGATGGACTGTGGAGACCTCACGCCCCACGTGTTGAGCAATTCGGCAGTACGTCCACCCGGCCTCCCGCATGCCCACTATACGCCCTCGCTCAAAGTCCGTCAAATGCACATACGGTTCACGTCCACGCTGTCGCGGCATGCTACCAGTGTTAAAGACTGCGATGGAGCTCCGTATGCCACGGCAAACTGGCTGACACTGACGGCGGCGGTGCACAAATGCTGCGCAGCTAGCGCCATTCGACGGCCAACACCGCGGTTCCTGGTGTGTCCGCTGTGCCGTGCGTGTGATCATTGCTTGTACAGCCCTCTCGCAGTGTCCGGAGCAAGTATGGTGGGTCTGACACACCGGTGTCAATGTGTTCTTTTTTCCATTTCCAGGAGTGTAGCTTGCCTGAAAGGTTCTGAGTCATAGTGTAAGTTTCGAAAGTGGCTCATCAATGGGGGGAGTGTATATTACCTTAAACACTGATGACAAACATTCCACACGTCTTTGGAGAGCTAATGATAGAAGCCTTTTAGCAAAAGTTATGATCTTACGCAAACGTAAAATGAAACTTTGCGCCACAGTCTGCAAACGGGTATCAAAATCGGGTAACTAGGCGCTTCGAGTTCCTTTACCTAATTGCACGTTTCAGTGATTCAGCAACAAGCAAAACCAAAATAATAGTGGGATTAAGGACCGAAATTTTCGGGAACATGGTCACAGCATTCGTAACTGCTGAAAAGAAACGTCCTGCCAATGCAGACACATTTACCCTTAAACTGACAGAAAATTGAACTAAGAAGAGAACCAGGTTCGGTTTACAGCACAAGCAACAAAAGCCGCCGCTCGGTGTGCCAGAGGCATCACAGCTGTGATATTTTCTGTACAGGACGTACTAGCGGGCCCTTGCGGCGCCAACGTTTGCATACAGTGCGCATCACAATTAGGGATGTTCCGGGACCATCAAAGTATCGATACCTACTTACGTGAGTAGTAGTTGACAGTCGACCTGCAATACTTTTCTACGTATCGATACCCATCCTATCGATACTTTAATTTTTTATGCTAATCAATTAATGTAGATTGCATGTGATACTTTACTTGACTGCTCCTTTGTGTCGCCTAATAAATAACATTAAACACTTTTGTATCTTTATTGATAATACTTAACAAAGTCACCTTTCGGAAGGTTTCCTAAAACGAGCAATTCCTGCAAATATTTAGGAGACAACTTATTTCTATCCTGACTTATACAGTTGCAGCAGCTTTTGAAAGTAAACACTCACTAGGCGCAGATAACGCAAGGACGATAAGATACTGTTGGGCATATATGAACAAACACGAAAAAATGACTTCCATGTCTTCTCAATGTACAAATAGGATGATGTTGAAATATATTACAGGGTTTGACAAATGAAGAGACTCTTCGTCACGTTGATGTATTTCCTTTTTCTTTTTGAAGCCGTGTTTACGGAGTTTCCAAAAGTCGTATTCATGTGTTACAGTAGACGATGCGTCATGTTTCTCCGATTCCCTTGAGTTGCTTTATTGCTCATAAACCATACTTTCGGGGTTTGTATTGCTCGCCCGCGTGCTGCTGGATCCGGAAAATGTAGGTTTCTAAATCTTGGACGCAATCGAGTAGCAAATGAAGTATTACTTTTAAAGTAATGAAATTTGTCTCGTTTCAGAAGAAACCCGTACTGTAATGGAAAACCTTAAAATTTCCACCTTAGCGAAGAAAACATGTACGTGTAAACGTTTTTATGGAGTCAAGTCAGTATTTAATTTCTATGAATTTTGTAAAGAAGAATGCACAATACCGCAGAAAAAGACGAAGAACGGCGCTTCTACTGTCTGGAGCCTGTGAGCTCGCTCACTCTCTTGTCTGATGTTTTGCAGTGGACATGTAAGTTTTCCTCTGTACAAGGAATTGCTTCAATAACTGTAATATTCGATATATTGCCGTGTCTGTCATTTCAATTCCATCACCTACACCATTTCTTCTTAGGTAAATAATGTTCATTGTATTTTTAGATTTTTGTTTCAGGCTTCAAATAAGAGAGGTTGCTGACTCGTTCTCTCGTTACTTATTTCTTTAAATTGGACCAAAGCGTCCCTGAGATATTTCGTACCGAGCAATATTACATGATATTATCTTAAGAATTGTAGTATGTTTTAATCGGTCACCCACCGTCTAACAATCGTGTTGATCAATTTGCTCACTGGTCTGATACGAAAACACAGTTAGAGGGAGCTTTTAAGGTAAAACGTACCAAATGAATGTTAACTACCTCTTTCGCACTGAACGATAAGACGTATTGGATTTTATTTCCGGCTCCCATTTTTCATGGGCCCAGTTAGTTGAGTTTTTCCATCTCCAGGCGGTTAAATGTCAGGAGTTGAAACATTACCAGTTACGAAGTTACGATTTCAGTGGTAGCAAGTATCGAAATGATTTGATTTTTATAGTTCTCGTTATTGAAACGGAAGTATCAAATACTTCCACTTGTATCACAACATATCTAATCACAATTATTAACCAAACATGACATTGGTAAAGGTGTTAGTGGGAATAGGGGTGGGGTGGAAAGGGGAGGGGGGAGAGGATGTTGGAGAGGCAAATGATATGACGCTTGTGTGGAAGAATATTCTCGAAGCGGCCCTGGAGAGATCTTCTAAAAGAAAAGGCAACTAGATGTCACAGAATGAATAAGAATATAGTACTGCGCTATTATGACACAGTCCAGTTACTTTTTTTAATATAGTTTCTTCTGTTGTCAGTAACTTTCGTTTTTGCTGCCTAGGGTAGAGTTTACATGAATTATCTGTGATAAACAGCTAGAAATTTGCGTGTTTTTTTCCCTACTCACACTCATTAGAAAGAATGGAACAGTTTTGTTTAACTGGTAAAAACTCTGGGAATAATGCGAAGACGTACAATTTTTCCAATAATTCCTTCATATAGTTTCTTTTTCAAAATGGCTCTGAGCACTATGGGACTTACCTTCTGAGGTCATCAGTCCCCTACAACTTAGAACTACTTAAACCTAACTAACCTAAGGACATCACACACATCCACGCCCGAGGCAGAATTCGAACCTGCGACCGTAGCGGTAGCGTATTTTCTTTTTCTTTGGACATTTTGGAAAGAACGAAAACGAGAATATTCCACTCTTTCATTCCATATTTTGCTTTTTGTACGTACCTCTGCACTAACACAGTAACTCTTCCTGAAAAGTGTACCAAAGGTGTCTGCGGCAGTAACAAACACTGTGGTGGGTACAAGCTCAGCTAACATTTTAATCTCAAGGTCACCACCCACGCCGGAAAATTGTCACTCATCCACTGTGCAAGTACGGGAATCTTAATGAAGGTCAACCCACCCCCCTCTCCCACTGATCTAGGCGAATAGGATGAGTTAAAAATGGCGGGAAGCATTAAATTCCCCTCCCCTCCTCCGTTTCTCTCTAGTCCAATTGTGTGAGCCAAACCATTCGAAAGTGTAAATTTGTGGTGAGGTCTTAGGGGACTAAACTGCTGATGTCATCGGTCCCTAAGTTTACACATCACTTAATCTAACTTAAACTAATTTACACTAAGGGCGACACCCACACCCATGCCCGAGGGAGGACTCGAACCTCCGACAGACCGCGCGGCTAGCCCGCGTGGCACGCCATTCGACGTTTGTGAACCGTAGTGAAAAGATCGTCAGTGATCTGCCAAAACCCCCAGGCATCATGAAAAGAAACTGTTATTAATGTGTTATTAACCTCTTCCTCACATTACTGTACTAGTGTTGAAAAAACGCATTTTCTGTAAGCACTCCAACGTATGACTACCTCCCACTGTGTACAATTTGGGATTATTTGCTACTTTTTTTATCAATTTTCTCTCACTTTTGAAGGTCGTCAACCACACACATGTAAAAACTAAACTTTAATTGTTTCACTGTTACCACAGGGTGAGCTATTATATCAAATACACCAATATCGCACGTTAAACAATCAGCACAGTGTGACATTTTAACAAAGACACTGCTGTCCCACATCGCAACAAATGTTGTTGTTTCGGTCTTCAGTCCTGAGACTAGTTTGATGCAGCTCTCCATGCTACTCTATCCTGCGCAAGCTTCTTCATCTACCAGTACCTACTGCAACCTACATCCTTCTGAATCTGCTTACTGTATTCATCTCTTGGTCTCCCTCTACGATTTTTACCCTCCACGCTGCCCTCCAGTACTAAATTGGTGATACCTTGATGCCTCAGAACATGTCCTACCAACCGATCCCTTCTTCTAGTCAAGTTGTGCCACAAACTTCTCTTCTCCCCAATCCTATTCAACACCTCCTCATTAGTTATGTGACTACCCATCTAATCTTCAGCATTCTTCTGTAGCACCACATTTCGAAAGCTTCTATTCTCTTCTTGTCCAAACTATTTATCGTCCATGTTTCACTTCCATACATGGCTACACTCCATACAAATACTTTCAGAAACGACTTCCTGACACTTAAATCTATACTCGATGTTAACAAATTTCTCTTCTTCAGAAACGATTTACTTGCCATTGCCAGTCTACTTTTTATATCCTCTTTACTTCGACCATCATCAGTTATTTTACACCCTAAATAGCAAAACTCCTTTACCACTTTAAGTGTCTCATTTCCTAATCTAATTCCCTCAGCATCACCCGATTTAATTAGACTACATTCCATTATCCTCGTTTTGCTTTTGTTGATGTTCATCTTATATCCTCCCTTCAAGACACTATCCATTCCGTTCAACTGCTCTTCTAAGTCCTTTGCTGTCTCTGAAAGTATTACAATGTCATCGACGAACCTCAAAGTTGTTATTTCTTCTCCATGGATTTTAATACCTACTACCAATTTTTCTTTTATTTCCTTCACTGCTTGCTCAATATACAGACTGAATAACATCGGGGAGAGGCTACAATCCTGTCTCACTCCCTTCCCACCGCAACAAATATGGTCTCAGTAAGTACCAAGACTACGTCTCAGTATAACGAACTTATTCCTGCATTATTAGTGGGTTAAAAACACTAAGACTGCCTTAGAGGAGTCGGACACTAGAAGGTTACAGTACACTTGCAATTACGGCAGGAAATCTGAGTAGGAGCGTTTCCTCAGACAAGTTTGTTACAATAAAAAATACGCTAACTGCACTGTAAACAATTTCCCCCAGCTGCGCTGTGAGAAGATATTATACTTTTTTACCCATCTTCCTGTACTTTCTTTTTCCTTGTTTTATGCTTTATCTTCAAGATATATTGGAAGATTTATTTTAAGATAATTTTGTAACTGTTTCTTTTTCCAACTTTTTGCTTATGTCAAGCACTTTTCATAAATGAAACTGCTATTATAATTTTTTTCTGATGCTGTGTGCTCGCACGTTCATTAATATCTTTAAAGGCATTTTCCACGAACAGAATAATGTGAAGTTGTAATTTGGTGTGAAACTGTAAATCGTCGTATTCGGTGTAGTGCTGAGCAATGTAGAGCGCTGGAGAAACATACCGATAGGTCGGCAGATAAAAGCTTCAATAAAGAGTCTAGAGTGAGAACAGGTCACTGTCGTGCGGCATTGAATGCTACTGTGTGTCGTGGCCGATGTAAAATAACGGCTTGATCAGAGGGATTCCCTCGTGATTTCAATTTTTACCAATTTAATAGCACGTGGCATCGGAAATTTTATATTAAACTCCTTAACAAAGCTTTTTTTCTTCGAGGAAAGGTTATTTTTATTTTATGTTGGAAAAAAAGGTGCATTTGCGTGTAGACATAACAGCAATGTTCACACAAATGACAACACACCTCATCAACTGCCAACAGGACTACTTAAACTTTGTAGTCTGTCTGCTCTGCTCACAGAAACCGCTAAAATGTTATAAGTTGGATAAGAGTCGATCCAGCACATCTCACTGCAAGAAATTGCAAAAATTATTTGCTTTTTACATTAGACAGACAGTGTCAAGAATATTCAGAACATATTTGCGTCCGCCGGCCGTTGTGGCCCACTCGGTTCTAGGCGCTTCAGTCCGGAACCGCGCTGCTGCTACGGTCGCAGGTTCGAATCCTGCCTCGGGCATGGAAGTATATGATTTCCTTAGGTTAATTAGGTTTAAGTAGTTCTAAATCGAGGGGACTGATGACCTCAGATGTTAAGTCCCAAAGTGTTTAGAGCCATATTTGCGTCCCAGCCATAATTCCGGCGACGCGGGAAACAGAAGCCAAAAAAGAGACTTCCGTTTTCTTTACGAGACGAATTCCAGCCGGCAGGTGTGCTTCTACTATTCACTGACAACAGAGAAACAGGCGACAATGAAATTAAATTATTATGCATTGTCGTTCTTTCATAGCATAGTTACGTCGTGTAATCCGAGTTGGTCAGTTCATCGCTCCGTGTTTAAAGGAAAAATCTTTCTGCTCGTGTGCCGTGTTAAAAGTAAAAAGCTTTGTGCTCAAGTGCGGTGTAGTACAATGGGAACTGGATAGTCTTTCTTTCTTCCTTTCCTTTCACAATTTTTTTCTTTTGTTTTGACTTTTGGTTGACAATTTTGTAAGTGCCTTAATATGAATAACAGTGAAAAAAGCAAATGTGCCAAATTAAGTGGGGCAGAATTTCGGAAATTATCGATGGAAAGGCTAAAACGAGAAGCCAATGTTCGAAAAACGCTTGGCAGACTAGACAAATTTTTCGCACTAAATGTTACTGGTTCGACTTCAAGTAGCACGGATGATATTTATGGCACTGCAGCTGTTGTAAAAGAAGTAAATACCGACGAAACAAAAGTGAAAAATGAAGAGAAGCAAATTGATCCTGATTTCGAGTTTCATGAAAAACTAAGTTCCGAGTCAGACATTACAAAAAGAAAAACCTCGTTAGTAATGATCCTGTAGAATGGTGTGTCAATGAATCAACAATCGACTTACTGTTGCAACGTGGCATGAATCAAAATTGTAACGGTGATTTTTCTAATTTCAATAGGCGATAAAAGCAGATATTTGAACAAAAATGTATTTTAACGTAAACTTTTAAATGGTGAATCAACTTTGAGTGATTTTCTAGTATACTCCTGTAGCACCGGTGCTGTTTTTTGTACACCATGTAAATAGAATGAGATTTTCACTCTGCAGCGGAGTGTGCGCTGATATGAAACTTCCTGGCAGATTAAAACTGTGTGCCCGACCGAGACTACCTTCCAAACTTTACAGAAGCTCTCCTGCGAACCTTGCAGAACTAGCACTCCTGAAAGAAAGGATACTGCGGAGACTGGCAGAAGTAAAGCTGTGAGTACCGGGCGTGAGTCGTGCTTCGGTAGCTCAGATGGTAGAGCACTTGCCCGCGAAAGGCAAAGGTCCCGAGTTCGAGTCTCGGTCGGGCACACAGTTTTAATCTGCCAGGAAGTACCATGTAAATAGTTCGGAGGTAAGGCCGCGATTGCTACTAATGGCATTGCAGATTGGAAATATATTTCTAATATTTTATCTCATCATGAGAACTCACTTGAACACAAAAGTTCTGAGTTATCACTCGTAACAAGAAAAAAGTCACTTGAAACAACAGGTAACCATTACGAGTCATATGTTGAAAGAGAAAAAATGTACCGGCGCAGGTGTTGAAACGGATATTTACAGTAGTGAAGACGCTAACAAGTCGTGGACTTCCCCTATGTGGACGAAAGATTCCATTCATTACATAACGGTCAATTTATTATGTCACTTGAACTTGTAGCCGAATTTGATCCTTTTCTCGAAGAGTACATTGAACGATAAGGAAATCCAGGGCAGAGACATACAAGTTATCTCTCTTCAACATTCTGTGATGAAATAATAGAGCTTCCTTCTGAACGAATAAAAAGAGTTATCATAAGTGAAATAAAACAGGCCCGATATGGTGAACCTGTTGAACGTTTCCTTCTGTTTTTACCAAACTCGGGACACGAGTCAGAAAACTTAGCTGCGGCCGTACTAAAAGTCCTGTCTACAAATTCCTTTGATATTACTCATAGTAGAGGCCAGTCATATGACGACGCAAGCAATATGTCAGGAACCTACAGTGGTTTGCAGACACGCATTAAAGAACGAAATCCGAAAGCACATTATGTGCCTTGTGCAGCACATCCTTTGAATTTAGTCTGCACTAATGCTGCAAGCTGTTCATCGGGAAGCATGTTCATTTTTCAATGTAGTGCAAAACTTTTATATTTTTTCACTGCTTCTACAAATCGCTGGGATAAACTTCTTTCTTTCATCAAACCAGGAAGCAAAACAGTAAAAAGTTTATCAAAAACACGTTGGTCAGCGTGTGTAAGTCTACATGAAAACTGGGAGGGCGTTATCAATGCCTTCACACATATTGCCAACAACACGTTTGGAAAACCACTTGTGCGAAATGAGGCTTCAACTTTATTGAATCAACTCAGCAGACTACAAACAGTATTCATGAAGACAGTCTGGAAGGACATACTCCAGAGATGTAATAGAGTACATCTGAAATTGCAAAGTGTAAATACTGACACTAAAATAGTGCATGAACTAAATGAATCACTTGTAAGATTTATTGCATTTATTCGTGGCATGTTCGACTATTGTGAAAATAAATCCATGGAGATTGTGATTGATATAGACTATGAATGCACCTATAAAAGATCTCGAAAACGCAAACTTCGAATGACGAAGAAGCGGACTCTGAAGAAGTTTTTCTGACAGGAAGGGAAAAATTTTGAGTCGAAACATTTCTCCCAGTACTCGACATCTTGTACGCCGAATTATTGAGGAGGGAGGAAAGCTATAGAACAGTATCGGACTTTGTAGCGCCTCAGCCCAATCCTTTGCTATTTCTGCATATGTATAACCTCTTTCAAGGTGTCACTACCTTACTCCGTTTACTTAGTTGCCAGTCAGCACGTTTCGGTATAGGAGACATGGTTTTCTATCCGTCATCCGTCTCAACTCAGATCACACAAAAGAAACCTTACACTTCAACAACAATGTATATCTACTACTGGAGCTACAACAATGAAGACAACGCTTTTTCTCAATGAACATAGCAATAAAAACACGCGTCCCTTCGCTGATTTGTGGGAACAGAACAAATTACAAACAGCTGCACACCCAGTTAAACTACAAAAGTTTTATAATCGTTGTCATTTAAGTCTGTTTATTCATTTTAAGAATAAATATAACATCACATCTCTAAAAAATGATAAATATTCGGTAGGACATATAATAAACAAAAAGAAGCATAATTTATTAATTTAGTGCACCAAAACTAACATTTCTTGGTGTGAAAATGAATGAACATTTTATCAAAGTATCCAGAATTAATGCCGCCACTATATTGTGATTATCTGCATTTGCATGTTGTCTTGTTTTTGTGCCAATTCTGATGTGGATTACAGTCAGTGTTGATCAAATACGCTTGTTGTGCAGTGTCCGCCATTACATCAACCGATGGCAGCCACTCACGGCTTGTCGAGTCTGTTTAGTGAAATACTTCGGTAGCGGGAAACTTTTTATCTTGGCAGATGTGATGATGCCTGGTTTGTGGGCCATTCAACTGCGCGGTTATCAGCGCCCCCCCTGACCCCGTCGGGAATTGAACCCGGGACCCCGTGCTCGGGAAGCGAGAACGCGACCGCGAGACAACGGGCTGCCTCGGTCAGAGGGTTAGCTACCCTCTGTAACAAAAAACTGAGCGAACGGATCAACGAAGAACCTGAACAGGTGCCATCGGACGTCCGCCCCGAACAAATTCAACGAACAATGTAGAACAAAATGGAAAAGCCGGCACGGTAGCTCAGCGTGTTCGGTCAGAGAACCGGTTGGCCTCTGTAACAAAAAACTGAGTGGAAGGATCAATCACCGAACTCGACCAGGATGTCTTGCGACGTCCGCAACGACCAAACACAACGATCAAAAAAAAAAAAAAAAAAAAAAAAAAAAAAAAAAAAAAAAAAAAAAATTAGCTGCGGACTTGCCAAATGTGTGCCTAACATTCAGTTAATCCTGGGAGAACTTAAAGATTCTACATTACAGTTACCTCCAAAATTCTCCACAGACACTGGATAAGAACGGTAGTGGTGTCCACTTTCTTCCGTATCTGCTCCGTAAATGTGCGCGGCCTCTATACTATCCCAGAAGGTTCTTTTGTGTATGTATGTGTGTGTGTGTGTGTGTGTGTGTGTGTGTGTGAGAGAGAGAGAGAGAGAGAGAGAGAGAATCATCCACACGCAATAGATAACGCTCCTGAGTGAGACAGAGAGGGAATGGCCTCTTGGGCGCTCTGTCGCACCAGCCACCAATCGTAAAAAAAAAAAAAAAAAAAAAAAAAAAAAAAAAAAAAAAAAAAAAAAAAAAAAAAAAAAAAAGGACCGATAACGGCCAGAAGACTTAAGTTGTCATCGCCCACGCACAAGAATATAAGATCAGCCGCGATAAGAACTGCAACTTGAGGACATTCCAGGCAGCCTATCTCAACAGGATCTAATACAGTTTTTATCACATGTCGCTCTGATTCCCTAAGAATATTTCCAGTAATGTGCCGTTATTAACATTCCACATGTTAGCGAAGCTCTCCTGTACAGTTAATTTTTTTTTTTTTTTTTACGTCGACTCTACCAGATAACTCTACTGGGAGATTGGCAAAGACAATTATACAACGAAACTCCACAGAAACTGGTATAGGCATGCGTATTCAAATACAGAGATATGTAAACAGACAGGCGCTGCTGTCGGCAACGCCTGTATAGGACAAGTATCTGGCGCAGTTGTTACATCGGTTACTGCTGCTACAATGGCAGGTTATCAAGATTTGAACGTTGTGTTATAGTCGGCGCACGAGCGATGGGACACAGCATCTCAGAGGTAGCGATGAAGTGGGGATTTTCCCGTACGATCATTTCACGAGTGTACCATGAATATCAGGAATCCGGTAAAACATCAAATCTCCGACATCTCTGCGGCCAGAGAAAGACCCTGCAAGAACGGGACCAACGACTACTGAAGAGAATCGTTCAACGTGACTGAAGTGCAACCCTTCCGCAAGTTGCTGCAGATTTCAATGCTGGGTTATCAACAAGTGTCAGCGTGCGAACCATTCAACGAAATACCATAGATATGGGCTTTCGGAGCCGAAGGCCCACTCGTGTACCCTTGATCACCGCACGACACAAAAAGCTTTATGCCTCGCCTGGGCCCGTCAACAATGACACTGGACGATTGATGACTGGCAATATGTAGCCTGGTCGGACGTGTCTCGTTTCAAATGGTACAGAGCGGATGGACGTGTACGGTTATGGAGCCAATCTCATGAATTCATGGGCCCTACATGTCAGCAGGAGACTGTTCTAGCTGGTGGAGGCTCTGTTATGATGTGGGGTGTGTGCAGTTGGAGTGATATGGGACTCCTGATACGTCTAGATACGACTCTGACAGATGACACGTACGTAACCATCCTGTCTGATCACCTGAATCCATTCATGTCCATTGTGCATTCCGACGGACTTGGGCAATTCCAGCAGGATAACGCGACACCCAACTCGCCCAGAATTGCTACAGAGTGGCTCCAGGAACACACTTCTGAGTTTAAACACTTCCGCTGGGCAACAAACTCCCCAGGCATGAATATTATTGAGCATATCTGGAACCCTTTAAACGTGTTGTTCAGAAGAGATCTCCACTCCCCGTACGCTAAGGATTTATAAACACCGCTGCAGGATTCATGGTGTCAATTCCCTCCAGCACTACTTCAGACATTAGTCGAGTCCATGCCACGTCGTGTTGCGCCACTTCTGCGAACTCGCGGGGGTGCTACATTATATTGGGCAGGTGTACCCGTTTTTTGGCTCTTCAGTGTACAATGAGTTGTTTCTTGGTGACAGACTGAGCACGACTAACAGTTGTGACGGAATCACTGAGTTTCCTTTATGTTTACGCATAGAGCCCTAAACTATGATCGCAGTATCCAATGAGCTGTTTCTAACGACAATGCCACTGATGGTGAATCACGTCACTAGGCAAGATGCGTCCTTACATTGGTCGCTTGTGTGTAACCTTTTCCATCTTTCATTTCCTTTGCACGTAGACAGGCTGGACTAGCGTGGAACTCCTTCGTTACAGACAACTCTATGTGAGTTGAGCAAACGTGGTTCCCAGTTGGGTGTGGAAAAAAACCTGATGTACACGTATCTTTGGAAGTAGTGGTAAACTTAAAGCTCCAATTCCGTGGTATTATTTACCAATTATTCTCACTGTGTATTAGCTTCTCATAATTTCTTGTAACATGCTGCAGTTTTGCATAACCAAAGAAATTCATTTGCAAAGTCACATCACACTGAGTGGTGGTGTCTGCTGAAGTACCACTGCCTGGCACGGTAACAATGTTTTCTGGATATCTGATTACACTGGCTAATCCCAACACAAAACTCTACCATCTGGTGAGCAAGATGTATGAGACAGGCGAAATACTCTCAGACTTCAAGAAGAATATAATAATTCCAATCCCAAAGAAAGCAGGTGTTGACGGATGTGAAAATTACCGAACTATCAGTTTAATAAGTCACAGCTGCAAAATACTAACACGCTGAGGCAACGACGCAAGTGGAAAAACTGATGGTTTACCTAGGACGTCAGGCGGAAACAACTCCAGCCGAACTGCTGTTACTGAAATGTCTATGCGACTGCACTGCTATCAAACGCCACGCAAGTTTGAAACAAAAGGATGGGTGAACTATTGGAAGTATAGAGTTTAAGTGTCAAAAAAGTGTTTCTTATTACTGCCAAAATGAAAATTTTGTATATGTTAGTACATATTCGAGTTTTTGCGTTTAGCAGAATAGGAGCATTTCTGGATTATCCGGATTTCGGTAACCTGGATTACCCGTACATCCGGTCCCACCTAGCCCAGGAAACTAGGTTCCCGTTTAGGAAAAATGCATGATTTTATTTGTATGTGATTCGAAGGTCTACAGGTTGTGGTTACGAAAACAAACACTTGGAACTATACATAGCTGAGTATTGTTAATAGTATTTGATTCTTTGGGTATACAAGAGGGATACTAGGTATTACATATAATTCAAGCAACCTGCTTTAACTGGCAAAGACTATATTTTATGTACATCTTTGTTTGACGGACTCTAATGTAAAGAGGGAATATTCAAAAAATTTGATAACCGTATTAGTATTAGCTCCTTTTGAGTATAAAATTTTTATGAAGCACTATTCCCATCCTGCAATTTCTCTGCTTTGGTAATAAGAACACACGAAAATTGATGAAGTACGAACAAACATTTTCGAACAATAAATAGATTCCGCCCTCCACCTTGCACACTGGATAGCCCATGGAGAATGCAAATATATACTACGAGATTGTGGTTCGACAACAGACATTGCAGTTAATCCATTCTAGGATTATATTCTCTGAAGTGGCCTTTCCACGCTGAATTCCAGTTTCGATTTTATACATCTGGTGTCTACGACAAATAATAGAGGTGTTATCCAAGTCATCGGTTAAACGCATGTACCTCTAAATCTGCTCATATTTGATGGACCGAAATATGCCTCAACTTACGAATTAATGAATTTCATATTCTTTTACTCTCGCTTCTACACAGCTGCCCTCTGCTTGCCCAGACGCTGTCTTTCTCAAGTAACTGGTGATCGATTCCATGTGCCGTCCTTAGCCCTCCATTGAAGCGTTTATTGATCAAAAACCGTCTATATTTTTAAGCAGTGTATATTTTTATAGCATTAGGATGTTCTAAGCCCTAAAGTTTCTGAGAAATCTTGTTTCTCTTCGCTTACGAAAGTCCGGCGTATCTTAGTATTGCTTCCATTGTTGACACAAAGCTTCTAAATTTAGTATGCAGCTTTCAGTTCCTGCGTCGGAATTCGTTCACTTCCCATCAGCCATAACTTCCCGCAAATCTCCTGTACCGTTCTGATGCACACTAAAGTAACGGAGCAGCATTTTTTAAATGAAAACAATATTTATTAATCAGATGATAGTTTACTGCTAATTCTGCTAAAATCCGTGCAAATAATTTTTTCACCGTAAACGAATTTAAGAAGAGAACATTACACTTGATACGAATGCGGTTGTTTGGTTTGGAGGTAAATAAGAACGGCTTGGCTAGCGTTTCCCTCTCTGCAACTAGCTCGACCCAAATTGCTCACGTCACCAGACCAATATTGTCTGTACAAAACGCATACACTTAACGAAATTGCCTTTTATCCCGCAGGGCCCGAATTTCACATACCAAACCGTTACTTGGGGTGACACCAAGCCGTAGGGTCTTCCATGAAAAATTATAAGAAAATCACTAAGTATCATGTTAAGAGCCACCCTACTGCACACTTATTCTAGAATTTCATTTCAGAGTTTTTTTCTGGAAAAAGAAAACCAAAGCAGGAAATTGAATGGCTCGCATACTAACCAATTCGGAGAGCAACGAAATTATGTCATTTTTACAAAGCGATTCGGATGCAATCTTTAATCTTCGTTGATCCATTATGGATCGTGGGACGACGGCAGGCATGAACTTCTTGATGCAATAATTTACCAACAGCCATATGTATTGTAGAAATTTGTTTTATTTTATGAACTTCTATGTGGTACCAGTTTCGGCATTACGTTGATGCCATCTTCAGCCCCCGCTCGTCATAGTCGTAAAATCGCTATACACGGAAGGAGCCATATAACTGGATCCGTGAATCAATCGTCCTGGCCACCAAGAGCTGTTGCAGGACGATTGATTCACGGATCCAGCTCAAAATGGTTCAAATGGCTCTGAGCACTATGGGACTTAACATCTGAGGTCATCAGTCCCCTAGAACTTAGAACTACTTAAACCTAACTAACCTAAGGACATCACACACATCCATGACCGAGGCAGGATTCGAACCTGCGACCGTAGCGGCCACGCGGTTCCAGACTGAAGCGCCTAGAACCGCACGGCCACACCGGCCGGCACGGATCCAGTTATATGGCTCCTTTCTTGTATAGCGATTTTACGACTATGACGAGTGGGGCCTGAAGATGGCATCAATGTAATGAACAAACAGGTAGCACATATTAGTTCATAAAATAAAATAAATTTCTACAATACATACGGCTGTTGGTAAATTATTGCACCAAGAAGCAATCTTTAATGGTTTCGTGTTATATTCCTGAGTGCTATGTACATCTCTCTGGAATTAGTTTAATTTTTCTGGTTGGAGTAATTACGTCAATATCGACAGAAATACTTCGTGCCACAAGAAGTCAGAGACATTTCCTACTTGAAAGACAATAATTGATTTATTTAGGATGCTACTGTCTAGATTTAAAAGCGCACCTGGTTTTGGCAACCCTGGTGCTTCCTATTTTCTTACCCGTTCCAGTGTCCTCGTTCTTTTCTGCTCGATAAGGCTGGCGTGACTACTTGGCAGCGGAGGAATATGTCTTAGATCGAAAAATTCTCTTTTGGCTCTTAACGGTCACTATAAATTCCCAGTAGCTTATAAACTAGCAACAAAAATGATTCAGTTATTTTTCCACATCTGAAAATACTGTTGTGGAACTAATTCGTTGTACAAGAAGTGTGATACAACGAAAATAAGCATCACCCTTTTTAAGAGCCTCCTTTGTGCATATTGCGTTTTCAGGCACGATCAGAGCAATTTTTTTTTTTTTCAGACATGAAATTAGTACCCTACGCGGTTATGTTTCACTGCTGTTTGGAAACTGTTTACGATATAAGATAACTTCAAACCCTTATCTGTGTCACAGACTTACAGTCCTACCTTTTTAGAGATACCCATTATCAGTTTTCAAGAACTGTATCAAATTCTTACAGTGACCTTTGCTTACAAGAGTAATGCGGAAACCTGTAGCCGCTATCGCTCATATGTTTTATCAGTTCTGACACTGGCGCAATTGCACCTACGAGTGTGAACCAGCGCACGAGATAAGTGCATCGCATGGATGTACCTGTGTAGTGTAACTTACACCTTTGAAGACAAGAATTGGCACCCAGTATCAGAATTACGAACTATTGTTAAAACATGAATGGGTGAGTGCACAACATTCACGGTCTCTACCAAAAGGAAAAGCGGCGAATAAAAATGTAAGTGTGGCGCTCATTAGCAGATTGTAACAGTTGACGGGAGAACTGGCAAGTAGCACTTCAGTTTTTGATTCTCCCTTCACAACATTTTACAGACTCCTACTGCCTTCACTTAACAGTTAGAGAACGGGCAATTTTACCGTTTACTGTTAAAAATTTGAGAGCGTACGTTCCTGGAAGAGTCAACCTATATATTGCTTCCACTTACGTATATCTCGCGAAAAGACCACAAGCAAATTTAGCGATCATCTTTCTGAAACGCGTCCGCCAATAGCCTAGCTGACCCGTTTCAGTTTCATGTGACACCAGTTCTCTCCACCTTGAGAGGGAACATGAACACGAAATTCAGTAACGTAAGTAATTATAGGAGGCAAATAATTACTACCTTTCACATACCGTTTCCCGCGTGTAATCTGCACGCACCTCCCTGCTGTGCCAATGATTGAAGAATTTCAATCGCTACTAAAATAACTAAGATTTCACTTGTACGAGGGTCGTTTCAGAAGTTCTGGACACTGCAAAAATAAGTAGGCTTCCCTACAAGGGGGAGGGGGGGGGGGGTGATGGGCCATTTTTAAGCGACCAGGTCACTTGTACACAAGAGAAACAGGCGTGTCTTGAAACTACTTCGCGACGGAGTGGCTCCAAGCTTACCTCACAGGACGTGACAAGTGCTGGTTTTCCGGACCTCTCCCCCTCCCCCCCCCCCCCCCACATCGTATTCAGACCCTTTTGTGTGGAGGTGGAGATACACAGGCGCCCAGCCAACCTTAGCCCTGCGTCCATACTATGCTTTTGCGCAGCCTTCTAAGGCGTTCTGGCGAGAAAAGTTTAGTTTCAAGGGTTATTTTGCAACGTACGGTGATATAATGAATATGAAACTTCTTGTTTCATTACTGCTACCTGACCTCGGCTCTGTTTCAGTGCGCGAATAAACCACCAGTACCGCTTGAGTCGAATTAATACGATAATATATTTTATTAATAAAACTCATATCAGTAGTTTTCTACCTACAGAAACGATAATGCTTTGATTATGGTCTGTTAAATCATTACAATACATAACTGAAAAAATAATTTATTTTACCATATACCTTTATAGGTCTTCAACAAAATCTTCATTCTAGCCTATGACAGCATCCCAACGTTTTGGCAAACTCGTTATTCCGGATGGACCATCTTCTTTGTTGAGCTGTCTGCTTACTCGGGTCACTTCACTGGAAGGCTCATCAATTGTACCAAAACGTTTTGCACGCAGTTGTTCCTTCAATTTAGGAAACAAATCTAAGTCTGGTGGGCCCGTATGAGGACTGTATGGGTGGGAAGTATTTCCCATCCATATTTGTCGAGCGCTTCTCTCACTGGTAGGGCAATACTTCCTTTTGCATTATCGTACAAAATGAGGACACCAGATGCAATCATGTTTGGCCTTATTTGACGAATTTTCGGGCACTAAACATTTTGCAGGAACAGCTTGTAGTACGCGCCTTTTACAAACGTTCCCTAACAAACGTTAGCTACGACCCCATTCACGTCATACGCAAAGATGATCATTACTTTTTCACTTTTAATTGTTGGCGGCGGAATTTTTTCGGACGTGTTGTGTTGGAACATTCCCACTACGATGACTGATACTTCTGTTCTATCTCGAAAATCTCTTGTCCAGGTCTCATCGCGTGTAGCAGCACTTTTCAGAAACTGTTCTCCTATTGTTCGATAACGCTGAAGCGATTCTTATGCGAGTCTCTTGCGACCTGCTTTCTGCTCTTTACTCAGACCATGCGGAACCCATATGGCAGCAAAGTTACGATTCTGTAAACTACCAGGTCACTGTAATGCTACGCTACGATCCTCTACACTATTCGCACATAGCTCTCTCGAAGCGCTATAAATTTCCGTTGAGTACTTCCCACACAGAGATTCGACTTTGATGAAGGAACGCTGGTCTCTACGCGTAATCCGACCTGACTCCATTTCAGCTTCCATTTTAAAAGCGAATTACTCGCGACGCAGCCATGTGAACCAGCAAACACATATAGGACCGTCACGCCTGAAGTCTTGCTCACAAATTACATGAATTTCAACTTTATCACACCTGTGTAACGGTCGCGCATGCGCAGTGTGCAGGACTTTTGAAATTGTAAGGTGGCAGATTTTAGCACCTTACATGATATTTATTCAGAAAATAATATATGACAAGTACCACGCTGATAGAAATAGCCATTTGACAGAACGATACTAGTATCAACATATCAAGGTTAATACTGGTACGTAACATTTTAGAACCGTGAATATTATCATTGGGAAAGTGGTTTGGACGGACACAGGAAAGAGTTGTTTGTGATGTCGAACAAGTGAGGTGGCTGGCAGCTGGCCGGTGCTTCACACGGCGGCTGCTTTGTCGGTTGAGTGGCACTTGCGACCATAGGGGGTGTTGGGGGAGCCGGAGACCTCACAGGTGGAAGAAGAGAGGGCGTACGTGCGAGACAGAGAGAGACTGTTTCCCGCCGTTGCAGCTAACGGGACACAAATACGGCGCGCCCACAAAAGCTGGGAAATCCGCGCGAAATTTTAGAGTCCTGATTGGCCGAAATCCGTAGAAATACATGTGAGAGGAACGGCACAGTTTGGCGGCAACTAGATCGGGGCTATGGTGTCGGCGGTGGTGCTAGGCGAACGCTGAGGGTCAGCTCCGCAAGAGCTCTCACAGGTGAAAGGCGACATCACGCTGGTACTGGGACGACTGTCGTAATCTACGTGCTGAATTATGGTGATATTAGAGCAAACAGCGTCCGCCCCGATAGCTGAATGGTCAGAGTGACGGACTGCCATCCCAAGGAGCTCTGGTTCGATTTCCGGCTGGGTCGGGGATTTTCTCCGCTCAGGGACTGGGTGTAGTGTAGTCTTCATCATCATTTCATCCCCATCCGGCGCGCAGGTCGCCCAATGTGGCGTGGAATGTAATGAGACCTGCACCAAGGCGGCCGGACTTGCCCCGTAAGGGGCCTCCCGGCCAATGACGCCAAACGCCCATTTCCATTTTTCCACAGCAAAAGTAGGGCACTGTAACTGAAATTGCGTACGCGTTCCACTAGCTCTTTGCTTGAGCTCTCTGATTCTGTGTCCGTCTAGGTAGAACTTCAGTAAAACCACTTGCGTGACCAGTATTAAACTACCTAAGTTAGGGAAAGGTACGATTAGGGATAAAGTCTTCATTGTGCCAATGGTAGGATAGTTAGTTTAGGGAATTGTAATGATTTAACAGACCATAATCAAAGCATTATCGTTTCTGTAGGTAGAAAACTACTGATATGAGTTTTATTAATAAAATATATTATCGTATTAATTCGACTCAAGCGGTACTGGTGGTTTATTCGCGCACTGAAACAGAGCCGAGGTCAGGTAGCAGTAATGAAACAAGAAGTTTCATATTCATTATATCACCGTACGTTGCAAAATAACCCTTGAAACTAAACTTTTCTCGCCAGAACGCCTTAGAAGGCTGCGCAAAAGCATAGTATGGACGCAGGGCTAAGGTTGGCTGGGCGCCTGTGTATCTCCACCTCCACACAAAAGGGTCTGAATACGATGTGGGGGGGGGGGGGGGGGAGGGGGAGAGGTCCGGAAAACCAGCACTTGTCACATCCTGTGAGGTAAGCTTGGAGCCACTCCGTCGCGAAGTAGTTTCAAGACACGCCTGTTTCTCTTGTGTACAAGTGACCTGGTCGCTTAAAAATGGCCCATCACCCCCCCCCCCCCTCCCCCTTGTATGGAAGCCTTCGAAGTCTCGATCTCCTTTCGTCAGTGGCTGACCACGAAGTAGCAATTTTGAGTGGTTGGATGAGCTTAGGAGGAGCTGCTGATTTTCGAGGAATGTTCCGGAGAGCAGAGAAGCGAAGTTTCTAGGACAATCGGACTTTGTTCTCTGAGGAGAGCAGAATTCGAGTGGGGCATTAGATCTGGACGGACACAGGTGCTCTGTCTCTGGTGGTGGATTTTGATCGGGACGGATATCGATCCACCTCGATCTGACGTGAAATCTCGAAGGACCAAACCTAACCTTCAGACCACGAAGGTGTCTTGTTGGTAAGCATGATCGATGTGGTTTTGGAAAGGGTCTGGGATGTGAAATCGTATGTGTGTAATCAATTACGTAAGGCATTTTATGGGGACGTGCGTTTGTTTAGTACCAAAGAACAGACTCCATATCAATATAAAGTTCTGGCAATACCGGCCATGACCTTCATCTTCTGTGCGGATGCACACATACTACCCGAACTCTTACGGGACTTGGTAAGAATATCTTCCACGAGTAATGAGTGTGTTGGGTAGGGACACTACGAATGTAGTGTGTAGACATATAAGGTGAGAATGTGGGTCTCGCGGGAGGCGTGCGCGAGATAGTCCCTGCAGTCACACTTTCTTCTGTGCCCTCGGTGGCTCTGATGGATAGAGCGTCTGCTATCTACATCTACATCTACATCCATACTCTGCAAGCCACCTGACGGTGTGTGGCGGAGGGTAGTTTGAGTACCTCTACGGGTTCTCCCTTCTACTGCAGTCTCGTATTGTCCGTGAAAAGAAAGATTGTCGGTATGCCTCTGTGTGGGCTCTAATCTCTCTGATTTTATCCTCATGGTCTCTTCGCGAAATATACCTAGGAGGGAACAATATACTGCTTGACTCCTCGGTGAAGGTATGTTCTCGAAACTTCAACAAAAGCCTGTACAGAGCTACTGAGCGTCTCTCTTGCAGAGTCTTCCACTGAAGTTTATCTATCATCTCCGTAACACTTTCGCGATTACTAAATAATCCTGTAGCGAAGCGCGCTGCTCTCCGTTGGATCTTCTCTATCTCTTCTATCAACCCTATCTGGTACGGATCCCATACTGGTGAGCAGTATTCAAGCAGTGGGCGAACAAGTGTACTGTAACCTACTTCTTTTGTTTACGGATTGCATTTCCTTAGGATTCTTCCAATGAATCTCAGTCTGGCATCTGCTTTACTGACGATTAATTTTATATGGTCATTCCATTTTAAATCACTCCTAATGCCTACTCCCAGACAGTTTATGGAATTGACTGCTTCCAGTTGCTGACCTCCTACATTGTAGCTAAATGATAAAGGATCTTTCTTTCTATGTATTCGCAGCACATTACACTTGTCTAAATTGAGATTCAATTGCCATTCCTTGCACCATGCGTCAATTCGTTGCAGATCCTCCTGCATTTCAGTACAATTTTCCATTGTTACAACCTCTCGATATACTACAGCATCATCCGCAAAAAAGCCTCAGTGAACTTCCGATATTATCCACAAAGTCAAATGCTTCAAATGACTCTGAGCACTATGCGACTTAACTTCTGAGGTCATCAGTCCCCTTGAACTTAGAACTACTTAAACTTAACTAACCTCAGGACATCACACACATCCATGCCTGAGGCAGGATTCGAACCTGCGACTGTAGCGGTCACGCAGCTCCAGACTGTAGCGCCTAGAACCGCTCGGCCACTCCGGCCGGCCACAAGGTCATTTATGTACATTGTGAATAGCGACGGTCCTACGACACTCCCCTGCGGCATGTAAGCAGGAGATCTTGGGTTCGAGTCCGAGTCGGGGCACACATTTTCACCTGTCCCCGTTGATATATACCAACGCCCGTCAGCAGCCGAAGGTTCAAATGGTTCAAATGGCTCTGAGCACTATGCGACTTAACTTCTGAGGTCATCAGTCACCTAGAACTTAGAACTAATTAAACCTAACTAACCTAACGACATCACACACATCCATGCCCGACGCATGATTCGAACCTGCGACCGAAGCGGTCGCTCGGTTCCAGACAGTAGCGCCTAGAGCCTCACGGCCACTCCGGCCGGCTGCAGATGAAGGTATTAATATATAATTCTAATTTCGTTCTAGACGCCTGCAGGTTATCAATGGTGTCTGTTCTTTCGGACATGTTTGAAATGCCAAAAAAAGTGTAAGAAGTACAATATGGCCACACAAGATATCTACATCTATGTTAGAGCGTGACTGGAATATGACACATGTCCGACAGAACAGACACCATATCGATATAAGTATATTGGCAATGTGTGTCGGACAGGCACTCGAACTTTAGCTCTTCTGTTTTCTGGGTAGTTGAGTTAACCACTGCGCCATCCTGACACAGTGTTTATCAAAACGTACGGAGTGTCGGCATGCTTCCCTGGTGGACTCTCACGTCCCACCCGGCGCCACCTACCCACTGTCTCCGTCCATGTCCTGCATGCTGGCTAAGTTCAGATTCCCGCTGGAGGCCAAAAGATACTGTGCGTCCGCTCTGAAGGTTGTGGATTGATTGCCCATCGAGGCGAATGAGTCATGAATGCGTGGTGTCTTTTCTTTCGCGTATGTTCGAAAGAACAGACACCGAGCGCTATCCACGGCTATGACATTTATTAAGTAAACTGAAAGTGGAGGGGAGCAAGGGAAAGGAAAGGAAAGGAAAGGAAAGGGACTGATTATACCCAGCCCGAACAATACTCCTGGAAGTATCGGTGACGGATCCGCCTTTCGGACGATGCCACGGATCATTCGTGAATGGATTTCTACGGATCATTATTCATGAATTTTTTTGTGTAGATAGATTCACCCAGGCTGTTTGTGCAGATAGATTCGAACTGGACGTAGCGTAAGTGCGGGTTTACACCTGAGTAACGTCAACACACTACTCCCAACAGCAATCCATGTATTTTAGCGGTAGTGTTGCGATTTGGAAGAAGTAGTATATACCCTGGCTGGATTGGATGGCATAAAAAAAAAATCAAGCCCCGTCTGGTTATTAAGTAGTGAGAGCGTATTTACACTTGTACAAATGCGTATAGGGTATAGAAAAAAGTGAATAAATATCGAAAAATGTTTGAAATGCCAAAAAAGGGTAAGAAGTACAATATGGCCATACAAGATATCTACATCTATGTTAGAACGTGATCTGAATATGACACAATCTCTAGATCGAAGTGTCTGGGAAGATCTCTTGGATGCTTTCCTAGAAAACTTACGAGTGATCTATTAGAATCACTGCGCAATCCTTATCCAAATTGAATGACATCTGTGCTAAAGGTACTGTAGGTCATGTCTATCCCGCGGCTGAATCAACAGGGTCGACCATATACCTACACCCCTGGAAATGGAAAAAAGAACACATTGACACCGGTGTGTCAGACCCACCATACTTGCTCCTGACACTGCGAGAGGGCTGTACAAGCAATGATCACACTCACGGCACAGCGGACACACCAGGAACCGCGGTGTTGGCCGTCGAATGGCGCTAGCTGCGCAGCATTTGTGCACCGCCGCCGTCAGTGTCAGCCAGTTTGCCGTGGCATACGGAGCTCCATCGCAGTCTTTAACACTGGTAGCATGCCGCGACAGCGTGGACGTGAACCGTATGTGCAGTTGACGGACTTTGAGCGAGGGCGTATAGTGGGCATGCGGGAGGCCGGGTGGACGTACCGCCGAATTGATCAACACGTGGGGCGTGAGGTCTCCACAGTACATCGATGTTGTCGCCAGTGGTCGGCGGAAGGTGCACGTGCCCGTCGACCTGGGGCCGGACCGCAGCGACGCACGTATGCACGACAAGACCGTAGGATCCTACGCAGTGCCGTAGGGGACCGCACCGCCACTTCCCAGCAAATTAGGGACACTGTTGCTCCTGGGGTATCGGCGAGGACCATTCGCAACCGTCTCCATGAAGCTGGGCTACGGTCCCGCACACCGTTAGGCCGTCTTCCGCTCACGCCCCAACATCGTGCAGCCCGCCTCCAGTGGTGTCGCGACAGGCGTGAATGGAGGGACGAATGGAGACGTGTCGTCTTCAGCGATGAGAGTCGCTTCTGCCTTGGTGCCAATGATGGTCGTATGCGTGTTTGGCGCCGTGCAGGTGAGCGCCACAGTCAGGACTGCATACGACCGAGGCACACAGGGCCAACACCCGGCATCATGGTGTGGGGAGCGATCTCCTACACTGGCCGTACACCACTGGTGATCGTCGAGGGGACACTGAATTGTGCACGGTACATCCAAACCGTCGTCGATCCCATCGTTCTACCATTCCTAGACCGGCAAGGGAACTTGCTGTTCCAACAGGACAATGCACGTCCGCATGTATCCCGTGCCACCCAACGTGCTCTAGAAGGTTTAAGTCAACTACCCTGGCCAGCAAGATCTCCGGATCTGTCCCCCATTGAGCATGTTTGGGACTGGATGAAGCGTCGTCTCACGCGGTCTGCACGTCCAGCAGGTACGCTGGTCCAACTGAGGCGCCAGGTGGAAATGGCATGGCAAGCCGTTCCACAGGACTACATCCAGCATCTCTACGATCGTCTTCATGGGAGAATAGCAGCCTGCATTGCTGCGAAAGGTGGATATACACTGTAGTAGTGCCGACATTGTGCATGCTCTGTTGCCTGTGTCTATGTGCCTGTGGTTCTGTCAGTGTGATCATGTGATGTATCTGACCCCAGGAATGTGTCAATAAAGTTTCCCCTTCCTGGGATAATGAATTCACGGTGTTCTTATTTCAATTTCCAGGAGTGTATATCTGTCTGCTTGTCTTCCTGAGTACTTCCGTAGCAGTTACGCTGTTCTGAGTTTTACCGTCATACGATATTATAATTCAAACAAACAATTACTCTTTTGCTATAAAGTGGCCTGAGTGTCTTTAAAGCGAATTTCTTCCATTTATATGTCGTTATGATAACAAGAAATAAAGTCGCAACATCCTATCCGCTTGGCCCCGGAGTATGCACGTAAAGAGTGTAATTACAACCGCATTTCGAAGGTGAAGGTATGACCGAAAGGATTTCAAGCCTTTGCCCGGATGTTTTATACGAATCATCTGATTGTGTTCACCTGTGCGAAATATTATCTACCTGTCTATAATCTGTAATTATTTAACCTGGAAAAATGGCTCTAAGCACTATGGGACTTAATATGGGAGGTCATCAGTCCCCTAGACTTAGAAACTACTTACGCCTAACTAACCTAATGGTATCATACATATCCATGCCCGAGGCAGGATTCGAACCTGCGACCGTAGCAGCAGCGCGGTTCCGGACTGAAGCGCCTAGAACCGCTTGGCCACAGCAGCGGCCGGCTTTAACCTGGAAATCGGTTGCTAAAAATCGTGCTGTTGGTGTGGACTCTTATATAAAAATATGTTGTATTCTGAGTCGTTTACTACTACAGATGATGCATAAGCACTGGGCTGAGAAAGTAAGTCTAGATTACGCGTGCGATTTTATGAAAATACTTGTCTTAGTTCTACTTAAAACGATACCAGAGTCATCTGTATATTATGACTACCCCCAGCCACAGTAGCATTATCAAGCTCTTCCATATCGTTGTCTGGTTTGGGAGCTATATCACATCTTTTTACACACATCTGGGCTGATACGTCAATAAATTCAAACCGCTAAGTATGCGTTTTTGGTGTGCAGGGTAGTACTATGAATGTTGATCGCAGTTGCTGGCCGCCACCCCACGGCTCTTGGGCATCCATGTCACGGCACGCATTTAGATTATCTGTGACTAGATGTACCGCTTTCGTGATTTATACCCGATGGATGTTTGCTGCTACAGTGAATAAACATCGTTAGTAAAAGGCATTTGCTGTTAGTGGTCATATTGCCATGCTATTTCGCAATCCAGTGCTTCTCCTAGATTTTTGCGAATACCAACGCATACTGACAGGGCAATGCATGCTCTGCTAATTGCTGCCACGCTGGGCACAAGATACTAAGAAATTCCAGTGGTAAAGCATTCCATTCCTCCACGGGCGCTGTCGACAACTGTGGATGGTAGTTGGTGCATGTGGACTTGCAGCAGTTACGTCTTTCCAACTCGTAGTAAAAGTGCTCGATTGAATTTAAGACCGGGGGGCGGGATGGGGGCAGGACGGGTAATCCACTCCATTCCCCGAATATCATTTCGTTCCAAGAGCTCCTGCACTGTTCAATACGGTCGCGCATCGTAATCCATAAAAATAAAGTCATGCTCGAATGTATCCCTGAAAAGACACTCATGCAGGAAGGGGTACTGTGTCGCGTCATATCTGTTTACAAAATATGACAGTATACATGGGACGTGTTACGACAGTGAAAGGAACCTGTGACTGCAAAAGTATCTTGTTTCTCCACTAGACAGTGCCCCAAGTTCCTCCAAAAAATCTTAACACAACATACACACAAATATCATACTAACAAATGTAAATCCACCTGATGATGGAGGTTTAAACCTTTGAAACGCGTCATGGAGATAAATAAACAGTGACTGGTAACAGTAAACTTGTTGTTTCATTTAATTTATTGTCTTTCGAGATATGCCACGGTTCCACAGCACAGTGCTAATGTCAATAAGGTGGTAGCTACGACTGGTCTTCGAATTAATCATTATTTATCATATTTGGGATTAACGTGGTGCATTACGACAAAATACGGTATTTCATTAATAGCCTTAGACACCAGGTTTGTTCAATGGCTGTAGGCTACAATTATCACAAAAGCTACTTACAAAGAAGTCTAGTTTTTTCCTGACACTCCAATGCTTACATACGTATGTTTACGAAGAAATATTAGACATATAAGTCATCCATGTAGTAAGCAATGTTACAGCGACAAGAGAGTTACTGCTACGAAGTTCGTCTGCCGCCTTATAAAGCACATTGGTTGATCATAGATTTTTTTCTTCTTCTTCGTAGGAAACAATGTGTGAGCCTTTCTTGTGATACACTCATCGTAATTTAACACAACATGCGCTGTCAACGTAATTTTTGTAGTCACCATAACGATGACAAACATGACACAAACTACTGCATATTTGTCTCAGACGTTTTTGTTTAGTACAATCGCCTTTATAAAATATTGCTGTGCACACAGGGTCTGCAACTGTTCCTCTAGGAAATAGCAGTCTCCGATATTACCTGATTTGTGATTTGCCATCGACGACATCGTAGTAGAGGGGTTCTTGTCAGAGTTCTAACGATATGTGAGATTCGCAGCAGAATCTTAACGTCCAACATCTGCTGATGTTATTGTAACGAGTACAAGTATGGAGTGTTTTTTTTTTCTGCTAAATAATGCTTTTTTTGTTATAGAACTGTATGCAGCATCTCACAGGCGGGTAATAAAAATATTTTTATAACGTTTTTACTCTGACAGTCTCTGCTGCCTGCTTTGCATTCGGCAGGCGACACGCTAGCAGCCTTATCAATCGCCGGCTTCCTCTGATACCGGCAGCACGTGGGCGATTCACGGATCCATTTTCTTTCCAACGGTCGCTGGAGCATTTGACTTCAGAGGCGACGTTCGTTATCAGGTGAACGTGTTCGCAAATGTTACTAAACATAAGACTAGACCACAGGTCGGTGATATACCCATCTCTCAGTTTGCACATGATTTTTACCGAGGTTACTTTAGGCCAATGAGATGGCTATCCATCTGGTGGGCACATTTATGGGGATACACTATGTGATCAAAAGTATCAGGACACCCCCAAAAACATACTTATTTCATATTAGGTTCATTGTGCTGCCACCTACTGCCAGGTACTCCATATCAGCGACCTCAATCGTCATTAGACAGCGTGAGAGAGCAGAATGGTGCGCTCTGCGGAACTCATGGTCTTTGAAAGTGGTCAGGTGATTGGGTGTCACTTGTGTCGTATGTATGTACGCGAGATTTTTACACTCCTAAACATCCCTAGGTCCACTGTTTCCGATGTGATAGTGAAGTGGAATTGTGAAGGGGCACGTACAGCACAAAAGCGTACAGGCTGACCTCGTCTGTTGACTGACAGAGACGGCCGACAGTTGTAGATGGTCGTAATGTGTAAAAGGCAGACATCTATCCAGGCCATTACACAGGAATTCCAAACTGCATCGGGATCCACTGCAAGTACAATGACAGTTAAGTGGGAGGTGAGAAAACTTGGATTTCATGGTCGAGCGGCTGCTCATTAAGCCACACACCACGCCGGTAAATGCCAAACGACGCCTCGCTTGGTGTAAGGAGTGTAAGCACTGGACGATTGAACAGTGGAAAAACGTTGTGTGGAGTGACGAATCACGGTACACAATGTGGCGATCCCATGGCAGGGTGTGGGTATGGCGAATATGCCCGGCGAACGTCATCTGTCAGCGTGTGTAGTGCCCACAGTAAAATTAGGAGGCGGTGGTGTTGTGGTGTGGTCGTGTTTTTCATGGAGGGGGCTTGCACCCCTTGTTGTTTTGAGTGACGCTATGACAGCACGGGCCTACATTGATGTTTTAAGCACCTTCTTGCTTCCCACTGCTGAATAGCAATTCGGGGATGGCGATTGCATCTTTCAATACAATCGAGCACCTGTTCATAATGCACGGCCTGTGGCGGAGTAGTTATTCGACAATAACATCCCTGTAATGAACTGGCCTACAGGGAGTCCTGACCTCAATCCTATAGAACACCTTTGGGATGTTTTGGAACGCCGACTTCGTGCCAGGCCTCACCGACCGACATCGACACCTATCCTCAGTACAGCACTCAGTGAAGAATGGGCTGCCATTCCCAAAGATACCTTCGAGCAACCGATTGAACGTACGCCTACGAGAGTAGAAGCTGTCATCAAGGCTAAGGGTGTGCCAACACCATATTGAATTCCAGCATTACCCATGGTGGGCGCTACGAACTTGTACATCATTTTCAGACACGTGTCCGAATACTTTTGATCACGTAGTGTATGTTGCACGGCCGAAGTTTGTTCAGTGGTCCCAGGGCTGTCTGCAAACTCAGTGCCTTCTGCAGGAGTCGCGGTCCAGGTTCGACAGAGACACAAATCTTATCGTCATAAATAAAGTGCTGACTGCACTGTTATCAGGTACGTGCAAGCCGTTTTTTTTCCATCTGTCGTTGTGCGGGTGCTGTACGTTTTTTTTAATCACTTTGGTAATTGGTCTTTGGAGAATCAGTTTATCGGTCTACGGCGCTCAGTCTGTAAGGTTGCATTTTTTGCTGCATTGTGGCCATTTCACAGTCTCGTTTGCTTTCGATGATGTCGAATAGACTTCGGATTATTCCTACACCTATTAACGAGTCGTACAGGGCATAATGTTGCTGAAGTCACGTGTCTGGCAGATCTATCCCACCAGCGACGTGGTCCTAGAATTGCATTTTGTCGTTACTTGCCGGCCTCTGTGGCCGAGCGGTTCTAGGTGCTTCAGTCTGGAACAGCGCGACTGCTACGGTCGCAGGTTCGAATCCTGCCTCGGGCATGGATATGTGTGATGTCCTTAGGCTAGTTAGGTTTGAGTAGTTCTAAGTTCTAGGGGACTGATGACCACAGCAGTTAATTCCCATAGTGCTCAGAGCCATTTGAACCATTTGTCGTTAATTTTTTCCCCAATATACCAGGTATGATTCACGAATAGTGGTAATGGGGAGAGGGGAAGCACAAGTGCTACTCACATTTGAGGGATACTCATTATCAATGCACAGCCAAGTTTTCGTACCAAATGCAGCAGTGTGCTAGCTCCAGAGTGTGTCTTTGTAATTCTATGTATGAGTCGGAATTACATACAATACTCGGATTTTTCTGTAGTTAAGCATACGACGCTCCTTCCCTACTCACGTACATCCATTGTTACAATATGTATGGATGTACAGATTACCTCAGAGCAATGAAGTACAACTCACGGAAAACACTGCCAGAGTTAATCGAAATGTTTGGTTCAAATGAAGATGCGAAATATGTTTTTTTCTGTTTTGGAATTTAATCGAGTTTCGCCAGTGTCTTGGTGGACCTGTATAACTGCATACTATTAGCTGCAACAATAAGCATTTTTTCACATATACAGGGTGTTACAAAAAGGTACGGCCAAACTTTCAGGCAACATTCCTCACACACAAATACAGAAAAGATGTTATGTGGACATGTGTCCGGAAACGCTTAATTTCCATGTTAGAGCTCATTTTAGTTTCGTCAGTATGTACTGTACTTCCTCGATTCACCGCCATGATTTCATACGGGATACTCTACCTGTGCTGCTAGAACATGTGCCTTTACAAGTACGACACAACATGTGGTTCATGCACGATGGAGCTCCTGCACATTTCAGTCGAAGTGTTCGTACGCTTCTCAACAACAGGTTCGGTGACCGATGGATTGGTAGAGGCGGACCAATTCCATGGCCTCCACGCTCTCCTGACCTCAACTCTCTTGACTTTCATTTATGGGGACATTTGAAAGCTCTTGTCTACGCAACCCCGGTAGCAAATGTAGAGACTCTTCGTGCTCGTATTGTGGACGGCTGTGATACAGTATGCCATTCTCCAGGGCTGCATCAGCGCATCAGGGATTCCATGCGACGGAGGGTGGATACATGTATCCTCGCTAACGGAGGACATTTTGAACATTTCCTGTAACAGAGTGTTTGAAGTCATGCTGGTACATTCTGTTGCTGTGTGTTTCCATTCCATGATTAATGTGATTTGAAGAGAAGTAATAAAATGAGCTCTAATATGGAAAGTAAGCGTTTCCGGACACATGTCCACATAACATATTTTCTTTCTTTGTGTGTGAGGGATGTTTCCCGAAAGTTTGGCCGTACCTTTTTGTAACACCCTGTATAATGCACAGTAAAATCTAAATTTATGGTAACTTACTGAATCATAACCAAGTGTTAAACACTATTTGGCGTAAAGTCGCTGAAATGAAATGGAATCTATGGGGTTGAGGTCAGTGAACACAAAAAATGGAAGATATGGGGTCTGCCATGTTCGGGCACCAATTTTCATTTGTCACAACATTCATGAAGTGATATATGCCTGTATGTAACTCTTTTGTGTAACAATTGTAGTTCTCATCGTAACATCTATCCCATAGTATTTATTGAATTAAGAGAGCAAATTTATTGCGTTAGTAAAGGGATAAATAATTGAAAGGAAAAGCTAACGTTAAAATCCAGCTTTTATTAGTAAGCTGTGTTCAGAGAGCAAGGATATTTTCCCCACAGAATTCGTTCCATTTTATTATAGATATGTCTTCAACTGTTACTCATTTGCCACGCCTATCATATAGCCGTCTCAGAAATTCATTTTTTATTTTTTTTATCAGACAGGATAACTTCTTCACATCTCATACATACACATTCCGCAAGCCACCTTACCGTAGCCATCACTCCCAAATGTAGATGTTGGCATGCGAAGGAGTGTAGGAGATGGATGGAAACTGTCAGGATGCGCCGTATTAAAACTCGCCCGCGATCTTCAAGTGTTTTATTATTCCCAGTTACAGTGCCGCGTTCCTCTCTTGTCTACGTCACAGGGTCCTGCGATGCCGGGGACGCCACTTCGCTACACGCCCCGCCGCTCAGGAGGGCTGCCACACTTGAATCCCCTCGTTAGAAAACCGGCACCTATTTATATGCGGTTGTGCGCCTCTGTTTTGCCAACGCGACGCTCCGATTCACGTACTCATAACACCTAGGTTGGGCAAGTGGGCCCCTTCTGCCTGGAACTTGCGCCACGCAAACTGCTGCTTTTACTCTTTCCAGCGGTTCGACGGCCCTGTGGCCTCCATTCTACTACGCAACCGTTGGTCAGCTTAACTTACTGTCAACAGGCCCGTGCCTGGCTGCAACTTGTGCGCTCAGAAACATTGCACCGAATCTTTTTCCTATCTTAAAGGGTGGTGCCGCTACATTACGGTTCTTGGCGGAGGGTACTCTGTCCCACTAATAGTCGTTTCCTTCCCTGTTCCATTTGCCGATAGAGCGAGAGAAAAACGACTGTCTGTATGCCTCCATATGATCTCTAATTTTTCGTGGTTCTTACGCGAAATTTATGTTGGCTACACTAGGTTGTTCTGCAGTCAGCTTCGAATACTGGTTTTCTACATTTTCTTAATAGAGCCCCTCGAAAAGAACGTCGTCCTCCCTCCAGGATCCCGATTTGAGTTCCCGAAGCATGTCTGTAACACTTGCGTGTTATTCGAACCTACCGGTAACATATACAGCAGCCTGCCTCTGATTGCTTCGATGTTTCCTTTAAACCGATCTCGTGCGAATCCCAAACATTCCAACAGTATTCAGGAATAGGTCGCACCAGCGTCCTATACGTATTCTCCATTACAGATGAAACACACTTTCCTAAAATTCTCCCAAGAGATGTCGACAATTAGCCATCTCTACCACAATCCTCACACGCTCATTCCATTTCATACCGCTTTGCAACGTTACAACCAGATATTTAAACGACGTGACCGTCAAAAGCACCACACTACCAACGTTGTATTCGAACAAATTACTGGTTTCTTTTTCCTACTCATCCGAATTAACTTACATTTTTCTAAAAGATGCCATTCATTACGCCAACTAGAAATATTGACTAAGTCATGTATTATCTTACAGTCACTTATCTTCGACACCTTCAATATACACCACAGCATCATCAGCAAACAACCGCATATTGTTGCCCACCCTGTCCGCCAGATCATTAATGTATATCGAAAACAATAGCGGTCCTATCACAATTCCCCGGGGCCCCCAAAGAGACATGATCTAATTTGCCTGTATCTGCTACCTGACAGTGGATTTACAAAAAAAAAAAATTACATTCGAAGTCGCTCGTGTTCATTCAAAGATTTAAGCGTCACTTGTAGTTGGTTGCCTTTTTTCGAATTTGCTTTTATTCATACTGCTAATATGTATTGCGCTTTTATCTCGTTGGGCATAGTCCATTTAGAACTTCATACACAATCCACTCCTGTCACTACACGCAGGAACCTAACTTGAAGTGTACACGATGTTATTGTTCTGGTCTTCAGTCCTGGGACTGGTTTGATGCAGCTCTCCATGCTACTCTATCCTGTGCAAGCTTCTTCATCTCCCAGTACCTACTGCAACCTACATCCTTCTGAATCTGCTTACTGTATTCATCTCTTGGTCTCCCTCTACGATTTTTACCATCCAATACTAAATTGGTGATCCTTTGATGCCTCAGAACATGTCCTACGAACCGATCCCTTCTTCTAGTCAAGTTGTGCCACAAACTTCTCTTCTCCCCAATCCTATGCAGTACCTCCTCATTAGTTATGTGATCTAACCATCTAATCCTCAGCATTCTCCTGTAGCACCACATTTCGAAAGCTTCTATTCTCTTCTTGTACAAACTATTTATCGTCCACGTTTCACTTCCATACATGGCTACACTCCATACAAATACTTTCAGAAACGACTTCCTCGCAAATCTATACTCGAAGTTAACAAATTCCTCTTCTTCAGAAACGCTTTCCTTGCCTTTGCCAGTCTACATTTTATATCCTCTCTACTTCGACCAACATCAGTTATCTTGCTCCCCAAATAGCAAAAATTCCTTTACTACTTTCAGCGTCTCATTTCCTAATCTAATTCCCTCAGCATCACCAGACTTAATTTGACTACATTCCATTATCCTCGTTTTGCTTTTGTTGATGTTCATCTTATATCCTCCTTTCAAGACACTGTCCATTCCGTTCAACTGCTCTTCCAAGTCCTTTGCTGTCTCTGACAGAATTACGATGTCATTGGCGAACCTCAAAGTTTTTATTTCTTCTCCATGAATTTTAATACGTACTCCGAATTTTTCTTTTGTTTCCTTTACTGCTTGCTCAATATACAGATTGAATAACATCGGGGATAGGCTACAACCCTGTCTCACTCCCTTCCCAACCACTGCTTCCCTTTCATGCCCCTCGACTCTTATAACTGCCATCTGGTTTCTGTACAAATTGTAAATAGCTTTTCGCTCCCTGTGTTTTACCCCTGCCACCTTTAGAATTTGAAAGAGAGTATTCCAGTCAAGTGCACACGATATGAAACAACTTTTCTGAGATGAACATAGGTTCTTATAGCACATTAGTTACTGTAAACTGCGCAAAACCGAAATGGAATGGAGTGATGTGAATATTCCTCATTTTTTCTGATGTAACGATAGATTCGAGTGGCTCAGCTATTTGGTACAATTACTCTATTATGTATTGGACGTCACTTGGCGACTTGAGCGTACCTAACCTATCGGAGATAGTGGAACTATAGTTCATCGAGGAATCCGAACAGCGTGTTGATTCTGGCGAATCCTCCTGACACTGACAAATGGAGGCGAAGAGGGCAGACTGACAACTGATTGGTTAGACCGGTGTTCGATCCCATGAGTTTAGATTTCCAGGCACGCGCTTTTCCACTAGACCATCGGGCCCCGACTCTTTCTGTTAAGCAATACTTCACAGGCGTCTCACGCAGGAGAAGGGAGTACGAAGTTGGAGGGGGGTGGAGGAGGCGTCTGGGGGTAGGGGTACTGGCCGGAGTGGGGATAAAGTGCGGAGGCGTGCAGTGGTAGGAAATGAGTGAGTCGATTACGTAACTACAGCAGCGACTACTTAAGTCACCCGGCGATTCTTGCAACGCTCATTAGGAAAAGAGGTAACAACGGGGACACAGTGCTGTAGATTACTGCAGTGCGCATGCGAAGATTACAATACGTAGCCCGTATCTGTTACACATAGCATAACGGACAAGTCACTTGTTCAACTATTGTTCCAGTAGGTGTGCGCACAGATGAAGCATGCTGTAAGACCAATTAATTCAAATTTTTGTAAAATTACAGCACTTGCAGATTAGATTTGAGACGCACTACCAGATGGAGAGAGCGGGGGGTATGGTGGAACCAAGGCCAAGCTACAGTCACGTATCCGGTCTCCATTTATACACCCCAAAAGGATTGTGCTTTTGATATTATCAGTGTAGAATGTTTTACGCAGCCGCGTGGGATTAGCCGAGCGGTCTTAGGCGCTGCAGTCATGGACTGTGTGGCTGGTCCCGGCGGAGGTTCGAGTTCTCCCTCGGGCATGGATGTGTGTTTGTCCTTAGGATACTTTAGGTTAAGTAATGTGTAAGCTTAGGGACTGATGACCTTAGCAGTTAAGTCCCATAAGATTTCACACACATTTGAACATTTGTTGTACGGAGAGAAAGACTTTCGCTAGACCTCCGTATGAGCTCTAATTTCTCTGATTTTCCCGTCGTGATTATTTCTAGAGATTTACGTAGGAGAAGGTAATATAAACCCGAGAGGAAACACACATCTCTTCTATGTAACTGCTTTCTTGACTCTAACTAGCAAGTATTCCAGACGAACCAGCGAACGGTCAAACGAGGGTTCAGTAAGCTACTTATTTTGTGGATGAATTACGAGGCAGACTCGAAACTCGTTGGCCGTTTGCTTATATTTAAATCTTGGCAGCTCATACAACAATGGCGTCACTCAGCATCGCTAAAACCGAAAAGAATGAGGCATTCAGAGTGAGTTCTTTTGGCTGATTTCATAGGACCACCGTCAACAACTATAGCATAACTGTACTGCAAAGCCGGCCGGAGTGGCCGAGCGGTTCTAGGCGCTATAGTCTGGAACCGCGCGACCGCCACGGTCGCAGGTTCGAGTCCTGCCTCGAGCATGGATGTGTGTGATGTCTTTAGGTTAGTTAGGTTTAAGTAGTTCTAAGTTCTATGGGACTGATGACCTCAGAAGTTAAGTCCCATAGTGCTCAGAGCCATTTTTTTTTGTACTGCAAAACTATCATCAAAGGACACATGAGTCACCAAAAATAGACGGGGCAGGAAATTCTCTCCTAGATAGATATGCGTATACGAGAAACATTTACTTCTTCCTTGGCCAAAGGAGACTTACGTTTATTATACGTCACAAACAGTACTTACAACGAGGTACACTGTAATTTGTACTGGTTACTTCTATGTGACGTAAGTTACCAGATATCTTACAAAACAACAGCTGTGCTGTACTTAACAAGAGTTCAGCAGTTTGTCTTCTGAGACAATGAGAATACACGAAAGTTAACTGGTGCACAAGTAAAACTTCCAGACAATCAGACAGAGAAAGGATTACACCTACAGTAGGTTGTGTCTTCGCATAGCTTTAATTATTTGCAAGTAAACTATACGGAGATTGTTAACACGCACTCCAATAAACACATTGTAAGCTTTAGACATAAGTGTTACATTAAAACTGGAAGAAATTCTTCTCCATCCAGGACACTGTCCTCCACAACAGCGTCAGATATAGATATTGCCAGATGAGGATTGATTCGCAAAATGTTATTCCATAGGTCTTCAGAAAAAGAACAAATTTATCGAAAAGAATTCAACCATTCCGTATTAAAGAAATTAGCATTGAGTTGTGTGTAAGCAAACGAAAATTGGAAGATGTCAAAGTGAAAATATGCAAAGTAGAGCATACAAATAAACAAACATCTTCGACCCTTAGGCGACAACGGATACGGATGGATATGTGGTCAACACACCGCTCCCCCTACCGTTGTCAGTTTCTGTGACCAATGTTGCCAACTCTCAATCAAGTAACTCTTCAATTTGCCTCACAAGGGCTGAGTGCACTCAGCTTGCCAACACCACTCGGCAGACCCGAAACTAGAGTATATTGCAGAAAAATTGCCATAATTAAATAATATAAACTGCAACTCGCAAAAAAAGCCACTACATGTGTGCAAGCAACACACGGTAAATGGAAAAAATATAGATGTGACTGGGGAATATCAGATATCTACACTTTCTCTGTAAGTAGCAATGGAAAGTGGTTATACAAGGCGGAATTTGCAGACAATGACCGATTCAAGGACGTTTACTATATTTAAGGAAACGTGAAACATCAGTTTATAGAGCTATATTCCTCTTGGCTTTGCTTAGGAAGGATGGCTACGTTTCTAAATGAGATTAAGCAGACATTGTGCATCTAGCAACAGAAACGTCCTTCGTGGAGCTTAAAACTGGCAAAATAACTGCATGTAATGGCAGTTTGTCTGCAGAAGTTGTGAATTTAAATGCTACACGGTAATCCACAAGAATATGGGGGTGAGAAGAGTTGCCAACGTACACCCAAGAGGGCGTAGACTCCTTATTAGCGGTGTAAGGCAGGAAATAAAAAGGCAAATCTAATCCACAAATGCTCTCGGCGAGAAGAATGTCAAGAAGGGACTGAGCTATTAAGGCGATTAGCAGATCAGATAGTTTACAGGAAAACAAACATGTATTTGAACTCGAGGACGCAGCGTTTTCATATTTATGAGATTAACGACAAGAAAAATTTATGAGATTAATGACAGGAAAGAGAATTTGTGATTGTAATGTAGATTTAAATTATAAGCTAAAAACCATCGGGGAGGGCGAGAGAGAGAGAGAGAGAGAGAGAGAGAGAGAGAGGGGGGGGGGGGGGAGTAACACCACCCCATAACTAACGCAGGCGGAATCTCCTCCACCTCCAAATCCTACCCCAGATGTAATGTGAGCACATTACTTCCACCAATGCCTATCCCAGACCAAACGCCGTGTGGAACCACCTCTGAGTCCCATCCTGTACTATGGGGTACCCGCGAATGAACACACACACACACACACACACACACACACACACACACACACACACACACACAAGGGCGCGCGTGCGCGCGCGGGCGGACGCTAAGTTCAGTGAAGGGTAGCTAGTTTTGTAATATCGCAAAATAGGGGTGGGAGAGTCACAGATTTGACGGATGAGTGTGTCACAGATTTGATAGGCGCGAGTTGGGTTGGCAATCATTAAAACAAAGGTCTTTTTCGCTGCGGCGAGATCTTTTCACTAAATGGTAAACAACAACTTTGTCATCCGATTGCGAAAATATTTTGCTGTCGCGAACCAACATAGGAAGAAATGGTAGTAGTAATAAAATAAGTGAAATCAGAACAAATTCTATGAAACGGCAGAGAAACAGAGGGATGATCGAAGCACCTCAGACTATCAGGCAACCGAGCGAGGTGGCGCAGTGGTTAGCACACTGGACTCGCATTCGGGAGGACGACGGTTCAATCCCGTCTCCGGCCATCCTGATTTAGGTTTTCCGTGATTTCCCTAAATCGTTTCAGGCAAATGCCGGGATGGTTCCTTTGAAAGGGCACGGCCGATTTCCTTCCCAATCCTTCCCTAACCCGAGCTTGCGCTCCGTCTCTAATGATCTCGTTGTCGACGGGACGTTAAACACTAACCACCACCACCACCACCACCACTATCAGGCACTTAAGTGTGAACTGCAGACTACTCATATAGCTGTAGATGAAAGGATGTTACTACAATGAGGTGACAAAAATAGTGGAATACCCACTAATATCGTGTTGGACCTCCTCCGGCCTGGCGTGGATCAGCCCTGCAGAAATATTGAGCGATGCTGCCTCTATATCCGTGCAAGATTATGTGCTCGACACTGACACATCAATTACGTCCCATAAATGTTCGATGGTTTTCATGTCGGGCGATGTGGGTGGCCAAACTATTCGCTCTAATTGTCCACAATGTTCTTCAAACCTATCGCGAACAAGTGTGGCCTGATGACATGGCCCATTGCCATAGATAAAAATTCCACCACTATTCGGGAACAGGCAGTCGAAACTAATTCCGAATCAGTCATCGGTTCAGTTGGACCAGAGGACCAGTCAATTCCATGTAAACACAGCCGACACCATTATGGAGACACTAACAGCCTGCACAGTGCCTTCTTGAAGAACTTGGGGTCTATGGCTTCTTGGGGTTTGCGTCACACTCGAACCCTTCCATCAGTTTTTACCAACTGAAATAGTGACTCGTGGCCAGGCCACAGTTTTCCAGTCGTCTAGGGTCAAAGCGATATCGTCAAGAGACAAAGAGATGCAATGCAGGCGTTTTCGCTTTGTTAGCAAAGGCCATCGGACGTCTGTTGCCATACCCATTAACGCCAAAGTTCGTCGTAGTCCCAACTTGATTTCTGCTGTTATTTCACAGAGAGCAGCTTGCTGCTAGAACTGATAACCCTACGCAAACGCCTGCTCTCAGTCGTTAAGTGAAGTTCAAAATGGTTCAAATGGCTCTGAGCACTATGCGACTTAACATCTATGGTCATCAGTCACCTAGAACTTAGAACTACTTAAACCTAACTAACCTAAGGACATCACACAACACCCAGTCATCACGAGGCAGAGAAAATCCCTGACCCCGCCGGGAATCGAACCCGGGAACCCGGGAGTGGGAAGCGAGAACGCTACCGCACGACCACGAGCTGCGGACGCCGGATGACAGTTTCTGGGATGGAGTTCCATAGCTGTTGCATTTGGTCGGTCAATACACGGACGGTTAATGCTGTCTGTGGTTGACGCTGGAGTTGTTCTATGATGTTCCATATGTGCTTGATTGCAGACGTGTCAGGTGACAGAGTAGGCTAAGCCAACACGTTGACACTCTGTACAGCATGTTCGGTTACACCAGCGGTATGTGGGCGAGCGTTATCCTGTTGTGAATAGCCCCTCGAATGCTGTTCATGAATGGCAGAGTTCAAAATGGTTCAAATGGCTCTAAGCACTGTGAGACTTAACATCTGAGGTCATCAGTTCCCTAGACTTAGAACCACGTAAACCTAACTAACCTAAGGATATCACACACATCCATGGCCGAGGCAGGATTCGAACCTGCGACCGCAGCAGCCGCGTGGTGCCGGACTGAAGCGCCTAGAACCGCTCGGCCACCACGGCAGGCAATGGCAGAGTCACAGGTCGAATTACCAGATTGACGTCCAAATTTGCAGTTAGGGTGCGTGGGATAACCAAGAGAGTGCTCCTACTATCGAGCGAAATGGCACCCCAGACCATAAATCCAGGTGTAGGTCCAGGGTGTCTAGCACACGGACATGTTGGTTGCAGACGGTCAACTGGCATTCTCCCAACCAACATCCGGCCATCACCGGCACCTACGCGGAACTAGCTTTCATCAGAAAACACAAGAGACCTCCATCCTTCCCTCCAATGACTCTCGCTCGACACTACTTAAGTACCAATAGCGGTAGTTTGGGGTCAAAAGACGTCTGACACGGGCCTGTCCTTCAAGTAACCGATTTCTGCCACTTCGTTGTGTCATTGTGTTGCCAATTGCTTTTCAAATTGCTGCTGCAGATGCATTACGATGCGCCAGAGCCATACGTCGAACACGATGCTCTTCCCTCTGAGTGGTGCCATGAGGACATCCAGAGCCCGGTCTCCTTGCGACTGTACTCTCTCCTGACCACCGCTGCCGACAATCACGGTTACATTCCTGCCAAGTCTTTCTGCAATATCGCAGAAGGAAAAAATCCAGCTTCTCGTAGCCCTAATGTACTACTCTGTGAGGTACTGATAATGGCGTATTGTCGCCTTGGAGGCATTCTTGACTAGCATCAACTCACAACTTCCAGTCTCAAAGGTAATTAATGCTCACGGACGTTAATAGCGTCGTATGTAAAGTACACAAGCGGCAAGACGCAGTCAATACCTTCGCTGCGCAGTGCCGATGGCACTGTTACCGACGACTGTGCCGCTAAGGCGGCGTTATTGAACGCAGTTTTCCGAAATTCCTTCACCAGGGAAGATGAATGGAATATTCCAGAATTTGAAACACGAACAGCTGCTAGCATGAGTTTCTTAGAAGTAGTTACCTTAGGGGTTGCGAAGCAACTCAAATCGGTTGATACGGGCAAGTCTTCGGGTCCAGATTGTATACTGATTAGGTTCCTTTCAGATTACGCTGATACAATAGCTCCTTACTTAGCAATCATATACAACCGCTCGCTCACCGATAGATCTGTACCTGCAGATAGGAAAATTGCGCAGGTCGTAACAGTGTTTAAGAAGGGTAGTAGGAGTAATCCATCCAACTACAGACCTATATCATTGACGTCGGTTTGCAGTAGGGTTTTGGATCATATACTGTATTCAAACATTATGAATCACCTCGAAGGGAACGATCTATTGATACGCATTCAGCATGGTTTCATAAAACATCGTTCTTGTGCAGCGCAGCTAGCTCTTTATTCGCACGGAGTAATGGCCGCTATCGACAGGGGATCTCAAGTTGATTCCGTATTTCAAAGATTTCCGGAAAGCTTTTGACACCGTTCCTCACAAACGACTTCTAATCAAGCTGCGGACCTATGGGGTATCGTCTCAGTTGTGGGACTGGATTCGTGATTTCCTGTCAGGAAGGTCGCAGTTCGTAGTAACAGACGGCAAATCATCAAGTAAAACTGAAGTGATATCAGGTGTTCCTCAGGGAAGCGTCCTGGGACCTCTGCTGTTCCTGATCTATATAAATGACCTGGGTGACAATCTGAGCAGTTCTCTTAGGTTGTTCGCAGATGATGCTGTAATTTACCGTCTAGTAAGGTCATCCGAAGACCAGTATCAGTTGCAAAGCGATTTAGAAAAGATTGCTGTATGGTGTGGCAGGTGGCAGTTGACGCTAAATAACGAAAAGTGTGAGGTGATCCACATGAGTTCCAAAAGAAATCAGTTGGTATTCGATTACTCGATAAATAGTACAATTCTCAAGGCTGTCAATTCAACCAAGTACCTGGGTATTAAAATTACGAACAGCTTCAGTTGGAAAGACCACATAGATAATATAGTGGGGAAGGCGAGCCAAACGTTGCGTTTCATTGGTAGGACACTTAGAAGATGCAACAAGTCCACTAAAGAGACAGCTTACACTACACTCGTTCGTCCTGTGTTAGAATATTGCTGCGCGGTGTGGGATTCTTACCAAGTGGGATTGGCAGAGGACATCGAAAGGGTGCAAAAAAGGGCAGCTCGTTTTGTATTATCACGTAATAGGGGAGAGAGTGTGGCAGATATGATACGCGAGTTGGGATGGAAGTCATTAAAGCAAAGACGTTTTTCGTCGCGGCAAGATCTATTTACGAAATTTCAGCCACCAACTTTCTCTTCCGAATGCGAAAATATTTTGTTGAGCCCAACCTACATAGGTAGGAATGATCATCAAAATAAAATAAGAGAAATCAGAGCTCGAACAGAAAGGTTTAGGTGTTCGTTTTCCCCGCGCGCTGTTCGGGAGTGGAATGGTAGGGAGATAGTATGATTGTGGTTTGATGAACCCTCTGCCAAGCACTTAAATGTGAATTGCAGAGTAATCATGTAGATGTAGATGTAGATGTTTTTAAAGCAAATCTGTATTTCATCTTCATAGCGGTGCATCTAGCGCAAGTCTTGCGCTACTGACATGAAATTTGAATAGACAGCTTTCAGATGTATAAACACGCCTTTAAACTTCCAAATATGTCGCACAACTGAGACGACTCCTGCAGAAGATTTGGTTTAGTCATAAGCATCAGCAAGACGCAAGTCCTTCAACAACCACTTAGCGGTTCCAATGCAGACGACTGCAGTATTAAGTTGGACAACAAACATTTGGAAAACGTGTCACACTTTAAATATCTAGGTAGCCAAATTAGAAGCGACAACAGACTGACAACAGATACTGCAGCTCGTATAGCCAATGCAGCCTCAGTTTTCGGCAAACTGAATCACCGAGTATGGAAATCACATGATCTCAGACTAAAAGCTAAAATTGCAGTCTACAAAGCAATAATATTACCAACTTTACGCCTGATTCTGTTATGAAGCTGACATTAGGAGGCTAGACACCGTTCATCTTCGCTGTCTGAAATCAATTATCCGCATGAAATGGGAAGACCGTGTTCCAAACATGGAGATTTTGCGTCGCGTGAAACTGCCTGGCATTGAAGCTCTCTTAATGAAACACCAACTGAAATGGAGTGGCTATATCATACGCATGGACGACAGTAGACTTCCCAAAGCGGTGTTCTACTCAGAGCTCTCGTGTGGAAAGCGGCGGCAAGGTGACCAAAACCTGCGATATAAAGATACCATCAAACGCCACCTCACAGCCTGTGGCATTCCGAGTACACGTTGGGAGAAGCTTGCATTGCACCGATCAGAGTGACGCTCAACTGTACACAAGAGTGCGGAACAAAATGTTTCAAATGGCTCTGAGCACTATGGGACTTAACATCTGTGGTCATCAGTCACCTAGAACTTAGAACTACTTAAACCTAACTAACCTAAGGACATCACACACATCCACGCCCGAGGCAGGATTCGATCCTGCGACCGTAGTGGTCACGTGCTCCCAGAAGTGCGGAACAATTCGAGCATATCCGCCTAAAGAACCTGGACGATAAACGAATGCTCCGCAAATCTAAGCCCAAGCCTAATTACAGCTATACGTATAACTGTACTGGGCAACTGTATTGCACTTCGTGCGACCGGATCCTCAAAGCACAGCTCGGTTTTGCATGCCACATCCGAGCCCGCCACAATACGGACTAAACGACTGGTGGAGTCACTGTCGCCGCACACGGCGAGGAGGCCATGATGATGATGATGATGATGATGATGATGATGATAATGATGATGATCTTAGTGTTGCGATTTTTTTCCGTCAGTGTACGTACCACAGGGCTTTGACATTCCAGTAAAAACTTAATGGCAACAAGAAACCTAACAGGCACAGGGCTAGATCTGTAGTAGCTACCGATCGAAGCTTATCAACGGTGACCTCACAAGATGAAGTGGGGAAAGGAGTGGAGGGGTAATAAATTGTCCTAATTAAGTAAGCGATACGGATCCTATTACAGCAGGGCAATAAATTATCCGAACTAGGTAATAAACTATCTTAATTAAGTCAGCGATAAGAGTGACAAGAGGTGGGGGATCATAAATCACTGATAATGAATGATGTTATGTACCATTATTGTTAGACTACAAGAACGGCTGCGAGAAACTGGTACTTTCGCAGCTAGGAGGATTAACTATGATCCATGGACGCGCCGCACTCACGACTTACAAGGAGAGCTCCCCAGCAGCGCGATCGAGTTTTTGGTTCAAATGGCTCTGAGCACTATGGGACTCAACTGCTGAGGTCATTAGTCCCCTAGAACTTAGAACTAGTTAAACATAACCAACCTAAGGACATCACAAACATCCATGCCCGAGGCAGGATTCGAACCTGCGACCGTAGCGGTCTTGCGGTTCCAGACTGCAGCGCCTTCAACCGCACGGCCACTTCGGCCGGCTTGAGTTTTTGAAACTATCTACACAGACTTGTAGGTTAAGATCCTAGGTATCACACACTGCAACCATTCACCCAGGTGGGCCCCTGTTTGTGCATAACTGACGAAAAAAAAAAATTCAGAATTTTGTGTGAAACTCAATAGCGTTGATCAAATGGTTCAAATGGCTCTAAGCACTATGGGTCTTAACATCTGAGGTCATCAGTCCCCTAGACTTAGAACTACTTAGACCTAACTAACCATGGACAACACACACATCCATGCCTAGAACCGCTCGGCCACCTCGGCCGGCTCAATAGCGTTGAAGAAGTTGCTTTACGTAGTCTCGTTGCGTCGTATAATGGATAGGACAACAGAGGTAGTGGGTTCGAATCTCGTCAGGTGCACTAAATTTTTTATTATGTTCGAATCTTTATCGAAATGACCCATCATTATGTCGCGAATAGTAGAAAAACAAGCTAAATTCAGTAGTATAGTAGAATATAAATTCTTAGCCAGAGCAGCAGAGGCGCATACGTGACCGGACGCAGCCCCTATTTACTATTTGTTCTGCCAACAAGGGCGGACTATCTAGCATCATGAGGCTCGGAGTAAGTGAGGAAAAGTGACCTCTGAACACAGTCAGTGTGGAAATATCATGCGTGTACCCCATGCGGCTGTCACGCGCTCTCGCCTTATCAGCGGCGCCCGTGTACGTAAGAGTGGAAGCTTCCAGAAGGATGGGGCCGTGAGCAAAGATGCCTATAAAAGGGCTACCCATCCTGCCGGAAGGGTCGTTGTTGTACAACCGTCGGGAGGAGGTTAGCTAGTGTCACTGTGTGACAGGGGCTGGACTCAGAAGAGTCCGATGTAGTCGACACTTAGGCCGGCACGCACGCCTGTGCACCACGAGACTTTAGGCTCAGGGAAGAATAGGAAGTCTTCTAACCATGTGAAGACACTTTGTACATGGACTTGTACATAGAGTATGTGCCATGGGGTGCTTCTAGTAATAATAATCCTATCTCCCGCTTTACGATATCCTCCTCGGATTCCCGAGATTCGTACCGAATTCCGTACTCTAACCCACTCAATAGCCTACTTTTCAGCCAAGCGAGTGAAGAGCAGGTGACCCACTAACAGAAGTTGTTCTTGACGTACCTTGTCGGTGAGTTCCATGACACGCATTCGTGCAGTCCTTCCTAATCCCTCTCAGTACTCGTCAGTGGGACGCGACAATTATTACTTTATTAATTGGTTTAAATGTAATTTTTTATTACTATTCCTTTGTCACGTCATTATAATCATCGTACGATCTTTTTCATATGGTTCATATTTTCTTTATACCATTCTTTTTCCAATCGTATTTTTTGTGAATTTGAAATTTAATTATATTTATTTATTATAATGAATTATGTGAAAATACCGATCTATCAGTTAAAAAAAACAAAAGACGAAATAATCTATATTTGTGCAATGGTGCGAAAAATGTACCAGATGTGCAATTTTTTTGCACAGTATTTGCCATACAAATATTTAACACAACCTAAATACCTATTGTACTATGGACAAAAAAATGCAGATGAAAATTTAAATGAAAGACGAGTTCATAACTAAAATGAAAATGAAGCAAAATGAGAAATATGTATAATGAACACAAAAATGTGAACAGAAAAACAGGGTGGAAAAAAATTAAATCGAAATTAATACATAAATCAATTAAAACACATGAACAAAGTTTTAAAGAGGGGAAAGAACGATAGGAAGAGAAATGAGAGCAAATGAAGTTAATATGATTAAAAATTATTATATGACAAAAAATAGACAAAAATTAAATTTAAACCAATTAATTGAATAAAAATAATGATCAAAGTCATTTCGATACAGATTTAGAAATATAGAAAAGAATTGTGTATCTGGCGAGATTCGAACCCTCAACCTGATAAGTTGTTATCCTATCCATTACACCACGCAACCAGACTACATAATTCCACTTCTTTAACGCTACTGAGTGTCACACAAAATTCTTATTTTTTTTCGTCTACTGCTCGCAAGCGAGGGCCCACCGGGATACATGGCAGCAGTGTGTGATACCTACAGCGCCGTAAAAGATAGCTTCAAGAAGTGAATTGCACCGCTGGGGCCTCTCCTTGTTGGAAGAGAACCTCAGGACCAGTACTGTCAAAACTGACCATGTGTGAGCTCCTGCAGAGCCACAGCGAACTGTCTCTGCTGTGAGAGTACCGTGGAGTGAGAGATTTAAAAGTGAACCGAGCTTCAAACTTACTCTATATCGAAACGGTAAATTTCCGAACAAGCGTTCCGCATCAAAAAATTAGTACATTAAGTCCTCTAAGTTCCGTTAGTTACAAGAAATTTGGAACACCCAGTAGTACCCTGTCGCTCCACGTTTGGTCGGAACAGGCAGACCATCCTAGATCTTTTGCTGTTGTTACGTAAATTTAAGTATTAGGAAGTCTCTTCTGAAAATATGTACTTAGAGTGCAGTCTTATATGGATGTAAAACATGCTTTATAAAAAGCACGGACCAAAATGGGATGCACGTTTCTGAATTGTGGGGCTACGGAAGAATACTCATGATCTGATGATTTGGCTGTGTCCATAACTAATGCAGGGATGCTGAATCAAAGTGGGGAGACATGAACTTTATGCTAAAACCTAACTTAAAGAAAGCGTATGTTGATAGGACATACACTATGTGGCCAAAAGTATTCGGACACCTGACTGAAAATGACTTACAAGTTCGTGGCGCTCTGCATCGGTAATTCTGGAATTCAACACGGTGTTGGCCCACCCTTAGCCTTGATGACAGCTTCAGCTTCCACTCTCGCAGGCATACGTTCAATCAGGTGCTGGAAGCTTTTTTGGGGAGTGGCAGCCCATTCTTCACGGAGTCCTGCACTGAGGAGAGGTATCGATGTCGGTCGGTGAGGCTGGGCACGAAGTCGGCGTTCCAAAAAATCCCAAATGTGTGCTATAGGATTCAGGTCAGGACTCTGTGCAGGCCACTCCATTACAGGGATGTTATCGACGTTTAACCACTTCGTCACAGGCCACGTATTATGAACAGGTGCTCGATCGTGTTGAATGAGGCAATCGCCATCCCCGAATTGCTCTTCAACAGTGGGAGGCAAGAAGGTGCTTAAAACATAGATGTAGGCCTGCACTGTGATAGTGCCACGCAAAACAACATGGGATGCAAGCCCCTCCATGAAAAGCACGATCGCACCATAACACCACCGCCTCCAAAAAATGTTCAAATGTGTGTGAAATCTTATGAGACTTAACTGCTAAGGTCACCAGTCCCCACACTTACACACTACTTAGCCTAAATTATGCTAAGGACAAACACACACACGCATGCCCGAGGGATGATTCGAACCTCCGCCGGGACCAGCAGCACAGTCCATGACTGCAGCGCCTTACACCGCTCGGCTGATTCCGCGCGGCATCACCGCCTCTGAATTTTACTGTTGGAACTACACACGCTGACAGATGACGTTCACCAGGTATTCGCCATACCCACACCCTGCCATCGGATCGCCAGATTGTGTACCGTGATTCGTTACTCCACACAAGGTTTTTCCACTGTTCAATCGTCCAATGTTTACTCTCCTTACACCAAGCGAGGAATCGTTTGTCATTTACAGACGTGATGTGTGGCTTATGAGCAATGAAAACCAAGTTTTCTCACCCCCCGCCTAACTGTCATAGTACTTTCAGTGGATCCTGATGTTTCCACTTCACTATCACATCGGAAACAGTGGACCTAGGGATGTTTAGGAGTGTGGAAATCTCGCGTACAGACGTATGACACAAGTGACACCCAATCATGTGACCACGTTCGAAATCCGTGAGTTCCGCCCCATTCTGCTCTCTCATGATGTTTAAGGACTAATGAGGTCGCTAATATGGAGTACCTGGTGCTGTATGGTAAGTTACAGCAACAGCAACCTCCTCATTAACTTCCACCGGGATAGGACGCCTTCCTCTTCGAGGTGCCCTACCAAACTCACCCGTGTTCTAAAATTTAATTACCTTCTCCTCAAACATTCCAGGCGGCGATACTCTCACAATGCAACACTGCAATTGCTGCTGTTCATATAAAACAGTTTCACTAACAGCGCACGGTCTCTCTTCTTGACAGCCAAACTGTTCACTCACGTTACGAGAGAGCGTGGATGCGATTGCATTATACACACAACGTACAGCGCCAGGTTTACAGATGGTGGCCACAACTGAAACTAATTTGTTTCCCAGTGTAAATCGGTTCTGTATTAATGTACTAGCAGTTTCGTTGTCATTACGATAATCAGAGCCCACACTCGACCTCCGTGAACAGCTGCACTTTAATTGTAACCACTCGGTACTATGATATAGCGCACAAAAAGAAATTTCTGTTCTGAAAACGCAGCACGTTACCTTGGAGGAGAGTCATTGAGAGATGTAGAAGTAACTTCAGGTGTGCCCCAGGGAAATGTGTTGGGTCCCTTGCTGTTCGTGTTACATGTACATTAATGATCTGGCAGAGAATATTAACAGTAATCTGAAACGTTTTGCTGACGATGCAGATACATCTAATGAAGTACTGGTATTGTTTGATAACAGCTGCGCAAATATTCAATCAGATCTTGATAAAATTTCAGAATGGTGCAAAGATTGACAACTTGCTTTAAATGTCTTGAAATCAGATTCGGTATTCCTAAGCACTGAAATACGACTGGTTTTCGTAGAAATTACTTCTAAACCGCTATTCTTTTTACATGTTCATAAGATGCGTTTTCCACTATTGTTATTAAAAAACCAAATGTGCATGTCAGAAAATGACATTCACAAAATGTGTTTGGTGCAAGCCTGTACTATGTATTCCTTTCTTTTACGATACGTAACATCCCAAATGTCGTCGGTCTACCAATGAAGGCGAAGCATTATAAATGTTATGACCCAACAACTTTTTAATACGTGCATGAATGTATCGACAAACAATAAATGTTCACTACATTGCAATCTGTTATGATACATCGCCACGAATGCACTGCTAAGATTACAATTATTTTTACCGCTTCTCTCCAAAGAAACATGATTCGTTATAGCGAAGCAAGTGTTTGACTATAAAATAAAAATACCAAGACTAGTAGTATTGGCTGGGTTCTACTCTTGCAATACTAGTCACGCGAAAGACGCAGAACATCGGTGACCTGTTGCATTTACGCTCTCCTTGTTAATACCAACAGTGTGTTGTGCTCTTTCTACGTCGGGTGTTGCACATCCAACCAGCCGCTCCGTATGTCCCGTAATTTACGAGGGTCCAGCAGTCGCATCTGGTCTCACTCTGTCCGGATTTAATGCTGTTTACGTCCAGTCATGGGACCCAGTCTCGTATTCGGTCGGCTGCTCCACGCTTGTGATTGACGAGGAGCGTCGCGCCGTCACCGCTGAGTGGTGTTAGCTCAAGCATATCTCGGTTCTCGTAGCGTCCAAATGGGGCGTGACGCCTGCTCCGGCTTGCGCCTCGGATACTGTGTCGTTCCTGTACGTGACACTACGCAACGCCGACAACACACATCTACGCACGTCGCACTGAGTTCTAGGCGACTCGATTACAATTGCTCCATTTTTTGGTGAGACTCCTTACCTCTATGTTAAGTGATTTTCCCGTGCTCTGTGTTTATACAATTAAGCCTCTTATACATACGTTACAACAGTCAGTAAGTCCGCTAGTACCACTCACAAGAGCGACTACCCGGTAAGTGAAAAGACTTTCTCTGCGGTCTTGTGTGCGGATTTTAATGTATGTCCATTATGCACTGACGAAAAAAAAAAAAAAACGAAAACACACAGCCGGAGTTCTGCAACATAAACGAAAGTTGGTAGGCGTTTTTTTAAATCTGAAAGATGATGTCTATTCAAATAATACACGCTGCAACGATCGTAGTTTTAGTGACCTTTGAGATTGAACATGGAGGATTGGCGTAAGTCAAGAATGCCTTTAAGGGGACCTACACCGTGGTTCAGGTCGAAAAAAATCGATTTTCGGTTTTCATCATATTTCGATAGATTAAGGTTTTATTTAAGTACTCTGAAAAGGATTTTGCCCCAGGCAACGTCTCACACCAGACGAGTGTAACCCCTATGTTTGCGTGTTAGAGTAATGGTGGTGTACGCGTCCGTGGGGAACTTGTTTGCGCAGCAATCGCCGACATAGTTTAGCTGCGGCAGATGGAAAACCGTCTAAAAACCATCCACAGACTGGCCGGCTCACCAGATCACGACGCAAGTCCGCCGGGCGGATTCGTGCCGGGGACGCGTTAGCGTCTAGTGTCCGCTGAAAATAAAATCGTTTACACCAAACAAGTCCTGAAGGAGAAAATAATTATGAAGTAGGAGAAGAAACGCTCTCTTAACCTGTTAAGTGTACAACGGTATTTGTAACGCTTTAAGGGTCTGTTTGATACATGAAAAACTCTTCTATAAATATCGTGTTAAAATTGAAGGAACGTGACATTAAGACAATTATAATAATCCTCGCTTAAAAACAGCAACCAGCTCCACTACGATAAATAACAATTTATCCATTATTGAGTATGCTGTGAGGACTGCAACAGCTAATTATCATGAAAAAATATATTCGCACCGTACGTATCATGGTTCAGAACTAGAAGAAAAGTTTCTACATTTTATGACCGGAAAGCAGCAGGCCTATCTGTTGAGATATGAGGCGTTTTACTTGAGAACATTAATGTGTGGATTTTTTGTGACTATTTCAATTTCAAATCATAACTACTAGCACAAAAATCAGAATATAAATTTAAAAAAATTAGTCATCAAAATGTCGAAAAAAAGCGCCATTTATTAACAGCTTTTGGGAGGCATTTTTTCACTCCCCCGGGAACACCCGTGTTCAAGGGAAGACAGTTTGGGAAACTCTGGATTAGATTAATTAGACGTACTTTTTGTTCCAGGGATCCGTAATGAGGAGATATTCAAGGATGCCCTACATAAATATAAAACAAATATGATATGCTAATGTCCCTTCAACACAATGTCATGGTTTGTCGATAAGAAATCCTTTCTTCCGTGGCACAATATTCCAAGTCTATTATTCACGTCTTGTCTGCACTGTTATTATCCACGTTTCACTTCTATACAAGGCTACAACCCACAAGTGACTTTATAATATATAAATTTATATTGTGTGTTGACATATTTCTCTTTTCCATCTTGTAACTTCCTGTCGAGACAATATTCATGACATTCAGCTGATCTTCCACGCCGTTTTGCAGCCTCTGACATAATTACAGTGTCCTCGATAAACCTTAAGGTGTTAACGTTTTCTTCCTTTCCACATTTCTCCTTGTTTGTCTGCTTCTTATACGTGTAGTGTGAACAGCACAGGGGGATGGACTGTCTGCATTCTGGGGTGTGGAAAAGTTGCACGAATGGACTTACTTTTTAAGTTATTCGTGTCATTCCAAGCTAAGGCCAATGTGCAACAAGAATGGCGCATTGTCAGAAGAGAATACACGTTGTGGGTTTCCTGCTGAGGCAGTCCTGCTGCGGTGCTCACAGCAACTGCATCATCGTGTGAAGTGGAATGGCGCGGCAACTGGAAACGTAATTCAGAGTCGAAGAACGCGGAACACTACGATCCTTACGGGGGAAACGTCGAAACTCTATACAGGTTCAACGCGAAATTCTGGCGGTAGACGGACCGACTAAGAATGTCGCTTCCAGCCGTAGTGAAATGGTGCGAACAGTTTGACCAAGACCGCAGAGACCTGGGTGATGCTGATCGGAAAAAAAAGCCACCTACAATGTCCACAGGTGACCGTGTCCAGGCAAGCGAGGAAATGATTCGCGGCAATCGCAGATCTTCCGATGATGAGGAAGTTAACTCACCTGTTCTCCAATACCTCTGTGACAAAGGAGCGGACTACTATCACTGAGGAACTGGACGACTAGTAGACGTTGATCAGATACTCTTGATGACTCTGTTGAAAATACTGCCATGTCTCTTTGTCACTTTGATATGTAGTGCAGAATTCAATAAACGTTATTTGGCCTGTCGTAATAATGTATGACTTACTTCTTGAAGTCTCCTCGTGGATAACCTTTTGCCCCCGATAACTTCAGAATTTCAAACAGTGCATTCCAGTCAACAAATCTCTACTATTCAAATATGTGTAAATTATTGAGTGATACTTAAGATAAGTAAATAAATTAGTGAAAGCAAAGTGAAGTAGAAATTAGAAAATAAATGAAACACTTGGTTTAGTTTAGAGAGTTACATACTGGCAAACAGCGGGCAGAGCAGAAGAGACAATGACTGTGAAGTCAGCAAGTTCAGGAGAAGCCATCGCCCTCCCCACATAAGCGGACGCTGTCGATTCAGCCGTCAGGGCATCGCCCGACCGGCTCACGTGTTTCTCAATTGTCACATGTGAGCAAAGGCCCTCGCCTACATTCCAAGAGCCAATGACCGACGTTAAGAAGATTCTTCGAGAAGCTTTTCAACGTGACAGAAGAGGCAATGACCGTGAAGTCGTTCACCTCCAGTGAAATGAAGTGAATAAATACGCGAGACGCAGTGGGCCCGACGAGAATAGCAGTAGTTTTCAGTCAGTTTCGGTGCTGAAGACCGTCATGCAAGAAGAGATTACATCATACACAGATGCATCAAGTCCGCCGCTGTAATGGAATAGCAAGCAGCAGCCTCGGCGCCAGAAGACAGGAGTTAAAAGGTATTTGAAGTCTGATTTTTACGTACCCGGGTGACTCGTGAGGACGGGAAGGAGACGGCCTCACATCAGCAGTCACCTGTGAGCTGGGATGAGGATCTGACACCCGAAGACTGGCAAGCGGGAGTCCGTTGTTCAAGTCCGGGACACTGGCCTTCCCCCGCCACGCCGCTCCGCTGGCCGACGCACAACACACGCGGCCGCTTAGAGAAGAGAAACACTGGGACGCCACATCCAAGGTATCACCATCCGATTCACGACTTCGTTCTCAATAATTAAACGGGCCACAACATGATGCGTGTCTCCAGTCAACTGGGCGAGACGGCGGCACGAGATACAGACTGCCACGCGTAATCAGACGCCGCAGCAGAAGGTTTCGCAAACGACACAGCTGCCGCTCTCCGAGCCAGAACATCGAGTAAGGAAACAGTTATACAAAACTTTCAATAAAAGTTATCTTATGTAAAAATGCTGTTTCATTCTACCTCATATCCGAGCCAAGGAAGAACCCACCCTGCCCACATGTTGTTAAGAGAGAAAAATTAATTTATTTAGTGTTTTTCATCCTGACATAATGCTTTAGAATCAAATGCCCTTTGCAGTAATGCTCATCCTGGCAATTGACTAGCATCAAAAAAGAAAACTCAGTTACATTTAGTGTCAGAAATGTTACATTTAGTGTCAGAAGTGTTACAAAATACTGTTCGTGCAGCAATATTCAAACAGTGACAGCTTGTACGAGAGCGAGGAGGAGACAATGACGGAGAGAGCTCATTCGAGCGACGTGGCGCTATGCGTACCACAATGGACTCGCATTCGGGAGGACGATGGTGCAAAGCCCTGTACGACCATCCACATTTAGATTTTCCGTCATTTCCTTAAATCACTCGATGAAAATGCCGGTATGGTTTATTTGAAAAGGGCACGGCCGATTTCTGTCCCTATCCTTCCGTAATTCGAGATTTTGCTCGATGTTCTTCGGCTTCGATGTCGACGAGACGTTAAAATCTAATTTTCCCTCTTGAGTGAGTGGGAGAGAGGACGGGGAGAGGGGGGGGGGGGGGAGGGGGGGAGGAAGAACCGAAATCGTGTCACTTCACTGAAAGTTGTTATTGTTTTTTCACATACGTCACAGATCCCCAATATCAAAACAGTTGAAAAGTAGATCATATGATACAGGAATTACATTCTCGGTAAACATAATTTTTCTTCCTAAATGTTCCGACGGAAAAAAAATCACAACACTAAGAAGCAGTTCTGCGACATAAAAGATGATGATAGGTGTGTTTCTACATGTGGAAGATGGTGCCTATGCAAACTTCGCGCCAGTCGCATAACAGTGGCTCTCGTAGCGCCACTATGAGGATGCAAATCAGGTTTGCTTTAAATATACGCTGTAACGGTCGTGAGCACTACTTACCTTTGACTTAAGAGTGGTGACTTGATGTTAGCCAAGTATGCCTTTAAGGCAACAAACGTGTCATTGTCAACACCTTACTGACTTTGAACGACGTCGTGTAGTAGGACTATGAGAAGCTGGATATTCCGTCTACTACGCTGCAGGAAGAATTCCCAGGAATGTAGCGACTGTACATGTTGGCTGGCAGGGGTGGACAAGGGAATGTACTGAGGGGGTAGACCGAGGTGTTCGGCGTACTGCTCCTGCGCATGGTAATGCATCATCAGCAGCAATTTGAGCAGTAGTTAGCACCAAAGTGACACAACGAACTGTTAGAAATAGATTACTTCAAGGACGGCTCCGAGACAGACGTCCTGTGGCCTGCATTCCACTGACCCCAGATCACTACCATTTGAAACTTCAGCGGGGTCAAGCGAGAGCTTTTCGGAAATCGAGGAATGCTGCGTCTACCTGACTGCCTTGATCCATAGCTTCCAGGATGACAGGTGACAAATGTGCGAGTTGGGTTTCATACGATCTATGTTTGCGAAATACTTGCTGACTGGCATGGAAGATATCGTCCTATTCGAGATATCTCATAATATGTACTAAGATTCTACAACAAATGGAAGTCAAGGATATTAAACGGTAGCTCCGAGGATAATTTCTACGCCGGTCGTTGTCACCGAGCGGTTCTAGGCGCTTCAGTCCGGAACCGCGCTGCTGCTACGGTCGCAGGTTCGAATCCTGCCTCGGGCATTGTTGTGTGTGATGTCCTTAGGTTAGTTAGGTTTAAGTAGTTCTAAGTTCTAGGAGACTGATGACCTCCGATGTTAAGTCCCATAGTGCTCATATCCTTTTGAACGATTTGAGCCACGCGGGATTAGGCGAGCGGTCTAAGGCGCTGCAGTCATAGACTGTGCGCCTGGTCCCGGCGGAGGTTCGAGTCCTCCCTCGGGCATGGGTGTGTGTGTTTGTCCTTAGGATAATTTAGGTTAAGTAGTGTGTAAGCTTAGGGACTGATGACCTTAGCAGTTAAGTCCCATAAGATTTCACACACATTTGAACTTTTTTTTTTTTGAACGATTTGATAATTTCTACTACCCTTCTTGCAGACAGGCGTGACCTATGGATTCTTCCAACTACTGGACACATTTTTTGTTCGAGAAATCTACGACTGATTGTAGTTAACAGGTGGTGTAACTCAGCTGCCAAATGAATACAGAATATTACATGGATCCCATCGGGCTCTGGGGCTTTGTTCAGTTCAAATGTCTCTAAGCACTGTGGGACTTAACATCTGAGGTCATGAGTCCCCTAGACTTAGAACTACTTAAACCTAACTAACCTAAGGACATCACACACATCCATGCCCGAGGCAGGATTCGAACCTGCGACCGTAGCAGCAGCGCTGTTCCGGACTGAAGCGCTTAAAACCGCTCGGCCACAGCGGCCGGAGCTTTGTTCAGTTTTAACGATTTCAGCTGTTTCTCAACGCCAATGACACTAATGTCTATCTCACTCGTGTTTTCAGTGTCACGAGAGTTACGTTGGGGCAATACTCCTGCGTTTTTCTTTGTAACCGAACATTTGAAAACAGGGTTAAACGTTTCCTCTTTTCCTTTGCTACTGTCAATTTCATTTCCAGTCTCGTCCATCAGGGGCCAAATGTAGATGTGCTAGGCAGTGTTGCAATTTTACTTGTGTACTCAACTGCTGAATATTGTGTCCCTTACAGCAGTCAGCGCACATACAATTAACATAGGTGCATATCTGGATGAAACCGTGGGGTCCATTACTAGTAATGTGAAACTTACTCCTACGCACAATCAGAATCTTTCTTCAAAATTTGACCTCAGATGTTAAGTCCCACAGGGCTCAGAGCCATTTTTTTTCTTCAAAATTTATGGAGAAGGTAGCGAAGGGAGCCTCAAATATGTGGCTTCATTCAATCATAAAATACGTCACACTTTGAAAACAACCTACAATTCTCGTAACAAACTGGTGTGTAAATACGCTTGCCTTTCCTTCTGGCGTTCTTTACAATAAATAACTCTTTTATTCTGTATTTAACATATTCCTGGCGCATCCTGAAATGTTCGTGCGCGCAGCGGGTTTCAGGTTGACGTGTTCGGTAAATCTGTACACGTGCTCTCATACAATTCTAACTGCCGGCCTCAGAATTGAACGCCCTTGCACGTCGTAGTAAGTGCAGGCAGGACGTAAGCTCAAAAGATATTATTATTATTATTATTATTATTATTACGTCGCCGTATGGCGTAATAGAAGATAGACATGCACAATGAATGTTTAAATTTAACCACCAGGTCGCAGCACTCGGCGTTAGTTCACACAAGTTGTTCAGACCACCTCAGTGTGGAGTGGACAGTTCTCCGTAAGATATACTCGTACGTGGTGTTGTCCGTCCCTCCGCACCAGTCATAGGCAGTCACGATATCCCACTTCTTCAAGTTGTGGCCACATCTCGCTTGCGCCGTTCGGATGTAGTTGAGACTAGATCATTCGCGACGGGGAAGATCAATCCCCGAAACCTCCGTCGCTATGTTTTGAATGATGCTGCCGTTTTGGTGTGGACGTTCATTTCAACGTTCTTTCCACTTCTCGGGAATTTCGAAAACCTCTGTAACCCAAGGATCAACCCAAGGCTTGCGTAACTGCAGGCATTTAACTGGTTGATTCTGGGAAGCGCTGCTTGCAGATGATGATGATGATGATGATGATGTTTGGTTTGTGGGGCGCTCAATTGCGCGTTTATCATCGCCCGTACAAATTCCCAAACTTTGCTCAGTCCAATCTCGCCACTTTCATGAATGATTATGAAATGATGAGCACAACACAAACATCCAGTCATCGCGAGACAGGTGAAAATCCCTGACCCCGCCGGGAATCGAACCCGGGGCCCCGTGCTCGGGAAGCGAGAACGCGACCGCGAGACCACGAGCTGCGGACCGCTTAGAGATGAATGGAGATAGAACGTTAACAGTTTATTGGTCGGGCATCCACAGACAGACTTTTGCACGTTGAATACGAACAATTGCAGCTGTTTATTAAAGGCACGACCGGTTTCATAATTTAAATTACATCATCGGGTGCAAGTCTGAAAAAAGAAAGTAGAGATCGTAAATGATGTTACGCAAAGAGCATTTCACAGAGTTAAAAACTGCCCGCAAGACTGAATATTTACATTACGGTGGTCAAGTCACTTTTACAATCCGATACCACCTATTTCTTTAAAATTTGAGAAATTTCGCAAAAAGCGATAGTCAGGCATTAAAACACGGCAATGAAACTGGAACTTATGACCAAAAGGTTCGAGAGAAAAGCGTATAAAAATCACCGGAAAGCGTGGGGAGGGGCGAAGGGGAAAAGACGAGGTTTAGAGCAACCAGTACCTCAGCTGAAGCCACGCCGGAAGACTACGACTGCCATAGGCGAACTAACAGGATAACTTTGATTACTTAAATGAATAGCCCGGTGCATTCGCCTTGTCCCCCTTACTTTCTCTTTGTTGGTGCCTTTACAAGGGCTACTCACCTTTCTGAAAAAAAACTTAAAATTTCGTAAAAATTTTTAAATTCTAAATGCTATTGTTTATAAATGGCCCACAATAGGTGCTAGGCTTTTATCCCTACGTCTACGGATTATTCGCTTGACATTTGCTATCTTAATGTTTATTTTCTTAAAGTTTATCGGATTTTATTTGCGCTTCCGCGGATGCGCCGCTTCCCCCGGGGCCTTTTTTTTTATGTCCTCTCAGTTCGTGTCTGACCTATGGCAGTCGCAGAGTTCTGTCAAGGTGTGGTTTCAGCTGAGGTACTCTTTACTCTGTAACTCGTCTTCTCTCTTCCCGCCCCCCATCCCCTCCCCTCTTTCCGGTTATTTTTATAATCCTTTCTCTTGTTCCATTTGTTCATAGGTTCCAGTTCCATTGACGCATTTTAATGCATGACTATGGTTTTCTGCGAAATTTCCCAAATTTTAAAGAAACGGTTGGGATCCGACTGTAAAAGTAGCTTGAACACTATAATTTAAGCATTCAGTCTTGCGAGCACTTTTTATCACGCTGATATGATTTTTGCATAATATCGTTTGCTGTCTCCTTATTGTTTTTACTCAGATTTGCACCCGATGATGTAAGTTAAATTACGAAACCGGTCGTGCTTTTAATAAAGCTGCAGCGGTTGTTATTCAGCATGAACAGGAGTAGATCTGACCATGCCTGTAATGATCGCCATGGTTTCATTCGGATGAACGTCTATTTTATTTCTATGTGCGTTGGTTTTATTTGCAGTGGCACAGCGCTGACAACAGGACCGTACGAACATCCCCTCACCGATTTTATTCATATTCACAGGGTGTGTAGGACCTGACAAGGACTTCAACATATGTAAACAAGAAGACGCAACTCTCAACCGTTTTCGAGAAAAATCGAGTTTGATAATTTTAGGCGTTCTTACATACTTTCTAGGCTCGCTATATATAGTACTCAAGGAGTCCGCAGCCGAGCGAGCAAGCGCTTAGTTTTCCTGATTGACGCCCGTCTCAAGCGACCTGTTCCGTGCGGCAGGGTTGCCCGTTATCGACAATCCTCTATTCACTGGCGCTTGAACCTCTGTTATACGGCCTTCGTGAGAAGATTACGGGTACGATGTTCTGTGGAGTTACGTTTTGAGGTGCAGCCTACGCCCACGCTGCGCTTCGAAATGGTGACTATGTCTCTAACGTACTGGACTGGAACATACGGTGTGGCCTCCGGTAGCATCCTTATTGTCGAAAAATCGGTCGCTATGAATGTAGGGGCAGGACTCCATCCGGGGTGTGTCGCCCGCTCCGACTTTGTGACACAACGAAGTGTCTAGGAATCCAATTCAGTAACGACAAACGCCGCGCAGCAGTCAACTATCGGCGCCTTCTGCAGCACGCCAGGGCTCCCATCTCCGACTAACGATTGCGGGACATGAACATCATTCAGCTTTGTCAACACACACACCTGGCTTCTCTCTCCCTCACCTGGCCCAGATCTCACCTATGCCAGCCACGACTGAACGACGTTTGTTAAACGCCTTCGTATCTTTCGTCACCACTGGCATGTTATTCAAGGCCAATTACGAAAGGCTCCTCCCTAATCGACAGCGACTCAATCTCGTTCATGTCCACGACACGGCTTTGGTTTGCGTACCGAACACACAACTTAAGCTGTGGCGGACTTGCCCACGAAGCCTGAAAGGTCTCCTCCTGGAATCGTTTAAGCCAACTTCTCTCGCAGTCCCGGTGACAACATGAAACGTTCCCCCCCCCCCCCCCCCCCCCCCCCCCCCCCCCGCTCCCATTTATACCATCTAAGCCATTTTTACGTTGAATTTGCTTAAGTTCGCCTCGCTGTAACGGCAACGTGTTGTATGACGACGCGGGACGTTTATCGTGTCCTCCAAAGGGGTCGACCTCGAACGTTATAGAGTCGAAATACCCACACGGCCGATGGAAGATCGTGTGGAAAACGATAAGGACGGGCCTAATGGACGCCAATTTTCAGTCCACATGGTATGTAACGGTCAATTGCAAATAGGTGACACAATCAAGACTTCACCGCATCAGCATGGCACACTCGCCCAACTGCACCATCTGGGGAACGCCAGACACGGACGCACCTCGAACTTTGCTGTGGAGAGGTGGCTCGCATATCTTAATTGATTCTATTAAACATGGCCTATTTTCTCCGAATGATGCTGGCGCATATTGCTCCAATGAGCCTCCCTTTCCTGGATGATACCTACTGCCCTCGCACGAAAATCTACGCTGTCGCGTGAATCAAAAGACACGAGGTTCAATACCTATTTCGGAATGATACCAAAGGGGTCTTCCACTTCTGGAATTATTTGCAAGAAAGGTATGTCAAATTGTTCGCAACCCGAAGTACCAACAGATCTTTTCAATTTACCCAGGCAGTGCTTTCCGCGACCCTCCGTGCAGCTAGAACGTCCCGGGTAGCAGACGAATTGAAGGGCCAACATGCAGAACCACACTCTGGGGAACTATAAATCTTCCCGTGAAGACGTACCCGATAGGTCTACCGCAGGATGCGGGACTCGGCAGGAATCGCTCAGCGCCGGAAACTCTGCCCCCCACTCCCCCCTGGAGAGATCTTTGTTGCTTCTTATTCCTTTTCTTAGTCGACTTAATTTGATTTTCGCCGTAACACAAAAATAAAAACAAATACAAAAATGACTGAATAAAAAAAATCATCTCACATAATTAATAACAAGTTTACCATATGACTGTGCATATTATCGATATTTAGTAATTCATTTACTATTTTCTTGATCTTTATCCTGAAAAAAGGGGACTTTTTCCTTAAGGAGACTGGAAATGTAAATATATATATGTGAGAACTTTCATTTTATTTACATCAGTTTTTTTAAAAACATAGCTGCAGAACAGCAACAGTTTCACGTAATAAAATTATAAACAGCCGACCAGTTGCAATGGATAAAGAAATTCTTTACCTAGGTTTCGACAAATAGAAATTTGTCTTCTTCAGAAGGTAACCTAAGGGCAATGAACATCATAGCTTATATTAGAAAAGTATGAAACTTATAAGACAAGAAGAAATTTTAAGACAAATTAGAGAACTCTTGCATTACAGAAGTATGATAACGGCGACTGGTACTTACAATTTTACATTGGTAAGGACTAGTGGCTTGTTTCAAATGGCTCTGAGCACCATGGGACTTAACTGCTGAGGTCATCAGTCCCCTAGAACTTAGAACTACTTAAACCTAACTAACCTAAGGACATCACACACATCCATGCCCGCGGCAGGATTCGAACCTGCGACCGTAGCGGTCGCGCGGTTCCAGACTGTAGCGCCTAGAACCGCTCGGCCACTCCGGCCGGCTAAGGACTAGTGTACCATCGCCGTTTTAACAATTGTCGGCATAGGCCCATGTGTCAATAATAAAATACAGCCCTAGAATTAGGGTTTGTCACGTTAATATAAAATAGCTCATGGATCTTGCAGAGCTCACAACCGACTGAGTGTAATCGGCGAGCGTAGTTACTCTGAAAACAGGGCAGGTGGCGCTCGTGCCGAGAAATATGTGCCAATTGGCGTACAAAGGCAACGTGTAAATTATCGGTATTAATAACGTTCTTAGGTAGAGTAACACAATCTATATTTGCGACAATTATAATATATAACCTATGAAGCACTGCGCGAATCTTAATGATACTGATCGTAACAAACATCGAAAACAATAATTATTGCGATGTGCAGCACATGTAACGAACGCCGAAGTTTCTCACGTGCATGAGCTTTCCAATATGTCTATTTCAAAACAAACTTGGTTTACATCGGTCGTCGCACAATTTCGGGGGTTACCACGCACATCGAAACATAACACCGAATACTGGTACAGATAGCTCGCTCACCCCCCCCCCCCCCCAAGAAAAATAGTTGCACCAGCAGCGAGATTCGATAGAGCGACCTTGCGCTTATGAAGCTAAGAGTGCCTAGTCGCTCGGTTGCGGACTTCTTAACTAACTGGGACCCTACAAAGAATATATGCATGTCCAAAATTTTCAAACTCTATTTTCTCGAAACTGGTTTTGTTTACATACGATGAAGTCCTAGGGGAGTGAGTAGCCAGAACACAGAAGTGAAGTGAAACTGCAGTATTGCGTGGCGTATCTGCCTGCATTTGCTCCTTTGTTTCGGCTATTTTGTGGAGTATATACAGGCCAGTAGTGAAGCTAATACGGTGGGGACGTTCGTCTGGCGCACTGTGTGACCCTGATGTCGACTGGCGTCGGATTAATCAGCAAGTGAAATAACAACAGCAAGATTATCGTCTGCTGACCAGCAGAGGCCGAAGTCTAGCTGATAGCAGGGTTCAGATGTCGGCAGTTCGTGATAAGCTAGGCAGGCGGAGCGATAGGCCATTCCAGTCGCGGGGCTGGCTCCGCCTGTAGCAGGACCGCAGAAAGCTCCTGGGCATTCCAGATCAAGAGGGTTCCCGGTTTGTAGACATCCTTGCCCTATCAGGTTATGTGCTGCGGTAGCTCGTTCAAATAACGCTCTTTTTGGAGGTTTCTAAACCTCCAAAAGCTAAACAGCTTTTGCGGCGTATATTTTTTCGTCTTAACCGAAGAGAACTCCCTTGACTGATCCGACTTGTTATACACCTATCATGTCCTATCCAAATGGGCACAGAAGGCTGTTTTGTCAGCTCGGATGTTTGTTGAGATTTTTTTTCCAGTTGCATCACAGCGTAATCCGAGTAGGGCGAGGTAATGCCTAACTTGAATTTTTGAGTGGAGATTTTCGAGCGCTAGTATTTGCCTTAAAAATAACGGAAGCCTCGAAAAGCTCATGGTCGAAATCAGAGACAGAGGTGGAACCAATTCTAAACTGTTGCTGGGACAATACTACCCTCGTTAAAAATACGTAGACTTAGAGAGGGTGCATGTGTCTTTGTGTCAAGCATGATTGCTATGAGTTGCTCGAAATGTAAATTTTTTCGCGTTTCATTCTCTGCTCAAGAGGTTGCGCTGTTTGGGATCTTTTCCCAAAGCAGAGTTCCGATCTTTCCAACCAAGTTTGGGTAATGGTATTCCCAATTATGGCATTTGTCTTACAACCAAGTTAAGCATTCCAACAACGTTTGTCTGTGCTGGAGGATTGGAACTATTTTAAATAGTTGTTGGAATAATACTGCTCCAAAAAAGAAAGGTCTTAATGTCCGGTCGATAACGAGGGAAGAATGGGGAAGGAAATCGGCCTCGTTCTTTCAAAGAACTCATCCCGGCATTTGCCTTAAGTGACGCAGAGAAATCAAGGGTTAATGGGTGCACTGTATCTCTATTCAATCTTACTATCTTCATCTTTCGAAAAAGATGAGCAGTCGCCGGATTTTGACAATTTACAAGGGATTATTTTCTTTGCACTTCATTGCTCAGGACAGTTCATCAGATTCAGCCTAAATGCAGGTTCTTAAATTTTCGAGTCTAGTAGTTCATGTATCTCAGACGGTCTTCCTCTTGTCCCAGCCCTATCCCACCCTGGTCCACTTCGGACGAGTGTCACTAATGAGTCAGATTTAGTAGGTGAAATACTGCTTAGATGGTTAATACAGGACATTTTCAGGACATTCCAGGCAGTGAAGAACGCCAGTAGTCCACTAAAGTACCGATAAGATGCTGAGGTCACCAAATCGTACTTTCGTAATGCCTAACCATGGAGGAACTTGATTCGAATGTTGTTCATTGAAGAAATTGCCATAGTCAATATTAGTATCAATATAATGGGCAATCTGGATAAAATCTGCACTTAAATGACCTTGAAAAGTGCAAGTGTTCAAGCGGGTTGCCTACCTTCAGAGCGAGGGGCAATGACATCACCAATGGCGTTATCATACCCATAAGTGGGAAGCCACACGCCCCCCCCCCCTCCCCATCACCAACCAATCACAATGGAAAATTAAAAGAGCCACCAAAAATTAAAGATGGCGGAAATAGACTTCCCCATGCCTTTCCTCCTATCACCAGCCAATCAAAGTGAGATATTAATCGCCTTGTTATGTCCGCTCGGTGCTGCTCCAGCCAGCTATGCTGGGGAAGACCATATTCACCCGCCTTGGTCGCTCCCTCGGAGTTAAAACGTGATAGCGGGCCATCTCAGTCTGGCAGTGCTCTATAAAACGTCTGTTACCTGTGTTTTTCTTCTGGTAGAATTTATCTTGATAATGCCCCACCGCTGGTGCCCAACTTGCCTACTAACTGCACTTCTATTATGCAGCAAAACTACTACATCCTAACTGTTATAAAAATATTTGTACGTTTCAAGGAACTTACGTTTTAGTTTTTGGATTAACTGGATAACATTCACCGATCTGGACGAACAACAGCTTTCTAAAAGCATTACGTCTTGACTATACTTCTGTCGTTTTCGGGAACTACCTCCTCGCTCGACTCCACACACACCAGCTTAAACGCTCGCGTCATCTAGAGGTCTTCGCGTTAACTACTAGGGCCTCGGGAAGTCGACTCGGACCAGCCGGACTGGCTCTTTTGATCTCGCGCTTCCAGTCTCCTCACAAAGACCACCTTCAAATCGTTAAGTGTATTTCCCAAAACGAAACGTTCTGTCTGTAGACGGCCTTGCAGCGGTAGCGCTTCCTGTTTACACACACAAGCGGGTGCTTTGAGGTCGTATTCGTCTCTGAAGGGCTGGCGAACACGTGGGGGTTAAAAGTCATCGACCTAACAATACTTTTCCTGTCGTCCCACCTGCAAATCGTTAAACGAATTTCCCAGAACGAATGGTTCTGTGTATGGCCCTAAAGACGTGTTTTTGAGACGTTTCTGGAAAGGCTGAAGAATGCTCTTCCCCTGTGAACAGTAGCAAAATACCTGTCTGCAAACCTGGGTTTTCCTCGAGATATCACACTGATAACGAAATGGGAGATAAGATACTGCGTGAAGAGTTTGACAGAGCACTGAAAGACATGAGTCGAAACAAGGCCCCGGGAGTAGACAAGATTCCATTAGAACTACTGATGGCCTTGGGAGAGCCAGTCATGACAAAACTCTACCATCTGGTGAGCAAGATTTATGAGACAGGCGAAATACCCTCAGACTTAAAGAAGAATATAGTAATTCCAATCCCAAAGAAAGCAGGTGTTGACAGATGTGAAAATTACCCAACTATCAGTTTAGTAAGTCACAGCTGCAAAATACTAACGCGAATTCTTTACAGACGAATGGAAAAACTGGTAGAAGCGGACCTCGGGGAAGATCAGTTTGGATTCCGTAGAAATGTTGGAACACGTGAGGCAATACTAAACTTACGACTTATCTTAGAAGAAAGATTAAGAAAAGGCAAACCTACGTTTCTAGCATTTGTAGACTTAGAGAAAGCTTTTGACAATGTTAACTGGAATACTCTCTTTCAAATTCTGAAGGTGGCAGGGGTAAAATACAGGGAGCGAAAGGCTATTTACAATTTGTATAGAAACCAGATGGCAGTTATAAGAGTCGAGGGGCATGAAAGGGAAGCAGTGGTTGGGAAAGGAGTGAGACAGGGTTGTAGCCTCTCCCCGATGTTATTCAATCTGTATATTGATCAAGCAGTAAAGGAAACAAAAGAAAAATTCGGAGTAGGTATTAAAATTCATGGAGAAGAAGTAAAAACTTTGAGGTTCGCCGATGACATTGTAATTCTGTCAGAGACAGCAAAGGATCTGGAAGAGCAGTTGAACGGAATGGACAGTGTCTTGAAAGGAGGATATAAGATGAACATCAACAAAAGCGAAACGAGGATAATGGAATGTAGTCAAATTAAATCGGGTGATCCTGAGGGAATTAGATCAGGAAATGAGACACTTAAAGTAGTAAAGGAGTTTTGCTATTTAGGGAGTAAAATAACTGATGATGGTCGAAGTAGAGAGGATATAAAATGTAGACTGGCAATGGCTAGGAAATCGTTTCCGAAGAAGAGAAATTTGTTAACATCGAGTATAGATTCAAGTGTCAGGAAGTCGTTTCTGAAAGTATTTGTATGGAGTGTAGCCATGTATGGAAGTGAAACATGGACGATAACTAGTTTGGACAAGAAGAGAATAGAAGCTTTCGAAATGTGGTGCTACAGAAGAATGCTGAAGATAAGGTGGGTAGGTCACGTAACTAATGAGGAGGTATTGAATAGGATTGGGGAGAAGAGAAGTTTGTGGCACAACTTGACCAGAAGAAGGGATCGGTTGGTAGGACATGTTTTGAGGCATCAAGGCATCACAAATTTAGCGTTGTAGGGCAGCGTGGAGGGTAAAAATCGTAGAGGGAGACCAAGAGATGAATACAGTAAGCAGATTCAGAAGGATGTAGGTTGCAGTAAGTACTGGGAGATGAAGAAGCTTGCACAGGATAGAGTAGCATGGAGAGCTGCATCAAACCAGTCTCAGGACTGACGACCACAACAACAACAACATCACACTGTAGAAGCGTTGCCATCAGTTCCCGCCAAATTAGAGGGTAGAGCTTATTGGGATGGCTGTTGTTGTTGTTGTTGTTGTTGTGGTCTTCACTCCTGAGACTGGTTTTGTTGTGGCGTAGCAAGACAGCCACGCCACGGAAGTAGCCGAAAGGCACGCGTTTAGCAGGCAAGTTAGAGGTCTGTAACAGGATACGTAATGAATGCTATAAAGAAAAGTACGTAGCTTCTGGACTACTTAACTTTAATCCATCCTTTTGGTACATCTGGAGATTGTGGCGATACAAGTGAGACTCTTTAGATACATGCAATGTTACTAATGGCGCCTTGCTAGGTCGTAGCCATTGACTTAGCTGAAGGCTATTCTAACTATTGGCTCGGCTAATGAGCAATGCTTCGTCCGTGTAGTCGCTAGCAAAGTCGTCCGTACAACTGGGCGAGTGCTATTCCGTATCTCGAGACCTGCCTTGTGGTGGCGCTCGGTCTGCGATCACACAGTGGCGACACGCGGGTCCGACATGTACTAATGGACCGCGGCCGATTTAAAACTACCACCTAGCAAGTGTAGTGTCTGGCGGTGACACCACAGGTTTGATGCAGCTCTGCATGGTACTCTATCCTATGCAAGCTTCTTCATCTCCCAGTACCTACTTCAACCTACATCCTTCTGAATCTGCTTACTGTATTCATCACTTGGTCTCCCTCTACGATTTTTACCTTCCACGCTGCCCTCCAATGCTAAATTTGTGGTCCCTTGATGCCTCAGAACATGCCCTACCAACCGGTCCCTTCTTCTAGTCAAGTTGTGCCACAAACTTTTCCCCAATACTATTCAATATCTCCTCATTAGTTAGATGATCTACCCACCCAATCTTCAACATTCTTCCGTAGCACCACATTTCGAAAGCTTCTGTTCTCTTCTTGTCCAAACTATTTATTGCCCATGTTTCACTTCCATACATGCCTACACTCCTAGTATAAATAAAACCCAACTCTCCCAAAGTCCCCCTGTGCTCAGTGACTTCAGTTCGAGCAGCAATAGCGAGCACATCGCTGCTGTTGCTCGTTTGGTTACTTGGTTTGACAGGGGGCTAACAAGGCTCGCCTGTGCTGTAGTGTCTGCAAGGGGAAAATTGTCGTCTCTCGCGCCACAGTATGGGCAAGAGCAGTCGCTCAGTGTGCGTGAAAACCGATGCTGCTAAGGGTGGATTGGTCGTTCAGCTTGCGAAATGCACCGATCGGGAGCGGCAAAAGAAGAGAGAAGAAAATAAAATGACTGTGTGCCTGCACCACCTCCGTACATTCAGTGCAGTGGGACACCATGGACAGCGCTGAAAGCTGCTGCAATCAAGAAGTACGTGTTTCATCCATGGACAACACCACTATCGAGCTGCAGGCAACGAACATGACCGACCACAGAGCACTCGAGACCTAGGTGGTTGCCACATCATGGAGGAAACATCTCCAGTGAAGAAGACACTGCCGAAACCGCATGAGAAGCAAACCAGAATGCTCCTCAGGGGGGCGCCCTGGGTTCTAGATAGGCCGCAATCAAAGAAGGAATTGGACGTGCAGGGCTCGGTGATGTGGCAGTTAAACTACATAACCGGACCGACCGCAAGAATCCTTCGCTGTTCATTGTCGCCGTGCATGTGGCCAACTATCCAGATGGCATCTTCGGGCTGTGAAAGCTACTAGCCTTCCCTGGCAAGTCTGAAGCCCTCCTGCCTGACCTGGATACGAAACCACAGTGCTTCACACACCAGGAAGTCGAGCACGTCACCAAGTACTGCCGCAGCCACCTGAAGTGCGTCACATGATCCGGAGAATACGACAGATACTCTCACGTACGCTGGATGTGGCAGACGCCATGTCGTCAACTGGCGAACCTGCCCAACTTTCTCAAGCCACAGCCAGACCAGTGGTGGGATGACAGCCGAAACCATTAAGCCACACACGAGGAGAAGGAGGAGAAGAAGAAGAAGAAGAAGAAGAAGAAGAAGAAGGAGGAGGAAAAGCAGAGGGTGAAGAAGAGGTCGGCGCCAGGTGACGACTTATCGACCCTCGTATCATACAGGCTTTTGTTCGTTTGGTTAGAACAGCTCAGTGTCGGTTAGATCATCAGCGAGAGCAGCACCACCAGTTCCTGCTACTAATAAGGGGAGTACATCGTTCGCTTGTTACATACTTTTACGAGCTTCAAACAGGAGCGACTACGGTAATGGATAGGAACTGTGATTGTTGTGTACAGATGGGAGCTGAGTTGGCGACCCTTCACTCACAGCTCCAGGCTGCTTTGGCTTCCGTCACAAAGCTCGAGTATGCTGCCAAGCGGCGTCACTGTGGGGGATCGAACGCAGGGATACGAGGGACGTCGAGCACGTCCCACGTGTCCTCCAATCGGTCCACTGCTGTGGCCGCCCCAGGTACTGCCTGCACTGAGGTTGACCCCTCACCCGTGGTCGAGTGGGAGATCATTCCAAAGTCTGGCAGGGAGCAAAAAACTTTCCGAGGTGCCGATTGTAGGGACTCCTCAGTTCGTTTGACGAACAGGTTTTGGGCGTTTTCTGTGGCTGACGTTATCTCTGAGCCGGATGCAGTCATCCACCCTGTTACAGATGAAGGTTCTCCACCCGCAAGGTCTGGGCGTTCACAGAGGGTGGGTTTGCTGGTAGTTGGGAGCTCCAACGTTAGGCGCGTAATGGGGCCCCTTATGAACATGGCTGCCCAGGAGGGGAAGGAAGCCAGTGTGCACTCCGTGTGCATTCCAGGGGCAGTCATTCCAGATGTGGAAAGGGTGCTTCCAGATGCCATGAAGTGTACAGGGTGCAGCCAACTGCAGGTGGTGGCTCATGTCGGTACCAGTAACGTGTGTCGCTTTGGATCAAAGCGGATTCTGTCTGGTTTCGGGCGGCTAGCGGAAATGGCGAAGACTGCCAGTCTTGCTTCCGAGATTAAGGTGGAGCTCACCATCTGCAGCATCGTCGATAGAACCGAGTGTGGTCCTTTGGTGCAGAGCCGAGTGGAGGGTCTGAATCAGAGGCTCAGGCGGTTCTGTGACCGTGTAGGCTGCAGATTCCTTGACTTGCGCCATCGTGTGGTGGGTTTCCGGGTTCCGCTTAATAGGTCAGTAGTCCACTAGACACAGGAGGCGGCTACACGGGTAGCGGGGGCTGTGTGGAAGGGAGTGGCCGGTTTTTTTAGGTTACAGGGTCTCAGGGAACCACAGAAGGGACGTCCGTCTAAAAGTGGGCAGGTAAAACACAGTAAGGTAGTTGTAGAAACGATTGGTATTGTAGTTGTAAATTGTCTTAGCTGTGTTGGAAAAGAACCGGAGTTCCAAGCCCTAATAGAGAGCACTGAAGCTCAAAAGTTATAAGTACAGAGAGCTGGCTAAAGCCAGAAATAAGTTCAGCCCAAATTTTTTCAAACGATCTAACAGTGTTCAGAAAGGATAGATTAAATGCAGTTGGTGGTGGAGTATTTACTGCTGTCAGAGGTAGTTTGCCTTGTAGCGAAATTGAAGTACATTGTTCGTGTGAAATAGTATGGGTAGAGGTTATACCTGACAGTCAGACTAAACTATTAATTGGATCGTTTTACCGAACCCCCGACTCAGAAGATATAGTGCTGAACAGTTGAAAGAAAACTTGAGTCTCATTTAAAATAAGTACCCCGTTCATACTATTATAGCCGGTGGTGACTTTAATCTACCCTCGATATGGTGGAAAAATTCCCTCGATATGCTGGAAAAATTATATGTTTAAAGTCGACAGCAGGCATAAAATGTCATCCGAAATTGTACTGAATGCTTTCTCAGAAAATTATTTTGAACAATTAGTTCATGAGCCCACTGGAAGCGTAAATGGTTGCGAAAGCATACTTGACCTCTTAACTACAAATAATCCTGGACAAATAGTGAGCATTGTGACGAATACAGGGATTAGCGACCATAAGGCAGTTGCTGCTAGGCTGAATATTTAAAAAAAGCTGATAAAAATGCTCTTAACGCCTTTTTAAGAGACAGTCTTCACTCCTTCCGATCTGATCATGTGGGTGTAGAAAAGCTATGGAATGTTTTCAAAGAGATAGTATCGACAGCAATTGAGATATATATAAATTAATAAGTGATGGTACTGATCCCCCATGGTACGCAAAACGGGTCAGATCGTTGTTGCAGAAGCAACGAAAAAAGCATGCCAAATTTAAAAGAACGCAAAATCCCCAAGATGTGCAAAGTTTTACGAAGTTCGAAATATGGCGCGTACTTCAATGCGAGATGCTTTTAATAATTTCCCAACGAAATTCTGTCTCGAAATCTGGCAGAAACCCAAAGAGATTCTGGTCATACATAAAGCACACCAGTGGCAAGACGCAATCAATACCTTAACTGCGCGACAGCAACGGTGAAGTCAATGATGACAGTGCCACTAAAGCAGAGTTATTAAACACGGTTTTCCGGAGCTCCTTCCCCAAAGAGGACAAAATAAATATTCCTGAATTACAATCAAGAACAACTGCCAAGATGAGAAACATAGAAGTAGATATCCTCGGAGTATCGAAGCAGCTTAAATCCGGTCCAGTTTGTATACCAGTCAGGTTCCTCTCACAATGGAACCTCCCCATCGCACTCCCCTCAGTTGGCACAGTGGATAGGCCTTGAAAAACTAAACACAGATCAATCGAGAAAACAGGAAGAAGTTGTGTGAAACTATGAAAAAATAAGCAAAATATACTAACTGAGTAGTCCATGTGCAATATATGCAACATCAAGGGTGGTGTGAACACAGGAGCGCCGTGGTCCCGTGGTTAGCGTGAGCAGCTGCGGAACGAAAGAACCTTGGTTCAAGTCTTTCCTCGAGCGAAAAGTTTACTTTCTTTATTCTCGCCAAGTTATGATCTGTCCGTTCGTTCATTGACGTCTCTGTTCACTGTAATAAGTTTAGTGTCTGTTTTGCGACCGCACCGCAATACCGTGCGATTAGTAGACGAAAGGACGTGTCTCTCCAATGGGAACTAAAAACATTTGGTCGCAAGGTCATAGGTCAACCGATTCCTCCACAGGAAAACACGTCTGATATATTCTATACGACACTGGTGACGGCATGTGCGTCACACGACAGCAATATGTTGTCAACCCACCTAACTTGTACACTTGGCGAATGGGTAAAAAGATTCCTCTACCTTGCCCGATTTAGGTTTTCTTGTGGATGTGATAATCACTCCCAAAAAAGTGATGAAAAGATAAGAGTTCGTCACATGAACTGCAACAAATGAATGCAACAGTTTCACAGTCACACAGTTTTCCCTGTGCTCTGTCAAACCCATATGTTTTTAACGTTTTCAAAATTTTCCGTGTGTAGACCGTCAAATCCTGCTTACGTACAAGCAAATCTGAACATGTCCTGGAATTTTGGAGAGCCTGTGCCTGAACTTTTATAATTGTCTGAAAATAAAAAATTAAACTTTCACTCGAGGGAAGACTTGAACCAAGGACCTCTCGTTCCGCAGCTGCTCATGCTAACTACGGGACCAGGACCGCGGCGCTCCTAAGCTCACACTATCCTTGATGTTGCATATCTTACGCATGGACTACTCAGTTTGTATATTTTGCTTATTTTTTTCGTAGTTCCACACAACTTCTTCCTGTTTTCTCGATTGATCCGTGTTTAGTTTTTCAAGGCCTATCCACTGCGCCAACTAATAACTAAATCTCAGGGGGGTGCGATGGGCAGGTTCCCTTGTCATAGTCTGCCGTTAAAATAGCTCCATATTTAGGAATTATATACAACCACTAGCTCACAGAAAGATCCGTACCTAAAGACTGGAAAACTGCTCAAGTCACACCAATACCCAAAAAGGTAATTAGGAGTAATCCGCTGAATTACAGGCCTATATCACTAACGTCGATTTGCAGTAGGGTTTTGGAACATATACTGGAAAGAGCAGGTGTGAAGAGAAGCTTCAGGAGTTTCATTGTTAAAAGAAGAGTGCAATTTACAGGCCATCTATTAAGACATAAAGGACTCCTGAACACAATCATAGAGGGATATGTCGAGGGAAAAAGACCAAGAGGAAGACCACGACTGAGGTACATGTGGAATGTAACACCTATAAAGAAATGAAGAGAAAAGCTGAAAGACGCACAGAATGGAAACAAGCTGCCATTGTAGCTGTTGCAAACCAATCCTTGGATAGACCACTACAGAAGAAGAAGAGACTGTATTCGAACATTATAAAGTACCTCGAAGAAAACGATTTATTGACACGTAGCACGGTTTCAGAAAATATCGTTCTTGTGAAACACAACTAGCTCTTTATACTCATGAAGTAACAAGTGCTATCGACAGGGGATGTCAAATTGATTCCACATTTTTAGATTTCCAGAAGGCTTTCGACACCGTTGCTCATAAGCGTCTTCTAACCAAACTGCGTGCCTACGGAGTATCGCCTCAGTTGTGCGACGGGATTCATGATTTCCTGTCAGAAAGGTCACAGTTCGTAGTAACAGACGGAAAGTCATCGAGTAAAACAGAAGTAATATCCGGTGTTCCTTGTTATAGGCCCTCTATTGTTCCTGATCTATATTAACGACCTAGGAGACAATCTGAGTAGCCGTCTTAGATTGTTGCAGATGATGCTGTCATTTACCTTCTTGTAAGGTCATCAGATGATCAAAAGGACTTGCAAAATTATTTAGATAAGATATCTGTATGGTGCGAAAAGAGGCAACTGACCCTGAATAAGGAAAAGTGTGAAGTTTTTCACATGAGTACTAAAGGAAATGAGCTAAATTTCGATTACGAGGTAAGTCACACAAATCTGAAGGCTGTAAATTCAACTAAATACTTAGGGATTACCATTACAAATAACGATCACATAGATAATATCGTGGGCAGAGCAAACCAGAGACTTCGATTCATTGGCAGAATGCCTAGAAGGTGCAACAGGTAAACTAAAGAGACTGCTTACACCACGCTTGTCCGCCCTATTCTGGAGTATTGCTGTGCAGTGTGGGATCCGCATCAGCTGGGACTGCACTTAAAAGTGCACTTGTGTTATTTTTCCAGGTTTGGTAAATGAAATGCAATGTGCAATTTGCTACTCAGTTTTGCAGTCGTCGTCTGTCACACTGGGCGAAAGTGCACGGACTTTCTAGCCATCACTGCTCGTTCCTCTTTCCTAGCATGCTGAAATAAAGCAAGAGATGCAATCAAATCAAACATGAACTTTTGTAAGCTAAGGCATTACGATACAAATCGAAAAATCACCTTGTAACGTTATATGCGTATTACTCAGAAAGAAACGATTGCCAACGTATCGCATTGTATTATGATACAGCAGGTACATTCTTACACCTTTCCTCGCTGTATGCCTGAATTTAGACGCTTAACGCCTCTTTGCTCCATTTCATTTCTATAATACGAAGCAATCAGAAGAAGAAATGCTGTCACAAACAGCTAGTGTAAAAGAAAGCCTACTTAATGAAAAAAGCGCGGAAAATCCCGAACACGAAAATCTGAAATTAGTTACTAGCCACCGAACACTAAGCGAATAACAAGCAGACAGCACTGCGGTACCCCCCCCCCCCCCTCTCCCCTCCCCACGCATGCTCAAGTTATCGCTACCTAGTGCGCATGCGCGGATTGACGTAGTTTACAACTGTTGTAATTAAATTTTCAGCAGTTTTGTGCAATATCACTTCTCCAACGCTTTGACTCCGTTTTTCAGTCTTCCCCCAGTCCGTAATACACTTTCATACAATGTTACGCTTCAGTCGTACATTTATTATTATAATTATACAAATTTGGCCGTTAAAGACCGTGAAAACAGTTATTTCTTGCGCTTCTGGGAAGTCTTCTTTCTCTCAGTCCACACTTCTTTCATTCTTGCGCTGAAGGCGGCTTTTCTCTCTTCAGACCATTTAGTTCCACAAGTCTTCTTAATTTTCACACCGAAACCCGTGAATGAATTCAGTTTTTTTCTAAAAAGGTTTCTGTTAAATATTGTTTCCTGATCTATGTCCATTTCTTTTAGATCTATTTCTGTGTTGATAAACCATAAATTTTTATTTTTTAGATTTGCGATGTACGAAAATATTTGTTTTGTAAGCCTATTCGGGTTCATCCTCATGATGTGAGCATAAAAGGAGCATCTTCTTTTTCTAATTTCGTCTGTAATTTTGCTGCACTTCGTATACACTTCTTTGTTGTTTTTTAGTCTGTATACAGGCTTGCCTTGATCATCTGTTATTTTCCTGTGTCTAAGAATTGTCCTCACAATTCTTCTTTCACGATTTTCTATCTGTTCTGCGTATGTAAAATATGCCAGTGTTTCTGATGCATATAGTATCTGCGGTCTAATGACAGTCTGGTAGTGTCTGGGTTTAATGTTTCTGGATATACATTTTTTTGAATACATTTGTCTGCAGTAGTGAGTTGCTGTCTCTAGTTTTTGTATTCTAGCCCTGCAGGCTGGATGACCTTTTGCCACAGGCTGAATTAGTTCACCAAGATATTTAAAATGTTTAGATACCTGTATTTTCCCATATTTCGTAGTTATTTTCTTTGGTGGATTTTTGATATTTGTAATGATTTCTGTCTTTTCAAATGAAATTTGCAAGCCTGCTTTTTCAGCAGTTTCTTTAAGTAATTCTATTTGTTTTATTGTGTCTTTTTGTGTGTAAGCTAAACAGGCGAGATCGTCAGCGAAGGCAAAACAGTTGGTTTCAATGGCTTTGTAGCACTTCCCTCCAATTTGGACTTTCTCAACTCCATGTTTTTGCGTGAGTTTTCTCCATTCTGCTATGACTTTATCCAGAACACAGTTGAAGAGTACCGGGGACAGCGCATCTCCTTGTCTGACGCCGGTTTTGACCTCGAAATGCCGTGAAATTTCTCCTTGGAATTTTACTTTTGATGTTGTATTTGTTAATGTTTCTTTGATTATGGTGATTGTTGTTTCATCTATTTCATATTCTCGAAGTGTTTTGATGAGAGTGTCCCTATCGATTGAGTCATAAGCTTTTTTTGAAATCAATGAACGTTATGAAATATTTCTTGCTCCTTGTAGATAAATAGTTCATTGTTGTTTTGAGGTTAAAAATTTGTTCGGCGCAGGATCTTCCTGGTCTGAAGCCAGCTTGATATTCTCCAAGTTTTCCCTCTATAATTGGTGATACACGATTGAGCAGGGCTTTTGATAGAATTCCCGGGTTCGATTCCCGGCGGGGTCAGGGATTTTCTCTGCCTCGTGATGGCTGGGTGTTGTGTGCTGTACTTAGGTTAGTTAGGTTTAAGTAGTTCTAAGTTCTAGGGGACTGATGACCATAGCTGTTAAGTCCCATAGTGCTCAGAGCCATTTGAACCATTTTTTTTTTTTTTTTTATAGAATTTTGTATGGGACTGGGAGAAGCGATATTCCACGATAGTTGTTAACATCCCTTTTGTCACCTTTTTTAAACAAAGGGTGAATTAGGGCAGTTTTCCAGTGATTTGGGATTTTCTTGGTTTCCCATACTTGTTCAAGTTCTTTGTGTAGTGATTCTACTGATGTTTCTCCCCCAAGCTTGAGCATTTCTGCTGTAATTGTGTCTTCTCCACATGCTTTCCTGTTTTTGAGATTTTTGATTATGATTGCGATTTACTCTCGTGTCGGAGGTGTTGAATGTGTTGGTAATGTTTCTGGTTGCGTAAAACTGAGAGTCTGGATGGGTGTTTGGCAGTTTAGGAGTGTCTCAAAATATTCAGCCAGGATTTCACAGTTTTCAGTATTGTTAGTGGCGAGAGTCTTATTATTTCTCATAAGGTTTAGGCAAGGGGACTGGTATCCTCGGAGTTTCTGGTTGAATGTTTTGTACCAAGCTGCCGTGTTGCATTTCTTGAAATTCTCTTCGATTGAGTCCAGTTGTTGTTTTTCATATTGTCTCTTGGTGTTGCGAATAGTTTTCGAGGCATTCTTTCTGGCTTGCTTAAATTCATCAAAGTTGTTTTCAGTTTTATGTGAGTTCCACTTTTTCCAGGCTTTAAGTCTTTCATGCAGAACTTCATTACAGTTGCTGTCCCACCACGGGTGTCTCGGTTTGCTCTTTTTTGGAAAGGTTGTTTCTGTTGCCTCAATCAAGTTGTTCTGAAATTCTTGGAGGTTTTGTGAAGGGGAGAATGTCTTTAGTTTTTTCTGAAAATCCTTGAGGTTAGAGTTGGACTTAAGGTTGTAATTTCTCAGGGTTGTAAGATCAAAATTTATTTTATTTCTGTTTTTATATTCACCGTTTCTGCTTTTCTGTTTGTTTTGTGGGATCAGTTTAGTTTTTATTTTCGTGAGATAGTGATCGGAGTCGAGGTTTAGAGATTTTCGGACACGTGTGTTCAATATTTCTTTTTCACATTTGGAGGAGATGGCAACGTGATCTATTTGAAATTCTCCGATGCTCTTTATCGGAGATACCCAGGTTTTTTGTTTTCTGGGAAGATGTTTAAAACGTGTTGACATTAGCTTGAGTTTAAACTGCTTACAGAGCATAATTAACCTTTCTCCATTTTCGTTGGTTCGTTTGTGTGCGGGAAAGTTGCCGACAATATCGCGGAATTTCTTTTCTTTTCCAATCTGAGCGTTAAAATCTCCTAGAAGTATTTTTGCATTGTTTTCTGGGATTTGTGATATATGATCCTTAAGGTTTTCCCAGAATTCATCTGTTTCTTCCCTATTTTAGCATTATTTTTGTCATTTGTGGGAGCGTGAACATTGATTAATGTGTATTTTTTATTTGCACATCGAAAAGTGAGGAAAGATGTTCTCGATGATGTTGACCAAAAATGTTCGACAGAGTTCAGTACATTTATATTATAGCCAATGTTTCATACTACTATACTTCTTTCGACGGGGAATGCTCTTTGTGGTTCTATCAGTCTCCTCCTTACGCCTTCCTTGCTTTATCCGTCATGCCCTTTTCTGCTTCCAAGGTACTAGAATTCCTTCATCTCGTCCACAACCATTAATGCCGATTCGTACTTCGCAGCTCTCCCTTAGCTACGCAACGCCACGAACAACAAGAAGCGTGAAAAATTAAGCAAAGGCTCGAAGAGGATCTGGGGGAAAAAGAGATTTTCAAACGATGAGGACATCACACAGCGGTTATCGAAAGGGAGAATTTTCATCGTCGAGGAACTAAACGACTGGCAGAACGTTCCGATGGTTGTTTATAGAGACTTGTTGAGTATGTTGAAAAATACTGTCCTGTATTGTGTCACTCTGAAGTGTAGTGCAGCGCCCAATAAAAGTTGCTTGGCCTTTTATAATAACGTACAACTTACTTTTTGGTGCCCTTCGTAGACGTGGCCGATTCAAGCAGTGGGGCAGCTGCAACTCTCAGACGCCTTTAACTGAATGTGCCACTCTTGGATTGTGAAATGGTGAGGCAAGGTAGCTTCCCGACAGCGTGAGTCAGCAGCTGACAGTGTTACGGCGCAGTCGAATGCTCAGGCCCTGTCTCGGCAGTTCTCTCACTCCGAGTTCGGTGCCCCCTTGCACTAGAATGTTCCTGTGTTCGCCGAACGCCGTTGATATACTCTGATCATCATAAGTAGACCTCACATTTTAGGCAAAAACCTTTTTTTTTTCATCATCAAATGAAGGCAATAAAAGTTGTACATACACGAATTACGCCAATTTGTGATCGAAAACGCTGGTTTTATAGCACCTAAAAATACCTAATTTCAGGTTAGTACCTGATTGTACCTGAATTTTAAAAATCTAATTACATAAAATTTTTTACGCATTCTCTCGTGGTCTTCTCAGCGAAGGATTACGCAAATATTTTATCGAAAATTGTAATTTCATAGTACCTAAAATAACTAATTTCATGTTAGAAACAGACTGTACCTAATTTTTAAAAATCCTAAAAATACCTCATTTCATGTGAGAATCTATCAAATTTTTAAAAATCCAGTCAATTAAAATTTGCATGACTAAAGTTCTCTTCTGGTCTTCCCGGCTACTTAGAAAACAGCAATTGAATGATAACTCGTTTGTTCGCATGCGTGAACGCCAATCATGAGTCAGACAACGACAGCATACGCCAGGCTGTTCCAGCCCTTCCTGCTCAGCAGAGCGTTGTCGCTCGATGTGAACCGTCAAATGGGCCGGCAGCGCAAGGAGGAGCCTTGTGATCTGCCTTAGGCGCCTCCCTGCCCTGTCGGAACAGCCTGTTCAAAACACCCTGCACTGTCCTCATTCTGTCGGCCAGCCTGCTGCTTGGATGTGGTGAAATATTTCGCAGCGACAGCGCTTGTGGTAAGTCAACCTTGCCGAAAGTAGCTAGCTCCGTGTCATCTCTGATTCGTCAGTGGTTACAAGAATTCCCTGATTTTTCTACAGACGGAAGAATGCACTGCAATGTGTGCAACGACAAAAAAAAGTTAACCTTTTTTCTGCTACGCTCACTCAGAGAACAGTGATGCCATTGTTTTTCCCGAGTTAACTTGGCCCAGACACATGCGAATGCAAAAATATTGTTTCTAAATCCTTAACGTAGGTTAATTTTGCTAAGTAGATCTCGTACGTAAATCACTCCACAAATTATTTCTCATTTCTTTTTGTTTTTAGGTCCGCAGCTCGTGGTCTTGCGGTAGCGTTATCGCTTCCCGCGCACGGGGTCCCGGGTTCGATTTTTCCTGCCTCGAGATGATTGGGTGGTGTTGTGTCGTCTTCACCATCATCATTCGTCCCCATCAGGGTCGGAGGAAGGCAATGGCAAACCACCTCCACTAGGACCCTGCCTAGCACAACGGTGCGGGTCTCCCGCATCGTCCCCTACGCTCTTCAGAGTATGGGACCTCATCATCATGATGTGTTTTAGGTATGTTCTGAACAGAGATCGCATTTAAGTCAGCGTGTTGCATGGATTAAACACCAGGCAAATTTAAAAAATAAATCAAACTTGAAACAAACGTTTGTAACTGAACCAGATGCAATGAACAAAAACGAATTTCATCTTGACCTGTATCGAGCCACTGTTGCAGCAAACATACCATTCAATGCAATTGAAAAAATGCCAGTTCAAAAGTTTTCGAGAGAAATATCGTCACCGCAGCATTCCATCAGAATCCACACTGAGAAAGGACTATTCAGATACTTTATATGAAAATACATTGAGCAGAATAAGGGAAGATATAGGCGGTTCATACATGTGGATCTCTGTCGATGAGACGACTGACAGACAAGGTCGATATGTGACTAATTTCATTGTTGGAAAGTTAGATCCTGATAATCGCTCTGTACCTCATCCGATCTGCAGCAAGAAGCTAAAAAAGGCTAACCAGGAAACATTGCTCACTTTGTTAATAAAGCTGTCAAATTACCTTTCCCCAACAGTCTAGATCAAAATAAAGTACTTGTAATCTACACTGATGCAGTCGCATACATGACTGCTGCTGTTACATTGTTGAAAGTATTTTACCTAGCCTTGCTCCATACCACATGTCTTGCCTATGCCCTGAATCGTGTAGCCGAGACGATACGTCTCGAATTTTCACATACCGGTATAAATAAGCTACTTTCAGCCATCAACAAGGCTCTTATTAAAGCTCCTACAAGAATCCAGTTATTTCGAGAGAAAATTTCCAACGTACCACTTCCACCAGAACTCATACTTAATCGGTGGGAATGAGGCTTGAGGCGGTGGAACATTACAGCGAGCATTTGGAAGACATTAAGAACATTGTTCTTAAATTGCGGGAGGAGACGGTGCGCGTTACTTCAGCTAAAGATCTTCTAAAGGACCCAACAATTCCAACGACTTTGCATATATAAAATCTCATTATGCATTTTTGGTTCCCATTATTAAAGCTCTAGAGTGTTCAGGGAAACACGTCTACACGCAGCTGCGATTGATAGAAGAGGTGACAGAAAAAATCAACTTGGTCTCAGGTTCTATTGGTAGGAAAGTTAGCGAGAAACTCAAGACAGTGCTACAAAAAACAGGACTGACCACCCTCTGCACAGGTAAAGCGACAGAAGATGCGTGTAAGGTCCCATTGCGCCTAATACCGTCATTTAAATATGCTCCGGTAACATCCGTTGGCGTGGAACGCTCAGTCTCGGCATATAAAATACCATTAACAGACAGGAGATGCAGTTTCTCGACGGAAAATCTGGAGAAAGTGGTAGTTATTTACTGTGACTGTAAATATGGACAAGGACAATAATATAATGTGGGTTTTTGTCAATCTACCTTTCTAGACAATAAAATGTCAGATTTTGGTCATCTATTTTCTGATTTTTATGAACTATTTTTGTAAGTGACAGAACCTATTTTAGGTACCCAATTTAAGATTTTTAGAACCTAAAAGTCCGGGGTCTAATCATAAGAATAAACCTGATGTAAACATTGCACCACGTATTCTTCCGCATTTGTTTGAATCTCACTGGATTTCGTTTCACATGGAGCGAAAGCCACGCTGTGTCCAGTACAGTCAAGTACGATCATAAGGATACGTTTTATGCTGTGTGACACGCACGTAGACTGAGCGATAATGTGCGCGACAACGGCTTAACCGGCGCATTAAACGTGGACAGCACCGGCCAACCAGCGGTCCAACTAACTTGCAATGACGTGAGCAGTTGCAGTTCAGACGTAAAAAGAGAAGGGCAAAGAAACAATACAGCTTCGAATATTATTTAATTGTTAAAGAGAATGAAATAATGTCCGGCAAAACTCCCGCACCACCTCGCGCTTTTTAGGTGACCAGGCGGAAAGCACAAAATGCTGTCGTCCTCACCTAACACAGTATTCTGATTAGAAACAAGAGTGATGAAAATTCGTAACTTAACAAGCAAAGGGTAATTTTTCTGAGCGAGCTATGTGTGACACAAAAGCATACTGCAGGTTCTTCATCATACTGTTGAAAACTGAAGCCACAGAAAGTATTAATTACAGTCCAGTATTAATTACAACTGAGAGACTGCAGGGCACTCTCACTTCTGATTCGGTGTAGGGAATACGATCTACTGCGATTTGACTTCATACATTATGATGAAATGGTGGGCAGTAGTTTATGGTCTTGTTTGCATGCTCTAGGGAAGGCAATACGGTAAGCTTTACCTGCGTTCAAAGGAACAGGGTACCGACTTAAACGACTGCAGCAAAAGCACGGCGTTATCCGTTTGACCTATGGCAGCGCCATCTAGCGAGCCAACCATAGCGCCATCTGGTTTCCCCCTTCAAGCTAGACGAGTTTCGTTCTTTGTAGTTTTTTCGTTTGATGCTTATATCGTGAGACATTTGGCCCGGTCGCAATCAATGGACCACCCTGTATGTGTAAATATAGAAGGTGGCGGGTGATGGGCTGCAATTAGCCTGAGACGTGCTGCGTATTAAGATTCAGTTCCAGAGATCTCACTTACCGTCGGACGTCTCTTACTGCGATCATCCACAATAGAGCTCGACAAGTCCGTGAATTAAGCATCTGAAAAGGGCAGAAGACTGAGCAGCCAACTTCATCACTCAAAAGTTCGACTTAAAGCAGAACTACATGTCTGCACCACTGGGTGTATACTCTATTCTTCCCTCTATCAACAAATATGCGAAGATCCGTCGCACATCAAACTGCGCTACCGTCCGTGGGTAGGTAACGAATGAAGTTCGTGTGGCTTCCAATCTGCTGATCTGCTGCAAACCTATCGATTTCAGAACACTTCGGCGACCTGCAGGTCAATTTCGCTGCATATAGACAGAAATCTTTCAACCTACGAGGAAGCAAAAGCGCTTGTGCGTGCTACCATTATGATTCACTTTATGCGCTAAGAGAGGGGGGGATTTCGCCTCCCGCTAGCTCAATCCTGCACGTGTTATTGAGGCGTGGCGATTAACTATTGCGCAATACCGTGTCATTAAATTTAATGCTCATGAATGTATACAAAAAAAATTGCATAATATGGTCAAGTGTAACGTTGAGTTCGAATCCTGTAAAATTACTGTATTACAAAAAAAGCATGTAGTTTTATAACTTTTTTGAGTTACGCTACAATACGTAAGCTACTAGCCTGTAAAACTGAGTAAGAAAATAGAGAAACTTGGTAACTTCCCAGCGTGTCCATATGGACACAATTGAGATTACTTTTGTTTTTACTTCATTGTTGGCTTACAATTATTTTTAGCGTTGGCGGTCACATATTGTTTTCAGGGAGGGTTTGAATTTTACGTACGTTGTGTTAACACTTCATTGTTACCTTTTACACTGTGATTGTGACAGCCTGTATTTCAGGGAGTGCTTTGACGTCCGCAATGGAGCATGTTGATGTAAAGTAAGTAATGTTTCGTAAAGAACTTATTCATTCTGGCATGTGAAGCTGTTTGCAGTATATCTAAATATGTTTATAGAGATTTTCATTTGAGAAAAGTTGTTATCCATCGATTCACTTTCTGTTTATGAGGTGATTATTTTAGCCGTGTCCATATGGACACGCTGGGCAGTTGCAGGGCCAAAGTTGATTTCGTTTCTTTTTCTCTTTTCATATCATAACAGAAGTCTGGCAGAATCTTTAGAGCCTGGTTTGACTGTGCAGGATGTTTTAGACATCCTGTTTGAGGATTCAAACGCTCCTCAGGCTGATGGAATTTACATCAAGCCCCCTGATCCAGCAGTCCTCACGGATGAGGATTCGGGTGATGAGGATGAAGGAGGAATAGCAGATAATCTCAATCCTAGACAACTCCGGGCTGAAGCTGAAATAAGATTAAAACACACACACACACACACACACACACACACACACACACACACACACACACAGAGAGAAACAGATTTTAGAAATATAGATTACAGGAACAGAAATATGCAAAAAAAACCTGGGTTCATGGCGCACTAATTTCAAATTTGAAGTCTTTTCCTGATCCATGCTTTGACACGTATGTTGGTAAGTTTGCAGTGGAAATTTTCGAATTATTCTTTGATGACGATACAATTCCTAGTTGATGAGTCAAACAACTACGCATTTTTCAAGAACTTACCAAATCCTAGTATAACTTCTGAAGAAATGAGGTGTTTTCTGGGGATCCTCATTCTAGGTAGTTACAACTCTCTTCCTAATAAGTGGTTATACTGGGATTCCAATTTAGACACACGGAACGATTTTGTATGCAATGGCATGAGGAGAAATCGTTTTTAACAAATTCTTAGATTTCTGCACTGTAACAACAATAACAAATTTGATGAAAAGGACAAGATGTGAAAAATTAGACCCTTTATTGAAATGGTAAGAGGCAAATGTAATAAGCTGTTTGTTCCTCAGCAACATCTGTCTTACGATGAATCAATGATAAAATATTTTGGGAGACACTCTTGCAAGCAATTTATCAGACGATTTGGATATAATGCATGGTGTTTATGCACTACTTCTGGATATCTGGTAAATGTTTCCTTTTATCAAGGAAAATCACCCAATCCAAATGCAGTATATGAAGCACAGTTTGGTAAGGCTACTGCCCCACTAGTTCAGATGATAGATTATTTGACACTGGATGTAAAGCTACTGCCATTCCGCTTTTTCTTTGACAACCTATTTACAGGTTTTTCTGTTCTGTCATACCTGAGAGAAAAGGGCCATGGAGCAACAGGCACTATCAGAGAAAACAGTGTTCCCAAATCGTGCCCATTTTCCTCAAAGAAAGCGCTAGTTAAAAAGGAAAGGGGGTATTCTGAACCCTCACTTTGCAAGGATGATGGTGTTATAGTCACAAAATGGGTGGACAATTCAGTGGTTACTGTAGCTTCTACTGTGAAGGAGTTGAACCTGTATCATTTGTAAAAAGATATTCCGAAAAGGAGAAGAAGACAGTTCAAGTACAACGTCCTCAAATTATCACAGCCTATAATAAACACATGGGAGGAGTGGATAGGATGGATGAAAACATTGCCATGTGCAGAATAAACATTCGAAACAAGAAGTGGTACTGGGCTATACTTTCTTGGCTGATTGATGTATCTGTACATAATGCGTGGCACTTGAAGAAAGGAACGGGAGCTAGGACTACTCAACCTGAATTCAGAAGAGAAATTGTACAAGTTTACCTAAAAAGATATATGAATCCCGTAAAAGGAGCAGGCAGGCCGTCTATAAGTCCTACGTCTGGATATAAATCGCGTGTTCCAAGTGATATCAGATATGATGGTATAAAGCACTATATCAAGAAAACTGAGAAGAAGAGAAGATGTGTAGGTTTGTACTGCAAACAAAAATCATCAGCTGGTCGCTCAAAATGTGGAAAATGTGATGTAGGACTGTGTCTAGAATGCTTTGAAGTGTACCATGAAAGTCAGTAAAACAAATGATTGTGAATTGTGTATGGTGTTATAAATTGGTTTGTAAGAATTATTTTGTTCAAATTTTGCCTTACTTGTATTAAAAATCTGATTAATAAAACATATCTTCAAACGTATTTCAATATCACAGAAAATATTTCAAATTTGCATCTGAGTGCCCAGTGTGTCCATATGGACACGTTATGTTACAGACAAACTAAGACAGAGAAGAGTCAAATAATAGCTTATGTGCACTACTTAGATGCACAAGAAGTCAAAAAATTGAAAATAAATTTAAATATCCAATTTTGAAAAATTCGGGCAGTTAAGGGTTAATTATTTTCAATATTTTCGAAATTATAAAGCGAAATGCGTATTTTTGATGAAACAAATAATAATTTATTACAGATTATCAACCCGTTTGGCTTAATGTATAGCTTACAAATTTCATCGTCATATTTATCATGTAATACAATGGCACTGTCGCAAATTTCATTTTTGTAATTATAATAGTTCGAACTACAGAGAGTTTTGAGCCGGCACTTCCGGAGATGAAAGTCTACAATAGTTCGATATAAAAAATTTTAATTTCCAGATTTATGAGAGTAGAAGATTCTAATTTTCACCATAACAATCAAACCTTCATCTCGTATTAATAAACCGATTTAACTTAAATTCCCTATTTGAAGATCTATTTACATATTTGTGTGATGGGAGTAGCCGCTCTTAGCTTCCAGCACAAGGCTCGCTGGAGAATATTTAATTCTCATCAGACGACCACGCCTGAGAACGATATTCATATCGTTCTGGCGCAGTCGGCAGTCTATGCAGGTCCGCTGTGGAAACAGCCTACAGCACAGGGTCTTTCACGGACCCATTCGGTACCCCTGCATGTATTCTTCTAATGTTGGATGACGTGTCGTCGACTCTTACGCCAAAGTTGCAGTGCGTTTGGCAGTTCACCAAGAGCGTTACGTGGGAGCCTATACTGAAGTCGAATAGTTTGCATAGCAGTCTCTCGTGCCAGTCACTATCAAGCGCTCTGGTGACATCCTAGAAGTCGGTGTCTGTAGGTACATGGTGAAAACCCCCCCCCCCCCCCGGATATGGTAAAGTTAAAATGTATTAAAAACAAAAAAATGAAACAGTGATCGACCATAAGCGTCGGCAGAGACATTAATTATGAATGCGCGGTAAGGCGAGGACAAATGAAAAATAATCATCATTCATTTTTCTTTGTACGTGATTTTGCTTTTCACTCTCTCGTATGGAGAACTTTTTCTTCCTTGTCTTTTACCGATTGTCTAAGACGATACGGTTTTTGGCAATGATAGTGACAGCCGGGGCCGTGTCATGCCACCACTCCCAAGGGGACCGAATTTGGGTACTCGATCTATCTGTGTCGAGAGTGAATTTCTTGTGCAAATGTTAGACGTTTTGTTAATTGTTTGCGTAGTGTGTATCTGAAGTGGGATATGGGTATCAGGCCGACAGTTACATAGTTCTATGGGAAAAACCGCCCAAAAACCACATCCAAGTTTGCTGGCCCACCTCGTCGTTATCCGCGAGGCTGGTGCGATCCGAGGCAGGTTCGCATCCTGAAACCAAGGAGCGCCGCGTTAATGCCCTCGGCTCTGCATGCGGGTCTTTAGTCCACAATGTCAATACTACCACATATATCCGCGGACGTATCTGCAAATACTGGCATGCACGAATACTTGTAGTGATGGAAGTGTGGGAAACACTGAGAGATGTTGGGTATTGAGTTCAATCCATGCTAGTTTGAACTTGTAGCTTCGGCACGAGTTGCGTAGTATGTGACGAGTCTGTGTGCAAATCAAAAAATGATTGAAAACATACGTTACTTCCACTACCGCTAGTGCCGACACGGGAATATCTGATAGCCATCCCTGCAGGAATACGTCAAAGCCGAATAACCATTCAATCAATTTCTGTTTAAACGGTATATTGTTACTATGCAGCAGAATAGATCAGCGAGGTCAAACAGGTACTTTACTGTTACCTACACGTAGGTGTCCTGTCGATTTATGGCCGTGGTGAATACTGTGCTACGACTCGTACTTTCGTAAAACATTAATAACTACGATTCACTTAGAATTTACTCACCATCATTCTTGTTGACTTGTGTCTCGCTTTTGCTGACATCTTGAAACTCTTCGCTTGATTGACCCAGAAGCTCACGTTCGGTACTACAGAAAAAGAAAAAAAACTATTAAATTCGAACTATCACAATTACTTGAAGAAATACATACGAGGATCACTCAGAAATTAAGTTTGTTCTTATCTTTTAAAGAAATTTAGCGCTTGCGCAGCAGACCTTAGTCAGTGGCGAACTGGGGGCGGCGGGGGTCTGCTCCCGGTCTCTGGTCCTGAGGGGCCTCTAAATCTTGAGGTCCTCGATATTTTGAGCGAGCCCCCCCTTCCCCCCCCCCCCCCCCCCCTCCAGGACCAGAACTTTTTTAATCAAATCCCAAACAAGGCCAAAATACGAGGATTGGAACTTAAATAGTGGCAGCTATTTATTCACAACCGATACAGAAAAGTTAGATGTTTTCACTTATTACTGTCCTTCAAAGTAGTCACCAGCGTTATGTAGAACCCGTTGCCAGCGATGTGGAGGGCGTAGAATACCATTAGCAGAGCCTGTTCTGTTGATGGTACGAATAGAGCGGCCTACTGCCTGTCGAATCTCTGTAACAGTTCTGAAAAGTTAGTTTTCGGCATATAATTCGTTAGGTTGGCAACATGTACATAAGCAAAACCAAATAGAAATAGACAAAGTGAACACAGTGGAACTATGACTTTAAATCAGAGTAAAATATCTACAACTAGTCACAAAAGAATACTACTGCTCCGCACCAATCAGCGCAAAGAACATGAAAATTGTGAAGAAAAAAGTTCGAACTTGAAAATGTTCTTATGTTTCGTACGTTAACGTACGTTTTAGTGCGACCCCCAGCATTGCGACCAGATGAGATGAAGGGCAGATGTCGGCCAAAAAATCGATCAACTGTAGAAGTGGTTCGTCCAACTCGAAGTCCTGGTGCTGGAAAACAAGCTGGAAATTCCTCGCAGACAAGGGAACTCGGTGGGATAAAGGACGTATACTTCTGATGAAATTACTGAGATTGAACACGAGGTAGGATAAGACCACTGTCGAACCCTAAGAGGCACCAACGCATTGAATGTAAGTTGTGCAATCCTGCACGTACCCTGTGCAGCAAAGTGCCACGAGAAACTCAGTCCCGTCCCGAGGGCAGAGTATCTCGGGTCCAGCGTCTGAGGCGACTGTCGAAGGAATCTCCCTAGCAGCACCAGCGGCCCTGCTCATGTAGGCTCCTCTGATGCAATCCCCCGCTATCACGCCTGTCTCCCGTGTCCTGTCGTCCTTCCAGAACATTCTGTCATAGCTGGTCACGAAGCTCCAGCGTTCCTTGCCACAAAAACGCAACCTCTCCTGCTTCCCAGCGCCCTGGCTGACGTTAGGTTGCCTTCCTACATGTTTAAGCATTTCTACTCACATCTGCGACACATTCGCGACAACGTGAACTCTCTTATAAGCTACAAATATCGCATATAAAAAAAATTAAAAAAATCATTCTAGATTCTATTGTAGATGAATTAAAAGTAAAAGGCGAAACATGGCTGGAACAAATAAAATACACTGCAGCAAGAAAAAAGTGTTTGTTACTTACAAAACGAAATAATCAGTAGTTACAGATACTTATTAAATTACATCAAAACGCACGTTTCGATATATTGAACCGTTAACGAAATTTGGTGCTGATACAACAGTATGATCTACGTCGAGCAGGGCGAAGTATCGGCCACATCACGAGCGACCAGTCGTCCAATACATCGAGAACGGTCATAGCTATCGTTCCGCACTCAACTGTAAAAACAATTCCCATATTCTTCTAATAATTTCCGGGTATGCAGCCGGATGCCGTCGACATTCTGCCACGATATTTCGGCCCAGAGACGTCCGACCATCATCAGGTGAGTACACAACTACTGAAGAGCCCGCAGACGCAGCCGCACATGACCGAGGACTGAATCCTCAGCTGGGGGCGAAGTTCTAGCGCTTTGTGCGCTTCACCTTCTTAGATGATGTGGTGAAAATGTGGGATGTCATGGTGGGTGTTTTTGTTACTTGATTGACTTTTGTGCTGGTTTTTTTTTTTTTTTTTTTTTTTTTTTTTTTTTTTTAAAGTAGAAAGGATAGTTAGAGTGATAGTGGAAGAAGTGGGAAAACGAATGGCCCAATTGACTGGCCCGGTATTTTTCTTTTTTTTTAAATAAGGAAAGAAGACAGGACAGTAGAAGGGACAGTAGAAGAGTGGGGGAAAACGAACGGCCCATTGACTAGCCGGGGATTACGACTAAGTTACAGATTAAAGGAGAGGAGGAGGGATAGTGAGAGACAGTGAAAGCGAAAGGCCATTGTCCTGGCCTCTTCTTCTTCTTCTTCATAGCGGCGTCTTGATGGTGGTGGCAGTCAGTCTTGGAGTGGCGGGTCGGGGTTCGGGGAAAGAGCAAGAAGACAGAGGGTGACAGATGAAGAAAGGAAAAAGGAAGGGCCTGTCATGATTAGGCCAACATTGGGGATAGTGTGGGTGTGGCGTGTTGGGGAGTGAGTGACATGACATGTTGGGGGAGATGATCTATGGTGTGAGGGAGAGTAATTGTCATGAGGTGAGATGGCTATTGTATGTGAAGTCATGGGGGGGCGAAATAAAAGGTCAGGCCATCGAGTGATGGCTAGACGGTGAACACGGGTACCCAGGGAAAGGATTAAGGGATTAGGAGAGTGACGGGTTTGTTGGTAAAAGGAGTTGGCTGCAGATAGGATGCGGGTACGAAAGAGCGGGACTTCAGCCAGCATGTGGAGCTCTTGGGTTGGTAAGTCGAAGGGGAGGCGGAGGGCACGCCGGAGAGCCCGGTTCTGGACGGTTTGGAGTCGGCGGAGGTGGGTGGGGGCAGCATTACCCCACACCACCACCGCGTATTCGAGGATGGGGCGGACAAGGTAGGTGTACAGTCTAACAGCAGGAGGTGCAGTCGCGGAATTTATGCCGAATCTCGCGCATGCGAACTGTACTGGCATCCTACAGCGCATGCGTCAGGTGTTGACATGCGCAGCATAGCCGAGTTGTACGTGCTGCCCTCGGTGGTGAAAATAAAGGTTCATCTAGTCATTGTGTATCGAATGACACTGTCGATTCCGCTGTGATTGTATAATTTTAATAACAGGATTCCAATTTTTATCCAGCTGAAAGCCGTTGTCACGATTTATAAGATTATTGGCAAGACGTATTTCCACTGATTCCTTGATTACGGAATCCCAAAAACCGGAAACCGGGGCTAAAATTTTTGTTCCATTGTATTCCATTGAATGTCCCAATGAAATACAGTGCTCTGCTACTGCTGATTTTGACGGTTGCCGCAGACGGGTGTATCTTTCATGTTCATACACCCGTCTGCGGCAACCGTCAAAATCGGCAGTAGCAGAGCACTATATTCCATTGGGACATTCAATGGAATACAATGGAACAAAAATTTTAGCCCCGGTTTCCGGTTTTTGGGATTCCGTAATCAAGGAATCAGTGGAAATACGTCTTGCCAATAATCTTATAAATCGTGACAACGGCTTTCAGCTGGATAAAAATTGGAATCCTGTTATTAAAATTATACAATCACAGCGGAATCGACAGTGTCATTCGATACACAATGACTAGATGAACCTTTATTTTCACCACCGAGGGCAGCACGTACAACTCGGCTATGCTGCGCATGTCAACACCTGACGCATGCGCTGTAGGATGCCAGTACATTTCGCATGCGCGAGATTCGGCATAAATACCGCGACTGCACCTGGGCTCTTCAGTAGTTGTGTACTCACCTGATGATGGCCGGACGTCTCCGGGCCGAAATATCGTGGCAGAATGTCGACGGCATCCGGCTGCATACCTGGAAATTATTAGAAGAAGAAACACGCCGGGAAAATTTCAGAAGTCACATCAATTCCCATATGTTGGCTAAATTCTATACACAACACTGTATTACCTAAAATGACCTATACGCAAAGCCTACGCAATGTGTTTTTACCTCTGCACACTCAACAAAATTTCGTGTTGTGGTTTACTAAAAATGACACAGCAAGTCAGCACGACGAGTAACGAACAGAAATTCAGTCCTTTATCGAGCGAAGATATCACGCTATAAGATGCAGAAGAATCAATTTTTTTCACCAGATAGTGGGATGATACGTCCGCGCCAGCACTGCACTGCACGGTCATAACGAGCAGAACCAAAGCTCGTGTAAAGCAGGGTACGCGTAGCCGCTATTTCTGCTTGGCCTGGGTGGTAGGATGGAAAGAGAACTCACTTTAGGGCTGGCCTGTCAGTCGGAATGCGTCCAAGCGAGGTTGACTAGACATGGGTCGTTCGCGAAGTAACGGGTCCATAGGAACGGTTCACCAAGATGAACGGAACGAGCGAGGAATGAATTCTAAGGAACGGTCTTTCGTAGTTCACTTCTGTCGTGGCTTTCTACTTATAGTTCACGGGAACGGGAAACGGTCGGTCTCGTTCGCGAACGGCACGTCGGCCGGTCTCGTTCCAGCCTCGGTCCCGTTCCTGTCTGTCTCGGTCTCGATCGGCTGGACTCGTCCTTCTTCGCGTGGCCACTCGTCGCAGTTCCACTGCCAACTGCTCATGGTTTAGAATCGAGTTGTTGTTCGTTTCGTTCGCTTCGCACTCCCATTCTAGATCTGTTTCAAACCTTTTTTTGAACTCTGAACTTCTGGTTCTTTTCGTATTCTATTCGCGTCCACGACCGGTAATTAAAATGTATTTTATAATTACACAAACTACATAAAAATAACGTGGTATGTAATACATAAATCTTTTCAGGTAAAAAACGGCGTATCAGCTTACTTCACTATTTCGATAAACAGCAGAAGAAATACTTGTAAAAAGGCAAGATTTTTTTTGTTATTACACAAGCAAAGTACGTCGGCACGACACACACGAGTGGCCATTTTCCGTCTTTTTTTGATCCATGGTAAAAGAGCATGCTCATTGTTATGGAAGGCAGGCCGACTTACTATGTAAAGAGAATATAACAACTCCTACAATATTATTTCAGTGGCACAGGGTGGCGCACGAAAAATCGGCCCCGAGTACTGGACGCTCATTGTCGCTTACCAATCGTCATCTATTGTTTTGAAGTTGTTTGCATTAGCTTATTTGTTATTTCTTCACTATCCAATTATTACATGTTTATCTATTCTGTACGTAGCGGTCAACAAATTGCGCGTGATTTGCGAGCAGTCTGTACTCGGGGACGGTTTTTCGTGCGCCACCTTTTATTATTTCACTGCGATCAGCCACATAACGCTACCAGAATGAGATTTTCACTCTGGAGCGGAGTGTGCGCTGATATGAAACTTCCTGGCAGATTAAAACTGTGTGCCCGACCGAGACTCGAACTCGGGACCTTTGCCTTTCGCGGGAAAGTGCTCTATCGACTGAGCTACCCAAGCACGACTCACGCCCCGTCCTCACAGCTTTATTTCTGCCAGTATCTCGTCTCCTACCTTCCAAACTTTACAGAAGCTCTCCTCCAACCTTGCAGAACTGGCACTCCTGAAAGAAAGGATATTGCGGAGACATGGCTTAGCCACAGCCTGGGGGATGTTTCCAGAATGAGATTTTCACTCTGCAGCGGAGTGTGCGCTGATATGAAACTTCCTGGCAGATTAAAACTGTGTGCCCGACCGAGACTCGAACTCGGGACCTTTGCCTTTCGCAGGCAAGTGCTCTACCAACTGAGCTACCCAAGTACGACTCACGTCCCGTCCTCACAGCTTTACTTCTGCCAGTACGTGGTCTCCTACCTTCCAAACTTTACAAAAGCTCTCCTGCGAACCTTGCAGAACTGTGGCTAAGCCATGTCTCCGCAACATCCTTTCTTTCAGGAGTGCCAGTTCTGCAAGGTTCGCAGGAGAGCTTCTGTAAAGTTTGGAAAGTAGGAGACGAGGTAGTGGGAGAAGTAAAGCTGTGAGGACGGGGCGTGAGTCGTGCTTGGGTAGCTCAGTTGGTAGAGCACTTGCCCGCGAAAGCCAAAGGTCCCGAGTTCGAGCCTCGGTCCGGTACACAGTTTTAATCTGCCAGGAAGTTTCACATAACGCTACAGTTGGCTAAACGAGATGTTTTGTAGAATCACGAATATTACAAGTGTGTGAGAATTCTGCTATGAATAAAAACTCTGTACTCCAGGAGGGAGGCAAGTTTCCCCTCTTGGCGCCTTCCATCTTCGGTCACCTATGCTACTAATTTTCAATTTTTCATAATAACCATATACCAAGCACAGTGAACGTGTAAAAACGAACGGTTCCCAAAAAAGAGCGATCACCAGTGAACTAGTTGCCAAGGATGAACGACTTTGCCCATCTCTCGGGGTTGACTCCTGAGAAACGGGGCGATACTGTCGGGAATGGGGCAACTGGACGGAACCAGAGGCGGGTCGGGCGGAGGTGACCGCCGTGGACGCGGATGGGACTCTCCTGCCAACACGCACCTGGCTGAGACCACAAAAATGTTCCCAGTCAGAGGGCGTGAAGACAGGGCAACTATTAATGAGCCTCAGGTCCTTCCTCGACACTAAGGAGCGCAATATCCGATGATGCCTGATTGGATCATACGGCTCGTGCGGAGGAAGCGGAGGGACGCAGCAGCCATCTGCAATACTTATTGAAGACTGCGCTCGTCGGGGAGTGGCAGCGTGTCTTGCAGAACGGGCGGAGACACCGCCTCAGAAAGAGGGGGCGTCGCCATGGGCGCCTCGACTACATGCGCTTGCTGGTCATCCTCTCTATTTGGGGGCGCAGACGTATCAATATCCAGCAATGTTGACGGAGCCCCCGCGCGACAGCGGACGGCAGGTCGTGGTCCATCTGGGTAGAAGCGTCCACCCCCACCGGCCGCCTCACAGCGGAGACGGGAGCAGGGGCAGACTACTTCCGCAGCTCCTCGCGCAGCTGTTGCAGCTGACGATGGACAGCAACGAGCTCCGCCTGCATGGCGGCCCTCTCTGCCGCGAAAGGCGGTACGACCGTCTCAGCGTCAGGGACCGGCGCTGGGAATCCTTTGAAGTAGCTGCAGCTGCGGGAATTGGCGGCGTGAACACCGCACTAGGCACCTACGCCTCTGGGCATGGTACAGTTGCGCGTGTCGTCGTGCTTCAAATACGCAACCGGGTTCGAGCAAGCCACCGCAACATGGCCCATGCGCTGACACTTAAGCACTGGGGCATCGTGCGCTTCCTCGATTGCCGTCTGCGGCCGCGATCGTCACCGATGGCTTCCAGCAGGAACGAAAGCGCGGCAGCAAGCCGGTCTCCTCTTCCACGTCCGGGCAGTTCGACTGGCGAAGTGCTAAACACATAGACAAGCGACGGTAACGACGTCAGCTGCAGCGAGTCGAGCGGCGAAGTGCGTCGCGTGCGTGTCGTCCGCGCCAGCGCTTTGGCGGAAATTTCTTATGGCGCGGGGTTCTGTACCCAACGTCACGCTCAGCGCGCTCTGTGATTGACGGCGCGGACCTGCAGCGATCACATTTCGACATGGGCAAACCGCGACGCAGTGCAAAGCCTTCTAGATACAGGTGGTGTTGCGCAGTGCCGGCTACGGCGCGCCGCTGACTGTATTCCCAATTGCAACCGGTGCCCTACCGAACGGTTTTGCCACGCGGCAGCATCTGGGCCTAGCCGCAGCGCGTAATGGCGCGCGGTAGTGGCAGTCCGGCGAGGGGTGATGCTCACGCGTTGTTCAGTAGCTGAACGAGCAGCGCCACACCACGCACGCCGCTTGGCGCGGTATCTGGCGGCACGCACATAAACCATGGGACCCGCCCCAGGGCGGCCCGCAGATGCCTTGGGCGACCTTGAGCGAACTCCTGCACTGCCCCCCCCCCCCCCCCCCCCCCATCACCATTTCAGCGACAGCGACAGGTCAGCGCCTCGCCCTGCACTTGGTTGCTTATGGCCCGTGGGCGATCAGAGGGAAGCCGTAGCAGGCTGTTCCAGCTCGTCGGCTCCGTTGTGAGCCGCGGAGCGCTCCCTGCTCCAGGCAGCCGTGTCGCTCACTGTGACTAGTCAAGTGGGCCGGCACGTGGCACGGCTGGCTGAGGCAGGCGGCAAGGCAAGCGTTTTGACGTGCCACCTGCGTCTTACAAGATCGACAAGCTCATACTCTTAGCTGCTAAGACGTGGTGACATGCTACACCAGGAAATACGGTGTTCGAGAAATAAATAAGAAACAACTGTTTTACAAGAAATTGCATACTAACTTTATTGGGTCTCAGAAGCTTGACATTTTCATTTCATTACAAGATCGGAAATATCAGGCGTCAAAGTGTTTGCAGCGTTAATGCGGAGGATGGCCTTCATTGTTGCATCCTGAAGAAACGATCGTTCCTTGCTCTTTACTCTTTTCATTGCTGAGAAAAGCTGCTCACAACAATACGTAGATCCAAACGTGCACATGATGTGAGCGGCATTGTTGTGAAGCTTGGGGAATGTTTTTTGCTGTAATGAACGATACCATCGTGACAAATCCAAGGTGTTGTAGTACCTCTCCTACAACAAAGTTGAATTTTGTAAATCAATAATCTCCAATTGAAGTGACGATGACAAGTCATCGGGGGAAACTGAAAAAGGAGTGCTGAACACCTTAAGTTACATTTCCGAACTAGAGGTCTCGGAATCATGTTTCAAACGACGTGGTGAGCAGCTTTAACTTTGCTTGGTAATCGCCGAAAGTAGTACCTTCAGGTAGTTTTAAAGAAGCAAGACGATTGAAGAACGTTAAATGTCCATCACTCATCTGCCTCCCAAATAAACGTAACTTTTACATGAACGCTTTGATATGACCGTGCATGTCAACGATTAGCTGCCCTTTGACCTGAAATGACAGATTGAAATGATTCAGATGCATAGTTATGTCAGCTAGGAACGCCAGGTCTGATATCTATTTTATATCTTTCAGACAATGCATTTCTTCCCCTTTCATTTCGAGAAAAAGGGATATTTCCTCACGAATGGCAAAGAAAACATCAAGAACTTTTCCCCGACTCAGCCAGTGAACTCTACTGTGGTAAGGTATATCCCCATACTCCGCTTCCATATCTTTCAAGAATCCCTTGAATTAGCGATGATTCATACCGTGACGCCGCACAAAAATCACACACTTCACGACATCTTTCATTACGCCACCTAGCTCTACTGTTTCAGCACACAGTGCCTCTTGGTGAATAAAACAATGAAGAGTCAAAATGTATTTCCCGAGTTTATTTTGACTCTGAGTTTATTTTTCAAACGAGAAGCAAAACCTTGGTGACGCCCGATCATTTGTGGTGCACCGTCTGTCGCTACAGAATGGAGTTTTTCCCGAGGCAAATTCATATTGTCCACTGATTCACAAACAGCTTCAAAAATGTCAAGTCCTGTTGCGGTGTAATCGAGTGGTACCACACCCAAGAGTTCTTCAGTTAATTGCAACTCCATGTCGACACCACGCACAAAGACTGCAAGCTGAGCACAGTCCGATGTGTCCGTGCTTTTGTCAAGCGCTAGCGAAAATGCAACAAAGCTCTCCGCCTTTCTCCTGATCTGTGTCTCTAAAACCGCTTCCATGTCCAGTATTCGACATTATTTGCTTCGACAGGCAAACCCCTTCAATTGCCTGCACCTCCCTTGGAAACAAACATTCTGCAACTGCTACCATGCACGATTTTACGAGTGGTCCCACCGAAAACGGCTGGCCACTCGTCGCAATAATGTGAGCGACCCTGTAGCTTGCTCCAATTGCAGATTCAGTGGTGGTTTCTCCGCTCTCATTCACCTGGTAATTATAAAAGCAATACAGAACATGAACTATGTTGCATGTTTTGATACTCTCCGTATTACGAAACCGTTTTTAAACTTACGTCTCCTGGTATGTCGTTCTTAAGCCTGGCTACCAGTTCTCTGCCTGCAACGCCTTCTACCTGATCGTAGTGCGCTGTGTGAAGACGTGTATAATGTCCTTGTATGTTGTACCTCTTCGCAGAATTGAATACTTTATGACATACAATACATTGCGGACGACCACTTCTCTCAGTGAATAGAAAGGTATCCTCCAATAGAGGTACAGGGCAACCGCGGCTAGTCATACCTGCCATTGAACACGGATTATTGCGTCAGTTGCGGCTGCATGCGCCCAGGGGGCAGTGAGTTCGCTTTCCCCTTCCACGCGGGCTCCGAGCTGCCGCAGTGAGCGCTCCGGAGCGCTCCGGCTCCCTGGAGCTCGGTTGGAACAGTCTGCCGTAGACGATTGTAACGTGTCATCGTCCCAGGAGCGCGCGGCGGAGGGTGCCTGCCGCACCCTCTAGAACGAACAATAGATTTATTTTCCAAATTTAGCGTCCTCCTCCCACAGCTGTGCCCTGACGAACAACAACATGTTTTTCGAGGGATGCAGCTGACGCCGGAATGGCCAGGCTGGATGGCTGTCTATCTGTCTCAGAATGAACAAAGGATGTTTTTCTAAAGATAGCATGTACGTCCTATTTTCCAGCCACATTCAGTCATTTGCCAGCAAACAAAGGATGTTTTCTTAAGATAGCTCTCCCCACACAGGCAACGTTCAGTTTTCTCAGCGACCTGCATCAAGCATTCTTGAACAGAAAGGATGCCCATTCTCACTTGCTGGTAGGGCATTCTGAGTGCATTCGAGTACATTCCTATATGTTCTATGTTCTGACTTGGCAGAAAATCCTAAGAAATTTTGGTCTTATGTCAAAGCGGTAGGTGGATCAAAACAAAATGTCACACACTCTGTGACCATAATCGTACTGAAACAGAGGATGACAGACTAAAGGCCGAAATACTAAATGTCTTTTTCCAAAGCTGTTTCACAGAGGAAGACTGCACTGTAGTTCCTTCTCTATATTGTCGCACAGATGACAAAATGGTAGATATCGAAATAGAATACAGAGGGATGGAGAAACAATTAAAATCGCTCAAAAGAGGAAAGGCCGCTGGACCTGATGGGATACCAGTTTGATTTTACACAGAGTACGCGAAGGAACGTGCCCCCCTTCTTGCAGCGGTGTACCGTAGGTCTCTACAAGAGCGTAGCGTTCCAAAGGATTGGAAAAAGGCACAGGTCATCCCCGTTTTCAAGAAGGGACGTCGAACAGATGTGCAGAACTATATGGTTCAAATGGCTCTGAACACTAGGGGACTTAACATCTATGGTCATCAGTCCCCTAGAACTTAGAACTACTTAAACCTAATAACCTAAGGACATCACACAACACCCAGTCATCAAGAGGCAGAGAAAATCCCTGACCCCGCCGGGAATCGAACCCGGGAACCCGGGCGCGGGAAGCGAGAACGCTACCGCACGACCACGAGCTGCGGACATGCTGAACTATAGACCTATATCTGTAACGTCTATCAGTTGTAGAATTTTGGAACACGTATTATGTTCGTGGATAATGACGTTTCTGGAGACGAGAAATCTACTCTGTAGGAATCAGCATTGGTTTCGAAAAAGACTATCGTGGGAAACCCAGCTCGCGCATTTCGTCCACGAGACTCAGAGGGCCACAGACATGGGTTCCTAGGTAGATGTCGTGTTTCTTGACTTCGCAAGGCGTTCGATACAGTTCCCCACCGTCGTTTAATGAACAAAGTAAGAGCATATGGACTACCAGACCAATTGTGTGATTGGATTGAAGCGTTCCTAGGTAACAGAACGCAGCATGTCATTCTCAGTGGAGAGAAGTCTTCCGAAGTGAGAGTGATTTCAGGTGGGCCGCAGGGGAGTGTCATAGGACCTTTGCTATTCACAATACACATAAATGACCTTGTCGATGACATCGGAAGTTCACTGAGGCTTTTTGCGGATGATGCTGTAGTATATCGAGAGGTTGTAACAATGGAAAATTGTACTGAAATGCAGGAAGATCTGCAGCGAATTGACGTATGCTGCACGGAATGGCGATTGAATCTCAATGTAGACAAGTGTAATGTGCTGCGAATACATAGAAAGAAAGATCCCTTATTATTTAGCTACAATATAGCAGGTCAGCAACTGGAAGCAGTTAGTTCCATAAATTATCTGGGAGTAGGCATTAGGAGTGATTTAAAATGGAATGATCATACAAAGTTGATCGTCGGTAAAGCAGATGCCAGACTGAGATTCATTGGAAGAATCCTAAGGAAATGCAACCCGAAAACAAAGGAAGTAGGTTACAGTACACTTGTTCGCCCACTGTTTGAATACTGCTCACCAGTGTCGGATCCGTACCAGATAGGGTTGATAGAAGAGATAGAGAAGATCCAACGGAGAGCAGCGCGCTTCGTTACAGGATTATTTAGTAATCGCGAAAGCGTTACGGAGATGATAGATAAACTCCAGTGGAAGACTCTGCAGGAGAGACGCTCAGTAGCTCGGTACGGGCTTTTTTTGAAGTTTCGAGAACATACCTCCACCGAGGAGTCAAGCAGTATGTTGCTCCCTCCTACGTATATCTCGCGAAGAGACCATGAGGATAAAATCAGATTAGAGCCCACACAGAGGCATACCGACAATCCTCCTTTCCACGATCAATACGAGACTGGAATAGAAGGGAGAACCGATAGAGGTACTCAAGGTACCCTCCGCCACGCACCGTCAGGTGGTTTGCGGAGTATGGATGTAGATGAAGATACCGTCTGGCTAATGTGCTGTTTTATCGGGTACATAAGAATAATACACGAAGTACTGCCTCCCTCTACTCAAGGGACATCTAGCAATCAAACTTACATACATTCACTGGGAATATGTAAAATTAGAGAAAAAGTACCATGAAATGCGGGAAAATGCATTCAGCCCTACCCCCCCCCCCCATCCCCCTGTAAACTACGTAGGTTTTCGTAACATACTTCAACAAAAGCTATACTGTTTTCTCACATATGCAATTGAATATCTATATAATCGTATTATGGATGATTTTCTCAAGCAATATTCCGTAAGTAATAAGAAGAAGAATCAATGTGTTTAACATACTTAAGCCATTCCCTAGTGTGTTCTACAGGAGAGTGGGTTGATGCCACATACATCTGTCTTAACGGTGTGAGGACAGGGTACTCGAGACACGTGGTGGTAGGATGAAATTGCTACATTATCCTACAAATGAGCAAAACTAACAAACATCAGCCCATGACTTCTCTGTCGAAGAGGAATGCTATCAGGGCCGTGGAGATGCTATTGTAAACAGCAAAAAGACTGTTACATCTCCTTTGGTTGCTGATCGTGGTGCTTACTCCCTCATAAGAAGTACATGTTTCTTCATGTGCATTTTCATGCAGCAGGGCATGGGTGATAACTCAATGTATCGACTATCGAAAATATTCAAGTCGTTTTTCCTCATTATTTCCTAGTGACGCATAACTGCATCTGTCAAAACCTCATCTTGCAGGGTGGATGTATGTCACATGTAGGACATACGTGTCCTACATTAGAGTATCAAGAGCATTGCATTCTACATGACTCATACTACAGAAACCTTATGGCTTTGACAATATAGCGTTTTTTACGTGCGGCAGAACCATGTAGCCTTAGGAGCGTGTGTGTTTATGCTCTACGATCATTTCTCTCTCATGCTGGTACCATCTTGGTACTGACTCCAGTCAATGGAATAATATTACAGAATTTATAGTGCAGTTGATTTATATAAAATGTTTCAAACTCTGTCAATCTGGAGCTTCATCATGCATTTCTTCTTTGTTGTTGTTGCTGCTGTTGTCTTCAGTCCTGAGACTGGTTTGATGCAGCTCTCCATGCTACTCTATCCTGTGCAAGCTTCTTCATCTCCCAGTACTTACTGCAACCTACATCCTTCTGAATCTGCTTAGTGTATTCATCTCTTGGTCTCCCTCTACGATTTTTAGCCTCCACGCTGCCCTCCAATGCTAAATTTGTGATCCCTTGATGCCTCAGCACATGTCCAACCGGTCCCTTCTTCTTGCCAAGTTGTGCCACAAACTCCTCTTCTCCCCAGTTCTGTGCAATACCTCCTCATTAGTTATGTGATCTAACTTTCAGCATTCTTCTGTAGCACCACATTTCGAAAGGTTCTATTCTCTTCTTGTCCAAACTATTTATCGTCCATGTTTCACTACCATACATGGCTACACTCCATAACAAATACTTTCAGAAATGACTTCTTGACACTTAAATCTATACTCGATGTTAACAAATTTCTCTTCTTCAGAAACGCTTTCCTTGCCATTCCCAGTCTACATTTTATATCCTCTCTACTTCGACCATCGTCAGTTATTTTGCTCCCCAAATAACAAAACTCCTTTACTACTTTAAGTGTCTCATTTCCTAATCTAATTCCCTCAGCATCACCCGACTTAATTCCACTACATTCCATTATCCTCGTTTTGCTTTTGTTGATGTTCATCTTATATCGTGCTTTCAAGACACTGTCCATTCCGTTCAACAGCACTTCCAAGTCCTTTGCTGTCTCTGACAGAATTACAATGTCATCGGTGAACCTCAACGTTTTTATTTCTTCTTCGTGGATTTTAATACCTACTCCGAATTTTTCTTTTGTTTCCTTTACTACTTGCTCAATATACAGATTGAATAACATCGGGGAGAGGCTACAACCCTGTCTCACTCCCTTCCCAACCGCTGCTTCCCTTTCATGCCCCTCGACTCTTGTAACTGCAATCTAGTTTCTGTACAAATTGTAAATAGCCTTTCGCTCCCTGTATTTTACCCCTGCCACCTTTAGAATTTGAAAGAGAGTATTCCAGTCAACATCGTCGAAAGCTTTCTCTAAGTCTACAAATGCTAGAAATGTAGGTTCGCCTTTCCTTAATTTTTCTTCTAAGATAAGTCGTAAGGTCAGTATTGCCTCACGTGTTCCAGTATTTCTACGAAATCCAAACTGATCTTCCCCGAGGTCGGCTTCTACTAGTTTTTCCATTCGTCTGTAAAGAATTTAGCTGTGGCTTATTAAACTGATTGTTCGGTAATTTTCACATCTGTCAACACCTGCTTTCTTTGGGATTGGAATTATTATATTCTTCTTGAAGTCTGAGGGTATTTCGCCTGTCTCATACATCTTGCTCACTAGGTGGTAGTTTTGTCTTTTCTGGCTCTCCCAAGGCTGTCACTAGTTCTAATGGGATGTTGTCTGCTCCCAGGGCCTTGTTTCGACTTAAGTCTTTCAGTGCTCTGTCAAACTTATCTCCCATTCCATCTTCATCTAAATCCTCTTCCATTTCCATAACGTTGTCCTCAAGTACATCGCTCTTGTATAGACCCTCTATATACTCTTTCCACCTTTCTGCTTTCCCTTCTTTGCTTAGAACTGGGTTTCCATCTGTGCTCTTGATGTTTATGCAAGTGGCTCTCTTTTCTCCAAAGGTCTCTTTAATTTTCCTGTAGGCAGTAGCTATCTTACCCCTAGTGAGATAAGCCTCTGCATCCTTACATTTGTCCTGTAGCCATCCCTGCTTAGCCATTTTGCACTTCCTGTCAATCTCATTTTTGAGACGTTTGTATTCCTTTTTGCCTGCTTCATTTACTGCGTTTTTATATTTTCTCCTTTCATCAATTAAATTCAATATTTCTTCTGTTACCCAACGATTTCTACTAGCCCTCGTCCTTTTACCTACTTGATCCTCTGCTGCCTTCACTATTTCATCCCTCACAGCTACCCATTTTTCTTCTACTGTATTTCTTTCCCCCATTCCTGTCAATTGTTCCCCTATGCTCTCCCTGAAACTCCCTACAACATCTGGTTCTTTCAGTTTATCCAGGTCCCATTTCCTTAAATTCCCACCTTTTTGCAGTTTCTTCAGTTTTAATCTACAGTTCATAACCAATAGATTGTGGTCAGAGTCCACATCTGCCCCTGGAAATGTCTTACAATTTAAAACCTGGTTCCTAAATCTCTCTCTTACCTTTATATAATCTATCTCATACCTTTTAGTATCTCCTGGATTCTTCCATGTATACAACCTTCTTTTATGATTATTGAAGTGTTAGCTATGATTAAGTTATGCTCTGCGCAAAATTCTACCAGACTGGTTCCTCTTTCGTTTCTGTCCCCCAATCCATATTCACCCACTATGTTTTCTTCTCTCCCTTTTCCTACTCTCGAATTCCATTCACCCATGTCTATTAAATTTTCGTCTCCCTTCACTACCTGAATAATTTCTTTTATCTCATCATACATTTCATTATTTTCTTCATCATCTGCAGAGCTAGTTGGCATATAAACTTGTACTACTGTAGTAGGCGTGGGCTTCGTATCTATCTTGGCCACAATAATGCGATCACTATGCTGTTTGTAGTAGCTTACCCGCATTCCTATTTTCCTATTCATTATTAAACCTACTCCTGCATTACCCCTATTTGATTTTGTATTTATAACCCTGTATTAACCTGACCAAAAGTCTTGTTCCTCCTGCCACCGAACTTCACTAATTCCCACTATATCTAACTTCAACCTATCCATTTCCCTTTTTAAATTTTCTAACCTACCTGCCTAATTAAGGGATCTGACATTCCACGCTCCGATCCGTAGAACGCCAGTTTTCTTTCTCCTGATAACGACATCCTCTTGAGTAGTCCCCGCCCGGAGATCCGAATGGGGGACTATTTTACCTCCAGAATATTTTACCCAAGAGGACGCCATCATCATTTAACCATACAGTAAAGCTGCATGCCCTCGGGAAAAATTACGGCTGCAGTTTCCCATTGCTTTCAGCCGTTCACCGTACCAGCACAGCAAGGTCGTTTTGGTTAGTGTTACAAGGCCAGATCAGTCAATCATCCAGACTGTTGCCCCTGCAACTACTGAAAAGGCTGCTGCCCCTCTTCAGGAACCACACGTTTGTCTGGCCTCTCAACAGATACCCCTCCATTGTGGTTGCACCTACGGTACGGGCATCTGTATCGCTGAGGCACGCAAGCCTCCCCACCAGCGGCAAGGTCCATGGTTCATGGGGGTAGGCATTTTTTCTTAACCATTATTTATATCACCACAACACTCTCTCGTGTCTACTACACACTGATAAGGGATGCTAACCTCCTCGACTTGCGCACATCTGGAGAGATCTTGTGCACATGGATGGGTGCCATGAGTAAGACTGGTGCAGAACAGTCTTCGCTGAATAGGAGTTACGGACACAGCTAGCTCTGTTTTTTCGTGAGACATGGAATGTAGCGGGTATAGTCCTATGTTAGATCTAGAAATACGTAGATATCCTAATTGCATCGGTATAGGACGCTGTCCAGTTTTTGGTGTATATGACCAAATGGATGTACTGCACAATCATCTATCTGCATCCACAGTCTAGTATATGGTACTCGAAAAGTAGTTGAGGAGTGGTTTAGCGATGATGTAGAAATTGGGAAGCATTCTGCTGTGTCATTGGTTGGTGTTGGAATTACACTAATGTTAAACCATTCCACATATTCCTGTGTGTATGTTGGCAACTCTTCTGCTCCACATTCTTGCGGGATTGCTGTATAGAATTATAAGTTTACAACATCCGCAACCAACTGTCTATTAAATGTATTTATCCCATCAGTTTTAAACTTGGCAAATGACTGTTCTGTTGCTAGGTGGACAACATCCAGTTCGCCACACTTACATAATCATCCTTTTTAAGCCAATCCAAATGGGAATAGAGCTTCATAAAGACATTTTTCGTGTATCCATTAATATAGTAAATGTTCTCGATTCCTTTGATTGCAGCTGGTACTCCAGAACGTGACCAATTTCCACTGCTGTTTACTGCAAATGCCGACATTTTATACGGGGTTATTACAAATGATTGAAGCGATTTCACAGCTCTACAATAACTTTATTATTTGAGATATTTTCACAATGCTTTGCACACACATACAAAAACTCAAAAAGTTTTTTTAGGCATTCACAAATGTTCGATATGTGCCCCTTTAGTGATTCGGCAGACATCAAGCCGATAATCAAGTTCCTCCCACACTCGGCGCAGCAATGCCCCACAATGAGTTCGAAAGCATCGTTGATGCGAGCTCGCAGTTCTGGCACGTTTCTTGGTAGAGGAGGTTTAAACACTGAATCTTTCACATAACCCCACAGAAAGAAATCGCATGGGGTTAAGTCGGGAGAGCGTGGAGGCCATGACATGAATTGCTGATCATGATTTCCACCACGACCGATCCATCGGTTTTCCAATCTCCTGTTTAAGAAATGCCGAACATCATGATGAAAGTGCGGCGGAACACCATCCTGTTGAAAGATGAAGTCGGCGCTGTCGGTCTCCAGTTGTGGCATGAGCCAATTTTCCAGCATGTCAGTACGAAAACAAATGAAGAAAACGGACGGTTTTCTTCGGTTTTTACTACACATTAACACTTTTCGCATTTTCTCGTGTAATGTGGCTGCCAGAGACGGTTCATGCAAAATCATAAGGTCTTAGGTCAACTACAAGGCAGCAAAAGCGGCCAAAAATTGAATTTTCGATAACTAAAACATGACTAGCAGTGGTCCTTACTTGTCGACTGCACAACTTAGAAGCTTCTATTTTGTACAGTGTGGTGCGACTGCATACCTCACCACGCAACATTAATTGACAGACGATAAACGTAAACGTTTCCAAGAGAGAAAGCGTCAATTGTGACGATTTGCCATTGCATCATTACGAAAACAAATGAAGAAAACGGAAGGTTTTCTTCGATTTTTACTACACATTTACACTTCTCTCATCTTCTCGTGTAACGTTTTTTTCGCAGAAGAAAAAGGGGCCGTAAACTTTGAACAGTGAGACTGCACAAAACACGTTAACTTTTGGTGAATTGCGAATTTGCTGCACGAATGCGTGAGGATTCTCTACCGCCCAGATTCGCACATTGTGTCTGTTCACTTCACCATTAAGAAAACATATTGCTTCATCACTGAAAACAAGTTTCGCACTGAACGCATCCTCTTCCATGAGCTGTTGCAACCACGCCGAAAATTCAAAGCGTTTGACTTTGTCATCGGGTGTCAGGGCTTGCAGCAATTGTAAACGGTAAGGCTTCCAAACCATAAGATTTTCCAAACCGTCGGCTGTGGTACGTTTAGCTCCCTGCTTGCTTTATTCGTCGCGCGGGCTACGCGTGAAACTTGCCCGCACGCGTTCAACCGTTTCTTCGGTCACTGCAGGCCGACCCGTTGATTTCCCCTTACAGAGGCATCCAGAAGCTTTAAACTGCGCATACCATCGCCGAATGGAGTTAACAGTTGGTTGATCTTTGTTGAACTTCGTCCTGAAGTGTCGTTGCACTGTTATGACTGGCTGATGTAAGTGCATTTCAAGCACGACATACGCTTTCTCGGCTCCTGTCGCCATTTTGTCTCACTGCGCTCTCGAGCGCTCTGGCGGCAGAAACCTGAAGTGCGGCTTCAGCCGAACAAAACTTTACTAGTTTTTCTACGTATCTGTAGTGTGTCGTGACCATATGTCAATCAATGGAGCTACAGTGAATTTATGAAATCGCTTCAATCATTTGTAATAGCCCTGTATTTACCTATCAGAGCCAGATTGCTCCATACAATGTGTTTAAAGCCGTATGTAAACTGGCTGGCACATCTGTAATAGCTTCTTCCTTTTGAAATTGCAGCTTATATTCTTCCTTTATGGCAGTTGTCTTCTCCAAATACTCCATTTCTGTTTTCTTTACTTGAAAGTATTCCATTTCCAATCTCGTTTTCCGTGCACACAACACATTAACTACACTTAAAAGTATAATTTCTTTAATGGGGATAGGTTTAAGTTGTGTGACACATTTACTCTTTTTCTTAGGACTTGTGAATCAAAGTCGCTCTTATCAACCAGTCCCTATTTTGCAATATCTGTATTGAATGGTATTACGGAGATCAGTGTTCTAGACTGAGAAAAATAAGTTTCTTCTGCTTTAACGTAACACTTCTGTAAAATACTTATATCGTGTTTATTGCAGTCAGAGTTAAGAATAGCCATGTAGTTTATAGGTAGATAATTAAAACTGTATGCAGATAGAACACAGCTGATACGCTTTTCTCAGTCTTGAGTACCTGGAAGAGTTACTTGTACACCTGTCAATTTTCGGGTATTCTTATATCCCCCTGTACACAGACTGCAGGTCGTTATTAAACACAACCCAATAGTTGCTATGTAAGTTATTCGTTACTTGGCGTCGCATAGACGCAGTTGGCACAGAGTAAAGTGTAGTTTATAGGTAGATAATTAAAACTGTATGCAGATAGAACACAGCTGATACGCTTTTCTCAGTCTTGAGTACCTGGAAGACTTACTTGTACACCTGTCAATTTTCGGGTATTCTTATATCCCCCTGTACACAGACTGCAGGTCGTTATTAAACACAACCCAATAGTTGCTATGTCAGTTATTCGTTACTTGGCGTCGCATAGACGCAGTTGGCACAGAGTAAAGTGGAGCACTTTGTATGTACTGTTTGATGATGTCTAATACACACAAACACTCTTGCGCAGGGTCGACTACAAGGTCCATTCTGTATTCGTATATTGTAGCCTCCAGCTTGGTAATGCCATGCTGCTTAGCCAAGGAAGACCTAAAAGTTTCTCGGATTCACATGTCAGGACACTTCATAAAATCTGTAACATGCTTAGCAATATCCTTGTGATTTTACATATAAATTTGTTATGTATAGTTACTCTACAGCTGGGGCTTAACCACATTAGACAGTCTATTCCAACTGTCTTATCGTTGTCCACAATCACACTGCTGTTTCCCTTGCGATCCCCTTCCAAACAGAAGTCGTGGTATGGTATTAGATAGTCGCCCATCTCGATTTTATCAAAAATTGCCGCAAAGTCACGTGGTATGTCCAAATCCAAAAAGTAATAGTCGTCTACACGTAGCTGTTGCAATATCCCAGGTAGCTCTTCCATTAGAAGATCCATTCTGACGTCAGCTAATTCCATTTTACAGTGGAACCTCGCATAGCGAGCACAATTCATTTCAGAATCTTAGTCGCTGTGCGAAACACTCGTTATACCAAACAATGTATCCCATATAAATTAATGTAAAATATGATAATGAGTTCCATGCAGAAAAAGCACAAAATGTTTTATCTTATTCGTGCCATTATTCAAAGAATTGCACACACATAGCCACTGCTTTATTGGGACGATGATTTTTCGATGTATGATGCAACTGACTCCCATACTTTCAGCATTTGTCTTGTTGCGCCAGAAGATTGCTGGTTTTTTGTTACCGCCTCCTCCTCGTCCTCTCAAGAACTTCTCTCCACAACTTCCTGCTGTGAAATACACTGCAACTCCATAAGATCTTCAGTGTTGAAGTGATATTTCCAAAACTCTCTGAGAGAGATTGGTAGGTTCAGTCAACTCAAAGCACTGCTCGAGGGAGCTTTAGTGTAGAGCTTCTTAAAGTTAGAAATAATCTGCTGGCCCATAGGCCGGAGAAACGGAGTGGTGTTGGGAGGCAGAAATTGGATCGTGATGACTTGAAATTCTTCAAGGAGGTGGCCTTTTATGCCTGGAGAATGGCCAGGAGCGTTGTCCATAACAAGCAAGACATGGAGAGGCAAACTCATCTCAAGCAAATATTTTTTCGCTGAAGGTCCAGACACTTCATTGATCCAATCACAAAAAAGAGCATGTGTCACTCAAGCCTTGTTGTTAGACCGTCACATCACATTTACCCTGCTCTTCTATACTTCACACTTCTTGAAGACTCGTGGAGTGTTTGAATGGTAAACTAGCAGCGGTTCAATTTTCAAATTACCACTTGCATTGGCACAGAATAGCAGTGTGAGATCGTTTTTCATTAGCTTGTGATCGGGCAGTGCATTCTCCTGTTCTGTTGTAAAGATACGTTTCGGGACTTTTCTCCAGCATAGATCCATCTCGTCACAATTAAAAATCTTTTGCGGCAGAATCCACGAACATCGTGAAGTCGCTGATGAAGTTCTCTGCTGCCTTTGTGTCGGAGTTGGCTGCTTCGCCGTGCCTCCTCAACGCTGTGAATGCCGGTTCGTCTCTTAAACTTCTCGAACAACCGGCGGGGGGGGGGGGGGGGGGGGGGGCTTCCCTTAAACAGTTCAAAAAATGGCTCTGAGCACTATGGGACTTAACTTCTGAGGTCATCAGTCCCCTATAACTACTTAAACCTAACTAACCTAAGGACATCACACACATCCATCCCCGAGACAGGATTCGAACCTGCGACCGTAGCGGTCGCGCAGCTCCAGACTGTAGCGCCTAGAACCGCTCGGTCACTCCGGCCGGCCCTTAAACAGTTCTTCGGTCGTTGATGATCCTGGCGTCTTCTTAAGGAGATGGCGAAAAGCATTCTGGCCTTCTCAGAAATGATGTTCTTGTTGATAGTGTCGCCTTGAAAATGCTTTTCATTTATCCATATAATAATTAACCTTTCTAAACCATTGTTTGCACTGATATGAGTTTCATATCAGTGCACACTCCGCTGCAGAGTGAAAATCTCATTCTGGAAACATCCCCCAGGCTGTGGCTAAGCCATGTCTCAGCAATATCCTTTCTTTCAGGAGTTCTAGTCCTGCAAGGTTGCAGGAGAGCTTCTGTAAAGTTCGGAAGGTAGGAGACGTAGCTCAGTTGGTAGAGCACTTGCCCGCGAAAGGCAAAGGTCCCGAGTTCGAGTCTCGCTCCGGCACAGAGTTTTAATCCGCCTGGAAGTTTCACAGCCATTTACCAAGTTTAAAACGAATGGAATAAATACATTCAATGGACACTCGTTTGCAAAAGTGTAAACTTGCAGTTCTACACAGAAATCCCTCAAGAATGTGGAGCAGAAGAGTTGCCGATATATTCACAGGAGGATGTAGAATGCTTTAACATTAGCGTCATGGAGTAGATAAGAGAAAAAATTAAAATTCCCGAATGCTCTCGCCTAGAACTGCAGAAAGGAACAGATCTAACAGTTAAAGCCATAAAACCAGTATTTTACAGCAAGAAAATTAGATATGTATTAGAATCAGAGAATATACCTTCAATGTATTTGTCGGATTACTGGGTGGAAAAAGAAATATGATTCAGATGTGGAGTGAAGCTATAAGCTAAAAATTAAATTGGACAATATTGAAATCACACCTAACAAAAATAAGGAAAGAGTTATTTTCTGTCAATCCTCATGTCTATTATTGTTGTTATCTTACTTGCACGGAAAAGTTAATAAAGATTTTGTACGAGAAAATTTATTTGGATCTTATTCGCTAACCTACCAAAAATCCTAAGACTTTTGATATACAATGATTATGGGCATGTATTTCGGATTGGGGGGGGGGGGTGGTTGGATGATCTTGAAAAGTAGTTGAAACTAGGCAGTTGAAAGCGTAGCGACCCAGTTTTTGTATCTAGGCCTATATGAAAGGCATCTTCAGGCCATCCTGCTGCATCACCAGTATTTGCTGAAAAGCACTCCCCCTACATTCATCCATTATCATCTCTTTGAAATGCTTGTGTAGGATGCTACAGACACAGTCCTCAGCTGTATGCTCACGGTAACACACTTATTAAACTCCTCTCTGTCCAACACCAACACCTCGTCAGCTCAACACACTCCCCGCTAAAAGTAAAGATAGTACCTTCAGCTCCAGCTCTTTTCCTACCAGCTTGTAAGTGATGGGAGCATCCTACATAGAGTTTATTTTGAGTACGTTTCCACTAGGCACTGTGGATTCCCACAGGATAGCACCAATTGTATGACACCCAGTACTCTTCAATCCTCAGGTCCATTATTCTTGTGATCTCACTTCTACGGAGAGTAACCTTTTTTTACAATATCGATATTTAAATAACGTCTTTTGACCTACAAATGTAGATCATTGTTATTTACTTCACTCTGCTAGTGGACCACCAATACCGACATGGTGTCCAATCGGAAAAAGTGGCCGCGCTACATGTCAGGAAAAGTGGTCAAGGTGGTCAACCCAGTAAGGGTTTCTCAGTTCCAAGAAACACGCACAATACAACAGATAAAGCATATTTCTAAACCCCTCTATATACAAAGCTGTCATCCGTCATTCTATCCTTTTGTGACAATTTGAATTAATCGGTTTATCGTCTCTGTTCTATCATACAGAGGGGTCCAAAAAAATGTATCCACTGTATAAAAGTCCATAACTTGCATACTAATTGACGGAGTTGCCTCGTTTTTGGAGAAAGTGTAGCTTGAAGTCCAACTTAAAGATATCACTGTAGGTGTTCGAAATGGTCACCATTAACATCCACACACAAACGATGACGCTGAACTGCAGCACGAACTATTGACTGCAACATGTTCAGCTGGATATTTGCACACGAATTCACGATGTATTCTCGAAGTTCGTCCAATGTGCGTGGCTTTTGTCGATAAACGACGTCCTTTAGTGTTCCCCACAGGTAAAAGTCCAGAGGAGTTAGGTCTTGGGAGAGTGGTGGATACTCCACAGCACCTCTACGAACTATCCATCTTCCTGGTAGATTTTCGTCGGGATACGCCATAACACGATTTTGGTAGTGGGTTGGGGCACAATCTTGTTGAAAGTAAACTCTTCCGTCTCCATACAAGTCTCGGATGGCAGGTAAAATGGATGTCTGAAGCTTCTGAAGGTACACCTCACCGGTAACTGTGCCGTGAAAGAATAATGGGCCATTCAAGCCCCGGTAAGACAACCCACACCACACATTTACTCCTGGCAAATTCACGGTTTTGTCTGCATGGACGTTCGGATTTTCGGCGGCCCAGTAGATGCAATTGTGGCGATTTACTGTACCATTGAGTTTGAACTGTCTCACATCAAACCACACAATCATCTCTACAAACTCTTCATCGTTGCGCACCATGTTAGAAAACCACTCACAGTACTCCATTCTACGATCTGGGTCGTCCTCGTTCATTGCGTGTAGCAATCGTGGGATGTAGCACTTCCACTTTGCTGTCTTCAAAATTAGTCGAACACTTGAGCGACTCACTCCAGTTAACGGGTACACTGTCTCACATACTTCTGTGGTGAGCGAGTGAATTGTTATAACACACGATGGCAGTTAGCTGGACTTGTTACAGGTCGTCCGGATTGTTGTTTGTGTACATCTTTAATAAAGCCTTCGGCTTAAAATTTGTCTCGAATGCGACGAATCGTTAAACGTGTCGGTGGCTCTGTTTGATACTCCATTTCGCCATTGCCGTTGGACCTCATTAATGTTTTCGTTCTTAAAATACCACTTCAAAACTGACTTCCTTTCATCGAATGTAAGCCTTGCGCCAGCCATATTTACTTGAGTAACTAGGTGCAACTAAGAACAAAACACTGACTATCTGGCGACTGTCATCTGACAAAACAAAACAACGCAATACAACGCTTGTGTGGCGATTGCCGGAACTACAAACTATTACACTACCAAAGATGAGACAACTCCGTAAATCAGTTTGCCAGTTATGGACTTTTAAACAGTGGATACATTTTTTTGGACCCCTCTGTATTTGGCCAAACACGAAAGTCCGATTGAAAACTGTCTGCTGCAGCCACTTGGTATTGTTTCAAATACTAGGGCGTGAAGATGCCTAGAGAAAGTGCTTGGACATCAGAAAAACAAACATGGAATCCTGTTGCGATGGCACTGGCCACAGTATTCGCGTAAGTACGGAACGTTTGGTCACTTTAAGCACTGTCACCTTAAATTTTGTTTCTGTGTTTTGTTATATAAGTTACTTTGTGATTAATACCCCATCGTTCTACAGTATACCTTACTTGAACGAAATTTCCACTCTGCAGCGAAGTGCGTGCAGATATGAAACTTCCTGGTAGATTAAAACTGTGTGCCAGACAGAGACTCGAACTCAAGACCTTTACCTTTCGCAGGCAAGTGCTTTATCCACGCACGACTTACGACCCGTCCTCGCAGCTTTACTTCCGCCAGTACCTCGTCTCCTACCTTCCAGACTTCACAGAAGCTCATCCACCAGGAAGTTTCATATCAGCACATACTCCGATGCAGAGTGAAAATTTCATTCCCCAGGCTGTGGCTAAGCCATGTATGTGCTATATTCTTTCTTCCAGGAGTGCTAGTTCTGCAAGGTTCGCAGGAGAGCTTCTGTGACATTCGGTGGGTACAGGGTGTATACGACCCGAGACAACCGGGATATCCGGGAAAAACCCGGGAATTTTTTCATCCGGGAGAAAACAGGGAAAAACTCGGGAAATTTTTACAATTCCGGGAATGTTTCATTGCTTTAGTTTTCAGTTAAATTCTTTTGATTTTGACTGGTAAGAACCAATACTCCAACAAAGGATATTACTGTATCCCGCGTCTGCAGGGTCTGCAGCAACAAAACATTAACAAGAGGAAGAAAAAACGAAAATAAAACTTAAGCCGCAAAGGAAATCCGCCATATACAACAAAACATAGTGCTCATACAAGCGTCTGCCAACAGCAAAGTGTGTCAAAGGCTTTAGAAAGACTATGGAATGATTCGTAACGACAAGTTGCCTCCGATGAGTGTGACGTGACAGCTGTTGACATTAGATTCGTTTGAGCAGTTGCGGGCAGGCTCTTGCGCATGCGCAGTTACGTCCTCCCGCTTCTGGCTACGGATGTGTGGCTGGGCGCCACCAGCTAGTCTTAATATCGTAGATCCGGGGCTGATGCATAGAGCAATCTGAGTTGTGGTGGGGAGGTGGGTAGTCTCCATGTGACCTGTGTTTACGTTCAGTGATTTTGCTGTTTCCTCTTCATTTATTACTCGCAACAAATGAAAACAAAACGGATTTCTTTGGCCGGGAGCTATCAAATGAATTAAAACATGTTCGCATAATGACGGAAGGCTAAAATATGTTATTATTTTCAGGTTTTATTTTCACCTTTCTGACAGTCAAGCATTAATCACCTTGCAGAACAATGAAGTTATTTTTGTCGCTTTGCTACAGATATTTGGCTTTTATTAACAGTTTGCGCTGAGGCAGTCAATTTATTTGAAACGAAGTGTTTAATTTCACACTGTTTGCTAGTTTCAACTGTTCGCTGCATCTCAAATGCACGTTTTCCATCTTCTAGCTCGCATGGCATTATGCCATAATAAAGAACCAAACATGAGATAATACAGTACTGGGACTCCAGAAAATTTACATCCGAATCTGGACATACGAATGTGCACTTTAAGCCCAAGTATGCATTTTAGCATGGTTCACGAAATTCCGATGAACTTGACGTGTCTTCTGATGTCTTGTTTCTTTTGCGACATAGTGCAAGATCTTTTAACATACGGGCTTCCTGTGTCATCGTAGCTGCGCAAGAGCGGTGGCGCCTGTTATCTGGCGCTATCTGGCAACTGCTGAAACGAATCAGTTTCTAACAAGTCACGGGAAAACATTGCGGATGGTGGTTTGAAAAACTTTACTTTCAAAGTAAATTTTCTTTCACACAATGTGAACTATATGCGAGAATGTACGATGAATTTCTTAAATCACAGAGCGTTTGACTCTCAATTAAAAATCAACTCTTTGAGGACGACCATGTAGAAGAATTTCGAGCCCAGAAGATCAGACATTTACGTCGTTATTAAAAATTTTACTGGCACATTTATGTGATGTATCTTAAAGTGTAACACGCGCAAGAGAGATCAACATTATTAAGTGGAAGCTTGGCTTCTCTTGCAGCTTATTAATCTTCGAGACTAAGATTATATGTGAAGCCTCTGTTTTTCTTGTAGCAACACTATGTATATTAATTTGAACCATCAACATTTCTTATTTGTGTGTTTGCGCTACTTAAGAGTGATCTTGCTATTGGCTGACTACACCACGTGTCCTATGCTGTCATCAGCTGGCGAGATCACATGACATGAGCTATGACTGGCTTACAAAAGTGCGTCGCAATCTCGATTTCAATGCCTTGGAAAGTAACATGCGGTGTTTGGTGGAATTCGAATTTATATCTTCGTAACACGAAAATATGCAGCGTACATGTTGCTGCTGCACATCAAAGATCTTTCCAAAACGTGTAGCAAAGTATGCCGCGTTGACACTGACGCAAGTGTTGCTGAAACGGCGTGCTCAGCGCGACTGCGAGTAACTGTTGACCCAAGCCGGCGTCCAAACCAGCGCTCCGGCGCTAACCTAATGTGTGTCAGTACGTGACTTGAAGAGGCGCATTCGCAAAACATACGCGCACTGCCAAGCATAAACTGGGGGCAGTCAAGTAATACCAGAGTCTGTAGTGTCAGAACACTCTTGAGTGAGGGTGCTGTGCTAAACGGACGGCCACCTGAAGCTTCCGACGGAGGACCACAGTTCCAGTCTGTGGCGGGGCCGCAGTCTGTCCATCTGAGTTCGCAAGGGATTCGGAGCCAGCCAGCAGTAAGGTCGACTCCTGCCCAGGGGTAAGGGGTTCGGATCCCCGCTGCTGCAGAGGACATCCCCCAGCGGTATCCGCCTTCCGCCGTCGCTGGTCGGCCTGGCGCGATTGCAATACTCATGCTCATAAATTAAGGATAATTGCAGAATGTGGTGCCACACAACGTGGAACTACACATCAATGGCGCAGGGAACAAACACGAGGGAACACACACGACACAGATCTGTAAGTCCACGGTATTGGTGGTAAGTTGAGAAAACTGCCCAAAACACATTTGCTACAAAACGCCACTGTTTCCTGCGCATGTACCCCGACATCAATATGGGATTTGATCACCATACACTCGTACACAGGCCGCACAACGGGTTGGCATACTCTGCATCAGGTGGTCGAGCAGCTACTGGGGTATAGCCTCCCATTCTTGCACCAGTGCCTGTCGGAGCTCCTGAAGTGTCGTAGGGGTTTGAAGACGTGCAGCGATACGTCGACCGAGAGCATCCCAGACGTGCTCGATGGGGTTTAGGTCTGGAGAACAGGCAGGCCACTCAATTCGCCTGATATCTTCTGTTTCAAGGTACTCTTCCACGATGGCAGCTCGGTGGGGCCGCCAGATGTTTTATTGCAATGCAGCCCCACTTGGACAAAACTTTTTTACACAAACAGTTTCAGCCTGTAGGACACTACAAAGCGTTGGCATCTGGAGAAAAGAAACTCTGAGCCCTGAGGGGCCAAACTGACAAATGGACTCCTGTCTAAGGACCGAAACCAGTTGTTTAAAATGCTTTGGCGCAACTGCTACTGCGATTCAGTAGAACTAGTACTCAGAATTGCGGCTGTCTTGTGTCACAGCAAAAAGTTTGGCAAAATAATAAAAAACACAATTATTGCAATAATCTTCACTAGTGTTGAGTGGTCTCCATGAAATTATTATTATCTGACCGACATATTTTAACAGTAATAAGATAGGTGGCTGTCCCTTGTTCTGAAATGACCAACAGAAGTGGTATCTTTAATCAACTTCTCCTTGAGTCAGTACTATGACAACTTGGCAGGGTCTTCAGCACACAATATTGCCCTCCACTTGTCTGCTGCCTCTGCCATCTTCAATTACTGATCTCCAAATTTGACTTGCCCTGCACTGAACTGGAACTGGCTGTCAATCGTCGTTACTTGTTTTTCACTATTTTTCCAGGCACCTTACACTGAAGTGTTTCCACCAGAAAACTTTTAGTGCAGCATGTATTCACAACACAGAAGCTATGCTGCCGTCATGTTACTGCATCGCTAGAATAATCGTTCTAGTATAGCACATGACCAGAAAGAGGTCTTATCTTCGTGTCTTGCACGCGCCATCGAAGACTCTCGTTCTCAATACTGGCCTGGCACGAATGTATGGATTTTACATATTAAAATATATAGTTTATAATTACTACAAATCATTAGGCTATGTAGTTACTGAATGTCATTAGGCTATCAAATATGACATGCTATTACAAGCTGGAGTCAGCTGCAGTTCCATACAGTGTATAATCTCCTTGGGGACTGGTCAACAGTACACCTAAGCGACCACCACATGCAATCATGTTGCCGTAAAAAACTTTTCAGGCAATAACCATGGGAACCTTATAATATCTTCAACTCACTCCCACCCTGTACAGTGCCAGATTACAACGCTGCTGAATATACTGACTGTCCATCGGCTGTGAGCAAGGATGACGTTCAGCAATGTAGATGGATTCCCGTTCACTGAAGCGAGTGGATGCAGACATCGGCTTTAATGAAGAGGAGAAGAAACACACTATTATCCATCGTAAAACGTACTGCCCGGGTTCCCTAAGCCCCAAATCATCTTTCACTGAGCCGAGCAGTGCCCTAATTTTAGAAGGTGGACTGAACACACTCTTAAGGTTAAAATTCCTTAAAATTCGTCCAATCTTAAACGATAAGCCTCCAGCATAAGGAAGAAAGGCCACCGATCTATGTTCCCCTTCATACACCTCCGGAGATGTTCCAAACTCCACAGCCCGACGAATTTGCTTCTCGGAGTATCCATTTTCCTTAAAAACAGCCATCAAATGCGCAAGTTCTTGGTTTAAGCTGTCCGCGTCGGAAATGGTATATGCTCTCCGTATCAAAGTCCTGAGGACGCCACTGCGTTGGTGTGGTGGATGACAACTCTTAGGATGCAGATACAAATCTGTGCGCATCGGCTTTCGGTGAACACTGTGTCCCAAAGTACCATCTGGTTTTTTATAAACCATAACGTCTAAAAATGGAAGCGCCCCATCATTTTCAACCTCCATAGTAAATTAGATGCGGGGATGAAGACAGTTGAAGTCGCCCAAAAATCTATTAAGAGCATCACGTCCGTGCGGCCAGACGAAAAAGGTATCATCCACATATCTCCAGAAGCACGTTGGTGGCAAATCTGAAGTACTCAGTGCCATAAATAAATTGGCGACTATGGGTGACAATGGACTACCCATAGCCACTCCGTCATTCTGTTCAAAAATGTTACCGTTAAATAAAAAATACGTGGATGTCAGCACATGACGACAAAGTTTCACTAGCTCTTCATCCAGTTTTTCACTGATCAAACTAAGAGACTCTTCCAGAGGAACTCGCGTAAAAAGTGATACCACGTCGAAACTCACCAACAGATCTGAAGGACTCAACTTCAAAGATCCCAATCGTCGAATAAAATCCACCGAACTGAAGATATGGTGTTCACACTTGCCAACAAATGGACTGAGAACAGATGATAAATACTTTGCCAGGTTATAAGTGGGTGCACCCAAACTACAAACAACAGGGCGTAGAGGAACCCCTTCCGTATGCAACTTAGGCAGAGCGTACAACCTAGGCGGAATGGCAGCACCAGGATGAAGTTTCTTACGCAAATCTTCCGACAATGAACTCTTTTTCACCAGTGAAAGTGTCTTGCGCTTGATCCTTTCTGTGGGGTCACTAGATAGTCTTCTGTACGCCGGGTTGTTGAGTGTTGTTGTTGTGGTGGTCTTCAGTCCTGAGACTGGTTTGATGCAGCTCTCCATGCTACTCTATCCTACGCAAGCTTCCTCATCTCCCAGTACCTACTGCAACCTACATCCTTCTGAATCTGCTTAGTGTATTCGTCTCTTGGTCTCCCTCTACGATTTTTACCCTCCACGCTGCCCTCCAATACTAAACTGATGATCCCTTGATGCCTCAGAACATGTCCTACCAACCGATCCCTTCTTCTGGTCAAGTTGTGCCACAAACTTCTCTTCTCCGCAATCCTATTCAATACTTCCTCATTAGTTATGTGATCTACCCATCTAATCTTCAGCATTCTTCTGTAGCACCACATTTCGAAAGCTTCTATTCTCTTCTTGTCCAAACTATTTATCGTCCACGTTACACTTCCATACATGGCTACACTCCATACAAATACTTTCAGAAATGACTTCCTGACACTTAAATCTATACTCGATGTTAACAAATTTCTCTTCTTCAGAAACGCTTTCCTTGCCATTGCCAGTCTACATTGTTTTCTTTTGTTTCCTTTACTGCTTGCTCAACATACAGATTGAAAAACATCGGGGAGAGGCTACAACCCTGTCTTACTCCCTTCCCAACCACTGCTTCCCTTTCATGTCCCTCGACTCTTATAACTGCCATCTGGTTTCTGTATAAATTGTAAATAGCCTTTCGCTCCCTATATTTTACCCCTGCCACCTTTAGAATTTGAAAGAGAGTATTCCAGTCAACATTGTCAAAAGCTTTCTCTAAGTCTACAAATGCTAGAAACGTAGGTTTGCCTTTCCTTAATCTTTCTTCTAAGATAAGTCGTAAGGTCAGTATTGCCTCACGTGTTCCAGTGTTTCTACGGAATCCAAACTGATCTTCCCCGAGGTTGGCTTCTACTAGTTTTTCCATTCGTCTGTAAAGAATTCGTGTTAGTATTCTGCAGCTGTGGCTTATTAAACTGATAGTTCGGTAATTTTCACATCTGTCAACACCTGCTTTCTTTGGGATTGGAATTATTATGTTCTTCTTGAACTCTGAGGGTATTTCGCGTTTCATACATCTTGCTCACCAGATGGTAGAGTTGTTGTGTAGTAAATCCTTTTTTTGGACATAATCATCCCGCGTCATTACAACCGTGGCATTCCCCTTGTCAGCTGGTAAAACTACTACTTCATCGTCATTCCTAGGGGAACGAATGGCTGCTCTCTCTGCGAAGAGATGTTATCCCGCGGTGGTCGAGCCCTACGTAATGTGTGCGACACTTCTTGCCTTGTTTCCTATGCTTGATCCTCGGGTAGGCTGTGTACTGCTTGTTCAACAGAGCATATGAGACAGGAAGTCTCTTGGGAGTGGGCGAAAAATTTAAACCTTTCTCCAATATCGACACTGCGGGCCCATCCAACACCTTGTTAGAAAGATTAATCACAGTGCGCCGACGTTTATCCGTTTCTGATGCTGTAGAACGACAAAGAAGCCGTTCAAATTTCGAAGATTGTCTGGTAACGGCGCTCCTATGTGCCCAATCTGATAGGCATAGGAAACCCGGGGTTTACAAAATTCCGTGTCAATGTGGGAAAGCTTACATTGGCCGTTCGATTCGCACAGTGCATGACAAGTGTGTGGGACATCGCCGTCATACGAGGCTACAACAGCTGGAAAAATCGGCAGTAGCAGAACACTGCCTAAATGAGGGACACAGTATGAAATTTGATGAAACTGTGGTAGTTGCCAACATTTCCGGTTTCTGGAACAGTGTCTATAAAGAGGCGATTGAAATTAGGTTGGCGGATAATTTAATCAACAGAGACAATGGGTTCCCTCTTAGCAAGACTTGGAATCCTGTATTATCTCGCATCAAAATTGAACGTTCTCCGTTGCGGCCCTGAGTGCGATATATAGTTGCCACATCAGCAGAAGCAGCATTTTCCTGAAGATGGCGCGAGTCAAGTTGATTTTAGGATCCGGCAGCAAACCCGAAGAGACTTTCAAGCATCAATCAGCATGATTGTCTTCGTTGTAGCTTTGTTTTTTTACAAAGATGTGAACAGCGGTATGACTTTTTAAATGGTACCCTGTATTTTTTATTCGGTAATTCATTTCCTCTCCTACAGACCTATTCAAAATGTATCACAATGTACCATTCACTGAAACACAACGTTATTAATTACATAATACAGCATTGACGTTTACGCTCCCTGCGCTTAGTGCATGTACTCGGGGTAATGGAACACATCTACGTGCTGACGTCGACAGAGGACAAATGTAAACATAAGTAGAATGCACACCCGTCATTCCGTCAACCGTCGTCAGTTGAAGAGTTGTGTGAATGGAATGCACACCAACGAAGAGAAGGTAGAAATGCTACTCATCTATGGGGAACGTAAGTTAGCAGAACAGTAGTTGCAATACTGTTTTCTTATGAACGGGTACATTTACTACAGTAGTTTAGTCCTTTAAAATACTGTTGTGTAGAACAGGCCTACAGTATAGGCTGTCCTTCCTACAAATTGCATCGACATAACGTATCTTTTATTATTATTGTTGTTGTTGTTGTTGTTGTTGTTGTTGTTGTGGAAGGTAGGCGAAATGCTACGCAGGCAGCGGAACTGTACAGAGAGCGATATCCTGACAAGAACCCACCTTCCCGACGGATGTTTTCTCGTCTTCTTGCGACGCTTCAGGAAAGGGGAGTTTCAACCCACGACAACGCAATCGTCGTAGCACTCGCACAGACGAAGCTGCCGAAGTTGAGTGTTCTCGCTTCCGTTGCTATGAATCCACAAGTGAGCACACGACAGCTTGAACACGAGATTGGCATTCCTAAAAATAGAGTACATGGTATTCTTACACGTCATCATCCTTACCACGTACACCTACATCAACAATTGCATAGGAATGATTTCCAGAATCGTGTACAGTTCTGTCAGTGGGCACAGCAGCAAATCCTTGCCAACCCGAACTACTTCTCCAACGTTCTATTTAGCGATGAATGTTCCTCCGCAAACAAAGGACAGGTAAATACAAGGAACATGCATTATTGGTCCAGCGAGAACACACGATGGCTTAGACAGGTGGAACATCAGCGTCAGTGGAGAGCTAACGTCTGGTGTGGGATGCTTGGTACTACAATTATTGGCCCTTATTTCATCAATGGCAGTCTAAACGGCACAGCGTATGCCAACTTCCTCAGACGAATTCTTCCTCCTCTTCTGAATGAAGTGCCGCTAAGAACCAAATGCTTATGTGGCATCAACACGATGGATGTCGGGCACATAATGCCTTGCGTGCACGTCGTGTTCTGAACCGAAGGTATCCTGCCAGATAGATTGCTCGAGGAGGAACAGTTACTTAGCGTGCTAGGTCTCCTGATTTAAATCCTCTGGACTTTTTTCTTTGGGAATGCATTAAAGACGTTGTCTATAGCGATATTCCAACATCTCCAGAGGACACGCAGGAACGCATCGGGCTTGCTTGCTTGTAATTCTCTTCAGCAGGCAACACTGGAAGCACAAAATAATTCTTTCATTCAACGAGTGCACCAGTGTATCGGTATCCAGGGTCACCACTTTGAGCACCTTCGAATGTTCTACTCCTGGGCAATGGTACAGGAGAGTCAAAGTCTATTATGTGTTATGTTTTCACTTGGTTTTCATTTGTTTTCTGACAACTCCAGCAAGTGGACGAGTTTGTGACCCCGGGCTCAAAGTCAATTTTCTATTATGTAATAAATAACGTTGTGTTTCAGTGAATGGTACACTCTGATACATTTTTCAATAGGTCTTTAGGAGAGGAAATGAATTACCGAATAAAAAATACAAAGTGTCATTTAAAAAAAGTCATTCCGCTTTTCATATATTTATAACAAAAACATAGCTACAAGGAAGGCAAATACGCTGATGTTCCCCTGACGCCTAAAGAGCATTTGCTTGAAACATTTTGTAATTTGCATCTGGACAAACAGTTATTTAGGGTGGACAAGGTACATGTGACATCTTGTATAATGAATGCTTTGCCTCACAGGAGAAGGAATGTGTTTATAATAACTTTTATTTTGGGATGTATGGTTCAGTAGCTTTATTTTACTTTTAAGCCTTCATACGATTTTTCAGATGTTCTAATAATTTGATACACAGGGTGTTTCGGGAATTCCCGTTACAGCTTCTAGGACTTGTAGAGGGGAATGAGTACACATTATTTTCAATATAATCCCATGTCCGGAAACTTTCTGCGACTTTCAAATCGGATGTTTAACTCATCCACTTCTACTTGAGGAACTGAATTAGGCGTGACGCAGTACAATTATTAGGTAACAATTCATAATGAAACATCCATTTATCACTTGCGCACATTTGTTCGTATTAACACCTAAGCATTACGCGTTTACATTATTCCAAAACCAAAAAGGAACCCAGCATACCGTAGGTACAGAACAGTAGTACTGATTCATTACAACAGCTGCTCATGTGGCGACCACCAGCGTTTTTACAGACATCGTATCTACGAAGCATGTTCTGGTCCACATTCTGCATCCCAAGTGGTCTCTAGTGCAGCGGCCAGAATTCGTGCCAGCAGAACTTCCCCTGCCTCTACAGGAATCTCGTAAATTAAACTTTGCACACGAGCCCACAAGTAGTAGTCTACTGGAGTTAAACCCAGCGGTCAGAGCGGCCACGCGGTTAGTCCACCTCGGGCTATCCATTTTTCATCGTATCGTCCGTTCAGATGCCTCCGGACCTCACATGAGAAGTGGGGTGGTGCGCCAGCATGCTGAAACCATATTTCTTGACGGAAATTCAATGGCAAAGTTTCGAAGAACGGGTCCAATTAGTTTTGTAGTAGGATTAATTATAGAGGTCCAGTTAGCTTGAGAGGAAGGAAGTGTGGCCAATTCATATAACCGTCCAGGATACCTGTCCACATGTTAATACCAAACCAGTGCTGAAATACCTGAATATGCGTTGCACAAGAGTTGCACGTCTGCGCACAAATGGTTGCTTCGCTAATTGAGAACGTCCCTACTAAAATTACATTCATCTGTAAACAGAACTCGACGTGGAAACATGGGTGTGTCGCGGCAGCATCGGACAACCATTTGCAGTAGGGAACGGCGCGTTGTGGAAAATCGGCTGAACCCATAGCGTGTACCCTTTGTAAATGGTACGGATGTAATAGTTGCTCACACAGAACGTCCTAGACGATAATGTGACTAACACCCTTTACACGCGCAGTTGTTAGAGACTCGTTGACTGGATTTCTTCAACGCCTGCAGTACATCTTCGAATTTAGTCGTGCGAGATTGCCGTGGAGCACCACAGTCCTGCCTCCTCACGGTGAAGGTACACTGTGATCAAAAGTATCCGGACACCTGGCTCAAAATGACTTACAAGTTAGTGACGCACTCCATCGGTAATGCTGGAATTCAATATGGTGCTGGCCCACCCTTAGCCTTGATGACATCTTCCACTCTTGCAGGCATACGTTCAATCAGGTGCTCGAAGGTTTCTTGGGGAACGGCAGCCCATTCTTCATGGAGTGCTGCACTGAGGAGAGGTATCGATGTCGTTCGGTGAGGCCTGGCACGAAGTCGGCATTCCAAAACATCCCAAAGGTGTTCTACAGGATTCATATCAGGACTCTGTGCAGGCCAGTCCATTACAGGGATGTTATTGTCGCGTAACCACTCCGCCACAGGCCATGCATTATGAACAAATGCTCGATCGCGTTGAAAGATGCAATCGCCATCCCCAAATTGCTCTTCAACAGTTCTCAAAACGTCAATGTTGGCCTGCGCTGTGATAGTGTCACGCAAAACAACAAAGGATGCAAGCCCCCTCCATGAAAAGCACGACCACACCATAACACCACCGCATCCGAATTTTACTGTGGGCACTACACACGCTGGCTTATGACGTTCAGCAGGCATTCGCCATACACACACCCTGCCATCGAATTGCAGCATTGTGTACCGTGATTTGTCACTCCACACAACGTCTTTGCACTGTTCAACTGTCCAGTGTTTACGCTCTTTACACCAAGTGAGGTGTCGTTTGGCATTTACTGGAGTGATGTTCGGCTTATGAGCACCCGCTCGAACGTGAAATCCAAGTGTTCTGACTTTCCGCCTAACCGTCATAGTACTTGCAGTTTGGAATTCCTGTGCGATGGTCTGGTTAAATGTCTGCCTTTTACACATTACGACCATCTACAACTGTCGGCCGTCTCTGTCAGTCAACAGATGAGGTCGGCCTGTACGCTTTTGTGCTGTACGTGTCCCTTCACGTTTCCACTTCCCTATCACATCGGAAACAGTGGACCTAGTGACGTTTAGCAGTGTGGAAATCTCGCGTACAGACTTATGACACAAGTGACACCTAATCACCTGACCATGTTCGAAGTCCGTGAGTTCCGCGGAGCGCCCCATTCTGCTCTCTCACGATGTCTAATGACTACTGAGGTCGCTGATATGGAGTATCTGGCAGTAGGTGGCAGCACAATGCATCTAATATGAAAATTGTGTGTTTTTGGCGGTGTCTGGATACTTCTGATCACGTAGTGTACCTATTTCTCGGAGCATGCTACGTTGCGGGAAACGTACGTGGTGAAGCCAGCTAGCAGCAATCGATTACATCGATCTTCGGTATACCCAAGGAGCATGTCGATGTATTCCGAAAATGTGTACTGAACCATGTTTACTGTATCAGAGACGCACAGGCATCGAATAGGTCTTGCAGCAGAGCAGATATTAAGTGACCAGGTAACAGTCTGACATAGTACATGTCATCCTGTCTACCCTACTGGATAGCAGAACAAGCAATTCTGAGACTGTTCTCTTTCACGCAGCAGACGTGGACGGGTTACACATCTGAATTCAAACCGTCTTACAAACGAAACGGTACTTTTCCGATCACGGGCGCTTACACAAAATATTATGTATTCATTGCCCTCTAGAAGTCCTAGAAGTTTGTAACGGTAATTTCGGAATACCCTGTACTTCCTAGCAGACTCTCATCATCAGGATTTACTTCCATCGAGCCGGGTACGAACTTTGTAAACGATATGCCTCCATTGGTTTCTGTCCTGCTATAGCTTTTCGCTCTCAACTACACCCCACGTTACTCGTCTCCTCTTGAGATCTTCCTTAACCTGGTTTGTCCATCTCTTTCTAGGCCGCTCAGTTGGTCTTCTTCCTGGTACCTCCATCTCCAAATACTGGCGTGGAGTTCGAGTCGGGTGCATTCGCTTCACATGACCGAACCACTTCAATCTCAAAGCAATCATCCTCTCTTCTGGAATCAATATCACCTGCAGGTCTCTCTTTGCATAATCATTCCTGACTGTCTCTCCTAGTTTTTTGTAGAGCTGACGTAAGGAACTTCATTTTACATGCTTTTATTTGACTCTCTTCTCTCTTATTTATGACACAGGCTTCTAGACTATACATCATGATTGGCAGGAGATAAGTTTTATACATGGTCTGTTTGGTTCTTTGAGGGACTTCCTTGTCCCAGATTAGATTTCGTACTTGGTGGAAGGCTCCTCAGGGGACCCCTTAATGGAGCACTATCCGTGCAGCCGAGGAGGTTTGCGTGATCAGGATCTGGAGGGCTATGCCGATCCGGATCCGGAGGGCTATGCCGGCGGTAGCGTAGCTACCAGCAGGGTTACCCATGGCGGTCAGGCCAAAGGGGAGGAGCCAGACCAAGTGTGTCCCACAACGACCTATCATTAGCCTGTCTCCTAACCTATCCTAAACCTCTCCTTTTTCCTCACCATTATCAACCCTTGCCAGGGATATGGCGAAGTCCGTAACGGCAGCTACGGCGGAGAAGAACATCTTTGGTACGGTGCAGCTGGCGGAGGAGGCACCCTTTCCGTCCTAAGGGCAAATGAGGAGTGGAACCACTGCCTTGTGGTGAAGAGGGCTCTTCAAAGGCTGAGGGAATAAACCCTGAAAGAGAATCCTCGCATGTGTTAGGCTTTGCAGGCCAGCAGATGAGAAAAAGTTTTCAATCAAAGAACGAGCCTCAGACTCTCATATGATTATAAATAAGGCAACTCAGGTTTTCAGACATCAGTGAGATAGTTGGTGGTCAAAGATGCCAAATATTATGCAGCGCCGCTGCCTAGTCTCACGTAACTTTTGTAATAAGTTGACATGGAGCGTTGTGTTAGCTACTGCTGGCCGGTAAGCGCAATGTGCCGACATGTGGGTTACAGGAACATGTACACGAAAGGACTGCAAGACGTGGTCTGCGAGACCTACACTGTGCAGCAGTAACAGCCGTAGTGGGCAGGACGGTAGCACAATACCAAGGCTAGAACTATGTTATTGTCTACGTGACTGGAAGCCAGGCAATAGTGCAAAAAATGCGCTCTGGAGCGGTACAAATAACTGTGAGTGTTGAAACAGAGGTATCTGGAACCCAGCGGCGTTTCCACGACGCCAGAGCTACACTAGACTGAGATGTGGCAGCAGCCTCTCTCACGAAGTCTACCCCGGGGAACACGGTGCCACAGCGCGACGGAACTGCTGTCTTGCTGTCTACGCCAGCCGCTGACGACTCCTGCCAGGGGGCAGTGGCTATTGCCCTGGGCACGACAGTCGCCCCTATCACCGCAGAAGATGAGCCGTGCCTGGGTCGCCTGGGCATGGGCGATTCGATACCAGAGGGTCGATTCGATACAAGAGGGTCGATTCAAGAGGGTCGATCCGATACCAGAGGGTCGATCCGATACCAGAGGGTCGATCCGATACCAGAGGGTCGATTCGATACCAGAGGGTCGATTCGATACCAGAGGGTCGATTCGATACCAGAGGGTCGATTCGATACCAGAGGGTCGATTCGATACCAGAGGGTCGATTCGATACCAGAGGGTCGATTCGATACCAGAGGGTCGATTCGATACCAGAGGGTCGATGCAGCAAGAAGGAGAGTGCTGTTGAATTCAAAGACTCGGCCTACTGATGGGCTGCTGGTTCGCTTCCCAATGCAATGCTGGGGCCGACGCAAGTACCTCCAGCTGGGGCGGAGGCCAGCCGCCCTCAGACCGTCGCCAGCCTGCTGTGACAAAGTGGGGCAGTTTACCATTTACTGAAGATTGTGAATAAAAGCAATAAACTGTCTTCTCAACCACTGGTCTTTCACTGGGCGACACTGGTCGACCACTCAGCCTCACCCTCGACCAACCGGCCTGTATAGAGAGGAGGTAGCTACCACCAGTGAACAGCAGTCAGTTGCCCCCCCCCCCCCCCCCCAAAGTGCTACGTCCAATCCGCAGCTTGCAGTATCTTCGTTGTGAGGTAAGTGAAACTGTTGTTTGTGTTCTCTGACAGACATGGGTTCGAAATGAGGAACACTGCAACTTGAAAGTCACTTTTTTGAGGCCAGAACAACTGGTGGAAGTTCCTTAATTCAGGGGTAGTTTAGAGGATCAGTGGTTAGAACCCGTCAGACGTAGACAATATGATTTGTTTGGGCATGCTGCCCCCCTGTGTTGACTTATGTCGCTCTTTTATGTTTTACATGTCGTCATTTTGGCCATATGGTGAGACAATGCGGGGAGTCCAGGTGGCTCATGATTAGACAGGTGTAAGTATTGAAGTGTTGTTGACTGAGGATTGTTCGTTTGTTGACCGGCCCCTGTGGCCGAGCGGTTCTAGGCGCTACAGCCTGGAACCGCGTGACCGCTACGGTCACAGGTTCGTATCCTGCCTCGGGCATGGGTGTGTGTGTGATTTCCTTAGGTTAGTTAGGTTTAAGTAGTTCTAAGTTCTAGGGGACTGATGACCTCAGAAGTTAAGTCCCATAGTGCTCAGAGCCATTTTTTTGTTCGTTTGTTGTTATTAATGGCTTTATGAAGTACGGGGAACTGTAGTGCCATGGCAGAATAAGAGACACAAGCTGTCACTGGTCTGGAAGCTGTGCAATCGTGGTTAATCAAGTAGCATGACGGAGAGCAGAAAATACGTTTTCCAAATAATGAGGTGACAGCGACGAATGAGAAGCCGGCATTATTAAAATCACAGAGTATAGGATTAGATCCAGCTGTTGCGAACTTCTTACTCGTTTTTCTGGTAAGGCATCACGTGTTATCACTTGTGGAAGATCTCCAGTTGTTGCAAGTACCGAGACTGTGCCTTTCAAGAGATGTGAAGCCGTTTGTACGTCGTACAGAAGCACTAAACAAGGCAGAAACTTTTGAGCAGCTAAACCAATGATTACTGCAAAGGTAGAAGACGCAGAACAGTGCGCTGTTATTTCGTGAGCAACTAAGAGTTATTGCTAAGAGTTCTAATGAAGCGATAGACGATTTTTCACAAGGAATTAGGTAAATTCGTTCGAATTAACGCGGATTTATGAGGCGAACAAAGTGTTGCTACAGGGAGCCGTGCCTAGGACACTCGAAGCACTCCTGATGGGGTTTGGCACCAGAAATGTCTAGGACGATGCGAACTGGTGCAGCTAAGTATCTCCATGCAGCATTGAAGGTAGGAATGGATTTTGGAAAAACCAATATTGCAGCAGGGGTGAGAGAGAGAAAGAGAGGCGAAATGTTTCTAAAGCTAATGTAAGATGTTTTAATTGTGGCCTTATGGCGCATGCGCAAAGGCAGTACCACCAGCCAAAAGAAATAGGAGTAATATGAACCATCAGTAGGGTAACAACAGGGATAGTCAGGGTGGTAATAAGCACCTGTTAAATTCAAAAGGGAACCTCAGAACCACGAAAAGGCGTTCCCAGTAAAAACGAATGTGGGATAAGCGAATGCAGGAAACACGAAAGCAGGAAATACGAATCAGAGGCGGAATGTGCCATAGCGGGTAGATGGATGGAAGAAGGTGTTTCTGTTGGATACATGGATGCACAGGTCAGTGGTCTCCAGAGATGTAGTAGGTAGAAGGCAATGGGACCCATCATGTTGTTATTTGCGTCGGTTGGGGGATAACGATGTATGGCCACTAGGGTCGGTAATGGTGAATTTTCATCTGGCCGCAACCAGACCATCTTAGTATGCAATCCAGTTACACCACGAGCAATGACATTAATCCGCATGACTACTTGCCGAATGGTACCGAGAAGTCGTGTGCATGAATGTGGAGACTTACCAGTTGGTATGTTGTGTATTGTGGAACTGCTGGAGGATAGTGATTTGTTAGATGCAGCGTCTAGTTTAGTGAGAAGAAGTGCTGTACATGAACAGGAAAAAGACAGAGGCAAGGTAATAACCATCAATGTGGATAGTTTTGGCGCCGAGCAGGTTACGTTGTTGAAGGGAATATTAGTAGCAACATCAGAGATTCCAGAAGAAGATTGCTGCACGACTATGAAGAGGCACACCACGCCACTAAGACTGCATTGCATGAGAAGTGTGACCATTTGAAAGGAACAGACAGAGGAGATATGGAGAAACTGTTGTTGGAGTTTCAGGATTTGTTTTTTACGTGGGAGCCGTCGCCGGTAACGCCCGTGATACAACACAGGATTCCTAAGGGGAACGACGTGCTGCTGTACCAGAAGCCATACAGAATACCGCGGTACCGACCATCGATTTTAGACGAGTTTATCAATCAGCAGTTGCCGACAGGATAAGAAGAAGAAAGTAATAGCCCATGGGAGGTACGAATTTTACTTGTACCCAAAAAAATCTACTGATTGTCCAAGGAAGCATCCATTTTGCTCTGTCACCATTTGAACAGATGCTTACCCTATTTCAAACATCACAGAAACAACTGATAATCTTTTGCCGCGATGGATCTGAGGACTGGGTACCATCAGTTGGAGATGGTTCCAGAAGATAGACCAAAGACTGCGTTTTCGTTGACTTGGGGATATTGTCAGTATAGAAGAATGCCTTTTAGTTGGAAGAATGCACCAGCAACATTTCACATTTTGTTAGAGAGAGTGTGGAAGAGATCAACACCTCTTCGATATTTAGTGTATTTGGACAAATAATTCTTTTTTCAAGGCGTATACAAGAGCACAGGCAGTGACAGTCGTATTCAGGAGATTATAGGCTACACAGTTACCACAGAGTACCAGTAAGTGTCATTTTGCATTGCAGGAAGTGAATTATTTGGGACGTGTAATTGGTAAGGATGAAGTGAGGACCAATCCGAGAGTGGTACAGGCTGTGCGAGATATCCCAGCACCAGGGACGAACGAAGAATTACAGCCTTTCCTGGGCCTCGCAAATTATCGTAGGAAACTTGTGAGAAGGTTCGCAGATACAGTGCAACTGCTTGTACTATTGTTGAGAAAAGATACAAAATTTGTGTGGTCCCGTCAGAAAGCAACTGACGAGCTGAAGGAAGTGCTGAAGTCGAGTCCACTGTTGATGTTCCCAGATTTTCAGAAGAAATTAGGGATATATCAAAAGAACACAGTAAGTTACACGTAGCTTCTGTACTATCCTATTGCTACCCTATTAAATCTGAAGGGATTGCGAAAGGTGCGGAAAGAGCTACCACAGAACTACAGTTAATAGCAGAGCCTAATAGTCGAAACCTGCCTTTTTCCTATCATGGTGCAAATGTGGAGGTGAAAACAAATAGTGCGCCGTTGGATGTCACTGAAAAGTAACACACACACACACACACACACATTGTTCAGGTGTTAAGGGTACACACCTATCCAGTAAAGTTAGTCTACTTCAATGTATTGCACTTTGTGAACACATCTACATTGTGAAATTGATTTGACACTCCATGAGATTATGTATAATGTGTATATTACCAATGGGTAAAAGGACTGTTGCCTAACGAAGCACTGTTACTGTAGTTTTAATAACGCTGGCTTGAAAACGAACTTTGTCATTCGAAACCACTCACGAGCATAATCTATCGCAACTGTGGCGAAATTACAATAAAGAATTTATATTATTCAAATGTTGATTCTGTCCTGACTTCATGTTGGATATATGTAAATTTTATTTGAGTCAGTTGTTAGTTCTCTGGAAAGAGATTGCGTGCCTTGTACATCTACCTATCAGAAGTTATGATTTGGTGAGAAAAGATTGGTAAAATAATTGATGTTGCGCTAACTGTACACTATTCTCCTCCTTCATATCATACGGAGGCCCATGCTGTAACTGATGGGGATTTTCAGAGCGCCAACGTCGCTGTCCTGCGAGTTTACACAGCCCAACAGTTATAGTCATGTTTTGCAAGAAAAAGGATCAGGTTCAACGTATCTATGATGCTCACACAGTGCAACAACCAGCTGCATTACGGAAGTCGACGAACAGCATCTGAATTTGTCAGTCAAGACTACTGTTATTTTGAAAGGTTTCAGTTTGAGTCTGTGCACCTATGCTAATGACACACAAGTCTAAAGTGCTAAATGGCACGATTTGAGAGAGAGAGAGAGAGAGAGAGAGAGAGAGAGAGAGAGAGAGAGAGAGTGTCTTACTGAAATAGAAGCATACATTTTGCACTCACATCTACTGTGCAGACTACTCTAATCTATAGCACTTTGTTCTACGCAAAATTTTATACATAAGTAACTGTAATAATGCAAGACCACAACTGATTACCTTCACAGCAGGTTCGGTCACAGGGACATGGAATGATATCAAGGATGCTCATCCCGACGCAACTGCCCACTTTCCTGAGACAGTGGAAAACAAGGACTAAACGTTAAGAGTTGTGATGAGTCCTGTCATAGGAGATATTTATTGTATTTTACTAATTTTCTTTCGTTTATTCATTCTCACTGCACAGTCATTCTTTTAATGTTGAGACATGAACCTTTAAGGTCGGTGCACATTGCACGTCACGTCACGTCACAAGATATTTCAAGTGGCAGCACTCTTATCAATCATCAACATAATGTCATCTTACGTCACTTGACATCAAGGCTTCTCTGGAAGTAAGTTCTGACAGTGAAGTCAAGAGACGTATCTAACACAACAGTCTGCTTAATAGCGACTACTTCAACACATCTGTGTGTGGTCTCTAAAGAAGGGTATGATCAGATGTGGGCTTTATAGGAAACATATATCACCAAGTTAGAACATTAAGGAACACTGGAAAGATGCGGACAGTCCAGATGTAGTCAGGTTCAGTAGGAATTATAAAAAGTGAAATAGAAAGCAATGCACAGCATGATGAATGTTTTTCATTACAGGTCTGACACAAACAGGTTCAAATGGCTCTGAGCATTCCCCTAGAACTTAGAACTACTTAAACCTAACTAACCTAAGGACATCATACAACACCCAGTCATCACGAGGCAGAGAAAATCCCTGACCCCGCCGGGAATCGAACCCGGCACAAACAGGCTAATGTCACTTGTGAGGTAACGGGGGGAGTTGTGGCGCCCTGAAAATACTCTAAGTTCAGATTTGGTGGCCACTGCTAGGGCGCTCGGCAAGCCGCAGCTCGTTAGCAACCCGTGACGCCGAACAATGGCCGGACCACGGGGTCCATCGGCCGAGTGGCTGGGAATTCCATGGTGACGCTGTGTCGATGAAGGGAGACATACAGGGAGTGCCAAAGTTGGCGGATTTTGTGAAACTTTAATGGCAGACATTTCACAGTTCGTATAGACATTAATAGTAGCCAGAGGAATCATGACACCTCAAAAAGAAACATGTACAGGGTGGAGCAGAGGAAAAACATGTTTTTCACTATTGAGTGACTGGGACACAGTTTGATAAAAGTATTAAAAACAAGCATTAAATGCTTAATGCAATTTTGAAATGTTGTTGTTGTGGTCTTCAGTCCTGAGACTGGTTTGATGCAGCTCTCCATGCTACTCTATCCTGTGCAAGCTTCTTCATCTCCCAGTACTTACTGCAACCTACATCCTTCTGAATCTGCTTACTGTATTCATCTCTTGGTCTCCCTCTACGATTTTTACCCTCCACGCTGCCCTCCAATGCTAAATTTGTGATCCCTTGATGCCTCAAAACATGTCCTACCAACCTATCCCTTCTTCTAGTCAAGTTGTGCCACAAACTTCTCTTCTCCCCAATCCTATTCAATACCTCCTCATCAGTTACGTGATCTACCCACCTTATCTTCAGCATTCTTCTGTAGCACCACATTTCAAAAGCTTCTATTCTCTTCTTGTCCAAACTATTTATCGTCCATGTTTCACTTCCATATATGGCCACACTCCATACAAATACTTTCAGAAACGACTTCCTGACACTTAAATCTATACTCGATGTTAACAAATTTCTCTTCTTCAGAAACGATTTACTTGCCATTGCCAATCTACTTTTTATATCCTCTCTACTTTGACCATCATCAGTTATTTTACTCCCTAAATAGCAAAACTCCTTTACTACTTTAAGTGTCTCATTTCCTAATCTAATTCCCTTGGCATCACCCGATTTAATTTGACTACATTCCATTATCCTCGTTTTGCTTTTGTTGATGTTCATCTTATATCCTCCTTTCAAGACACTGCCCATTCCGTTCAACTGCTCTTCCAAGTCCTTTGCTGTCTCTGACAGAATTACAATGTCATCGGCGAACCTCAAAGTTTTTACTTCTTCTCCATGAATTTTAATACCTACTCCGAATTTTTCTTATGTTTCCTTTACTGCTTGCTCAATATACAGATTGAATAACATCGCGGAGAGGCTACAATCCAGTCTCACTCCTTTCCCAACCACTGCTTCCCTTTCATGCCCCTCGACTCTTATAACCGCCATCTGGTTTCTGTACAAATTGTAAATAGCATATCGCTCCCTGTATTTTACCCCTGCCACCTTCAGAATTTGAAAGAGAGTATTCCAGTCAACATTGTCAAAAGCTTTCTCTAAGTCTACAAATGCTAGAAACGTAGGTTTGCGTTTTCTTAATCTTTCTTCTAAGATAAGTCGTAAGGTTAGTATTGCCTCACGTGTTCCAACATTTCTACGGAATCCAAACTGATCCTCCCCAAGGTCCGCTTCTACCAGTTTTTCCATTCGTCTGTAAAGAATTCGCGTTAGTATTTTGCAGCTGTGACTTATTAAACTGATAGTTCGGTAATTTTCACATCTGTCAACACCTGCTTTCTTTGGGATTGGAATTATTATATTCTTCTTGAAGTCTATGGGTATTTCGCCTGTCTCATACATCTTGCTCACCAGATGGTAGAGTTTTGTCATGACTGGCTCTCCCAAGGCCATCAGTAGTTCTAATGGAATGTTGTCTACTCCCGGGGCCTTGTTTCGACTCAGGTCTTTCAGTGCTCTGTCAAACTCTTCACGCAGTATTTTATCTCCCATTTCATCTTCATCTACATCCTCTTCCATTTCCATAATATTGTCCTCAAGTACATCGCCCTTGTATAAACCCTCTATATACTCCTTCCACCTTTCTGCCTTCCCAACTTTGCTTAGAACTGGGTTGCCATCTGAGCTCTTGATATTCATACAAGCGGGTCTCTTCTCTCCAAAGGTCTCTTTAATTTTCCTGTAGGAAAATTTGAAATATACATGCTTTAATTATGTTCGAAAAATAATGTCTTGGAGATGACGTCGTCCTTGCTGGATACAAATTTGGATCCTCTCCCGAAAGTTACGCATCACTCTCTCCAACATTTCATTCGGCATGGCATCAATTTCCTGACGAATGGAATTCTTCAGGTAATTGAGTGTGCAAGGCTTGTTCATGTAGACTTTTGATTTTAAATAGCCTCACAAAAAGAAGTCGGCATATCGACAAATCGCGTGAGCGAAGGGGCCAGTAAACATCACCATATCTCGAAATAACATGTCCTGTGAACATTTGTCGAACCACTTCCATGGATGCCCTCGCCGTGTAAGCTGTGGCACCGTCCTGCTGAAACCATATTTCTCTTATGTTCACTCGACACCTTTCAAGTTCTGGACGAAGAAAGTTGTTTAACATTTTAAGGTAGCGGATGATATCACAGTAACAGCAGTTCCACCTGTGATATTGATAGCAACGATGCCACGGTGTAGGGCAAGTTCATACGTTGGCACTACGAGACACCGACGACAGCGCCCTCTAGCAGGTGCTGTCCAGATCTACGAGCTCCGCACCAGATTCTGCCCATTTGATCAAGAGCAGACGGCTGGGAGACTCTGCTTGCTACTGAGACTATGTACTACTTACGACGCGTCTAAGGCTTCGACCCTCAATGCGAAGTTATGGATTCACTTAATATTGTGATATAGTAAAACCATTTCTAAGAGCAGTACCGAGAATCTTACCTCACCTGCTGCTACTCACTTCCTACATTCGGCCTACCCGTTCAGTTTACAGCAGCAGACCCTCACGCCGCGTTCCAGGTGGGATACAAAACCATCTTCTTAAAACAAAAATAGGGTCCAACAATCCCCATCTTTAAAAATAACAGTGTGGTGCTGCATTTCAAACTGGAGAGGTCTTTAGTGTAATTCATGTGGGTTCTCTGGCGCCCAATACCGACAATTTTGAACATTGACGTAACTGTCTACACGAAAATGTGCTTCAGCACTCATAAAGACCGTGGCATTTGCATTTTTCGAAAAAATTTCGTCCATTACGCGACAAAACACTCTGCACTGCACAAAATTCCTTCACTTAGCTGCTGGACGATCATTATCTTGTACGGGTGAAACTTAAGATATCATGTAAGATGTGGTGAAGGGAATGACGTGACATTACCAGCGCTACAGCCTGTCGTCTAGCCGATCGTTTCGAACTAGCAAGAACTGCCGTTCTCACTCGGCCTACATTTCCCAGAGTACGAACTGAAAACGGAAGTCCAGGTGGCTTCTTTTTCCATCACGGATCCAGTACTTCTAAACGCTGCAACCCATCAGAGTACACTATTTCGATCAAGCACTGCACCTCGACGTCCAACTCCTAAAACTTTGACGGAAAAGACGTTGCACTGTGACTACGGAATCATTGTTTCTAGAGTACTGCTCCATAACAAACACACGATGGCCTATGCTCCAATGCTCCATAGCGGCTGAAACTGCATTGTATGGGCTGTCTGCCAACATCAATTCAAGGTCAATACCCCCTCTCGTCGCCGCCCACCAGCGGTTCAAAAAACATGCGTTTCCTCTGCTCCACCCTGTACATTACCATTATCTGCACGACGATTCTGATGGTGTAATCAGATTTTCAATATCTTTATTAGTTTAAAGGTTAGTATCTGACTAAATTTTACAAGTAACACCAAGCAACGAACTTCCAAAATCTAAACGGTTCATCCGATTTCGTCGATCGACGTGTCTTTAAAAAGCTATTAGTGTAAACCTAAATTCGTATGAATTATAGATATGTAGCTTGAATAGGTGGGTAGGTCACGTAACTAATGAGGAGGTATTGAATAGGATTGGGGAGAAGAGAAGTTTGTGGCACAACTTGACTAGAAGAAGGGATCGGTTGGTAGGACATGTTTTGAGGCATCAAGGGATCACAAATTTAGCATTGGAGGGCAGCGTGGAGGGTAAAAATCGTAGAGGGAGACCAAGAGATGAATACACTAAGCAGATTCAGAAGGATGTGGGTTGCAGTAGGTACTGAGAGATGAAGAAACTTGCACAGGATAGAGTAGCATGGAGAGCTGCATCAAACCAGTCTCAGGACTGAAGACCACAACAACCACAACAACAACAGCTTGAATAGCACACGAGTTATTGGAGATCAAAGTGGCCAATTACTATTAATCACGTCATGCTGTAAGTACTCCACAGTTACACGAGAAAACGGTAGCAGCATGCTTATAAATATATTTATTCATCTATGTCTTTGTGTATGTCCGATATATACTATTCATTAAGAAATTGGTCAATTATTTACTGTGTTTTAGAAAGCACAGAGATATTATGCTGCTGGCTTACTTCTGTTCTATTTCTTTGAAATGAAATGATCGTATGGCATTGTTGGCCGGGAGGCCCCATTTGGGGAGAGTTATTCCTTTGATATATGTTTATTTAATTTGTTTATGTATTTAATAATGTGTGTTAGACCGTGTTTGTGGTCTAGCCATAGAAACATGTATTTAATTTCAAGTTATTTAAACGTAAATCCAGTATTGCGAATGTGTTTCATTTGTTTGTGTGCGTTGGCTTGGAAACAGGGCGGGAGCGCTCTAGCCAATGACAGCGATCGTTCCAAAAAGACATGTGGAGAGAGAGTATGGAAGTGGGGGAGGAGGATCGTTCCGAGAGAGGACAAGGGAGTGCTAGACAGTACGGAAGAGGACATGGTAAGAGCCCTGGACAGTACAGCGCGACGGATGCACGGTTGCGGGAAAGACTTCGAGAGTGGAGCAGTTTGCGCGTGAGAGCAGGCGAGAGAAATATTTCGGAGTGCCGACTTGTGCTCTTGTGTGATTTCCGTGGCTTCTGCAGTGAAGACGTAGTATGCGTTTAGCAGTGAATATCTTGTGAGTAAAGAATTACGTGAAGTAGGAATCTATTGTTTCCCTGTTATTTACCTTATATTTTATTTAATTGCTCGACCATCGACACCAATATGTGTTTTACAGTAATAAAAGTAGAAGAAGAATGGGTAGCTCTGAGGGATGAAGTAGTGAAGGCAGCAGAGGATCAAGTAGGTAAAAAGACAAGGGCTAATAGAAATCCTTGGGTAACAGAAGAAATATTGAATTTAATTGATGAAAGGAGAAAATATAAAAATGCAGTACATGAAGCAGGCAAAAAGGAATACAAACGTCTCAAATATGAGATCGACAGGAAGTGCAAAATGGCTAAGCAGGGATGGCTAGAGGACAAATGTAAGGATGTAGAGGCTGGTCTCACTAGAGGACAAATGTAAGGATGTAGAGGCTTATCTCACTAGGGGTAAGATAGATACTGCCTACAGGAAAATTAAAGAGACCTTTGGAGAGAAGAGAACCACTTGTATGAATATCAAGAGCTCAGATGGAAACCCAGTTCTAAGCAAAGAAGGGAAGGCAGAAAGGTGGAAGGAGTATATAGAGGGTTTATACAAGGGCGATGTACTTGAGGACAATATTATGGAAATGGAAGAGGATGTAGATGAAGATGAAATGGGAGATAAAATACTGCGTGAAGAGTTTGACAGAGCACTGAAAGACCTGAGTCGAAACAAGGCCCCGGGAGTACACAACATTCCATTAGAACTACTGATGGCCTTGGGAGAGCCAGTCATGACAAAACTCTACCATCTGGTGAGCAAGATGTATGAGACAGGCGAAATACCCACAGACTTCAAGATGAATATAATAATTCCAATCCCAAAGAAAGCAGGTGTTGACAGATGTGAAAATTACCGAACTATCAGTTTAATAAGTCACAGCTGCAAAATACTAACGCGAATTCTTTACAGACGAATGGAAAAGCTGGTAGAAGCGGACCTCGGGGAAGATCAGTTTGGATTCCGTAGAAATGTTGGAACACGTGAGGCAATACTGACTCTACGACGTATCTTAGAAGAAAGATTAAGAAAAGGCAAACCTACGTTTCTAGCATTTGTAGACTTAGAGAAAGCTTTTTGACAATGTTGACTGGACTACTCTCTTTCAAATTCTGAAGGTGGCAGGGGTAAAATACAGGGAGCGAAAGGCTATTTACAACTTGTACAGAAACCAGATGGCAGTTTTAAGAGTCGAGGGGCATGAAAGGGAAGCAGTGGTTGGGAAAGGAGTGAGACAGGGTTGTAGCCTCTCCCCGATGTTATTCAATCTGTATATTGAGCAAGCAGTAAAGGAAACAAAAGAAAAATTCGGTGTAGGTATTAAAATTCATGGAGAAGAAGTAAAAACTTTGAGGTTCGCCGATGACATTGTAATTCTGTCAGAGACAGCAAAGGACTTGGAAGAGCTGTTGAACGGAATGGACAGTGTCTTGAAAGGAGGATATAAGATGAACATCAACAAAAGCAAAACGAGGATAATGGAATGTAGTCAAATTAAATCGGGTGATGCTGAGGGGATTAGATTAGGAAATGAGACACTTAAAGTAGTAAAGGAGTTTTGCTATTTAGGGAGCAAAATAACTGATGATGGTCGAAGTAGAGAGGATATTAAATGTAGACTGGCAATGGCAAGGAAATCGTTTCTGAAGAAGAGAAATTTGTTAACGTCGAGTATAGATTTAAGTGTCAGGAAGTCGTTTCTGAAAGTATTTGTATGGAGTGTAGCCATGTATGGAAGTGAAACATGGACGATAAATAGTTTGGATAATAAGAGAATAGAAGCTTTCGAAATGTGGTGCTACAGAAGAATGCTGAAGATAAGGTGGGTAGATCACATAACTAATGAGGAGGTATTGAATAGGATTGGGGAGAAGAGAAGTTTGTGGCACAACTTGACTAGAAGAAGGGATCGGTTGGTAGGACATGTTTTGAGGCATCAAGGGATCACAAATTTAGCATTGGATGGCAGCGTGGAGGGTAAAAATCGTAGAGGGAGACCAAGAGATGAATACACTAAGCAGATTCAGAAGGATGTAGGTTGCAGTAGGTACTGGGAGATGAAGAAGCTTGCACAGGATAGAGTAGCATGGAGAGCTGCATCAAACCAGTCTCAGGACTGAAGACCACAACAACAACAGTAATAAAAGGCATTCTTAAAGGTACTTCTATCGTACTCATCATTTAAAGTCCTTAAAATAGTACCTGCAGATTTTATTTAATTGCAATCTTTCATTTATAAATTTTATATAACATTAAAAAATCCCAATTGCCGAGTGATAGGAACCTTCGACCATTCGATTCATGTGCATATTCATATTGTAGCCTCAGACGAAACCAGCCAACACTTAATATTTCAACTCTGAGTGTGAGGGTACGTAGTTGAGGGCCACATCACTTTTTTTTTAAAGCCCGCACGCTGCGATGTCATCTGCAACTTCTTTCTATTAATTACGTGGTTATTAATATTTCCTAAGCGGTTACATGATTTACTATTACTCTTAACGTTTTTCTAAGTGTTTTCGTTCGATGTCATACCACTGAGTGATAGGATAAGTGTTTCTAAATTTGTAAAATATATTAGTCTACCGAATAATATTGTTTCTAAACAAATGTGTTATAAAGGATGTTGAATGTTTTTTACTTTATGTTCCAGGAAGACCTGAGCATTTTACCATTGCTTAGATCATTGCACATACGGTTAACCTTGGTTGTAATGGATCGTGCAGAGATGTCTTTACCCAGTTGGAGCTGAAAACAAAAACGTGTGCTAAAGTGGCCATCTAGGAGGTCAGGCGTCTCTAGATCACAACCGCTGGCGACCAACTTCAGCCATGATGCGCTCTGATTTTCCTGCTTCACAGCTTTAATGCCACAAACACTATATCAGTGAAGGAGGTCAGCGCCAGATGTAAGTTCAGTGTTCCCATACGATATCATGTATTCATGCGAGGTTTCTTTTTTCCTTGGAAAGCTACACTGACATGTTTTGTAGTGAACGAAGTGCAGTGAAGGTCCTAAGTGCAGTAATACACCGATGTGCGTGAGGGGTACAAGACATTTCACAACAAACTAAAATTGTATATCGAATGTATTGAAACTGTTTTACTGATCTGGCCAACAGTAGAGAAGCCAGAAATATACACTAAAGAGCCAAACAAACCATACACCTACCTAACATCGTGTAGGGCCCCCGCGAGCATGCACAAGTGCCGCAACACGACGTGGCATGGACTCGACTAATGTCTGAAGTAGTGCTGGAGGGAATGGACACCATGAATCTGTTATGGCTCTTCAATAAATCTGCGAGAGTACGAGGGGATGGAGATCTCTTCTGAACAGCACGTTGCAAGGCATCCCAGATACGTTCAACAATGTTCATGTCTGGGGAGTTTGCTGTCCAGAGAGAGTTTAAATTCAGAAGAGTGTTCCTGGAACCAATCTGTAGCAATTCTGGACGTGTGGGGTGTCGCACTGTGCTGCTGAAATTGCCCAAGTCCGTCAGAATGCACAATAGATATGAATGGATACAGGTGATCAGACAGGATGCTTACATACGTGTCACCTGTGAGTCATATATAACCGTATCATATCGCATATCACTCCAACTGCACACGTCCCACACCATTACAGAGAATTCACCGGCTTGAACAGACCCTGCTGGCACGCAGTAGTAGTGGGGCAACAAGGACGCCAGTCCATTTTGTTAGTGGGGGTTGCCTACATCAGGGGCCGGTATGCACTCAGGGGCAAACCTATTGTTCTCCTTTGATTGACAGGTATTTAACCTATTGTTCCGCTAAAGGGTTTTACATGTCGCCGCACTTAACCTATTGTTCCTCCACCCCTCCCATTCCCCCTCAGGAAACCCCCTCGCTGCTACAGGTACACTTTCAGGTCTGAGTTATTGGAATAGCCCCTGTCACTACTATTAGTTTGATTGACTACTTAATTAACTTCTCCCCCTCTGATAAAATCCCTCCTCTCTCACCTTCTCCTCCTCCCCCAGAAAATGGCGGGAAAAAGACTCAGTTGATCGGTCATTTGGAGGGAAATAGATTGCTGAGTATGGAACATTGTTTTAGGGGATTCAAGGCAGTGTATGGAATATATAGAAAAGGTATATTGTTTATTTATAAAAAATTAAGTTTGTGGGGGTTGGATTTATCTTGCTCAACATTGTCTGCTGTTTGGAAAACATCTATGTCTTGTAAGAAGTAATTACATGGAGCAAACATGTTGCATAACCCAATGTTCGGCACTGTACTCCAGGTGTCTTAACGTAATGTTTGGCCCTTTGTCGGCGCGTAACCTACTGTCCTGTTAACTGGTTTTCCATGTCACCCCCATTTCCTTAAACTATTCTACCACCTTTGATACCAAATTAAGTAATTAGTTATGTCCTCCCACCATTTTCACATGTTTTAGAACGCCATTTCTGGCGCATTCTTCTTTGTCACACACCCCATTAAACTATTGTACTGCGTTTTACATAAAAATTATTCAAAGTCACTTAGTGTTCTGCATTTAATCTGCTGTTCTGCTCCATGCCACCCACTCACACACACCCCTAAACTATTGTACCACTCACACCAGGTTGATATAAAAAAAAATTATGCAAATTATTTAAATCGATATGTTTCACATGTATGGGGGTAATTTTTCTAATTCACAGCATCCTATTGGTCGGTGAACTCGCCGGAATACAGTTTAAACAAAAGGTCGCTAATAAACCCATCCCGCCACTCCACACCGCCACCGCAGCTGCCACTTTCAGTGGGAAAAAACTATTTTACTCAGTTCGCCATATTGCACCCACAGTTAAACATTGCAAAGTGCCCTACATATCGTCAAATACGGAATGACTCTTATTCAATTACATTGCTCTCCAACCCAGCAATATTGTAGTAAACATAGAATTCTTATCCTGCGCCATACAAAATCAGTCCTTTTACATCATTCATACATATACCACGAAGACAGACAGCACCGTATATACCCCTCGCATCACTAGATATTTCCCTGAGGTCGGCGGTCATCCACTCCAAACGGGTGACCAGAGAGCCTTCAGTGGACCGAAATCACTCTCGGAACTGTTCTACAAATTCGAGCTCGCTCCCCCTCGGCACAAACGCATTACTGTTTCTGGTCCGGACTTTCTTGCTTGTTCGCTTTTCTACACCATCTCCAGACTCTGGGATTACAAGAACACATGTATTTTTGCATGTGTCGGCCATAATATTCTACCATTTTCGCGGTACTTCTCGGTATCAAGCAAACAGCAGTATCCTACCGATCGCTCGCGCAACATAATTTCAAAGACATAGACTACGAATTATTTCTCTAGAAACCCGAAACTTTAGCTAGGTCGAGCATGCTGTAGACACTGAGTAACTAGAAACTTGTCCCATCTGTTAATACCTTTACGTGAGAACTCGAAACAAATAGAGGAAAATGATATTTCCACCTGTGAATACCAATGTCTGTGATGTAACAGATTCCAAATCATTCGCATAATTTACAAAGTCAACTAAGGTGTTTCTCAGATCTAGAGAACCAGCAAACGTGTCTTCCAACTGCTAGACGCACACACCACGATCAATGTTCTTCCAATTAAATAAAGATACAAAATGTGCAGAAGCAGTCAACCGAACAATTTACATGGGAGGGAATAATGGCCCCGTGGAAACACCTACGTATTCAGTCTTGTAAAATTTCCATGCGGCCATGAAAGCTATCCAACACACATTTAGTATTAGTTCGCTATTCGGTCGTCTAGAGGACAATCGGTTAAGTCATCTACAGGCCTCTCCATTCAGACGGTTTCTACAGTTAACGGGAAACGTGAATCATTCTCCCACAGATCACTGGCGCTGCACGCCGAGCGCACACAGGTAGAATCGTCCTAGGAAACCGGTCACATATATGTTTTATCATTGTACTTACAACTAAATGTTACAACTGCAGTCTCAGTTGAACGACATTCGGCAACAAGCGAAGTATCGGAAATACACCCTGCTGACGGCTGTGGCTTTGGAAATAGAAATATCTGTACCATTCTTATGACTTGACATACTCTTCCCTTTGGTATCACAGTACTCGATGCCAAATCCATACCTTCCTTTGCACGTGTTGGAACACAAAAACATACTTTATAAGCCTGATGCTCAAGGTGAACCTATTACGCATCCACTACTACTAAGTATAATACTTGGCCAATAAATGATTCCAGACGATACTAAATAACACTGAGAGAAAATCAGTGATGGGTGGACATGTCTCATAAGTTTTTCTTGCGAGTGTTACCAATGTGTCTTAGAGAGGCATAATCGTCTCACAAACTGCCAGATGTTAAAAAGCCCGATCGCAACAACTACATTCACAAGCGGTCATGGTTGTATAGGTGCACACAAGTATCCATGTTAAAGCTATACTGTAGTGACATTTTCGGTTCAGTAGCTAAAGTATTCTGTATGCTACTGCCACCAGTTAATGATCGGTCCACCTGTCGATTATTCATTTCCTGTAGCAAGAGGTGTTGGTAAGACTTGTACACTTCACTGTGCTTTGATTGTGGATGTAACTTGTTATTTTAGACATACTGAGCGATTTTTAGTTTTGTATTTAATTATTAGGTTTTACTGAAGACTCAGCAGTAGGCACCGAGTGGAAAGTGAGTTCATTAATGTTATTATGCATGCATTTCAGCTGAGAATCATGGAATTGGACCATGGTGCACATAATACTGTTAAGGAAGAGGCAAGAGCAATGAAGATGGGCAAGGCGGCTCGAGAAAATGAGGCGTCGTAAGAGTTGGCAACGTAACTGTAGGACGAGACGAAACCCTTTGATGTGTACAACAGCATCTTTGAGGTAAGGTACAGACTGAGCAAGGAGGTGGCCCGTAATTTGGTTGATGAACTATGATGTTAGAGACCTGATCAAAGAGCTACAACCATCCCTTTGCACCTGAAGTTACATATGTTTACGAAGCCCAGAAATGATAAAATAAGTTGAACACTTATTAGCTACAAAATGCAGCGGTATTTTTTTTTCTTCTAGGTTCCGAGTAATCTTACATTTTTGGGGCCAGGGTCTGATCAAAAGGGGGTAGGGGGGCTGCCAATTCAACTGGCATGAATCAGCCAAGCGTCTCAAAGTGCAGTGACAAGTTTGGGAGGGCTTTCAACTCACTTGCTGTCAAAAATAATGGGAATAGCCTTAGCCTGCCTGCTAGTTGTGCCGGCTGGCTGCTTCAGATGTGGGACTCTACACACGCCGCATTGACCCCTTGCCGGGCGCGCCGTCGTTGGGTGAGCTGTGGTCACTTGTCTTTGGTTGGCTGGCGCAAGGAGAAATGGCAACATGGCATGGACCCACCTCAGTTTTTTGGGAGCTACACCAACTCACTACCGAATGGCTTATTCAGTTGCAGAGAGGCTCAGTTGCTGTAATCCCAACACTTGGTGCACTTGCTTACTGAACCGATCGGCAGAGCGACCAAACGATACAGAATAGGGCTGCTGAGTAGTCCCATTCTTCCAATATTTTGGAGAGTCACAGCAGTGTTACTCCTGGGAGTCATCTGGTATGACTGACATCATAGCTAGTAGTGACTGGTGGCACAAGAGTACATGATGGTCATCCAGTGTCGTCCTCATGTGTTACCTCTCATGCAACAGCGTTATTGTGTAAATTCTCAACAGGACAATTCTTGTCTACACATAGCACTATCTGCACAATGTTGACTACTGTCACGTCTATTCCCGCAAGAGCACGTGGGACAAGATTTGCATTACATACCCCTTAACCAGTTTCATTTTCTCCTACCCTTCTGGATGCTTCACTTCTTTCGTCAGGCATTGTATTTGGCTGAATATTAACGAAACTATAATAAAATGCTAACATTCACAACATTGTGACAGTGACTATAATTAAGCTTTAAACACAACAATCTATAAATAAAATCCGTAATTGCAAATACAAATAAATTATCTTGGAAATAAAGAAGGCCAGTTTGGACACAAAATTACTGGTCCAGTAAACAGTGTGCACGTGGCACTCTTGCTCAAAATGTGATTCTTCTGCGGATACACAACTTCGTGAACAATAATGGTACCAGTTCATTTAATAAGAAGATCTGTCTATAAAAAACTTTTAGATAAGCTTTCGTTTCAATGCCATTTAGCACTTCTGCCTGATCTTTAAATGATATAACAATAATTTCACTACCTCGCTAGGAGACTTGAAACCAATAATTAAGAAAGATATCACGAAACAACTGCTTGCACTTAGTTCTCAAAACCTTATTGATAGCTTCAAATTAATGTCTTGGTGAATTTCTTTATCATTTTTGTGTGTGATTGCTTACTAATAAAATAGTCTTATTTCTGAAGGCTTGTTTGTTCATTGCCATTATTTTAATCCTCATTGGACTTCCGATATCTAACTACTGCAGGGTTTTTTACTGCTGATATTTTTGCAAAATATATGTTGTTTATCGATGTGACAAATTACATATGACTCTCTGTAAACACAATTTGACTGAACTGCAAAATATTTCGATTGTAGACAGAAACTGCCTATTTTGTTATGAAACCACCGAACATTTGATATCTGCACTTTCTAGTCTGCGTTTGGTTGTTCAACGAAACGTTCTGTCGACTACATCATCCAAGAATTTGAACCAAACTATGTCTGGACATGGGCTGCTGTCTTGCGGATGAGGAATGTATGTTTGCTAAAGTTCTCCTACAGCTGCTTTAGCCATACAGCCAATGCGAACTATTCGTGTGCAAATAGCTGAAGTAATTGCATTGAAGTTCATCTATGTGCAACTTTCACTCATGTGTTTGGGATGTTTCTCTATTCTGCATACGCGGCTACAATTATGAAGTAAATATGCGTTATGTGGCATCATTCTCAAATGATTTACAAGTAGTAGGTTCATAAATAACAATGTTGAAGCGTGTCCAAACAAACATAATCATGGTTCGTTCTTTTGCTTCTATAATGAACTTGGAATTCTTAGCGCCACAGTTTGTTCCAGTTTACACTCAGTTATTGCCTATACATATACCCGCGTCATGTGCAACAATGAGTGAACACAACGCCGCTGATGTTTTACACCATCCCAGTTTCACCAGAACTCCCCAAGTGCACTGTGCAATTTCAATAATATGGGATTCTTATCTCCTTCAAAAACAATTTCAGGGTATGTGCCATTTCATCACCTAAGGGTCCAAAAAACTTCTTTATTCTGTGCCTTTGCCACTTCTTAGTCTGTGCAACCTCAGTGGAATGTGTAAGGACTGTTCTATATTCTCATCGACCTGCACGTGTTCTGTGTAAATAAAAGGACAGCCAATGCTTCTGTGCACCTCTTGCGGCTCCCTGTTGAACCAAAGTAGAATACTGCTGAGTGATCAAGCCATAGTACAGTTTCAGGCCCGGCGACCATAGGACCCGCAGCTATAACCAGCAGATGACTCATTTTGAAACATCCAGCGGAATTTGTAGACTTATAGCTGCCAGGCTACGCCGTTTGAGATATCCATTTGACTAGTGCACAATGGCCTTCCATTTGCAGATGCTAGTTGCTTGTTGTTGTTGTTGTCTTCAGTCCTGAGACTGGTTTGAAGCAGCTCTCCATGCTACTCTATCCTGTGCAAGCTTCTTCATCTCCCAGTACCTACTGCAACCTACATCCTTCTGAATCTGCTTAGTGTATTCGTCTCTTGGTCTCCCTCTACGATTTTTACCCTCCACGCTGCCCTCCAGTACCAAATTGGTGATCTCTTGATGCCTCAGAACATGTCCTACCAACCGATCCCTTCTTCTCCCCAATTCTGTTCAATACCTCCTGATTAGTAATGTGATCTACCCATCGAATCTTCAGCATTCTTCTGTAACACCACATTTCGAAAGATTCCTTTCTCTTCTTGTATAAACTATTTATCGTCCATGTTTCAATTCCATACATGGCTACACTCCATACAAATACTTTCAGAAACGACTTCCTGACACTTAAACCAATAGTCAATGTTAACAAATTTCTCTTCTTCAGAAAGTCTACATTTTATATCCTCTCTACTTCGACCATTATCAGTCATTTTGCTCCCCAAATAGCAAAACTCCTTTACTACTTTAAGTGTCTCATTTCCTAATCTTATACCCTCAGCATCATCCGACTTAATTCGACTACATTCCATTATCCTCGTTTTGCTTTTGTTGACGTTCATCTTATACCCTCCTTTCAAGACACTGTCCATTCCGTTCAACCGCTCTTCCAAGTCCTTTGCTATCTCTGACAGAATTACAATGTCATCGGCAAACCTCAAAGTTTTTATTTCTTCTCCGTGGATTTTAATACTTACTCCGGATTTTTCTTTTGTTTCCTTTACTGCTTGCTCAATATACAGATTGAATAACATCGGGACAGGCTACAACCCTGTCTCACTCTCTTCCCAACCACTGCTTCCCTTTCATGTCCCTCGACACTTATAACTGCCATCTGTTTTCTGTACAAATTGTAAATAGCCTTTCGTTCCCTGTATTTTACCCCTGCCACCTTTAAAATTTGAAAGAGTATTCCAGTCAACATTGTCAAAAGCTTTCTCTAAGTCTACAAATGCTAGAAACGTACGTTTGCCTTTCCTTAATCTTTCTTCTAATGTAAGTCGTAAGGTCAGTATTGCCTCACGTGTTCCAGTATTTCTACGGAATCCAAACTGATCTTCCCCGAGGTCAGCTTCTACCAGTTTTTCCATTCGTCTGTAAAGAATTCGCGTTAGTATTTTGCAGCTGTGACTTATTAAACTGATAGTTCGGTAATTTTCACATCTGTCAACACCTGCTTTCTTTGGGATTGGAATTACTATATTCTTCTTGAAGTCTGAGGGAATTTCGCCTGTCTCATACATCTTGCTCACCAGATTGTAGAGTTTTGTCAGGACTGGCTCTCCCAAGGCTGTCAGTAGTTCTAATCATCTAATGGAATGTTGTCTACTTCTGGGGCCTTGTTTCGATTCAGGTCTTTCAGTGCTCTGTCAAACTCTTCACGTAGTATCATGTCTCCCATTTCATCTTTATCTACATCCTCTCCCATTTCCATAATATTGTCCCGAAGAACATCGCCCCTATATAGACCCTCTATATACTCTTTCCACCTTTCTGCTTTCCCTTCTTTGCTTAGAACTGGGTTTCCATCTGAGCTCTTGATATTCATGCAAGTGGTTCTCTTTTCTCGAAGGGTCTCTTTAATTTTCTTGTAGGCAGTACCTATCTTACCCCTCTTGAGATAAGCCTCTACATCCTTGCATTTGTCCTCTAGCCATCCCTGCTTAGCCATTTTGCACTTCCTGTCGATATCATTTTTGAGACGTTTGTATTCCTTTTTGCCTGCTTCACTTAATGCATTTTTGTATTGTCTCCTTTCATCAAGTAAATTTAACATGTCTTCTGTTACCCAAGGATTTCTATTAGCCCTCGTCTTTTTACCTACTTGATCGTCTGCTGCCTTCACTATTTCATCCTCAAAGCTACCAATTAATTCTACTGTGTTTCTTTCCCCCTTTCCTGTCAATTGTTCCCTTATGCTCTCCCTGAAACTCTCTACAGTCTCTGGTTCTTCCAGTTTATCCAGGTCCCATCTCCTTAAATTCCCACCTTTTTGCAATTTCTTCAGTTTTAATCTACAGTTCATAACCAATAGATTGTGGTCAGAGTCCACATCTGCCCCTGGAAATGTCTTACAATTTAAAATCTGGTTCCTAAATCTCTGTCTTACCATTATGTAATCTATCTGAAACCTGTCAGTATCTCCAAGGTTCTTCCATGTATACAACCTTCTTCCATGATTCTTGAACCAAGTGTTAGCTATGATTAAGTTATGCTCTGTGCAAAATTCTACCAGGCGGCTTCCTCTTTCATTTCTTAGGTCCAATCTATATTCACCTACTACGTTTCCTTCTCTTCCTTTTCCTACTGTCGAATTCCAGTCACCCATGACTATTAAATTTTCGTCTCCCTTCACTACCTGAATAATTTCTTTTCTCTCATCATACATTTCATCAATTTCTTCATCGTCTGCAGAGCTAGTTGGCATATAAACTTGTACTACTGTAGTAGGCGTGGGCTTCGTGTCTATCTTGGCCACAATAATGCGTTCACTATGCTGTTTGTAGTAGCTTACCCGCACTCCTATTTTTTTATTCATTATTAAACCTAGTTGCTTATAGAATGGTTAAATGAAATTTGTTCTACAATCGCAGAAAGCAATACTGGTAGATAATACAGCTTCTGGTCACTTAACGTAAAAGTTTTTTATGCCTAAAAACCTTTGATGATTTCCAGCTTAAAAGTAAATCCTCAAACTGCAAGTGACTTATCATCAAAGATAATATAAAGACTGATGGTGAACATGTTTGGGGAAGCTGAAAAGGGTTCTTAAGATTTGGGCAGTACAAACAGAAAAAGAAGGGATTAAATTGTTACATCAAATTTAAATTTCCAAGCAAAATTGCCTACTGATATAACATGAAAGTACTGGGACAGACGTATGAATGAAGAATATCACACAACTGATGAGAATAACCACACTCATTAAAACGTGCACACTTTAAAAATTTCAAAGTAATGTGAACGTGTGGAATGGCAAGCCGTGAGGTGGTTGAGATAATTTTATGTTCACAAGAGAAGCTGTGGTGATTACTGTTCATCCTTTAGAACCAAATGGGGGATGTGTCACGATGTTTATTGATATAAAGCTTCCATTAAGTTCAGATTTCGCTGCTTGCATGTCGGTGCAAGTTATCCGATTACATTTGATAGCTGTGACCTAAGGATACCGTGATAGTAATCCTTGCTTGCGAACTACCAAGCGACAGGCGTTACCTGGTGAGTTAAGGTTTTAGAACTTTCTGCACTCTCCCATCTTTTTCCAGCGGACGCAGTACGTCGTATCGCGACGACAATGCGAGTTAGTAACGACGGGTACGGCAATAGGGTGGCAGGCGTGGTCGAGTGAACGTGTAATTTAAAAGTTGTGGGCAATAAATATGCGATGTTGAATTAGAAAGTGTTTAGCACCGCACTGAGGGAAATATTTCGTTGGTATAAGAATGTGAATCGTCCATGTGCATGAACTTTAAAATTTGGCAATATAGGAGTGAGTGTGAGACAGGCGTGTTTCCCACTAGATCAAGCTGAAGGAATTTAGTTAAAGAATGTCATCTTATTTCAGGAGAACCTGATCACCTCTTACGGCTAATTTTGTTGGAAATAATCATATTTATGCCAAATTCAATTATGCTATGGTTCCTTTTCTCTTTGATCATGGCTGAAGTTACGTTTCTCAGCCTATTGTCCGATAGCCAACCATTAGGATCACTGCCAGAGTTCTTGAAACTACGAGGTGATAGCTTACAAACTACATATCCAATGAACCTAATGACAGAATGTAAAAAGAAAACAAAACACATTGCAAGAAATTTATGCGAACACTTCACTGTTTTCAGGACTGGTAAGAGTACACTGTGCTAAATCCTTTAAAAGATGAAATATTGGATGTTTCAAAATAAATATAGGGCTTTTAAGGCACTGTAGCATTTCTTACATTCTACTTATAAATAATACATAAAACGAAACAGCAACTCAGTTTTTCTTAGAAGTGTTCAGTGTGAGCACCATTCGTCACATGTCGAGTCGACATGTGAGTTCTTCCCAAAGCTTGACCAGTGCGTCTGGAGTAATTCTTGGAATAATGCTGTTTCTTAAGTCGGGTAGATCAGCTGGCAGCGGTGGCACATACACATGATCCTTTATGAACCCCCAAAGGTAAAAATAGCGTGCTGTCAGTCGTGTGTGAACGTGGAACTCAACAAAACATACTCTTGTCATCCGACCCCTTGCGGCCAATCGAACGGTTGGGCTCAGCGTCATTTAACCTATCGCGTAGTGAATTATGCCAGTGAGGCCGGCCGCGCGGGTCTAGGCGCTTGAGTCCGGAGCCGCGCGGCCGCTACGGTCGCAGGTTCGAATCTTGCCTCGGGCATGGATGTGTGTGATGTCCTTAGGTTAGTTAGGTTTAAGTAGTTCTAAGTTCTAGGGGACTGATGACCTAAGATGTTTAAGTCCCATATTGCTCAGAGCCATTTTTGAATTATGCCAGTGAGGCGGCGCATCGTCTTGTTGCCAAAGTCCTGTGGTTCAGTTTCTCCCAATTCAGGAAAGCCATAGTTCTTGCGCATTACGATAACAAACACCATTTAAGTTTGCTTCACGGAAAAAGGAAGGCTCATAAGCTTTCCGACGGGATATGGTATGAAAAAGGGGGTGGGGAGTCGTTGCAATTGTACCATCTCGTGGGGATTTGCTGACTCAAATGCGCACTTAGTGTGTTCACATTTCCATTTAGGTGAAATGTCGATTCATCACTGAACACGACACGATCAAGATAATCTTCATTGTCATGCAAAAACATTTCGTTTCATTTTGAAACACCCTGTGTTTTGCGCCTATTCGTTATCTATATAGGGTTGAGCACCCGTGAATCTAAATAACTTAAGAGACAGCTGACACGTTAAGAAACAAATAGATGGATACCCGCACAACTTCGGGGTGGATCATGGAGGAGGAGATTACTGTTTAACGTCCCGTCGACAACGAGGTCATTAGAGACGGAGCACAAGCTCGGATTAGGGAAGGATGGGGAAGTAAATCGGCCGTGCCCTTACAAAGGAACCATCCCGGCATTTGCTTGAAGCGATTTTAGGGAAATCACGGAAAACCTAAATCAGGATGGCCGGACGCGGGATTGAACCGCCGTCCTGAATGCGAGTCCAGTGTGCTAACCACTGCACCACCTCGCTCGGTGGTGGATCATGTCTTGTTAATCAACAGATGGAAATTATGTTTTATGTATAATGAAATAAACAGTATGTGAACAACATGACACAGGAAACCAAGAGCAATTCATTCGTTCAGAACAGCTTTAACGAATTACTTAAACACAGTATATAATGATTTGTTTCGTATTTGTTCGGTAGTGCACAGCTTATGTACAGTGAGTTCCATAATTTTATGTTAATAAAGTGGATTCCACTATGTTACGTCATCAAAGTTTTTATTTAGCTTACTAATTATGCTTCAAGTTACAAATACAAGCATTTTTTAAGCTTTTATAGTTGTTGTCGTCAATATACGGGGCTTGTCCGGGAATTAAGCGATGTTTGGAAATTTGTGGTAAGGTATTATGGGATCAAACTGCTGAGGTCATCGGTCTCTAAGCTTACGCACTACTTTAACTTCCGCTAAGGACAACACAAACATCCATGCCCGAGGGAGGACTAACCTGCGAAGGGGGGGGGGGGGGGGGGGGGCGTAAACCGTGACAGAACGCATCAAACCGCGCGGCTAAGAGATGTTTCGTTCTACCGCCAGTGCAGTGCTGGTGCCATAGTTTCGTACATTCGCACTTGTCTCTGGTTGATTTTGATGATGATGATGATGATTATGATGATGATTAGTGTTTAAGGGCGCACAACAGCGAGGTTATCAGCGCCTGTTGATTGTGTTGCACTGAAGCCATTACACATGGAGCCATTACACCTGGATTGTGTTGCGTTTGCATTTTTTAGTGATCGGTAAAAATGTGTAAGATCTGTGAGTGCGTTCCGTAATACGCAATGAATGTTAATCCAGCTGAAATTCATTGTCAGCTTGAGATTTATGGTGAAAGTGTAATGACTGATGGACTGGTGAGAAACTAGGCGTGAAATTTCAATGACTGACGAACCAATGTTCATGAAGCGTAGACTGGGCGGCCTTCTGCTGTCAATGATGGTTTAATTGAGAAAGTGAACGAGAAAATTAGTGAAAACAGACGGTACAAAATAAGAATGCTTTACGATGAACTTCCACAAATTTCAAAAATTGCATGAAATTTTCGCAAATTGAGTCCCCGTTGGGTTCCGAAAATGCTTACGCATGTCTAGAAAATGAAGCAACTTGGCAGTGTTTCTTAGAGAATACAATGATGAACGAGATGAATTCTTAAACAGAATTGTGACCGTTGATGAAAGTGGGGTTTTCATCTCTCCTGAATCAAAACAAGAGTTGGAGCTGAAGCGCTCAGGATCCCTCAAATGAACAAAAATTCGAAACAACGTTGCCAGCACAAGAAAATCATGCGCACTGTGTTCCAAGACAGTCAGGGCATTCTGCTTGTTGGGTTGCTTCCCAGAGATGAAACCAGCAGTGTGGTGCAATACTATGGAACGCTGGCAATACTTCAACACGCAGTTCAAAACAAAAGGCGTGGAATGCTCCGTCAAGGCTTTGTGTTGCGTCCCCACTTTGCTTATGTTCTTAAAACCTTATTCAACAATTCGGTTGGGAGCAGTTCGGTCACTCCGCCATACAGCCCTGATCTCGCACCTTCTACCACTGGTCCTTTAACAAAGCGTCTTCCACTAAAATCATGCTTAGACAGCGATGAAGACAGGGAAGGGGAAGGCGTATTCAGAAGTGACTGTCTTCACTGGCAGCATCTTTCTATGAGGAGGGTATAAAATAGTTGGTTTCCACTACCACAAATGTCTGAATAACGGTGGCAACTATGTAGAAAAATGGTTTAAGAAATGGTCTTTTTCAAATCGGTAATCGCTTTCCGGACACGCCTCACAGATCCATTATTTGACGCAATTAAGACAAGTGATACGTAAACTTACCAATTTCTAAGAAGTACTAATAATATGTACACTTATTTGATTGTCAAAATAAATTATAGGTTGAAGTCTATCGTCAAAAATTTTATTTATCACTGAAATCTACATTTTAGAAATTTACTTCTTAAAAGTGTCAAACAAATGCAATCCAATACGCCTACGGCACTCATTCAAACGATAGATAAAAATTTTCGTGACAACTCGGCATATAGACATTGGGATGGTTGCAACTTCGCCATGGATATTTTCTTTCAATTGCTCCAGCGAAGTCTAATGGCTGACATACACTTTAGATTTGACATATCCCCATAAGAAAAAATCCAAAGGGATCACATCTGGACTGCATACGGACCAATTTATGTCACCACTACTGGAGATCAATTTGTCACAATTTCTCTAATACGCACGTACAGACACATCGGACGTGTGTGCTTTGGCACCGTCTTGCTGAAACAATGTTTGGTTATAACCAGGAAAGTTTTGCAATTCAGGCATCTAGAGTCATTTAACATCGTCAAACAATGTTCCGAATAACTTCACGACTGCTCTCGTCCTCCAAAAGTACGGGCCAGTTATTCCTCTTGCCGACATCGCAGCACACACAGTAACTTTTGGCGAATGACGGGTTTCTCGTGCTTCTGTTTAGGATTCGTTGCACTCCAGTAGCGGCAATTTTGCTTAGTGTTGTGACCTTCCACATCAAAACTAGCCTCGTCAGAAACCAAAATGTTAAATAAGGGCACTCAGACACGTAATTAACACAGTGCAGCCTATGTGTGGTATCCTCAGGCTTGCACCAAATGGATTTTGCAGTTTGAGGACCTTTAGCAAAATTCTGTGCAATGATCTATACATATTTAAAGAACTTGTACGCTTACGAATGGAGAGTTTAGGATCATCACGAACCGGCCGATTTACACTCTCCACTTGATTACCTTGGTCACCCGGATTTCGGTACGCCCCGTGTTGCACCGATCTCTTCAAACGTTTTGATCCATTTCCGGATAATGGGACACTGATCATTTACATTATGCAATCCACGATCATTGCAAAATTTCCTCCATGCTACAGACCCCGAATTGCCGTTTTTGTAAAATTCTCGCATACACAACGCGTAAGGTGGGGGTCTCGAGAAGACCCCCATATCGACCGAATTCCTAAAGGCCAAGCAAGCGACGAACGTGCCCCTCCTATTTTTTGTGCATGCGAAGAAGGCTCTTCAAATATAAACTTTTTGAGACACCCTTCTAAGAAAACTATTATAACTTGGCTATGTGGGCTACTGTATTGTCTTTAATTTTCTTGCACAAATATTTATGTCTAAATTGTAAAATGTAATATGTCTGGTGTGTGAGACGGTATGAAGGCCCTCCTGTGAGCTGATGGTACCAGTAGAGGTAACGAGAAGGGTGGATGATCCAATAGGGAAAATATACGTTTTCCATAACTTTAGCACACCCTGAGATCTCTTGTGAGGTCAATAAGCAAAATGGGCCACTATTTACGACAGGCCTTTTGTGGCAGACTGAACAACAAGGCACAGTGCTGACAAAATTTAACAGATACATTTAAAGTTATCGTTCGCATCCGTTCTTTTCACCAAACTGTACACTTCATATGAAAAGGCATTTAGAAAAATGCGCAGAACTCAAATCCTGATTTGAATTTTCAGTATTACCTTCTTTTACATCTAGTTTAAAATAGGAAGCAATTCTTCACCCTACTGCAGCCTGACTTTTTTTTTGACGCAACTATGTTTCCGTGAAAAGCTTTGTGTACGTTTCATAAAGCAATCATTGCAGTGACTGACAGACACCCCCAAAACTACTTTTAATTATTTACTCAAAGTTCTCTCAGGCTGCCTACAGGAGCCAGTCAACCTCTACCACCCTATAAGATCATGTGAGAGCCACTCTCTCTTACTCATCACTGAAATCAATGGCGACCTGATTCCATACCTCGAGTACTTAATCAGGAGAGAATGTCGAAAAAAACTTCAGATATGTTAATGTGTGTGTATTCAGTTGGTACAGTTTCAAGTAACTGGAAAGCAAAACTGACAAGCTATGTCAGCGTTGGTTCAGGAGAGCATACACAATTACAAAATTCTCAAAACAAGAACTGCGCAGATTAAAGCAGTCAACAGATATTAAACCATAAGAATGTTTACAAAGGAGAGCACCCTATTTTTTTGGTCTATGAGCTTTATCAGCAACCTGATCAAAAGATTAACACCTTCACACACGACTGGAAGTTTGTTGCCAGAAACAGAGGGTCAAAATTAGCCAAAGCAGTTCCTTAGTATTTTCTCAAGTCTTTATTTGAAATTACAGTTTACATAAATATTACATAAAATCACGAAAGCAAACAATTTCTCTGTTCAACAAAAAATTACTTGTCCTCTATACAAAATTAACTTATTTTACTGACAAAAGTTTTTAACGTCATACAGGCCACATCAACAGATTCCTTGCAGTGCTGTATCCTTCCGTGAGAGACATAAATGATGTTTCTCATTTCATTGGGTGAATACAACGATTATTCTCTTCAAAATGGTTCAAATGGCACTGAGCACTAAGGGGCTCAACTGCTGAGGTCATTAGTCCCCTAGAACTTAGAACTAGTTAAACCTAACTAACCTAAGGACATCACAAACATCCATGCCCGAGGCAGGATTCGAACCTGCGACCGTAGCGGTCTTGCGGTTCCAGACTGCAGCGCCTTTAACCGCACGGCCACTTCGGCCGGCTATTCTCTTCAAATTTAATGTGTAGCACCTGTAGCAATGTTATGAACCTTCACATAACATACTATATAAAGGAAAATTAACTGCAAAGTCGCTGGGCGAAAGCACGTTCATGAGGAGGGGTGATCTACTGGTTATCATTCACCAGTTTTCTTTTTTTTTCCGGCTTAATCAAATGGACTCATTCTTTTCCAAGAAATATTTTCATATTTAATCACACTGAAGCGAGCATAGATGGATGGATGGAATTAAAGGGGCCAAAATACAAGGTCACCAGTCCCTTAATCCTTTGGATCACACACACACACACACACACACACACACACACACACACACACACACACTATGACCTGTACTTCCAGACCCTCCGTTACCACAATGAAACTAGCTATACAGAAAAAATGAAATATAAGGAAAGAACAATTACAACAAGTCTGTCGATCTATGACAGGTGTGTATAAGAATACGAAATAGGTGGGAAGCGCAGAAACTATGTCAGATCACCAAGCAAGGGCAGCCATGAGCCCCTTGGGTCGGAGCAGGAGAGGTCATCCTTCCAATACCTCAATCAACTGATGATAATGTGCCCTATGTCACTGAGTAAAATCTACTTTCACAGGTAAAATTAAATCAACTGCTTTGGCATTGTCCACTGGCACCAGAGGTAGCGTGTCAGCAAGTTTAAGGTTTTGTCGTAAGGTGGCCAAATTGGAGTAGTCCAGTAGGATGTGGGTCACTGTGAGATGGATGCCCCACAGACAGTGGTGTAGATTCTGAAGCTGGAGGATGTGTCCATGGATAAACCCCGTGCGGCCAATGTGAAAGTTGATACAGGACAGCAAAGCACGAAGGGAAGACCGTCACATGGTTATGATCTTTATGGTTCGCAGTTTACTTGGAGAAACCAGGGCACACCAATTGCATTCAAAGCCTCCATTCATTATCAACACTGAATCGACTGACGATCTGGTGCTGCTATCCCCATCTCCAAAGTTCATTGCCTCGGATCCCAACGTGAGCAGGAGTCCATACAGAGAGAACCAACTTCCAGTGTGCAGAAGCCACACAGGAGATCCTGCATAACTATAACCAACTGGTGTCTAGAGTAGCTCTAGTCAGCAGCCTTAAAGCTGCAAGGAATATCTGCCAATTAATGACTCGCCAGTGAAAGAAGGCGGCTGAGAGTTCTAGCAATATGGGCACCATTGCATCTATTTGGCAGGAAGCGTACTTCACTGCATCTATCATGTATTGAAAAAACCTGTTTGTCAACTTTAGTGCCATTAGTGTATACCACCTCTCAACCTGGAAAAACATCAAGGATGTCCAGGAGCAGGAAGCGAGAAAGCACAGGGTCTGTTCAGTATTTTGGTCCAAAGTGGAAGAGGACAGGCCACACACCATAGGGGCACACGTGATTTCTCCTTGACTAGAAGTGACAGTGGGGAAAGCTGAGTTTACAGCAGAGACGGTATGCTAACAGCAATTGTCACTACAGACCTTGGCCTCTGTTGTGGGAGGTAGATCTTCCTGCCAGGAAAAAGGACATGGTAATTTGGATGCTCAAGGGATCAGCAAATGTGTATTGCATAGTTGAGCAGCAGTTGTTCGCAGCTGATCTGTAGGTCCGGGATGCAAGCCTCCGCAAACAGGCTGTTCACAGGGCTGGTCCAAAAGGCATCACTCATGTTGGAACCCACAATGGTGTATTGGGCTCAACATCCACAATGCTGAAGGTGATGCTGAGTTATACATCAGGCTCCCATAATCAAGATGAAACAGGATCAGAGCTACGCAGAGCTGCAAAAGTGTAGAGCCGTCTGCACCCCTGCCAATGTTCCTGTGACAGTGAAGAGTTAAGGCGTGACCAGCTTGCTTAAGTTCGCAATGCCACATCACTCAGACTCCCAAATAACGGTAATACTCCACCAAATTGAGCACTTTGCCCTCGAGGTAAGAGTTCTGCTCGAAGACAAGACAGTATGACTGTGACAGAAATGCATGAATAAGTCTTGGTGGCAGAAAACTTTAAACCATGAGAGAAAGCACATGACTGCACCTTTCATATGGCACCATGCAGTCAGCGTCCAGCAACACCCACAACTGAGGAGAAACAGTAGATGTGAAAGTCGTCAGCATACTGTAGATACAACAGCTGCAGCTCGCGTATTGACAACCATTAGAAAAAGTGGCACACAATATAGAACCCTATGGGACCCCATTCTCATATACTGGGAGTGATGTAGGAAGCATCTGACGAACATGAATAGCTTAGCGTGACAAAGATCCAGGCAAAAATTGGGAGATGGTCCTGGAGATACCACTCCTGAAGAGTAGCAAGGATATGGTAACGAAATGTGCTGTTGTATGCCCCAGGCAAGTCAAAGAAGAGTGATAAGATGTTGACACTCAGCAAAACCTCACCGAACAGACAACCACCAGCAATAGAACGGCCCTGGCGAAAACTCATCATTCATTTTTGCAACTTACAGAGAACATTAGTGAGGCCAGTTGGGCCTTAGCTGTCCATCTGTAGGGGATGTTTACCTGGTTTCAGTAGTGAGAGTCACACTTTCTCCCCACTGAGATGGGAACTCGCCCTTGCTCCAGATACAGTTGAAAATGCCAACGATATGACGATGGCAATCCACTGATAAGTGTATTTGGCCGTGGATGTTGTCTGGCCCTGGGGCCAAGTCGGGGCAAAGAACAAGTCACACCACTGAAGCATGCATTATAACGTTCCAGGTGATGATTATGAGTAGTAAATGGGAAAGGAAATCGCTTTACACACTGAGGACACGAAATGCAGGTTGATAATTCTCAGGCACCGAGCCTTGAGCATAATGAAAAACAGTGTTTAGCAACATCGTCTGGATCAGGGTAGACATCACCATTTACAGATACCAAATATAGCCATGCGGGAAACGGGGGAGTTGGTGTCTATACAGATGTCTAACCTTCGCCCGAACCCACACAGGAAGGGTACGTGGTGAATGGTCGTTTTATGAGGAGGCAGACCTGGGCACCAAGCTGTTTACAGGCAATGAGATGCGCCAGTGACATGTCACAGCATTAGAGAGCCTGACTGATCTCTAATGGCCATGGCACTTTCGGGAGTCCACCAAGGTACTTTCTTCCAATGGGAGGATCCCAAGGAAGAGGAGATCACTGAATCAGCTGCCAACAGAATGGCTCCATTTCTGCTTTAGACAACCGCATCAATACCCTAATGTGGTGGTGTCTGATGGGCAATGGCAGTGGTGAAAGCATCTCGTTCAGCTTTGGAGAGAGCCCATCTGGTTGACATTTAGGCGAGTGATCTGAGGGAGGGTCAAAAACAACCAGAAAACTATCACTGTCGTACAGATTCTCCAATGGATGGATGGGAGAAGATCTGGGATGCAAACAGGAAGGTCAACGGAATATGTCACACTGAAGTATGTGGGAACATCTGTACCCAGGAGGCAAAAATCGAGCTCTGTGAGCAAGTTCTCGACAGTGTTACTGCAGCCAGTGCTCTTAGTTCCATCCCACGAAGGGTCACAAGCATTGAAGTCCCAATATTAGACAGCAGGGGTAAGGGGAGGAGCCGAGAAAACACTGCAGACAATGAGCTCACAGACACTGCGTCATGACAGAAAGAGACATTACAGATGGTAAATTCCAGATACGTCTTCACACAAACAGCTGCAGCCTCCGAAGTCATGTTGAGTGGCACGTGTTTGCTACAGACAGAGTCCAGAATGTATGTGCAAACATCACCCAATACTCCTTCATAGTCAGTGCGATTCTTAAACCTGATAACTGTGAAAAGTAGGGGTCCACATTACTTGGAATTGTTTCCTGGAGGGAGATGGAAAAAATCGGGAAGTACAGAGAAGATGTAGCTCAGCCATGTGGAGGAAAAAAACGCTCATTTCCACTGGCAAATCATTCTATCAGTGTACTTTAGGGGCATGAAGGGATCAGGGAGACAGATCCTGCCTCACTGCCACTGGCTGTGAAGATACACCATGAATACTCATTTGTTCCAAATCAGGATGCATGGGGGGAGGGGAGTCTGAAAGTACAGGGACCACCAGGAACGCTATATCACATAGTGAAGTGGAACATGTGGGCCCCATATTCTGGGGCACAAGAGGAAGCGAAGTCCTATGCTCTGAAGCCTGTAGCTCTGCCACTCACTGGCTTGGATCCAGTTGCAGGTCAGCAGAATCCTGGGATGAGAGCATCCCAAGGTACACATCTCTGGTAAGGTGTGCTGGAGGAGGGTGTTGCTTCCCCAGCTGGGGGTTGAGGGCTGATGTCAAAGCAGATAGCGAATCAATGCTCCCAGAATGGGGTGTGGGGGAAGCAGTAGGAGGTGGACCCCCTAACCACCAGGGGTGTGGGGTAAGTCAGGTGCTCTCAAGGGCCAGACTGAAGACCTGGAGGGCGACAGCACAGTCACTAAAGTCGACGATGACATTGTAGCAGCAGTGTATGTCATTGTCATGCATGTAGGATGTAGGCAATCGTATTTCTTCTTGGCCTCTTGACATAGGAGGTGGTCAAAGGTCTTATTCCTGGACTTTGCGTTTTCAAACGGTGCAGTATGATGAGTAAAGGGAATGGTGCTCCCCACAGTTCACAGAGGTGGGGGAGAGGAACAAGGTTTGCACAATCCCTACAGACTAGGCTGCTGTTGCAACACAAAACATGTTATTTATCCTTGTTGGATCTTTTGACATGTCCAAATCCCATGCATTTGCAGCACCACAATTTTGGAGGAATATATGGCTTGACATCACAACGATACACCACCACCTCAACCTTCTCGGACGAGTCTCCTTCAAAGGCCAAGGAGAAGGTGCGCAGTATCTCCCTGTGGTCTTCTGGTTCCTTCTAGTTACGAACAAAATGCACTCCTCATCGCACTACAAATTAGCACACAGTTTGTCATCAGTCTGTAAAAGGAGATCTCAGTGGAAAATTATACTCTGTACCATATTCAGACTTTTACAGGGAGTTATCGTGATGGGAATATCATCCAGCTTGTCAGAGGCAAGCAGCGCCCTTGACTTGAGTGGAGGAGGTCATTTTAAGCAGAACAGAGCAGCTTTCCATTTGTGAAATTGCTGCCACTTCACCAAAACAATCCTCAAGATGTTCAACAAAGAAGAAAAGCTTTTTAATAGAAAAGAATCCCAGCCATCCTAGAACAAACCAAGTATTTCTCACCTCTCCACACTGTATCTTAGCTTCAGAAGAGATTGCTAGGACCATCTGACCAGCAGCTGAAAAAAGTTTAATTTGCTTCATATGCACATCTTCCACCAAGGTACTACTCACTCCAAATGGCAGCTCCACCCACACGCAGCACCCAGCCACAGTAACGGTTACCTATCCAGGAAACTTACGAGTCCCTGTGCTCCAGCCAAGATAGTTACATACTACTCTGCTTGCATGGGGAGTTTCCAGCTTGCGCACCAGCAGTGTGATCCCTGTGTGGTCAGATGGCTAGCACTGTGCATTTATTTAATTCATCCCCATAATACAATGGTTACTGTGCTAGCTTTGAGCTTAGTACCATTGCAAGAAAGAATTGTGCAAAGAGAATGAACACAGGTGGAATATACGCTGCACTGGGCGACCTTCCCAGCACGAGTCACTTCTGTAAAATTCAGAAAAACAGTATCAAGTCAAACCCAAAAGAAGTATCAAATTAAACCCAACAAGGGCACCATGTGTTCAATAATGAAAAGGTGCTTAAGCACAGAAGAAAAAAGTGCACACAACACAAACCAGAGACGAGCATAATGGGCACTGAAGACCATTCACTGGAAACAAAGAGGAAAAACGAATAGTAAAAAGACTTTCAACACAGACAGGGTGGTAGCGCTGCAAAGGCTTGGGTCGAGTGGTGACCAGGCATATACGAAAGAGACGAGAGCTTCACTGGGAGGAGTGATCATAGATGGTACTGTTGACCTTTGATAGAAGATTAATTATTTCTGTTTGCCTCAGCAGTCCATATAAGTGCGCCTTAGAGGAGTAAGTACCTTTATATAGGCAGTCCCCTGCATACTGCCTTGTGCACCATGATACATAAAAATAGAAAGGAAAACATGCAATTTCGATCTGTAGAATACATAGTCATTGTTGAAGGGTACACAATGAGCGAAGATATGTAAGAATGGGTTTAAAAATTATCTTCTAATTGCAGGATTGGTATGCAAGAGGACTACTGGCGTGATTCTTGCAACAGTTTTGTTCAAACTTTCAGATACAAAAATGCAGTTGTTTCCTGGCCCCTGCATTAACTGATATGTATCGTATGTATAATATAAATGGAAACCAACATGTATGATGCAGTGCGAAAATAATTACACTTACTAAAAAGCTGACCACTGCCCTGAGGTAGACTGAATTATGACTTTCCATGCTGATGCTGTTTCGTCACTTTCGCAGGCATTCAATACATTCTCCACCTTCACTTAGTGAACACAGAGGGTTACGAAATGTATCACGAGATTTGTGCATGCATTCAGGGCTTCCTTCTAGACAGAACACAATACGTCATTGGAAATGGGGTGAAATCTACGGATGTAAAAGTAACTTCGGCATACAAAGGGGTTACAGAGCCATATTGGTATTGTGGCATTGATAGTCACCCTGCTAAACGATACATTCACTGGTGGGGTAGAATTAATACATGAAGGTGGCCCATGATAATGTTCACGTAGTTCACAGCTGTCGTGGTGCCTTCAACTACTACCACAGGTCCAATGACCGAGCGAGATGGCGCAATGGTTAGCACACTGGACTCATTAAGGATGACAACAGTTCAAACTCATGTCTGGCCCCCCTGATTTGGGTTTTCCATAATTTTCCTAAATCGCTTCAGGCAAATGGCTCCTTTGAAAGGGCACAGCCAACTTCCTTCCCTATTGTCAAGGACCAATGACCTCATTGTTTGGTCCCCTCCACCAAGATCAGCCAACCAACAGATCTATTGGAAGCCCATGTGATTGGCACCCATAGCATAGTATTGTCCACACAGCCTGCATCCATGGTGCTATGGATGGTTTATGCAGCTGTTCACCTGGATGGCAGCATTTACAAACACGCCGAACTACCTAGTGTGAGAAGAAACAGACTGTCAAAATGGGAACACGTTCCTGTTGCACCACTATTTCTTTTCATGGTGGACATTCGTCATAAGGTTTCGACTTATCAGTTAATATATATAATCTCTAGCATGACGCTGAGAGATCTGTGGGGCTGTTTGAATGGTGCTGTTTTATACAGGAAAGCTGGAACAACAAAACTACAGCGAAATGTACCACAGGTTCGACGCTGGGTGCAAGGACTGTCAGCTGTCCCTCAAAATTAAATGTGTTTTGTGTGTAAAAAAGCTAAATATTCTTTACTGTTCTACAATACTACTACTGGCCATAAATTGGTGGAACCAGTAACAAGAGTACAACACCTGGGAGTAATCGTCCAGAGCGACCCAATTTGGAATGACTATGTAACACTATTTGTACAAGAAGCAAATGACAGGATGAAATGCACCATACGAATTCCAAGGAAATATACTACTGTAGAAATGTTCCCTAACAAAACGCTTGTTTAACTCTTCACTGAGTATTGGTTGGTTACAATCCGTGGAGTGATAGATGCTCCACTGCCAGCCCAAGCCACGACATCGAGGGTGAGGAAACAAGACACTATATCCTGCATTGCATCTGGCGACAGAAGTGCACAGTAATGTAAGTTCACCGTGTGGAGCGCACTTATCTATGACTAGATGTTTGGTTCTCAATATAAAATTAATATCAACCATAAGCACCACAGAAAACGATTTATGAAGATACTACGACATAAAGCTAGGATGACAGAAATTAAGAGTGGGATTTATAAAAAGCTATTTTGTTGATATTTAAAAAAAGCATATCACAGTATTTTGAAATGTATCCTACGAATATGATTCGAGACACCAAAAAAAACGACAGAGGTAATAAAGTAATCGGAAAACGACCTCACCACGACGACGAATGAGAAAATGAAGTGACTGACTTATTCCACACAATAAACTAAACCAGAAGCGGCCAAAATTACAACGTACAAAGAGCTGCTGCACATGGAATTTGCTGCTTCTCGCACAGTGGCCGCTCCAATGACAAAACCGCAGTAATTTTCCAAAGTAGCCACATACATATTCTACAGATCTGCCCCCGCCCCCTTCCCCATGAAACATTCAGTTTTGTAATGCCAAAACAATGCCTTTAAGGTAAGAATATGAATTTTCCAGCTGAATACCCTGGCAAAGTGTTTCCCCACCACGTTTTTCCAGATACTTCGATACTAAATGGTGATAATTTACCATATTGGTTGTCTTTGCATGAAGTGAAACTTCCCTGTTTTGTATTCACTGCGGTACAGCTTCGCCAGTGAAGCAGTTATTTACATTCCTCTAGTAAAGGACTGGTTGGAAGCGGTCATGTTACTGCCTGACAGCCTTTGAACAAAACAAAAATTACTGATGAGAATAAAAACAATCAGAAGTTGCACGAGATTTTGGTGGTGTGTGTTGCCTTCCATCCTGTGAGGATCATGGTGCCGCAGATTCATACACGAAGTATTTCCATGCAAAAGAGATTGGAGAGATGGTGACATGAAAAGGATGTGGGGTGAGTATTAAGAAGGGTGAGTGATCAGGACACAAGTGGTTGGAGGCAGAAAGGATTTCAGTAATGTAGGGGAAGGGTGGGTTGGAGCCTGGATTTGAAACTGGGAATGTGGGGTACGTTTACTTTAAAAGGGTAAGTAAACTCAGGAATGACATCAGTCTGGAAGAAGGTGGTTTAAATTCCCTGGGAAAAAGGACATTATGAGTGTGGTAACTTAAGCTAGATGAGATGTGGTGACAAAGTGGTAGCAAGCCAGTGTTCACAAGGACGAGGGATACTGTTCGGAGACTAAAACATATTCCAGGTATACGAGATGAGAGAACTCAGCTAGTGCAGGATATGGCTAGGGGAGGGAACTGGACACAGTGTGAATGAGATTCATGGATTTGGAAGGAATGGTAAACCTTGGGAGGGAGAAGGTATCATGAAGCCATTCTCCAATATTCCGTAAGTACAGATCATCACAATGGCACTATTTGGGTCAAAGTCCAAGAGCACAGCAAATCGTAAGAGCGTAACCATAGAGGGTTGGTACATTATTGGACTTCAAAGTCGACAGTAATTTACCTAAAATATGTGGTTATGAGCCTCAGTCCACTAAACTAAATCCCATCGAAGCATCAATATTTGTAGCTGGAAGTGTATGCTAGCATAAACTCTGTTCCGAATATTGTCATTCCATCTTAGAAAGAAATGAAAAGTTTTTCATATGCTTTATGCATCTTGCAATTAACGATAACTGGCTGATGCCTTTGTGCAATCTATGTAACAGTGATAGGATCTGATCAGTACTGACTGAAGATGATTTCATAACACATAATGAGCATTTTTTGCATCATGATTCTCCTTTTCCCACATAACAATTATAATGGTTTCGCACTTCTTTAACACATTCATGTAAGCTGAACAGTACCACGAACTCTAGAAATATTGTAGGAGAGTGTACAGATGTGCAGCACACAATTGCCCAGAAACGATACTGAGAATTACAGTTGAATGCACAAAATTTTGTTCTGGCGTTACCCTGCTTTGCTATACCAGTCGTTAATTTGCATATTTTACTTTTTCAGGTTCTCTAAAAAGATTTATTTCGCACAATGAACGCAGCAACTTCCCTTTAAAAATCTGCAACTGTATGAAAATTTAACAAAATCGCTGTCCGCTTTCAGTAGGTCATTGAGGTCCCACGAGGCATCAGTTACCTTTTTCTGGAGACTTAACATCGCAGATACAGTTATCAATAAGAGAAATGGCCGTCCTTTTTTCAAAAAGCTAGATAGTAAACACGTATATGCACATATGTGGTTTTTGGAACTGGGGTCAGACTACAGCAGAAAGTAACTTCACACCATTCTGACATGACGTGTTTGCCAGCACGGCTTCGTGTGCAGTAACTGATATTCCACACTTCTCAAAATCCACTTTCTGCCTGTTTCAAGTGTCTTCATTAGCACACTGCTTATGCAAGAACAGCACATATCAATTCTTTGTAGACTTTCTTGCTAATTTCAGAAACTGCTGAAGGTCCAAATCGTAATGGTGAGACACCAGTACGCAAGTATCTGGAAAAATCAGAAACACCATTTTTAGAACTCCTCGTATAAACATTTTCCGTATTAGCTTCTAATACTACAAATGGACTGAGTGTAAGAATACAAAATTTAGTTCCAAAAGGGTAAATGACAGTTTTTCCAATTTTGTGATAATCCTTTAAAGTAAGTGACTCCCATGTGAACTTCAGAAATGCATAAAAACCTGTAACAGATCTACACTCCTGGAAATTGAAATAAGAACACCGTGAATTCATTGTCCCAGGAAGGGGAAACTTTATTGACACATTCCTGGGGTCAGATACATCACATGATCACACTGACAGAACCACAGGCACATAGACACAGGCAACAGAGCATGCACAATGTCGGCACTAGTACAGTGTATATCCGCCTTTCGCAGCAATGCAGGCTGCTATTCTCCCATGGAGACGATCGTAGAGATGCTGGATGTAGTCCTGTGGAACGGCTTGCCATGCCATTTCCACCTGGCGCCTCAGTTGGACCAGCGTTCGTGCTGGACGTGCAGACCGCGTGAGGCGACGCTTCATCCAGTCCCAAACATGCTCAATGGGGGACAGATCCGGAGATCTTGCTGGCCAGGGTAGTTGACTTACACCTTCTAGAGCACGTTGGGTGGCACGGGATACATGCGGACGTGCATTGTCCTGTTGGAACAGCAAGTTCCCTTGCCGGTCTAGGAATGGTAGAACGATGGGTTCGATGACGGTTTGGATGTACCGTGCACTATTCAGTGTCCCCTCGACGATCACCAGTGGTGTACGGCCAGTGTAGGAGATCGCTCCCCACACCATGATGCCGGGTGTTGGCCCTGTGTGCCTCGGTCGTATGCAGTCCTGATTGTGGCGCTCACCTGCACGACGCCAAACACGCATACGACCATCATTGGCACCAAGGCAGAAGCGACTCATCGCTGAAGACGACACGTCTCCATTCGTCCCTCCATTCACGCCTGTCGCGACACCACTGGAGGCGGGCTGCACGATGTTGGGGCGTGGGCGGAAGACGGCCTAACGGTGTGCGGGACCGTAGCCCAGCTTCATGGAGACGGTTGCGAATGGTCCTCGCCGATACCCCAGGAGCAACAGTGTCCCTAATTTGCTGGGAAGTGGCGGTGCAGTCCCCTACGGCACTGCGTAGGATCCTACGGTCTTGGCGTGCATCCGTGCGTCGCTGCGGTCCGGTCCCTGGTCGACGGGCACGTGCACCTTCCGCCGACCACTGGCGACAACATCGATGTACTGTGGAGACCTCACGCCCCACGTGTTGAGCAATTCGGCGGTACGTCCACACGGCCTCCCGCATGCCCACTATACGCCCTCGCTCAAAGTCCGTCAACTGCACATACGGTTCACGTCCACGCTGTCGCGGCATGCTACCAGTGTTAAAGACTGCGATGGAGCTCCGTATGCCACGGCAAACTGGCTGACACTGACGGCGGCGGTGCACAAATGCTGCGCAGCTAGCGCCATTCGACGGCCAACACCGCGGTTCCTGGTGTGTCCGCTGTGCCGTGCGTGTGATCATTGCTTGTACAGCCCTCTCGCAGTGTCCGGAGCAAGTATGGTGGGTCTGACACACCGGTGTCAATGTGTTCTTTTTTCCATTTCCAGGAGTGTATAATCTTAGTTCTCCAATGCAGATCTGGGGGAAGATTTAACATACATGGAAGATCTAACTTTCATGAAGTGTGGGGTGAGAGACTGCTATGGCAGAATGTAGTTCAAAGAGTTCTTACTTTGATTGGTTACACTGGATGATTTGATGAGACTCATGAAGCCAGTTCAAAGTCAACTATTTTCCTAGTCTGCCTTCGTTATGAAAGTACAAAAGAACATTACCGTCAATGTTTACAGGTGCTTTAGATTCCTGGGCCCCCAGTTGGTCCTTACAGAAGTTGCTGGTTTATATGACATCAGTGGAAGCTTTTCGATGAAGCCTTGAATAATGTACATGAAAATGGAAGTTATTAAATAAACAGATGGTTATGTGAGCTTAGCAGAAAGTAAGGAAGGTGTTTAGGAAATGCAGGTAAAAGGGAAACCGAGGAAAACTGATTACTTATATCAACAATCTCAAGTAATGGCAACAATAATAAAAACAGCCCAATTTATATAGTACCACGGAGTAAGAACACCTTCACTAACTTAGGGAGCATTCTGCCCATTAATGGAAGTTATACCAGAGAAATGAGAAGGAAGCTTTAAAAAATACTGGGGATTACTGAAGCAAAATGACGGAAAGGAATTACAGTAAGTAAGAAATCCGACTATTAACATGGAGTATAGATTTAAGTGTCAGGAAGTCGTTTCCGAAAGCAGTTGTATGGAGTGTAGCCATGTATGGAAGTGAAACATGGACGATAAATAGTTTAGATAAGAAGACAATAGGAACTTTTGAGATGTGGTGCTACAGAAAAATGCTGAGGATTAGATGGGTGGATCACATAACTAATGAGGAGATACCGAACATAACTGGGGAGAAGAGAAATTTGTGGCACAATTGGTTAGAAGAAGGGATTGGTTTGTAGGACATGTTCTGAGGCATCAAGGGATCACCAATTTAGTATTGGAGGGCAACGTGGAAGGTAAAAATCGTAGAGGGAGACCAAGAGATGAATACGCTAAGCAGATTCAGAAGGATGTAGGTTGGGAGATGAAGTTTGCACATGATAAAGTAGCATGAGAGCTGCATCAAACCAGTCTGTGGACTGAAGAAGAAGACGACGACGACAAGAAACCCGAAAAATAATTCACTGGGGGTTTAATCCAAAATGGCTCAAATTTAAGGATGAGAGAGGAGAGACGCAAGGAAAGCTTTTTTCTGTGATCCCAGTAAGGTGGCCAGGTCGTTAAAACAATATGGTCACATTCATGAGAACTGTAATTCAAACTCCCCTCAGTCATTCTGACTTACATTTTTCTTGATTCATCTATCGTGTAAGCGATGCTTTCCTTCCCTAATTCTAACTTGTGCTCCATTCCAAATAATCTAGTCGTCGATGAGACATGAACATACTCGTTCTTTCTTTTAAAATTTGTCTGCGGAGAAAACGAATTGGATGCACACATTGAGGAATGATTGAGTGTTTGAAACTGAAGGAAGTAAGACGACTCGTGAAAACTGCTCAAAAAACATGTACCACCCTCATGACTTTCACAGTTTAGTTGATCAATAACCTCTTTCTCAACAGTTTCGACCATGGGGAAATCCGTACATACAGCGACCTATGTAAGAGAGGTCAAAGTATACCTAGTTTATCAGTGTAATTAATAGAATGAACTGGGTCATCAATCGACAACTGGGTAACATGGCTTGTTAATACCATTCAGTCTTTCAACATACCCCAAAAGGCCACTTGGAGCTCAGGCCATGCACACAGAGTTTACAGCAGATAACATTGTTAGCACAGGTGCTGAAAACCACACTACTTCATTCCAGATCCACTGTTATCATTCGACTGAAAACGAAGTAGTCGGCCGTGGCCAACAGCACTACCCCAGTAAGAATGCAATAGAAATGCATATCGTATTTTTGAGAAGCAACAAGAGCTATGTCACCCAAACTGTCTCCACATGATCAATATTTCCTGTAACCATCTCAACATAGTAGTTCCCGAAGAAGATGGGTAAGGGAACATCCGAAATGAAACTTCGATCAATGGCGCTGAGTTCACTTCCTTGACGAAAGCAGGATTTGTCTGTCATATGATGATTATCGTACATGCAGGCTGTTAAGTACTAACCCAAGTCTCAGGCCTGCAGTGTCACGAATTCACCAGGGAGCTAATAATGTTTTGGACCTACATCATGTACAGAAGTTGGACAGATCTCATTGCTGTCAAAGGGAACTGATGGCTGTGCACTAGTAGTATGAGACCCACCAACCTAACCACATTATACTGAATGTTACTCAGCAGCGGACGGATTTGCGACTCCTCATATCGATTATATATTTTTTATTTCATAGTAAAATCGGTTTTTGTAGATTTCCTTGAATGCGACCTGCACTGTCCAATCAGCAATGATTTGCTGTCTGACATAGCCTACTGGGCAGCAAAACAAACACACACACACACACACACACACACACACACACACACACACACACACACACACACACACACACACCTCTAGACGAAACTGTCAAGCACCCGCCAGCAGCCGACCTGCAGTCCTTCGCAAACAGTTGTACACAAACTATTGATAAAGTTTGATTCTCTCACTTCTTGTAGCGAACTGTATAACATTTCGTTAATGGTCAGTTATTGTGATACTTCGAAATTAGTAAAGTACTGTAAGAAATTATTTGTTTGTAGTGAAAAACGGAGGTAGAATTTTCGTTTGGTGCATGTTGTTTGTAGCGTATGAAATATAGCTAACATATTGAATTATTACTTAAACTTGGTATGATATTGCTATCAGCACTTTCGACAAAATGGATTGGATAAAAAGTGCTTCATCTGGAATTCACGCCAACAGAAAAGCCAGAATGAAATACTGTTAACATTTCTCATATCTCAAACGATTTTGGCAGATGATAGTAAGCAAAGAGGAGAGTATTTTTCCACATAATTACAATGAAGCTTCCATATTCAAAGCGATATGCAATCAACTACAGATTTTTCAATGAAATAATTTTTAAAGTTCGTGAATGGTTAGTTGGTTTGTGGGGACTGAAGGGACCAGACTACAAAGGCCATCAGTCTCTTTTTCCATGATCATAAAACACCCACAAGGAACAAACACAAGCAACGAAGATGACAAGGGTGACACAGAACAAGGAAGACATACACAAAGACCAGAAAGACGAATTAAAAATACAGTGGTTGGCCAACCACAAAAAAGGAAAAGCCAACCACCAAGAGAAACACTAAAAAGCCCAACCTAAATCCGTAGGCCAAAGGCTAGACTCGACACAAAAGAGACAAAGCCTCAGATCGAGCGATACAAGCTCCCTGCACGAATAAAACTCCAAACTAAGCCTGCCATGGCAGTGTCATCCGTTAAAAGTGCAGGGAGCGTATCAGGCAGCGCAAACGTCTGAGCACAGTTAAAGGCGAATAGTCCAACAAAATGAGGACCACTGTCAATGTTCAAACACAGGCACAGAGATGGGTCCTTGCGGCGCTATAAATAATTGTGTGTCATCCAGGTGTGGCCAATACACAGCCGGCAGAGTACAACAGAGTCCTTGCGAGAGGCCCACAAGGAGGAGCGCCACACACCAGTAGTCTCTTTGACGATCCGAAGTTTGTTGGATGAAGGCAGGATGAGCCACTCATCACCCCAGGTAGCAAGGACCTTCTGCCGCAAAACGGAACAGAGATCACACTCCGCAACGCCAGTCTCCAAAGCCAGTGCACTGTCAGCCTGTTTGGCCAGTGTGTCAACGCATTACCTGTGATGCCGACATGACCCATCGTCCACATAAAAACCACAGAGCAGTCGCAACGGGCAAGAGTGTGGATGTACTATTGGATAACCATCACCAGACGAGAGCCAGGAAAACACAGGTTGATAGCTCAAACTGCTCAGCGAGTCATTACAGATAAAGGAGCAGGAGCGGATACACTAGGGTGCGAGAGATGGCGACCGGCTCAGCAGTGAAAACACTGCAGCCAGACGTCATTGAGCGTTGTTCAGAATGATCCCTAGAGTAAGACCATAACCAACTCGACCAGCAACCATCAAACCGTCGGTATGACCGCATCAGAGGCGTGAAAACGCGACAAGGATGGAAAGAAAGCGGAAGCAGAGGGCCTGAGGAGGGACTGAGTCCTCCAGGTCCTGTGCCAAATCCAGCCACAGGCATTGGGCAGGGCACACACCATGGGGTATACGTACATGGGCCCAGGAAAGAGGTGGGAGAGGGAAAACTCAAGCCTAGAGAGAAGAGGCTGCACAAGAACCACGACTGTACACCCTGAATGGGGCCGCTGTTCTGGAAAATGGACGACCAAGTTGGGGAACAGAAGATGGTAATTTGGATGTCCGGGCAAGCTCCAAACATGTGCAGTAGAAGCAGCCAGTAGTCGTTGGCGCCAGATCCGCGATGGAGCGACACCAGCCTCCCAAAGTAGGCTGTTTACTGGGCTTGTGCCCCACAGAAAGCTCCAGTTGTGAATGATCCCCAGTGGAGTTTGGGGTCAACCAACCACAAAACGGAAGGTGATGCCGAACCGTAAGCCAGGCTACCATAATTGACAAGACTGAATCAACGCCTGATACAGTCAGAAGGGTAGACCGATCGGCACCCCAGCTGGTGTGATTCAAGCAACACAGAGCGTCAAGATGGCACCACAACATTTCTTTAAGCTGCCGAATATGCGGGAGGCAAGTCAACTGGGCATCAAACAGCAAGCCCAAAAACTGATGCGTCTCCACCATGGCAACAGGTTCGCCGTCACGATAAAGGTGTGGCCCAGGGTAAACAGTGCAATGCCAGCAGAAATGTATGACGCAAGTCTTGGCAGCTGAGAACTGGAAGCTGTGTGCAATGGCCCAAGACTGCACCCTATAGCCACCATTCAGCAACTGCAATGCCAGTGGAGCTAAAAGTCATCAGCATACAAAGAACCCGATACAGACATTCCCACAGCTGCAGATAGCCCATTGATAGCAACTAAAGGGAGACACTAAAGGGAGACCACCATTCTCCTGGAACCAGGAGGAACTATAGGAGGAACCAACTGGCACACGGAAAGAACGAAGTGACAGAAAATTTTAGATAAACATCGGGAGTGGGCCCCTAAGACCCCACCCATGAAGCATGGTGATGTGGTGTAGCCACGTCGTATCGTACGCCTTCCACATGTCAAAAAAGACGGCAACCAGATGCTGACGGCGGGCAAATGCCATGTGGATGCAAGACTCCAGGCAGACCAGATTATCAGTGGCAGAGCGGCCCTCACAGAATCCACCGTGGGACAGAGCCAGAAGGCCCCAAGACTCAAGTAGCCAATTCAACCTCCGGCTCACCATGCATTGAAGCAGCTTGCACATAACATTGGTCCTGTCCACCTCCAGGGGGTTCTTGCCAGGCTTCAACACTGGGATGATAATGCTTTCCCGCCGTTGAGAGGGGAACTCACCCTGAACCCAGATACAGTTGAAAAGGTCGAGGTGGTGTCACTGGCAGTCCACTGAGAGGTGTTTGAGCATATGATAGTGGATATGATCTGGCCCGGGAGCCAGATCAGGGCAAGCAGCTAGGGCACTGTGGAATTCCCACTCACTGAATGGAACATTGGACGATTTGGGGTTGTGCGTATGGAATGAAAGGGTCCGACCTTCCAACCACTCTTTCAGGGTGTGGAAGGCCAGTGGGTAATTTGTAGAAGTGGAACCCTGAGCATAATGCTCTACTAGGAGTTCTGCAAACGTGTCTGATTCAGTGCAGACTGTTCTATTCAGGGAAAGCCCAGGTACACTAACAGGTGTCTGATACCCATAGTCGCCTAATCTTGCACCAAACCTGCGATGGAGAGGCACAGGTGCCAATAGTGGAGACACACCATCCCAACACTCCTGCTTCTGTTGGCGAATAAGGTGTCTGGCTCTGGCACGGAGTCGTTTAAAGGTAATGAGGTGTTCCAATGATGGGTGCTGCTGACGACGCTGGAGGGCCTGCCTGCCATCTCTTATCGCCTCAGCGATCTCTGGTGACCACCAAACCAGTCTTCCGCTGAGGATATCTATAAGAACAGGGAATTGCAGATTCCGCGGCAGAAACGATGCTGGTGGTTATCGTGTGAACCGCCACATCAATGGCGCCATGAGAAAGAGGCTCAAGAGTGGCAATGGAGGCAAACAAGTCTCAGTCAGCCTTATTCAAAGTCCATCTGGGAGGCGCCCAGGTGAGTGATGCTGGGGCAGTGACAAAGGTCAGCAAGTCGGCATGCACACTCCATTGGACAAACGGTAGAAGGCCAGGGCTGCAGACAAAGTCGAAGGCTGGGTACATGCCATGCGCCACACTGAAATGTGTGGAGGAACCATTACTTAAAAGAGAAAGGCCGAGCTGTGCCAACACTTACTTGACGATGCTGCCTCGGCCTGTTGCCACCAATCCACCCCAGAAAGTGTTATGGGCGTTAAAGTCGCCCAATAACTGAAAAGGTGGTAGCAACTGGGCTATCAGCGCCGCAATTACATGCTGCGGGACATCACCATCCAATGGAAGATAGGCTTCAGACAGTAACAGCCTGATGCATCCAAACCCCAACAGAGACAGCCTCTGAAGGTGTTTGAAGGAGGACACACACACACACACACACACACACACACACACACTGTAAAGAGAGTCAAGGACGTAGACACAGACTCCACCAGATATCATCTCATAAGATGCCAGATTCTTGTAATAAGCCCAACAGCCACAGTGGGTGGGGGTTCGCATCGCTGGAAAACAAGTTTCCTGGAGAGCAATGCAGAAGGAAGGGTGAAGGCTGAGAAGTTGTCAGAGCTCAGCAAGGTGGTGGAAAAACCACTGCAATTCCACTGGAAGCTAACATTGTCCGTGGCCGAAAAAGGCGTAAAGGGACCAAGGAGGCAGATTGCGCCGCTGGATCAATCTCCACCCCATCCTCACATGCAGACCTGGTGGGTTGCAGTGGGATGCGCGCCACCGCAAGTTCCTTGGTCTTAGTGGTCTTCCTTGACTTTTCTTGCTGCTCCTTTGATTCCACTGGCTGAGAGGGCTTCACTGATTCAGTCTCCAGGACTGAGGGAGGATCATGAAGCCCTATGACCAGCAGTTTGTGGGCACTTACACCACTGGCAGGCGTTATCCTTCCCACTGGTGGAAACCTGGGAAGGGAGGGACCCCTTCCGAGCGAGAACAGCCTAAGAAGTTGGATGCTTCTCCAGCTTGGAAGTGGGGACAGATGTCTCTGATGGGTGGTGGGGTGTTGCTCCTGAAGTAGGTGGCGCAGGAGCAACAGGGAGGGTAATGCCCCAGTCAAAGGGGCAGGTGTTGTCTCATGGCTTGAGGAGCCTTCTGGAATTCACTGAACTGATGGGGCTATCACTGTTGTCGTAGCGGCACCTTAAGGAAGTCATCTGCACAGGATTCGTTCTTATTAACTCTTAGCCTCAGTGTAGGACAGTCAGTCCAGAGTCATGTTCCATGATTTTCCGCTCTTTCTGTAAAATCCTGCAGTTTGAATGTTGCTCTCCGCAGCTGACAGATGGGAGGTGGGGCACATGGAGTATTGGGCTGTGTTGGGAGTCTGCAATCTCGACATTTGAGGCTGGAAGTACAATGGGAAGTCATATGGCTGAACTTCCAGCACTTAAAGCACCGCATCTGCATCACCTTGACCTCCAGCAATGTATCACCCTCTAAAGCCAAGATGAAGGCACCAGTGGCAACCTGATTATCCCTTGGACCCCAATGAATGCACCAGACGAAATGCACACCTCACCACTCTAAATTGCCGTGCAGCTCGTCATCAGACTGCAAAAGAAGGTCCCTGTCGAATATAATACCCTCGACCATATTTAAACTCGTATGCGGTATGATGGTAACTGAAACATACCCCAACTTGTCACAAGTGACTAATGGCCATGACTGACCTGGAGTACATTTTGGACAAGCCCTCCACCTCCCCAAACGTGTCCTCTAAATGCTCTACAAACAACTGAGGCTTTTTTCATGGACACAAAGGATTCCCATCAGCTCTCATACATACTAGGTAATGGGGCAAATAAGCTTCACTGCCATTCTTAGCCTTTTGTTCCTCCAATGAGGTGGTCAGAGGGGGAAACGATTTGGGGTCATACGTGTTTGCATTAAATTGAGCCCTGGAACGCTTAGACTGCTGCCGGCCACCAGCAAGAGAGGATGTGCCACACTTCATTGGTGCTATCCACCCCGATGCCACCCACTCCAACCAAGGAGCCTCCCCATGAGCGCCACCCAGCCGCAGCAAGGGCCACCTGGCAGGATGGCCATTGCTGAGAGTCCCAATGCCCCAGGGAGATAGGCATCTACTCCTTGGCATACGTGGGGAGTTAATGGCGCAGGCGGCCTATTCTAACCCCCGGACCTGCAGTGTGTAACTAGAATTGCTGTGGGTTTGCGACATTGCATATGAAGAAATTAATTTATTTTTATCCTGAAGGGATATTTTCACTAACTATTCACCTGGTTTGTACTCAGTTGCTAGTTTAACAATACATCACCTCAGGATTCTATCGCAATTTCTGCAGCTTTTAATGTTATTGATATTAATACTAGAAACCCATATTATATTTTGGCAAAAGAAGCCTAGTTTAACACTGCAAAAAGAGAAGTTAGGTAACAGTCAAAACTCTTCACTGAAAATGTTTCTCCGAAGCGAAATAAAGGGAATAAGAAGTCTGGAGAGAATAAATGGCTACTTCTGTTAAAATTATGGAAGAATCCTGTTCCCCAATGCATTTTTAATAGTGTACAATACAGACAAACTGGTCAAAGGAAATTTCCATGTTTCAGTTATCTTAGAAATATGAAAGACATTAACAATACATGGTATGCCATGTTTTCTTTCCTATCCCTACACAGAGTTAAGGATTATACTTTTTCACCACAAACATCTTCTAGCTGTCAACGACATTGATGATCTGTTTGCATTTTAATGTTTTCACATTTCTCAGTTTATGTATAAATAAAATGTAGGAAGTTTCACTCCATATACTTCATTATTAAAAATACAGTGGTGTGTAGGATCCCATTTAAATTTCAACAGAAGCAGCCATTTACTTTCGCCAGACTTCATATTCTCTTCAGTTTTCTTCAGAGACACGTTATCAGTGACGAGTTTTCTCTTGTTGCCTTGTTAAAATCTGCTTATTATGCGAAAACACAGCAGGGTTCACAAATATTCATCTAACATTCTAATGCAGTTGAAACAGACAGGATACTGAAATTATTAAACTAGCACAGAAGAAAAGCGAAAGTTTACGAAAACGTCCATTATCAGGATACACATAAATTTCTTCACTTTTATTGTTTCAAATTAACAGCAGTTCTCGTTTTAATAGCTATCGGTGGTCCTTCAACATTACATTATTTCATTAAAAATCTTTAATTGTCTGAATATTGTAATAAACATGGAAGTTTCGATTTTTAGTGATATATGCATATTATCACCTACCAAAATCATGTTCCTATATCTCAAACTGTTTTAGATATGAAGAATGTTATGAATATTTCAATTTGGCGTTTTCGCTAGTGCACGAGCTCGGGACAAAAAACGCCTTTACATACGATTCATTTTCTCAAGATGGGTGATAGACAACGATATACTTCGAAGTTTAAAGAATGATTCTGTGTGTCAGATGTATTTTATATGCTACAACCTATGACCTAACATGCACCAAACGCAAATTCTAATGACCCCTATTTTCACTGCAAACTTTAGGAATTTCTTGCAGTACTTTACCTAACCTAGAAATATAATGGTTATGGCCATTAATGAAATGATAGGCAGTTCATCATAAAGATGATTACAGCTACAAGATTTGCAAGGATTAAATTTTTTACCCTATCGTTTCTTTACAATTGTTGGAGAAACGTAAGAGTGGCCGGCTAGCGCACTTTTCTGTGCACAAGCAATCAGGTGAGACTGCATTGTTCTGCACTGAATCATACGATTAGGAGGCATGGGAGGAGGCAGTCACCCTTACCTGCTAGCCAGCAGTCAAGCCTATCTTCTAGCAAACTTAAAGCGAACTTTACTCCATGTGACATGGGTTTTAGGACAATTTCAAACTTGCAGTGTGTCACTGCACAAACTTTCCTCTCACAATGAATGACCGGAGGTGTGACGCCGAAGAAGAATGGGACAGGCAAAATTTAAACTACCTCACGGAGTGCTTGCCACAGAGGGTCCAAGTAACTTACACAGCACAGCATGGAGTAACAGGGTATGTAATGTTTCCCTAGACCAGATTCTGATTTCATAAATGCTTTTTAGTTAATCCTTTAGTTTCGTAAGGCTTATTTTTTCATTTCCTACTCCCTAAGGGGAGCACATAAATACATGCAGATGGCGTAAAACATTTTTAATTGGTTTATATTGGAAGCAAGAAAGGAAACAGTTACATTCTACAGAAAAACTGTTTGCAGATAAAATTTAGACGAAAAAGAAGCATAAAATCAAGCGGTATGCTCACCTATTTAATGGAAGAATATCTTAGTAACAAGTACAACATCGTGGAAGACAAAGTTCGACAGAAACCCTTCTTTCGATAGATTTATGCAAGAGTAATTGTGAGCAGGTGTGGACGGTTTTAGCAGTAAGTAGGAAAGTAATTAGCGGACATGGGGCAGGGCCAGAAAGAGTTACTAAAAAGTCGACCAACCTGTAATCACAATGTTGACTGCTACAAACATTTTCAGACAAACTGGATAAATCTGGGGCACCTTTATAGGCTGGAAAGACAGCTTTTGGGAAACCAAAGTGACGACGTGTCAGGAACTTCCTTATTTTACAGCCGAATGTGTAATTCAGGGGGACAACCGAGATTATGGTTCACGTGTTAAGATGGTGCAGGAAGTCTTTCTCTTGGGGATAGCGAATGGAGGATTGCTGAATTTCTTACAGTTTAGTTGCAAAGAGGAAGTTTTGAAGACGGCTTAGTGGAGGGAATGAGGGACTAGCATTTTTTTAAAATACCAATAAACATCTCACTTCTGGGAAAACATCAATGCCTGCTTTCGTGTGATTGTTGGCTACAGTACTTTGATTTAGCGCTATGAAAGGAGTTCAGAGAGCAGAGAATATGGATTGTTTGAGCCGTGGAGAGTGGAATAAATACACACACAAAAAAGTTTTGTATCACCCCAGTTCCCAGAGCTCTGGAAGACAGATATTGTATCACAGTCCCTCTGACTGTTCAGGGCTCTCAACAAGGGTGTGTATAGGCATCTGAGTGAACCAAAGCGATGTTGTTCGGACAGGGAGGAGATACAGAGAGACAGGAACTGTCGACGACATGCCTCGCTCAGGCCGCCCAACTGCTGCAGTGAATGAGCACTGCCTACAGATTAGGGCTCGGAGGAACCCTGACAGCAACGGCACGATGTTGAACAATGCTTTTCGTGCTACGACTCAGCCTCAGGACGTCGTGCTACGACTCAAACTGTGCGCAATACGCTGTATGATGCGCAACTTCACTCCCGATGTCCATCTTTGCAACAACGACACCTTGCAGTGAGGTACCGAAGGGTCTAAAAAACATGCCGAATGGACCGCTCAGGATTGGCATCATTGTCTCCACCGATGAGAGTCGCACATGCCTTCAACCAATCGCTGGGGACGTGTTTGAAAGCAACACGGTCAGGCAGAACGCCTTAGACATACTGTCCAGCGAGTACAGCAAGGTGGAGGTTCCCTGATGTTTCGGGATGGCATTACTGATGTTTCGGGATGGCATTATGTGGTGCCGACGTACACCGCTGGTGGTCATGGAAGGCGCCGTAACGGCTGTACGATACGTGAATGCCATCCTCCGACCGATAGTGCAACCATATCAGTAGCATATTGACGAGGCATTCGCCTTCATGGACGACAATTTGCGGCCCCATCGTGGGCATCTTGTGAATGACGTCCTTCAGGATAATGACATTGCTCGAACAGAGTGGCCAGCATGTTCTCCAGACATGAACCCTGTCGAACATGCCTGGGATAGATTAAAATGGGCTGTTTATGGACGACGTGACCCACCAACCACCCTGAGGGAGCTACGCCGAATCGCCGTTTTGAAGTGTGACAATCTGGAGCAACAGTGCCTTAATGAACTTGTGGATAGTAAGCCACGACGAATACAGGCTTGCATCAATGCAAGACGATGTGCTACTGGGTATTAGAGGTACCGGTGTGTACAGCAATCTGGACCACCACCACTGAGGAGACGCTGTATGGTGGTACAACATGCAATGTGTGGTTTTCATGAGCAATGAAGTGCAAGTTCCGGAATTCTCGGAACCGAGGTGATGAGAAACCTGTTTGATGTGTGTAAAACGCACTTTCCTTATACACTGTCAATTGAGAAATGATACTACTTTGTTCGGAGTACTTAACTTTTGGAATATTTTGTGTAGTCGAGAAGAGCCTTCGTCACAGAATAAACAGAATGCCGGAATACACTCCACAGTAGCAGTTGCAAGGACGTTACTTTGTTTACAAAAGTTGGCAAAACCCGAAGCGTACACTCATTTTACCTGAGCACATTCGACTTCAGCCAGTACTGACGTAGGAAGAACCTCGATCCAAGGCAGAATTGAACAATTTGTATCTCGTGTAGCCAAATTACAGTGTTGTTTGTTTCATCTGGACCATCTTGAAGTCTCAGTAGTGATCTGTCACGGAGAAGGATCCTTTCACATCAATCTTCACCCACAGGGAGACAAGTCACTGAAGAAGTGGATGATGTGTGTGTAGCTTGGAAAAAGTGAGGTGGTGATTGTCAAGAACATACGAAACGAAGTCCTATAACCTTTTGAATTTCATTCAACAATCTGCAAGCTACTTGGGAGTAAAGAACTCACACTAAAAACTTAGTTAACTGTTAATTCAGTACTCAAAGGAAGGATAATAGCCTATTAGCCGCCTTACGTGAATCAACAGTACAGTAACATCACGATCTGACTGACAAGCACAGTAGATTAAACATCATAAGTAACTAAAAATAATTTTATTCAGATATTTATGCTGAAGTACAGCAACAGTTTCTCTATTAGAGAATGTTAAACACGCAAAGAATACAGCACTGTAAGGTATGTGTAATTTAGTTAAAATGTAAATATATTATTAGAAAAATAAAATTAATGACTATCGATCAAAGTTGGACATAGAAGTTATTATAAACCTATTCTTTCGATAATCAGCTCGAATAATTTTCAAAGTTTCGATGCAGTCATACGGCTTCCAAATGTTAGTTTGAGGAGACCCACCATGTCAACGAATTCTGACTGCTAAAATGCCTTTACTTACTACAAATTAAGAAGTATTCTTTTCTACGTGTTTTGATCTGGATGATAGTATCCTACACTACTAGTGGTCAAAACAATGTATCACCACTTAAGAATCCTACACTCAGGACCTCAAGGAAGACACCTTTATATTGAATGAGGTCCGTATCGCACGCTAAGAATGCACCTGAAGTGTCTTGTCGCTCTCCGCCCCCGCCCCCCTCCCCCCCCACTCTCTAAAAAGCAAACAGCTCTGGTTCGCAACACCACTGGCATTGTTTTCGCTGAGGTATCTGAATGGCGATACCTTTATTCATTGTTTGAAGGTCATTGACAGTCTAGTGTTGTATCTGCTCCTTTTCCTGATAGGTTTGCACTCAAAAAAAGCTGTCATCAAATGTAGGAATTGCAAGCTGGTTTAAACGTCACAATGGTTTACCACACACGGTCCTCTTGTGGATGGTATGCTGTTGCCTTCCTCTGGCTTTTAAACCCGGATATGGCTCCGCTGGAGACGATTTCGCCCTCGCAAGCCAGCTTGACGTGGAAACTGAACCACACTGAAACTTTTATCACATTCACAGAATGATATCAGAGTTAAAACTGTGTCGACGGCTAAAAACAGCCTACTACCAAATGAAAATCGAACCTAAGATCTTCCCATTTTCAACTTAGCAGCGACTAAGCTGTATCCCTGTTTAAAGAGTAACGCCCAATGCAACACTTTTAAGGACTTATTGTTCGCACCTATTGTATACGGAATTGATAATCAATTCTTGACACTTGTGGACCAGCGTCAGTGACGAGGTTCACATGAAATTTACGCGAACACGTTTTAACAGTTTTGTCGCTCAAACCGTCTGTCAACAACCCACTATGAACGCTTTGTTTTGCTTGTTTCTGAGTGGCAAGCCATTCACTTTACTTATAAATGCCAGCCCCCAGTAAAAAATTATTTACTTTTCCAACCACACTGCAGTTCCATGCTCTGTTGACTCAACTGTTCTCCATTTCCAGTTCTCAATCTTAATTTTCATTTCTTTCATTGTTTCATGCATTGTTAGATTCAGCATATCGATAAACAATGTTCAAAGAATAAACTATTGTTTCTTCAAAAACATGTACGGTATTTGTCAATGTAGACTTTCTCGGCGAAGTGCCTAGATCACGCGGTACCATTCACGACTGGTCTCCAACGAATCAGACAAAAACAGCCATGTGTCTAGCAACGCTGCTTGGAATACGCTGCATGCGCGTATTTGTAGCATAAAGCGAAGTCAGCAGTGGCAGAACACAGCCTCGAAGAAGGACATACGTTCGATTTTGAGAAAATAAAACTTGTGTCGGGATAATGGTTCCTGGGAGAGCATTATTAAACAATCCATTGAATTAAGCCACCTTGCCAACATTGTCAACAGGGACGAAGGTTACCATCTAAGTTCGGGACGAAAGTTGACGCTTTGTGAGTCTGGACAAGACTGAATGCGACGAGACTAAATACAATCCCCCAACAGGGACGCACCCCCCCCCCCCCCCCCCCACCCCCCAGGTGAAGGACCAGTATTACACTAATTTTCTTTGTCAACTAAAATTTGATAGTGTAATAATGAACTCTGGCAAAGTTAGGCCTTGCTTAAATTTTCTTTGATCGAATCTAGCGCCTCGCCTTGGATTTGATTAAAGAAAGCGTTCGTCTTCTGCCAACTGCACGGATGAGCGTAACGCTTGGGATGCTAGCGTCGCTTTAGTTGTCTGACATCTAATGTTTCTCAACATGGCTTCGAAATTTACATGGTGCGTTGGATCTACAACGAAACTGATGATGTACGTGGCGGATGAAGCACCGTGTAACTTGCGGCGTCCCGAATACAAAGACAATAACAAGGTGCAAGATCTAAAAATTGGTGATTAGCCGCGGAGGATATCTCCCCCCCCCCCCCACCCCCAAGGATATAAATGATAAAATCTACAAGTTGTGCAGAAATAATATTTCTTCATTGCTATAGTACGTATTAAACGGTTATTTTCCTACAGATATTCCTCCTTCAGTGCTTTATAAATAGCTCCATACATTTCCGGTATTTTCGTCAATGTGCACCGAGGTTTTCGAGCGCTGTACTTTATATTAAAAACTAAGAGTAGCTTTCTCCTGTTGCAAGTAGCAGCCCTGTTACGATAATTCTGTCTTTTGCGTATGCAACATTGCTGAGGGGAATGCTCTGCCACGTAATATGGGGAGCCACATTCTTTAGCACATACTGAAATGTACTCTCGCCCATTCGCAAGTAATTTTCATACTTTACATTCCGGACTTGCGGCTCCCATAAGACTGTTGGATGCTTTTACCATATCGGAGTGAAAACCAATTTCAATCAACTGTTTTTCCTTTTTCTTCTGCTCGTCTTCCAAATTTAAATACAGTGCAGTTGTGACACGACCAACTGCAGACCACAGTAAGTCTTCGTCGGAAATTTTGAAGGAACTGTGACATCTAAGATCTTTGTCAAAGAAAATATGATGCATATTTGATCACATTTTTCGGCAAAGAAAATTTGATGGTGAAATACCGGCCTTTGGGATATAGGACGCACGCTTGATCTCATCACTTTACCAGAAAAATATGAGTGAATCACCGGAACGTCGCAAATTTCTAAGCAGCCACACGGCAGTGCATTTCGTCATTATACTTTTTATCAAACTACTACTTGATCACTTGCGGTGGTCTGGGGGAGCTGAGAAAGCTATCTCCACCTGCAAATGGACTTGTGATGGGAGCAAAGTAAAGGAGAAAGGAATTCTATCTACACCATTCAGTGCTGGTATTGTCGAATGGCAATGACATGACTGTTCAAGTCAACCGTTTATGAATGAGGCTGGTCTAAGGCAGCCAATGAAATTCAAGTGTTGACTCTAGGTGTTGCTGGAAGAAACAAATGAAAATTGGCAGTTTCGATGGTGAGTGCCCAACACAGCATTGCTAACTGTTTTAAGAGATAACCTTTCCGAGCAGTTAACCGGGCATTACAAATTGTACCAGTGACAAAATTTGAAACGGCAAATGAGCGGGAATACTAACAAATGAAAGACGTTCGCGAAGACTGGTTGTAATATTTATTGGGTATTAAGTACAGAAATAATGGGATGTCAACTATGTGAATTAGTCTCGGGTGTTCAGTTCAAATACTGTCTCTTTCTTGGAGTATTGAGAACAGTGGTCTGGTATTACCGCTTTGAATGAAAGGAAGAAAGGCGACCACTTAGCTTGCTGGCAGTGATAAGGCACGTGTAAAATGGGTCATTAAAATTTAAATCCTGTGACTTTCACAATAACTTGAAAAATTTGAGAAATGGCTCACACACAAATTATTCCCAAATCTCCAACAAAATTCAGTTACTGATGTGTCAATAGCATTTGCTTCCAGAAAAATGCATTCTCGATTAGGTTTTCTTTTTCGTGAATCTGTCAAAAAGCAGAAGGGTGCTAAAAACGCAACTAGGAAATATTCTACACATGTAATGATGCTATAGTCGCTTGATATGTGTACTTAGTTCTTATTGATACCTCACTACCTAAATTGAAATGCAGGTGGACCTATTTCGGGTATAGTAACTGGATACAACACTAGGGTGTTATAGAAAAGTTTGCTGCAGCAGGTAAAATCGCATAGGTATCACACAGCAGCCTAGTTTATAAATGCGAGGGTGATTTTAGTGGAAGACACTGCTGACTTCACGACTGAACAGTTCATCGCTAACTTATAGGCCAACACTGGTAACGGAACTTTGAGTACAGTGACAACAGACACGCTGACGAAGGTTGAATTCATTCGCTAGTCTCTAGTTGCAGGTGTCCCATTTGACGCCCTAATATTTTTAAGGTAGGCAGTAGCAGGGGCTCTTATTCTCGCTCCTCTTTCTTCCTCACTTGCGGCTGTATTCTTTTACTCACGAACATCTGCACTTCCCTGACAACGCTTCACTGTGGGTATCTTACCAAGCGTCAGTATGAAAGAAATTATAAACGAATGATTAAATATTTCGTGACAGCGCTCAACTGACTTTTCAATAACAGTTGTAATAGCAACAAATTTTGCAACAGCTCTCAAAAGCAACATTCAATAAAGAGCCATGTAGGTAGCTCCCGCTGTGGGCTTTGAATTTTTTCATCATGAATACTGAAACTTTAAAAAAATAATGAAGGAAGGACATGGGAACCCTACTATAACCGTGTGTGTGTGTCATGAAAACGCTATTGATAATTGCTCAGCTGGTATGTAACAATGCGGTGAAATTGACACGGCACAGCTGGTGTGTAACAATGCGGTGAAATTGACACGGCACATAATGGGCGCGCGCGCGCACACACACACACACACACACACACACACACACACACACACACACAACCTGTAGAGTTACTGAACTGCAGAACTACCTTTAGTATTCCTTGATTCAAGTTTAAAAAATTACATTTCCATGGACATCTTCCGCAACAGTTATTACATATGTATGCACCCTTTATTGGTTTTCCGTTGAAAACTCGATTCAGATCTGGCGTAACGGAAACAGAGTCGAAATATTCCACATTGCATTTCAAGTGGCGGCAATAATCAGGTCGTCAACAGAAAACTTCGGTATCTTTTCCGCAAGAGGGGCACCTAAATGCGAAAGCTGACTGAAGTTGTACAATAACAGAAAAAGCCTATAACTTGCGTACGTACCAACACGCATTTACGAAAATTAAAACTATCAGTGAACGCTAACTATTGAAGGAGACAAACAGTTTACATTGTAGGCCTACTGTACTTAGAAAAAACGTGAACAGGCAGTATGTACTCTTATTGCCTTAGAAAGTGATGTTTGTATGTAAGGCTCATACCTTCGTTAGCAACTTAATATGTTTTGAAATATTGCACTTCTCAGCAATTTACCATATAAGATTCATCAAGAACATCAGTTACTATGTTTGATTTGTCCATTAATAAACTTATTTTTGATTTCTTAGTCCTGATAACACTTATCCATTGTCACGATAAACTGGTGTGACAATTTCAATATTTACAGTTTGAGAGCTATAGTGTCACTAGCGCTCCAAGCGGTGAGAAAGCAGTTATGTGGATCGTAAGGATTTTTGTTTTTAGTTATTTTCTCTTAACGCGTTCCATGAGTCAGTAAGTTATCAAAGAGACATCAAGTATCAAATACGGAAGGAAACAGCCGAACCACACTGATCCAATGATATAAGCAACTTATTCATGATGAAATTCTTTCGAGTACGTTGTTTGCAGCTTACACCGCTGAAAACAAGAGAACACACATTTTATGCGTGAGAAGCATATAGCCCAAGATGCTTGCGGTGGTCATGTGAGCATCAGGTATGCTTGCTTGTATGTATGAATTGTGTGTCTTTTTTGCTGATGAAGGTTGGACAGATAGCTCTATAAAAGTGTCTTAATTGTGCCTGTCTGCAGCTTAACGTACCTTTCTTATGATACGTAGCAAGCTATCTTTTCCTTCATAGTTATTGTCATAAAAGAACTTTCCATGACGAAAAATTTCATGGAGTCTAATACTTCGCCCTTTTGAACACTTTATTGGACTTGCTAAAACAAATATTTTTATAAATTTATTTACTTCTGCAAGTTTGTTGAAGATTCTTACCGGTCGCGGCTCAGATTTCGCAACAATTGTTGAACCGGTTTTTTCTGCGTTGGGAAAACAGTTTTACTGCTCTGACGATTTATTTTCACGTCTGTGTAGTTTTCCATTGCTACAGGTGTGGTGGCTTATTTGGTACGTTAAATACTGTAGGTATTATTACGTTCCATACACGTTTCCCACGTTCCATAGTTTCGCTGGAAGTGTAGCGACTAAAACTCTGCTTCGTTGGATAGATATATGACTTATTTCTGAAAAAGGCCAGGTCCTCGGGAATTTATTAGCACTTTGTTATTAAACGCAAACGACATTAGGTACATATCCGTATGTAAGATGTATATAAACTGCACTGTAATATACCGTTACATTAATTAGCATTGTTTAGGAACTTAAAGGAAGGCAACTGTGATGTCACCATTGTTGATTTTCATGGATCTACACACATTCCTTATTGTAAAAAATGTTTCACATCAATGTCAACGTTAGTAATCGCACTCATCCGATCTTATTCAGAACTGTCGCTTGCTGGTCACTAGGGGCGGTGCTATCGCTGTGGGTAACAAACGAGACGCTGTCGCGACTTCGGTTCTGTTACTATATTCTTTTCGTGCCAGGGATGGTATCTGTCTCACTTTCATCGTTCAAAACTTCGAGAATGCAGCCGGGTAACTTCGTCGACGAAGTCTGATGTTTCGACTTGTGACAACCCAGTATTCTCAACGCAAAACTGCCAAACGCATGTGCTCGGCTAAGCGAACCACGTTGACATCCCACCTACGCACTCTGCAATTACACTTTCCGCTGCCAGATGAGTTTTTATATATAAAGCATCTTCTGTCGTTATATAATGTATAGCGCATTTCCGGAACGATCACTGAAGTTGCATTTATTTATAAAGCGAAAACGCATCGCGTTAAAAATAATTGTAATACAGAAAAACCAATAACTGACAAAATAAATGTTTTACGCTGACCACAGACAACCAGTCATCTCAATTTTCAGACTTTCACTAATGAAACATTCTTTTACAAACTGCTATTAATATTCTATTTTCCCTAACGCATTCCATTTTCCTTCCCAATTCAGGAACAGCCACTGTCCCGCACTGCGACCTAAATGAGTACTGCTCACAACAAGCAAGCCATTCCTAATTAAATGATCGTTAAAGCCTACTATACGTCATCTGCCACAAGTAAATATACTGAAAACAAATTACAATCATTATGGGCATAACTGAACTATACACCGTTCCGTGCTTGTTGGATAAAAATTCAGTGGTAGTGGTTAGTTTTTGAGTAATGGAATCATTTACTTTTTTAAGCACTAAAATTGTTTCAACGTAACGGCGTCATCCTCACTGGGTGCTCTTTTATTTCCTGACAGGAAACTTCGTTCACGAATCATTTTTAAGGTAAAACAGTTTGACATTACTTTGTAGCAAATTACGTGCAATGATACATACAATACGCTAGCCGGAACATAATGCGTCGCGAAACATTTGAGTTGCCAAATAACGATCAGAACTTCATGGCAGTTTTCTTAATTCCGTCCGAAAATATCTGTCTTCATCTTACTACAACACGTGAACAAATGTCACACCATAAGAGGATGACGCAAGCACTAAGAAACAATTGTTAACAAGTTGACAGTAGCTTTTGCAGACACACAAAATCTTTTTGCTACTTTGGCGTTTGCTAGTACGTGAAGATGTATATTAAATGGATATTTGATAGCCTTTGAAGGTCACAGTAACGGTTGAGAGGTTGGGTACTGCACAGCAAGAAACGTCATTCATTGCTTATACTCCTCAGAGCCGTAGTTGCACATCAGTGTATCATTCCTGCTCCATAGTTTCAATCGAAAATAGTTGCGTGGGGCAGAGCGTAATGGTGGGCTTCGGGGGCTATGAACAAATTCCGTGGCGAAAATGAACTTTACTGCTGCTACCGCCAACTGGTGGTGTGACACTACTACGCGTCGTAGCAGCAACATTTGGTACACACTAACTTGGCGTAAACAAACGTATGACACGCATTCCGTATAGAACAGTATTGTTACAGAAACTTCGAAACAGTGGCAGTAACACTTGTTGAACCACTACAGGCTGGGCGAACGTATTATAAGAAACTTTTAACTCACCATTGCCTGGAATTTAGCCGCCCGATTGCCTAACACACAACGGCGAGCACGAATAACACATGCGCCGTTACCGACAGCACGAACTGCAATGAACACGTTTCTGCCTCTCTGCTTCAGTCGCCTCTGCTCCCCACCACAACTCTGGCCGCGATGACGATAGGAAGAAACGGGATCAGCAGTACTAGCAAATCGCAGGCGTCAACAAATGCTTTAGACCACATGCACTCTCCTGTGAGGTTCAAACAATCGTCCAATGGCGGGTTGCGCAATTTCGATGACAAAATCTTTCATATCTCCATGTTTTTAAAACATTAAATAGAAAATTAAATACTGAAATGTTCGACTAGTGCCGCGGTTGTTGCTTGTGTAACTTTATTATATCCGCAGCCGAAGCTGCAGTATAATGGGATAACTGACGTATAGAACAGTTACGAATTGTGGCATGAAGTGTTAAGCGGATATAATTCGTAGGCATTCTTTGTGCATTCCCTATCCGACAAGACAGTGGAAGTCGTTGCGAAGAACAAACGAAGTCTGCTTCGCACACGTACCTTATATACCGCTCTGGATCGAGAGCTTTGTGTCCACTCGTGTTACGGAAAACTGAAACTGTCTCTTCCCCCCGCCAGCAGCGCGAGTTTCGCTTTACTGCGCATGCGCAAGGCGGCAGCTGGCCGGTTCTACTGACGAGAGGCACGGTAGGGTTCATGCTGGTGCGGGATAACGATAACAATCATCCTGACATTGTAGTAACTGCAATGTATCTTCAACGAACAACATTACTCATTGTTACACATTCTTTATTATAACGCATACTCATATTGTGCTTTATGTCAGCTACGTAAGTAGAATGGACATAAAGCACTACTGTTGGCAAAAGAAACGTAATCTTAAGTGCGCATTCAGGTTGAGCGTAGTATCAGGTTATCAATCCGTCCAGAAGCTCTACAACGCGGTATAGTCCCCTGAAGAGTGAAAGATTCAATCGGTGAATGACCTTACGTTGAGCAGAGGCAATTCTCTGCTCTATATTTCCTGGCAAAGGTGCTAATACATCAAACGCATTCAGGAGAGCTCCTGAGGCGTTCTGGAAAATGGGAATGAGGGACAGGCGGATTTTAGAGGTGGTGTAGAGAAGACTAGTGCTTGGATAGATCAGAAAGGAAAGAACGTTCATGACCTGGGAACATTATGCCTTTCGTACGGTTAGTTACATGGCCACGCTCTACTTTAACTACAGTGCGCTTGATCGGCAGTTTTACGTTATTAGGAATTACAGTTAATGTTTTCAGTACCTGTGAAAAGCGAGTAACCAAGTTCAATTAATACGCGAATATTTGCGAACTTTTTATTTGGTACGCTCTTACGCATCCAAAACTATGAACACAGCAAACGAAATTAAATTGGTAATAATGCAGTATGATTTGAAAAGAAAATTGATCCGAAGTTTGTGAGAACTTAGTTATATCGCGGAATATTAATAATTTTTTTATTATTAGTTATATCGCACTTACGTGGCTTCAATAAGTAACTATCAGAAGCTGAGTTGCTATTTCATTACTTCGAGACGGCATTGTTGACGCCGCATAGCACATTTCGGTGGTTGCACTCAATGGAACTGAATGTGACAAACCTTTTGCCCGAGAAAGTCAAAATTTTGGAAAGTATTATTCTTATATTTCTAAGCCGATTGTCCGTGGGTGCTTATGAACGGAAGCTTTAGAAAATACAGTACACAATGGATGTATGGCATTTGTGTGGGCAACGCGCTGCAAAGTAATGCAACCGATTAAAACAATACAGCATAAAGCAGAGGGAGTTATTATTTAACATTCCTTTAATAAAAGTAGTGTCAGAACGTTATGTAAGCAAATTATGCGAAGAGAATATTTATGCCACCAACCTGTCTTATCTATCATCATCACTATAGCTATTTTCTGCTCTTTCCCTTGTTCTACTATTTGCCTTAATTTGTGAGCAGAGTTATGTACAAAAGTATATTTCGTGCACGTGGATAAATAGGTTAATTTCTGAAATGTTACTTTTTGTTAACTCTGCATCTCTATTTACGACCGCTTCAGTTTCAGGACATTTAAGAGTTGAACAACAATCAAGCAAGTGCGTGGAACGGTGACTAATATCTTCCATAATGGACACGTAGTCTATTATGCCGAGTCTTATTTCACTGTTATGGTGTATTAAATGATATCAGAACAAACATTACGGTCGTATATATTTTCCGGAACTGACGTAACTCTAAGATCTAGGTAGCGACTAATTTACATTTTCTTTAACTTCAGCAAATGTTAGGTTTATGTGATTGAAAATATTGTATCGAAACGAAAACGTAATTTTGGAAGATTTACAAACTCGAAAAATGAACGGGTTGCTGGTTGGGGCTGTAGCACATTCGATGCAATCTAAACAAAGTCTGGCAACGATCCATCTGCTTAAATGAACGAATAATTTACACAGACAGCGGGTTTCAGAGGAAAAATAGACTTGATAGCCATAGAGAAACTCTTTGGCTATTCCGAGGGCCTACGCCATAAATTAAATGAATCCTGTAGTCAACACTTCCTATCCGCTATCACATACTCACGTATGCATTCAATTCCCCTCGGTTCTGTGTTTTCAGCGGTTCTGTTAAACTTTTGTCTCTAGTTGGAGATTTCTCCACACAGAAAATGAAACCATTATCGATACAACAAATTCAAGTATTGACTTTAGCTACGCTTAAATAAATCGTTTATTGTATAACCCGCCTACAAGTATCACCAAAACTCTTACCATATTGCTCTGACGTGTCCATTGGAATAACAGCACTATCTCTGATAGCTTCTCTAAATGCCAGTCACTGAGGCTATGAACACAGTCTTATTCTGGCACAATCTTAACAGTTATACGAATTGATAAACTTTGTTGTGTGCCTGCGCTATAGCAGTGACAGTATGTAGCATTCTAGCGGTCAGATCAATTGGCTGTTGAACCGTTTCGTCAGTGCAATTTGGCTTCTTTTGTTCGTAGTGAACAACTGAAGACACAGGACAACAATAACAGTAGCTACGAAATTATTGCGCCAAAAGAACAGTCATTGTTGTACGCACGTTTTCGTTTCTTGTCGAACCTTTATCCTGCTGTAAATAATTTGCGTATAATTTAACAGAAAGAATGCTGCAATCTTTTAAACAAAGTCATTTTTTACTGCATCGTGTTTACGGCCTACCATTTCCATTAATAAACAATTCTTGTCACTAGGAATGCAGATTTAAGTGAAATATTTCCGATGCAAAATGCCGATACAGCTTCTGTGGAAATTCTGGTGAACGTGTCAAATTACGTGCTTTTTGAAACTAACATCGTTTAATTACTATGTTTCCATAGCAACTTAATTCAACACCAAAAATTTCTAAAAATCTCCATCACAATAATATATTAATGTTTCTGCAACTGTGATGCGACACGCGGATCATATCAAATTTAACTGTCTCGAATTGGCAATCTGTGATTCTTGCTACACTACAGACTATTTGCGGATTTACTCCATGTTTTATGAGACAACTGTTCCACTTTTCCATAAGCCCCAAGGAAATTTATCGACTGCATTGGAAATACAGGTATTTTACGCCACACGCTCATCACGTAAGAGGGGCACTAATTTCCTGTTACAAAACGAAACCTAAGCAAATGTTATTGTGTCCTTCGACACAACTATTTCATAATTTGTCGCGAATCAATGATGGTATTTCGTATGTTAAAGCAATTCCATAACTCACCATTAATAAAATTCAGCTATCCCAGTAACAAGGTGTTGTCTTCGTCGACCACCGAACCTTGACTAGATAAACGGGTACGACGAATGTTGCAGGAACCAAGAATGCAAAGATTCTGCCATACTTTCTCTCTATTGAAGCCAAAAGAAAATCGCTCCTTCCAGAGTTGCTCCATGTATCAACAGATGGCGTATAAACATCTTTGGAGTGAACATTTGAATGCGCGTAGCAGGATTTAGCTCATTATCATATAATGCGCCTCCTCTTCTCGCGTGGGTGAAACGACCATAAGTCTCCTCGTAAAGTATTCTGCAAATTTTGAATGTCTTCACATTGCTGATACAAACAGTTACTGTTCTGAAGTACTGTGGATTTTGTATACGAGTTTTATAGGCAGTACGGGTCTGAACAATTTGCATTTGATATTTGGAACAGAGCCGCACAAAGATGGTTCTACATCCCTGGCAGAGCTGCCAAAGCTGGTCCTAGCCCCCCCCCCCCCCCCTCAAAAAAAAAAAAAAAAAAAAGATCCCTAAAACTATCTTCCTGCATTTTCCCTATACATGTTTAGCAATGTTTGTAAACTTGTAAGCAGGTTTGATACAAAAAGCGTTATTGAAAAATATTATTTGAATGAACCCTGTTGATGAAAAGTACTGCACACAACAAATTAAATGTAGCATTGCAGTAAATAAATTACAAATTATATGCACTTTTTGAACAAACTGAAAGTAGGATCAGATCTAAAACTTGGCCACTTACACACTAGCGATTTGGTCGCACGGCTTCTCATTCTTGCACAGCAGAGTGGTGTTCTTCATTTAACGCGCAGGGAGGAGATTCCTAAAAAATAGTGTTCCGGACCACGAAAATAACACTCTACAGCAGAAAAACGAATGTGGTTGCGACTATGTATTACTCTATTTGTTACTTTTTAAAATACATTATACATCTTGTTTATATGCCAAGGTTCAAAAAAATGGCTCTGAGCACTATGCGACTTAACTTATGAGGTCATCAGTCGCCTAGAACTTAGAACTAATTAAACCTAACTAACCTAAGGACATCACACACATCCATGCCCGAGGCAGGATTCGAACCTGCGACCGTAGCGGTCGCTCGGTTCCAGACTGTAGCGCCTAGAACCGGACGGACACTCCGGCCGGCTATATGCCAAGGAACAGCACCTTAAATTGCTAACAAAGTGATCTTTCGTGGCGGCTTCGCTGCCATCCATGACTTACGTCACACGTTAAGGGCGAGGGAGGGAATCAACAAAATTGTCTGACAAGGGCGTAGAGGAGAGAGCTATGTGACGTTACATGTATATAGTTTTGTTTTGGATTACAACTATAATCTGCAGCTCTAAACTTTAAACCAGTACCAATTCTATCATTATTATTTACTAAAGTTTAAATTTGTATCACCTTTTGGCACGTGGCGTCCAAGCTCTCTGTACGTACGTTGCCGCGCGTCGGCCGCCTTTGACCTACGCCGAAAGGCTAATACCGCATTGGAGGTTTTGACAAAAACAGGCACCGCTCTTATTTCGTTTGTGTTGAACTATTTACATCATTCAGTCGAAACCTGACTTTCTCTGAGTGATGGACGAGTTTTTCTTGGTCCTACAATTTTGCGATTTTCAATTTATCTACCAAATTTAAAATGAGTGAAAGAAGTGATTTGGTTATTATTTCCCGTAAAATACAAGAAGTATAGAGCGCAACCTACGTTGATCAAAATAAACAAAATACACAAGACAAAGTCAACTCCTTAAAGCGAAGTTTAAAAAAAATAGTGATTAAGTTGAAGGTGAAGTGGATTCGAAAATCAAATAAGTGCAACTAAAATTGATGAAGAAAAAGCGACACTGGCATATTTTATTTACAAAATTGCTTCGTCGTCAAAACCACCGAAACAACTAGAGCCGGTGGGCGTAAAAGTAAATTTGAGTACTATATTAACATTTCGTTCTCCACCGCTAAAGATATATTTAGTGTTGTGTGAAAAATTGAAAAACAGAAAAACTCAATCAGTTTCTGTCTGTCTGTCGGAGGTAATCCCGAAAATTACAGGGTCGATTTCAATGCAGTTCTCGCTATTGTGTAGCTGGATTCTTCAGGGTGATTTAGCATACATACAGTGTGAAACGCACATATTCAACATCTTGAATGCTTACTTTTAACTACAGGAAGAAACCAAACACGACATACCAGATGAGACTAAAGGTATCAGCATGCAACCAAATGGAAGCCAATTAGCTCGAATAGTACCTAAATCAATGCCCCATTATAAAACTTCTAGGAATAAAATTGTAGAACTAGAATCTCAGCTCAGTAGCTTGCTGTTAGCACACGATGCTGATATGGCGACAGATGAAGCAACACAAAGAATAACAGCATTAAGGAAAGACGCTCAACAGGAAAGAAACCTACTGAAGAGGACAATCAGCGAAGCCGAACGACAAAAAAACAGTTGGCAACATGGGTTTAGAAAACATGGTTCCTGTGAAACGCAACTAGCTCTTTATTCACATGAAGTGTTGAGTGCTATTGACAAGGGATTTCAAATCGATTCCGTATTTCTGGATTTCCGGAAGGCTTTTGACACTGTACCACACAAGTGGCTCGTAGTGAAATTGCTTGCTTATGGAATACCGTCTCAGTTATGTGACTGGATTTGTGATATCCTGTCAGAGAGGTCACAGTTCGTAGTAATTGCCTGAAAGTCATCGAGTAAAACAGAAGTGATTTCTGGCGTTCCCCAAGGTAGTGTTAAAGGCCCTTTGCTGTTTCTTATCTATCTAAACGATTTGGGAGACAATCTGAGCAGCCGTCTTCGGTTGTTTGCAGATCACGCTGTCGTTTATCGACTACTGAAGTCATCAGAAGATCGAAACAAACTGCAAAACGATTTAGAAAAGATATCTGAATGGTACGAAAAGTGGCAGTTGACCCTAAAAAACGAAAAGTGTGAGGTCATCCGCATGAGTGCTAAAAGGACCTCGTTAAACTTCGGTTAAACCATAAATTAGTCTAATCTAAAAGCCGTAAATTCAACTAAATACCTAGGTATTACAATTACGAACAACTTAAATTGGAAGGAGCACATAGAAAATGTTGTGGGGAAGGCTAACCAAAGACTGCGTCTTATTGGCAGAACACTAAGAAAATGTAATAGACCTACTAAGGAGACTGCTTACACTACGCTTGTCCGTCCTCTTTTAGAATGCTGCTGCGCGGTGTGGGATCCTTACCAGATAGGACTGACGGAGTACATCGAAAAAGTTCAAAGAAAGGCAGCACGTTTTGTATTATCGCAAAACATGGGAGAGAGTGTCACCGAAATGATACAGGATTTGGGCTGGAAATCATTAAAAGAAAGGCATTTTTTGTTGCGACGGAATCTTCTCACGAAACTCCACTCACCAACTTTCTCCTCCGAATGTGAAAATATTTTGTTGACACCGACCTATATATGGAGGAACGATCACCACGATAAAATAAGGGAAATCAGAGCTCGTTCGGAAAGATATAGGTGTTCATTCTTTCCGCGCGCTATACGAGATTGGAAAAATAGAGAATTGTGAAGGTGGCACTTAAATGTGATTTGCGGAGTATCCATGAAGATGTAGATGTAGATGAGTCTCAACAACAAAAAAATCCAGAAATTTTTGAAAGTAATTCTGACCCTGCACCAGCTCTTAAAATTTTGAATACTGTTGGGTGGTATAGAGTAGAAGAAATTCAATCTGATCTTGATGTTGAAAAAGTCATTATCATCATCATCATCATCAATCAACAGTTCCAGTTCCCCAGGTACTGGTAATGAGCCTCTTCCATTTGTCCTGCACAGATACACCTGTTCACAGATAATGTCATCCACTGTCCATCCTCTGGTCACTAGATCAGCCTTGATCAAGTCCATCCATCGGGTTAGAGGTCTTCCTCGAGGTCTTTTCCCATCCACCTGTCTTTCCAAATTTATTTTGGCTGTTCTAGTTGACTCCATTCTCATCACATGCCCGTACCATCGAAATCTGGATGGGCCAATTCGATCTAATAGGGATGTGCTTTACTCCGGCTTCTTTCCTCACCTCCTCATTCCTTAACTTGTCCATCTTGGTCTTCTGGATGGTGGATCTAAGAAATTTCATCTCTGCTGCTTGCAGCCTTGATGATTCTTTTTTTGTGAGGGTGCATGTTTCAATGCCATAGGTCAATATTGGTATGAAATAGCTATTAAACATCATCAGTTTGGCCAGTTTTGGGATCAAGTCATCCTATAAAAGTGATCTTACCTGTTGGTAGAATTCATATCCTTTTTGCACTCTGTTGGAGGTTTCATTTCTGACCAAATTATCACTGGAGATTTCACTTCCAAGGTAAGGACAACTGTCCACACACTCTAGTTGGTGTTCTCCTAGTTTTACAATTGCTGATTGTCCATCTCTGTTGATTGCCTTCACCACAGTCTTGGTCTTGCTGATGTTGAGGTTATATTTCTGGAACTGAGATTTCCATTCATCAAGTCTGATCTGTACTTCCTCTTCAGTTTCACCCCAATCATGATGCCATCAGTAAAGACAATTGCCTTCAGTTCACCTGCCTTCCCCTTGACGTTCTCCATTATGGTATCCATAACAGTGATGAATAGTAGTGGGGACAGTGCACTTCCTTGCTTAACTCCACTCTTGTTCTCAAACCAAGACGACTGTCCTTCCCCAATTTGTATGCAGCTAGTACAGTCTTTGTACAACACCTGATTTTTTTAATTAGTCCTTCAGGCACCGTCTTTTTCCTCAGGCATTCCCAGATCTTATCACTTATAACACTATCATAGGCTTTTTCTAAATTCAGAAATACAATGACCAGGTTCTTGCTTTTCTCCTAATACTTTTCCATCAACAAGTGGGTGCTAAAAATTAGATCTGTTGTTGATCTGTTACTTCTGAAGACATATTGTTCCTCCTACAGCTGTGGTTCTATGATAGTTCCCAGTCTCTTTTTAATGATATTCTCAAGTATTTTCAGCCTATGAAACAATAGTGTTATTCCTCTATAGTTGGCGGGTTTCCGCCTGCTGCCTTTCTTTAACAGGGGAATTATTACACCCTTGCTCCAATCCGCAGATATTATGTTATCACCGAGCGAGGTGGCGCAGTGGTTAGCACACTGGACTCGCATTCGGGAGGACGACGGTTCAATCCCGTCTCCAGCCATCCTGATATAGGTTTTCCGTGATTTCCCTAAATCGTTTCAGGCAAATACCGGGACGGTTCCTTTGAAAGGGCACGGCCGATTTCCTTCCCCATCCTTCCCTCACCCGAGCTTGCGCTCCGTCTCTAATGACCTCGTTGTCGACGGGACGTTAAACACTAACCACCACCACCTATTATGTTATCTGGCCATACGGCACTGAGTATTCGGTGCAGCCATTGTATGCCTATGATACCTGCTGCCTGTATCGTGTCTGCATTCACTTCGTCTACACCTGAAGATTTTTCTTTTAGGCATAGATTTTAAGGCGGCCTCTGTTTCTGTCCAGGTGATGGGAGGTTCCTCATTGTAAGTGTGGATTTACAGTTCTGTATTTGGTTCTTCAACTGATCCATTGAATAGGTGGTCAAAATGGTTTTTCAGGACTTCTCTCATGTCACTTTCTGTCCTAACAAGATTTCTATTTTCATCTTCAAGTGCTTTTATGGTATTCATTGGTTTCCTTTTACCTCTGATAACCTTATACAACAGTTTCTTATTTCCACTACTGTCCTCAAATTTCTGAGTGAATATCTTCCAAGCCTTAGTCTTTTCTTCTGCGACTGTTCCTTTAACTTCCAGTTTCTTGACTCGGTATGAAAAAGTATGTTTCTTTATCTCCTTGTAAAGTAGGGTTGACATCCGTCCCAGTATAACGGGACCGTCACCGTTATGGACCTTCTTTTCCCGGTATCCCTATAAGTCCCAATTTTGCTCCGATTTTGTAAAATACTGTTGCAAGCGTGGCTAAAGTACCGAAGTAAAGCCATCTGTTAGCGCAACATGTAAATGGAGCCTCAGTTAGTTTCATTTATGTCAACAAATTTATGTTGACAAGGTCGACTCATAGATGGCGTTGCGTGTTGCGTATCCAATATTGACGATGCAGGCACCTTTTAGATCTAGTGCCATCACTCGATAAAATATCAGACTTCTCCAGCAGTACGAGTCTGAAACTATTTGAACAGCGTCACACGGAAGAACCGGGCAGTTCCCACTTGAATAGCGATCTGATAAGACGATTCTTTCTAAACGTAATACGAACAACAAGTGCAACCTAGTAATGTTTAAAGTGTTTACTGCTGGTATACCGGGCGTGAAGTGTATGGTGACGAGTAATTCGAACACTAAAGTGTTATTGTCGACTGTTAACCATCTAATAAACGAAATGCCTAAGGGTGGAAAGAGAAAGAGTCATTCTTTGGATAATTACACAAAAGTGTGGTCTTTTGTCAAGAAAGGACGAACGAATAAGGAAACGTTGTTAAGACATTTATTGCTGTTTCACCTTAGTAACTCACGGAGGTAAGGCAGATGTGAAGCATCACATTTCTAGGAAGAATCATGCAAATAGATTCGCGGTAGCAACGACACCAAAGCCTATTTCTACATTCATACGTAAAGAAGATACACAGGAAGAATTTCTTGTTGCTGCTGCAGAAACAACGACAGTTTATAAAGTTGTCAAGCATTATCAGTCCTTTAGTTCTTTTGACCGTGCCGTAAAAATGAATGCCGAATGTATCCTGATTCCAAAATCGCCGCAAAGCAGCCTACAGCCAGGACCAAAGTTACAGCGATTATTAAAAATATCCTCACACCACACGCCGTGTCTGAATGCATAAAAAATTGCGAGAAGCTTCATTTTAAAATATAGGCAAAGACGCATCGAATCGTAAGGCTGAAAAGACGTTTCGTTAATAGTTAAATACTTTACTGAATCTGACGGAATCCAACAGAAGCTGTTGAAGTTTGATTCGCTGAATAACGAAACATCGGAGACAACTGCAGAGTCCTGTCTACACGCTTTAAGAGAACTGCAATTTCCGATAGATAAAGTAATCGCTTTTTCTGGAGACAACACCAGTACCAACTTCGGAGGGCTTCATCGATCTGGTCAGCGGAATGTGTTTCACCAAACTGAAGAAAAACTGGGAAAAAGAGTAGAAGGTATTGGATGCCCTGCCCATATTCTCCAGAATACTGTATTACGTGCTGCTGGAGCCTTAACTGTCTACATTGAAATAATCGTCATGAAAATATTTAATTATTTTTCAATATACACAGTAACGACAGAGAAGCTGAAAGGGTTCTGTTGATACGTTGATGTCAACCATCAGACTCTCCTGTCCCACTCAAAAACAAGATGGCCGTCGTTAACGCCCGCAGTTGAGAGAATTCTTAAGCTTTGAATTCCATTAAGACTATTTTTCGACGCCGCTGACAGGCCACCTAAAGTAATTTTAGATTTTTTCAGTAGTCAGATTAGTGAAATTTACTTCGTCTTTCTGCAGTCAAGTCTGGCTCTGTTTGAAGCAATATAAAAAGCGTGGAGAGCAATGAAGTGTCGATAACTGAAATAAGAAATATATTAATCGGCACTCAAAGATGTCTGAATGAAAGGAAGACAGCCAACTTTATTGGCATTCAAACGAAGATGAATTTGAACAAATTAAAGAATGAGAACCGGAACCAAGAAAAAATTTGGTTTCGAAATTTGAGGTAGAGACAATGACTTCCTGTATCACAGCAACTGATTGCTTAAAGAAATGGGCTATTTCTTTTAATATATATCAAGCATTTGATTGGATGACGCTATCTGAAACCCCAGATTGGATGATGATTGAAAACACTATTATATACCTGACTAAAATGGTGTGAAGATTCCAGACGACAGTTGTTTTCAGAAATATACCTATCTGAAGAGCTTTTTAGAAACTAGACGGGACTCGGGGGAATGGAGGCTAAACACTCCGTGGAGGGAAGGTGGATTCACTTTCTTAAGAAAACTGAAAATCCTGAACGCGCAGTCATCTGCTAAAATTATGCGAGTATTTGTTTTCTATTCTGGCACACAATGCCACTGTGGAAAAAAGTATTTTCGTTGATGTCGGCCCAGTGGACTGAAGGAAGAAATCTACTACTGCCAGGGACTGTGGAATCAGTCTTACAGTGTCAGTTTAACTTGCGTGGAGTTTTATAAATGCGCAAAAGGGAAAAAAGACTTGCTGAAAAAAGGTGAAGTCTTCCAAAGAATATGGTGTACACTACTTCTGCCGCAACGAGTTCCATATAACTGTGTTAAAACAAAAAGTAATTACATTAAATAAGTTTTTTACTTCATTCCTACACCCCCATCTTAGAGTGTCGTGACGAGGGTCCAGCTTAATATGGCAGCCTTGTTACTGCATATATATGTACCTCACCAGTTAGGACTGGCTTTAGTGCTGTAAAAAAAAAAGCAGGTTTACCTGAAGAAGAAACTCGTGGAAGTGATGTGTCTTCTTTTGGGACTCAGTGATCTGATTTGCCTGGCCCTGATTCCAGTGCCACTGAGACAAATGTGGACGTTGAAAAAAAATGCTTAGTCTACAAAATACTATGCGCCTCATCCTTCAGAAACCATTGATGTATGTTAGGATTTCAAAAGAGAGCAATTTATTAGTTCACGTAGTTCAAAAACATTGTAACATACCAGAAAAACACATCTTGCTATGTTTAAAAAAGTGAGACTAAATAGCACATTTTCTAAAACTGAGGGTGACTTTGGCATCTCTATTTCATAAGGCAGCAAATTATTTGTAAAACGTGTACCTCTAATTGCTAGTGTGTTGCATCCCTTCACTGTTAAATTGGGTAAAAACGTAATTGCCATTCGGCATAAATATTACAATGTAAGCTGCATAATAGACTACTTAGAAATAGATATTCAAAAGCTATCCAAGGCCATTCACAAGCTTTAACTTGGTCAGCCTATAACAAAGCTAATACTATAAAATATTTGATAGCCCGCACACCACATAGTTTAATTAGGTACATTTCAATTGGATTTGGAGGGAGAACCACTGATATTACCATCGTGGAAAACTAGTAGCTGACAGAGCTTTCAAACATGTTCAGCAACTGCTGACTGAGAAGGGAATAAGAAGATTAAGGCCACCCAGCGAAGCTGCTGGCTGTAAACTGAGAAAGGCAGAAATCAGACAGCCAAAATTCATTGCAAGTTTTCGAATAAACACAGAGAAACAGAAGCTTTCTGGGCAGTAGTGGGCCTTTAAAAAAAATTCAACTGGGATTTCCATGTATATCAAATAGTCAAGCATAATAAAAAAGAGAAAATGTGAGAAAACAGTATTTATTTCAAGGTCTTTTTATTGTTTACTAAACTTGGACTCAGCAGACTATCTTCCCATCCCGAAGCCTTGGTAAGGAAGCCTAAACAAGAATCAAAGTGGTTGCCGATTTATTTTCCATAAAATTTTTTTGTTCAATTAATAGTGATGATACATCTCACAAAGGGGTGCTTTGAGACAATAATGGAAAAATTGTTGTTTTCCAAAAGGAAGCCAAATTGTTAAGTAAATTTCTAACATATTGACTGTTGTAATCTACTATAACGATATCATTTGTCTTTTCAAAATCTGGGTGACTTTCACAAAAATTGCAGTTCTGTCTACTTGCTGCATACGTCTGTAGCTGCACTTGAGTAAAATACCTATTACTTAATCGATTGCTTTTAATATAGTTTGTTTTTAGTTTTTCATTTGTTGAAAGGAGAGGCACACGTCAATCAGTCGCAATCCCTTGTTCTTATTACTCTTGTAGGCCTATATTTCGGCTATAAATAGCCATCTTCAGTGCGTCTGAGTTAGAATCTAAAAAACTCGCGGCAGTACATGTCACCATACGACCTTGCACTGAAGATGGTTATTTATAGCCGAAATACAGATATACAAGAGTAATAAAAGCTAATGGGATTGCTACGGAGTGATGTGTTCCTCTCCTTCTTTATAGTCTATTTCAAGAAGGTCTTTGCGTATTCCATCTTGTCGCATCCAGGCACAGCCTCACTATACCAGAATGAAGTAAGTGCGAACTGCGTAAGGCAATCGGGACGTTAACGACAATGGGTTAGTTATAAATTGCTGACAGCCTTTATATCGGAGATGGAGAGAATCTCCTTGGTTTGAAGCAAATAAGTTTCCTGAAAATAGGTTACAGAATTGCAATAGACAGAAAAGATTGGTTAGTTTCTATCAAGTTTATTCTCACATATACTTATGTGAGGTGTTGGACCATAAACCCCTTAGTAAGATTCACTCTATTTATTCGGACTTGCTACTACAAAGCTAATTGCCGGTACATATAAGACACAAGTACAAAACAATCACTTGTTCTTGGTTAGCACCGAAATCTCGCTAAGTAATTGAGACAAAGACTGACAGCCTCTGTTCAACACTATTCCAATGAAACTCTAAAAATCCTACTTGACTGCAGTTTCTGAGTGTCCACCAGAGTCTATCACCATTTTCTCGTAGTTGAAGTCTTTATCAGCTGTATCGGCTGCTATGAGCCTACTCGGCCCCGCTGGCGTCTCGCTGAGGAATCTCCAAACTGCCGGCAATGGCTCTGAATCTGCACCTGTATCGCTGCTTGTAGCTAGCCCGCTGCCTGGCCTTTTATTTCGTTTCTCATGTACTTGGCAGCACACGAGTTAATTTGTTTCACATGGCCCTTTCATTTCTAAGTGATCAGATTGCACAAGAATGCCTATGGTTCCACACGACACTCGTTTCTAGCTGCACACAACTTAATTTGGTTCTATACGAGTCTTTCCCGCACATGACTGACACTCTCTCTTGCTGTATTATCGCCCTGGTGTTTGCATCTTTCATTATGCTAGTTTGATTCATGCTGCTTCCTCTGGCAGGAAGTCAAACACTAAGTTATTTGATCAACAAGCCATACTTGGCAGCCTCCGCTGCTTATCTTGTCCAGGTGGACTATTTCTTAATGTTGGCTGGTGGACTCTTATTATGGTCACAAGAGCAAGAATAAAAATAAAAATTTTCTATGGTCACAACACCTCCCCCCAAAATTACATTCATGTGCACTTATCCAAAGTGCCACTAATACCTGTAAAATATAGTTACAAAAACTTTTTAACGTCTATTGGTTATAATTACACTGTCATCCGCGTGTCTCGGATGTCTTTCATATATGACCATTTCCTCGTCTCTGTTTACTGATCTTAATGGTATTCGATTAAGCTCGGGTGTCTGTACTACTGTCGTCTTCACACACATAGATCGACAGCAGTTCCCATCTCCTGGGACATCAAAGAATGTTTTGTACAAATATTTACAACAGTTGCATTTGGTACAGCATATAAATACAATGACAAAAATGATTACACTTATACTGATATAGGTAACAACAGAATAGGTTTGGACCTTCTTGTCCCGTTCGAATTCCATTTGTTCTTTATCTATGAATTTATCAATGTCTTCTAATCTTTTACCCACTACTCTTAAATCATCTAAATTGGGTGTGATGTTTGTGCTTCAAAGGTAATTAAAGTTTTATTGTTGAAGTATTAATTTTTGTCTCTATTTTATCACAACAATCTAAATTCATATCTACAGTTGGTATTTTGTGTCTCCTGGTGTAATTCGTCTGGATTAGTTTGTCTGACTGGATATGTATATCAGATCCATAACCATTACAGTTTTTCTTGAATGTGATTATTCCCATCCCCCTTAATTTCATATCCTCAGCTGGATACATGCTACACAAAATGGTTATGTCTTCTTCCTTAGGTATTAAATATAACCAGTCCTTAGTACTTAAACTAGTCCACAAACTTATCTCTAATGAGATCATTTTCTTGACACAATTACTTGGGATGTGATTGTCGTGTAATAATTTCACTTCACAGTCTTCCTGATGTAGATTGAAATTGACCCAAAAGTTTGTTTACATATACTTCTTTGCTTGTCCATTTCCTTACAATCTAACTGATCAGAGGATAGTTTAGCGTATAGTTTCTTAGAATTATCAATCAGTAAGTACTCTTTCTCTGGTTGTATGTAAGCATAATGGTCTTCACCTGAGGTCATTTCAATTGGTAATGGCAACATTTTATATAAGTTAAACTCATTATTCTCTATTAATGGAAGATTAATTACATAACCTAATACATTCTCAGTTACAAATACATCAAGTTCCATAATTCTTAACAATATGTATCCATACTCCTCCACGAGCGGTACTGGAAACTTTACTTCTCTCAGCTCATTTTGTATTAATCATAAATACTCTACAATTTGCACCGGATTTACAATGTGAGGGGCTAACATTCCCTTCTATGTATGAACTATTGCGCTTACAACTCTATCATATTCCATACTTAATTCATTAAACAAAGTTTGTATTTGTAAGAGTTGTTCATTGATCGTCATGAATGCAGCAATTCTCTTCACATCATAATCTGTAGTCTTTAGAGAGTACGTAATATATTGTTCTAGTTTATCCATTCCATTTTTAAGCAATTGCTCGTTTGTAGCGACTGAATCCACAGTTCTATTTAAACCTGACAGTGTGGCCCTGACTACCGGCACTTGTTCTTTTGAGAGTCTCAGTAATTATTCTGATCTAGATTCCATTTGGTCGATGTGCTTTTTGTAATAAACAGCATCTGCCTCGTCCAAGGTTCCAAATAAGATTTTACTGATTTCTCTTACAAAATTGAGAACTCCACCTTTCTGTCGCTTTACTGGTCTTGTCAATTGATGTATTAAGGACTGTGTCTCTTGTAATCGATCTGCATTGTGCGAAGCCTCTTGAATTAGTCTATTACATTCTACCTGACTAATATTGAGTTGCTCTAATCTCTCTTTACATTGTTGTTTCGCTCTTAGTCCTACTCGTCTTACCGAGTGAAACCTTTCATCAAGGGTTCTCAGATTCACGTAAGTTACCAGTTTCCAGGTTGTTCTGGTTATCTCGATGTCGCCTTTATGCTGATAATACAGGGTGTCGAGAAAAGGACTCCCTGATTTCAAAATTAAATATCTCGAAAACAAAGATCGATAGAGGAATGCAGTAAACGGTATGTTTATTGTGAAAGCTGTAAGAAGTTCATACAGCAGTTTGAAATAATAGTTACAAAAGCTGCTAACAGATGGCGCTGTAATCGCCATACGTAATGGCTAGTATAAATAGTGATCCGAAGCCCAGAGCGATCAGTTCCACTATTGAAACGTGAAAGGAGGTTAGCGTACCGAAGGAAGAGATTAAAACCATGTACTCCATTGAACAACGCGTTTTTCTGGTGCTAGAGTACCACAGGTTAGAAGAGAGTCCTACGGCAACAAGGCGAAGTTTTCAAGCACGATTTAATGTTCCAAAAGGACCCGATGCGAAAACCATTCGTACGCTCTTCGCAAAATTTCAACGAACAGGCAGCGTAACTGATGATCTAGGGGGCACGTTGGCCGCAAGCAAACCGCAGTTACGCCTGAAAATATCGCCACAGTTTCTGGAATTATTCAGCGAAATCCAATGTCAACCGTCCGTAGAATTGCATCTGAGACTGGTTTGAAGCGTTCCAGCACGCAGAAAATACTGAGAAAGAGCCTACACATGTTTCCATTCAAAATTCAAACGCACCAGGCCATACCCGTACGAGCTGTGCAACAAAGGGTTGCCTTTGCTAATCAGATGCTCACAATGATTGATAGTGAAGGATTTGATGTTGGCTGCATCTGGTTTACAGATGAAGCACACTTACACCTGAATGGATACGTGAATAAGCAGAACTGGCGATTTTGGGGTTCCGAAAAGCCATATTGGTGTGAGGCGAAACCCCTGTATTCTCCTAAAGTTACTGTGTGGGCTTCAGTATACAGCAGAGGCATTATTGGCCCTTTTTTCATTCGAGAAACGGTCACAGATGCACGTTACGTTGCAATTTTGGAACAATTTGTCGCCACACAGCAAGCGTTAGGGGATCGACCATGTACTGAATGGTTTATGCAAGATGGAGCCCGACCACATCGGACCGAACAAGTGTTTCGCTTTCTTGAGGAATACTTCGGGAATCGAGTCATTGCTTTGGAATATCCCAAATTTACTGGTGCAGGCATGGATTGGCCTCCATATTCGCCGGATTTGACTCCCTGTGACTTTTTTTTGTGGGGCACAGTGAAAGACATGGTCTACCCGAAGGATCCCGCCACGCTGGACGAGCTTGAATCGGCGATCTCTGTGGCATGTGGATCCATTTCGGTTGAGACACTACGAAATGTGATGGCGAATTTCATTCTTCGTTTGCGCCACCTCTGTAGTGCCAATGGTGAACATTTTGAAAACATTGTGATGTGATTGTTTGCAAATATTGTTTTCATACGATTATTTCACTTATGTATGCTGATATGAGCTGTACAGCGTACAGCGCCATCTGTTAGCAGCTTTTGTAGCTATTATTTCAAACTTCTGTATAAACTTTTTACAGCTTTCACAATAAACATACCGTTTACTGCATTCCTCTATCGATCTTTGTTTTCGAGATATTTAATTTTGAAATCAGGGAGCTCTTTTCTGGACACCCTGTCTGTCCCTGGTGATATCTGTGTTGTGTGAACGTCCTCAATCTTGTCTGTGTCTCCACACACTTGCCAATTATTGGTCCACCATCCGCCGATGAAACACAGCATCCACATAACTGCAGTTGAGGACATCATGATGGGTCTGTAAGTTAAATCCTGATTTCAGTAATACGGTTGCGATCTATTGGCATGAATTTTCAATTCCTGCTTCCTGTTTGTCTTTATTGTTACATTAGGCAATTCTACATTTACTACCTCTAAACTGAAAGTCTAATTCCTTTGATCTCCCACGTCTTACTGATTTGTCCTTTAAAAGTACTTTATCCCCTATTTCAAACGTTCTGTACTTTTCTGTTTTGTCATAATAATCTTTACTTGCCTCTTTGGCCTGTTTTATTTTTTCTCTCGCTACTCGATGTGCCTGTTGCATCCTAGCTTTGAATTGGTGTACATGATCCTCATAATTATATCCTATTGTGCTGCTTCCTTTTGTAGCACTCCTGGTAAGTTCACTGTTCTTCAGAACATCAATTCAAAAGGAGTATATCCTGTACTCCTAACAAGGGAATCTCCCCATCGCACCCCCCCTCAGATTTAGTTATAAGTTGGCACAGTGGATAGGCCTTGAAAAACTAAGCACAGATCAATCGAGAAAACAGGAAGAAGTTATGTGGAACTATGAAAAAATAAGCAAAATATACAAACTGAGTAGTCCATGTACTGGATATGCAACATCAAGGTTGGCTTGAGCTCAGGAGCGCCGTGGTCCCGTGGTTAACGTGAGCAGCTGCGGGATAAGTGGTCCTTGGTTCAAATATTCCTCCGCTGGAAAATTTTGCTTCTTCATTTTCGCCAAGTTATGATCTGTCCGTTCGTTCATTGACGTCTCTTTTCACTGTAATAAGTTTAGTGTCTTGTGTTTTGCGACCGCACCGCAAAACCGTGCGATTAGTCGACGAAAGGACGTGCCTCTCCAATGGGAACCGAAAACATTTGATCGCAAGGTCATAGGTCAACCGATTCCTCCACAGGAAAACACGTCTGATATATTCTATACGACACTGGTGACGGCATATGCGTAACATGACAGGAATATGTTGTCGACCCACCTAACTTGTACACTTGGCGAATGGGTAAAAAAATTCTTCTACCTTGCCCGATTTAGGTTTTCTTGTGGATGTGATAATCACTCCCAAAAAAGTGATAAAAACACAAGCGTTTGTCACATAAACTGAAAATAAAAAGTTAAACTTTTTAACTGAGGGAAGGCTTGAACCAAGGAGCTCTTGATCCGCAGCTGTTCACGCTAACCACGGGACCACGGCACTCCTGTTGTTGCTTTTTCCATGTTGTTGCCTATCTTGCGCATGGTCTACTCAGGTTGTATATTTTGCTTATTTTTTCATAGTTCCACACAACTTCTTCCTGTTTTCTCGATTGATCTGTGTTCAGTTTTTCAAGGCCTATCCACTGTGCCAACTTATGACTAAAACTGAGGGGGGTGCGATGGGGAGGTTCCCTTGTAAGTGGGGTAGTATTGAAAACAAACACACTGTAAGAAATCCACTTATCCCAGTTGCTGTGATCTTCCTTTATAAAGAGTCTCAAATCTTCCACTAAAGTCCGATGTGTCCTCTCTAAACCTCCGTTCGTTTGGGGGTGGAAAGCGGTTGTCTGTATCTTCTGTGTTCTCAATAATTTACATATTCTTTTAAATACTTGACTTAAAAAATTTGAACCTTGGTGTGTCAACAACACTGAAGGAACACCATACCTTAAGATAACTTCTTCTACAAACTTTTCTGCTACTGTATCTGCGTCTTGTCTCTCCAGTGGTATTGCTACGGTAAACTTACTCAAATCATCTTGAAAAGTTAAAATATATGTCTCGCCTTGAGCAGTTACATCTAAAGGACCGATTACGTCCATATAACATTTGTCAGACGTGGTTTCCGCTGTATCTGTAATTACCAATGACATTTTGGTCTTACTCTGAATAAATTTATTTCGCTGACATTTAGCACATTTCCTGATGTATTCCTCTACATCTCTTTTCATTCCCTTCCACGGACCGTACCTTGCTAACCTGTCTAGCGTTCGGTGGATCCCTTGATGTCCACCCAATGGACTTTCGTGTACTTCTTTCAATATTTCGGCTTTCTGTTCCCCACTTAGATCTGCTGGTTCTTTATCTGACTCGTTAATCTCTGTTACCACTCTTACTGAATTTTCCTTTACGTGGGCCTCTTCATCTTGTCGAGGTATTCTAATTAATGCATCTGCGTTAGCATTCAGTCTGCCTGGTTTGTGTATAATGTATGAATATTCTTCTAGTTTCAGTCTCCATTTTAATAAACGTGAGGATGGGTCTTCTACACTAAAAATCCATATCAATGGTTTGTGATCTGTGACTTGTTGCCCATACTAATGCTAAACATTCCAGCTCAGTAGCTGAATAATTTTTTTCTGTTTTATTCAGTGACCTAGATGCATATGCTATTGGTAGGTAGCTGCCAACTTTGCCTTGTGATAGAACAGCACTAATTTCTATTCCAGATGCATCTGTTGTAATCACAAAACGTTTTTCAAAATTAGGGTACTGCAGTATTGCAGGATTTATTAACTTCTCTTTCAGTGTTTCATACGCTTCTTGTTGTGGCCATCCCCATTCACATTTCTCATTATCTTGTAGTAATTTATGCAAAGGACCTGCTATTCTACTGAAATCTTTTATGAATTCGCGATAATATCCAGCTAACCCTAAATACCCTTTTAATTCTTTTTTGTCTTTGGTACTGGGAATTTCTTTCCTTTTTCTACATTTCGCTTGTCTGGCTGTACCTCGTTATCAGTTATTTTATGTCCCAAAAATATTACCTCCTTTCTCAGACATTCACACTTGTCTGGCTGTAATTTCAGCCAGTGTTCCCTAAGTCGATCAAAAATCTTTCGCAATTTATCATTGTGTTCTCTTAAAGAACTTCCATAGCAGATACTATCGTCTAAATATACTAGACACTTCGTTCCCTGTAATCCTGACAACGCAACATTCACTAGCCTTTGAAATGTGCTAGGTGCCCCTTTCAGTCCCATAGGCATCCTGTTGTACTCATAGTCTTGGTAACTTGCACTTAGTGCTGTTTTCTCCCTGTCCTGCGGATTCATTAAAATCTGGTGATATCCACTGGCCAAATCTAGAGTGGAAAAATATTTAACCGTCCCCAACTGGTTTAGGATCTTCGATATATTCGGGATTGGGAACGCCTCTCCTACTGAAATCTCGTTTACCTTACGATAATCAGTCACCAACCTATATTTTCGTTTCCCACTGACATCTACTTTTTCTCAACTAACAATACTGGAGCATTGCACGGACTTTCTATGATGATATCGTCTGCCATAATTTTTTCTATCTGCTCACGTAATACGATATGGTCTGACATTTATAACTTTGCCTGTATGCTTGGGCAATAGTGGAAGTACATGCTTTACTGTCTCCGCGTATGATAATTTATCGCCTTTTAAGTGAAATATATCATAATATGCACTACAAAGTTCTCTACCTCATATTTTTCTTCCTCATTTAAGTGTTCTGTTCGCAAAGCATCTGTGACCTGTGCTATACGATTCTTGTTATCCGGTGCCTGTTCTGGCGTTTCTGTTACTCTTCTTAGTACTGCTTCTTCGTGTAAGGGTTCATTAACTAAACATACTGAACTAACATCACATTCTACTTCATTCGTATTCACCACACTAATAATACACATACCTTGTGTATTTCGTACTAGAGCTTCCGGAATGTATACACCCTTCATTACTTCTTGTTTCGGTACTATAATCTCTTCGCCTTCTGAAACCATCTTACGCTCTAATCATCGGATTATCATAACCTTTTCTTGTCTGGGACCAATTGCTTCTGTGCAGTCGCGACCTTCGCTTGCCTGGCCTTGAGTCAGCGTGTGTGACCCTGCCTTACTTGACCGTGGTATCAGTCCGTTACTATTACTGATAACGCGTTGTCCCTTTAACTCTCTGTTCCAATATTTCCTTTCATGTAACTCGTTCGGCTTACTCCTATCTTTCTGACGGCCTAGCCGTGCTCCCGTCGGTACATTAAACTTTCGTATTTCCCTCCGTCCCTTTGGTAACTCGCCTTCAGGAGCTGTGATCCACGGAATACTCCTCCCATTTATTTCTAGTCGGCTATCGCCATTATCAATGACGGCTCTCTGTTTTTGTAGGAAATCTCTACCTACCAAACCACTATACGGGACATCTGTGTCTTTTCTTAACACATGGAAAGTATGCTCGCCTAACACCCTTCCAGCTACTCGTAAATTCAAGGTCACTGTACCCAACGTGTTCATCGTATCCTGTGTTACTCCTTTTAACGTCCGTACCTCGTCCTTATTCACCGGCATTCCACAATCTATCACTTCTTCTATGATTAAACTGATGTGGGCTCCTGTATCTATTAAAAGCATCAGTTCTTTACCCAATTCATTGCAATAAGGCATCATTACATCATTTTCAGCTTCGCAGCCTGCTACCCTCATCTTGGGCCATTTAGCGGTGGCTACACGTGACTGCTGCCCGTACCACCTGCTTCGTTTCCCGTCCCTTTTCCTCGGTACTTTTCTATTTTCTCTCTACAGTGCAATGCTAAATGCCCATATTTATTACACTGATAACATTTAGGAGTTTGATAGTCTTTCTCCCTACGTCCACACCTCTGCAATTTTTCGCATATAATAGTTTCATTACATTTCGCATCCGTATGCCCTGGTTCATCACAATGATAACAATAATTTTGAAATTTCCGTGCTTCTTCTGTCCTGCTGGGTGTCTGCATCCATCTTACTTTGGTGTTTCTGTTGCAGTGCTTGGATATGTGCCCCACTTTACCACAGTTGTAACATTTCATCTGCTTTGGTTGGTGTCTTTGATAATTCTGCCCGCTTACATCCCTTGACTTTTGATTCTCTTCTCTCATTGACATGATTGCACTTTCTTCTTGTTGCGCGAGTTCTACAGCCTCACTTAAATTAATGGTTTCTCCTCGACTGCGTATAATCATCTGTTTTCTTTCATTCGCTAATCCTTGAATAAAACATGCATGGCCTAGAGCATAAACCAATTCTATTGCACCCTTTAATTTCTCCTTATTTATTACTCGTGCTACGGCAACCTTGAACGATTTGGATAACTCGTCTATTCTATTTCCCCAAGAGGCAATTTATTCCCCCTGATGCTGTCTAGCTTGGAACATTTTGCACGCGTAAAAGTCAATTGTTCTTTTGTCCACATAATTTTCCTCTAAAACGCTTCTTACTTCAGGCCAATTATTTGTGTTCTCTCTAACTAATAATTTTGATCTAGCAATTTTGATTTGACATTCTGAAACAATAATTTTGCATCCTCAGTTTTTACGACTTCAAATGCAGCATTCACGTTTTCAATGAACTCTTGCAATTCTCTTTTGTTACCTTCAAATGTTTTCGGAACAAGAACTAACGCATCTTTAGCACTTATACCTGTTCTGTCACTACTAGAGGACGTCATTGTACATAAGTACACGGGACCTTATATGTAATTTGTCTAAGTGGCTTGCCTTTTTCAGATGTCTTGATGCTGCCTGCGACGTTCTGCGCTGCTTGGTGGTGCTCTGGCTCTGCTTGCGAATCTTGCGTGCTGCTACTCGTAACGGCTTCTTCTTCTTGCGCTGAGACTCGGTGACACAACTGCTAATCTTTGTTTTCTTACTTTCCTTACAACTCCTCCTAATTCCGAAACTACCCCACACCAGGCACCATTTATTTATGTCGCGTCGCGGCACGCCTCGCTGAACCCGAATGAAGTAAGTGCGAACTGCGTAGCGCAATCAGGCGTTAACGAGGTTATATATTGCTATCAGTCTTTGTATCGATGATGAGAGGGAGAGAATCTCCTTGGTTTGAAGCAAATAAGTTGCATGGGGCTTAATTAAAAAGAAAATTAATGAATAAATGCAAAAATTTTAGTAGCTGTGTGACCGGTTACGAAGTCTCGTAACCGGTTGGTCCTGACTAGTATTATCTCGCAATCTGACTGCATAAAATAAAAATAAAGAATGACAAGGAATTTCCATTAACACAATTGATTAATGAAGTCCCCTGCAACTATAAAAGCTACGAAATAGCAAAGCACAAGTGTAACTGATCTGTGTGTGGTAGTGTGACTCAACGTACATGTATCTGGCTCGGTTCTTTCTCAATACGACAAAATATTTTAAACACCATTTACAATGAACTAATTGAAAAACCAGAAATACTATAATTGCACATAGAAACCAGAATTGCAAGTCTAATAAATGAACACGAGCCAGATGCTTTGTTGACTGTACATGGTGTAAGTAGGCTGTTTAGGTTTTAATACTGGTAACGCCACGTAGCGCTCTGTATGAAAATCACTGGCTGTGCTATGTGCAGTCTGTGGCTAGTTTGCATTGTTGTTGGCTATTGTAGTGTTGGGCAGTTGGCTGTTAACAGCGCGTAGCGTTGCGCAGTTGGAGGTGAGCCGCCAGCAGTGGTGGATGTGGGGAGAGAGATGGCGGAGTTTTGAGAGCAGATGATCTGGACGTGTGTCCGTCAGAGACAGTAAATTTGTAAGACTGGATGTTATGAACTGATATATATATATATATATATATATATATATATATATATATATATATATATAATGACTTTTGAACACTGTTAAGCTAAATACATTGTTAGTTCTCTATCAAAATCTTTTATTTGATAACTATGCCTATCAGTAGTTAGTGTCTTCAGTAGTTCGAATCTTTTATTTAGCTGGCAGTATTGGCGCTCGCTGTATTGCAGTAGTTCGAGTAACGAAGATTTTTGTGAGGTAAGTGATTTGTGAAACGTATAGGTTAATGTTAGTCAGGGCCATTCTTTTGTAGGGATTATGGAAAGTCAGATTGCGTTGCGCTAGAAATATTTTGTGTCAGTTTAAGCACAGTCATTTATAATTTTTCTAAGGGGACGTTTCACGGTGAGCAAGAAGGATTGTCATTAGTCATTAAAGAAAACTGTAATACTTTTTTACCTCATTATATATTGACGAAAATATTCCATTACACCAGCATCATAAATCAAAAGCTCATCTCCTTTCTCAAATATATTCTGACAATTGCAACTTCTTCCATCTATACATTACACCAACCGAACAGCGTCTACTCTCTCGCCCAACAGAACAACAACTGCCCTCGACATCCTCTGAACTACTACTGCACCAGTGGAGGCGGCGGAATAATAATCTTTGGCGCAATCTCTGGCGCTGTGACTCAGTGTAACCACCTCTCATATGCCCCTCCTCCATGGGCTAGAATGTGGTGGTATTTTGCCAGCATTGGTGGTGAAAATACAACCAAATTCGTCCAAAAACACAGACAAAAATAAAAGATGATATTAATAAGTAAATATAACATAACTAAATAAATTTTGGCTTTGCACTGACCCTTCAATAACCTAATATATAAAAATACAGTAAGGAATACAAATGCTTGCATACATGTGATTTTACATAATAGTTTACGCGAGTATCAGTTCTCAGAGTAGTTAAACAGTTCAATCAATGGCACCAGCAATGACGAATAGGTGCAGATGAGAGTCTCATAACATTTCATAAACAGTAAATACACAATAAATCAATTTACACAAATATTCACATAAAATCTTTTCAATAGTTCAATAAACAAGTAGCACTCCTCAGAGTAGTTGATAGTTCCATCAGTAGCACCCAGCAATGGTCAACAGGTGCAAATAGCAGTCCCATAACATTTCATCAGCAGTATTTGAACAGCTCCAACAGTGCCACCCAGCAATGGCGAGCAGGTGCAGGCAGGAATGAGTGACATCACATCAATAGTTGCAGTTCCAACAGTGGCACCCAGCAATTGCGAGCAGGTGCAGGCAGCAACAAGTGACATCTCATCAGTGGTTGAGCAGTTCCAACAGTGGGACCCAGCAATGTTAAACAGGTGCAGACAGCAACAGTTACATCATCTCAGTAACAGCAGTTCCAACAGTGGCACCCAGCAATGGCGAGCACGTGCATGCAGGAATGAGTGACATCACATCAATGGTTGAGCAGTTCCAACAGTGGCACTGGCACCCAGCAGTGGCGAGCAGATGCAGACAGCAGTCCCATAAAATTCAACAGTAGTAATTAAACAGTTCCAACAATGGCACCCATCAATGTTGAACAGGTGCAGGTAACAGTCCATAATATTCACCAGCAATAATTAAACAGTTCATCACATTTCATCAGCAGAAATTAAACAGTCCATCACATTTCTTCAGCAGAAATTAAACAGTCCATCACATTTCGTCAGCAGAAATTAAACAGTTCATCGCATTTCATCAGTAGAAATTAAACAGTCCATCACATTTCATCACCAGAAATTAAACATTTCCAAGTGGCACACACCAATTGTAATAGGTGTAAGCACAAACAACAGTTTGAATGCACACACCATTGCTGTTACAAAATTATTATCAATGCTCTTACACTAAACATACAAATTATAATAAACACACAAATGATATCAGATAATTATCATATTAACTATTAAAAATACACAAATGTCAGTAAACCTATAATACTTATGGGTGTCAATGCAGGCCACAACAAATAAGTAAAATAATATTTAGGAGGTAGGTTGGTACCAATTATTTGGGATTAGGAAAGGTAAACACACAAAACACACTCACTCATCTTTCATCCACATACTGAGTACTATTGTGTAATTGAATAGTGTTAACTGTGTAAATGCAATTCTGTCAAAATTTGATGTTTAACATGTGTATCAATTAGTAGTGGCAGCAGAGTATAATAATCATAGTAGTTAGTCAATGTCATAGTCATCATATCAAGACCAATGTTTGCCAAGCCACATCAAAATATACGCTTGCTGAACAGCTGTAAGTTTGTCAACATACGCAAATACTTCTTTCCCAAAAAAAGTATATACTGCTTATTGATTTAACAATGTGTGTGAGTAGACAATCTTCCTTCCAGTGGAGTGTTCTAGTCTGCCATCTTCATCCTTCTTGTTCTATATAAACCAACAAAAAAAATATGCTTCTCATTTACCTTACCTCTTATCCACCAAACCTCCAATAATCATCAGCATCACACAATCTCAATACTTCAATAATACCTCTTCAATATGTCGATACATATAAACCTTATCACCAATATCATTTCACTTCCATAACAACTCTTTCCTCTAGTCGGTCTCCTCGAACAAGTACAGGTAAAATCCTAGTCCAAATTTCAATTCATCATCCCATACAATCTGAAGACACAATGTCCACACACAACCTCTGCGTAATCCACCTGAGCCAAATCTTCTACTAATTATGAATTATAAAATACATTTTGGTTACCTTGGCCATCATAAAATAAAAGAAATGCATACATGACCTCTAACAGCCTTCAGTTTGAATACCTTTCAGTAAGTAGGTGCGAGTATACAGTGTTAATGATCACATAAGAATTTGAATGAATAAATCGTAATATTTCACAGTGTGTACACCACTTCAAGAATCATGGCAAAACAGAAGCAAACATGTGGAGTATTTCTTTATGTCAAGTGTCACTTGTTATTTCAATTGCTCACAAGGAATGCAGTGTAATAAATGTCAATGGTCTAAAGCTAGTGTTGGTATTTCATGTCGTCAGCTTCCTTTCTATAATAATGAATTTATACAGCTTCCATAAAACCTCCAGTTCATGTGACTTCAATGAAGTTTCTTGTACCCATGTAGTTCGTAGAATTGTAACAGATCATTTTCTTATCTTAAAATGTAAAGAACTGAGCGTAAGCAAAACATGCAATAGCGAGTAAATATACCAGTAGAGAACAGAATGTCAACAAGTGGATGCAGCACAATCCCTATAATGAGGCTCTGACAAGCGAACAATCTATAATTAATACCATAGTGTAACCTAAACTCTATGTTCGTACACAGTATGTAAGCATACCTATATACTAAATTAAAGAGTAGTTATGACAACAAAACAGAGATGTGTAAATATGCAGTCCATACGCAAAGCAGCAAGTATATATCTTACATAATAAATAAGTCATTAGCATCATATCAGCATAAGCAAATAAATGTTCACATGTAATCTTAATAAGTAAACATGAAGGCGCAAGCAGATAAATCACAAAGTATAACTTACGTACAAATCCATATCAACACAACTAATCAGGTGACAAATATAATTTAAATAAATAGGAACAGCAGGCACACAATGAAAAATATGACATCAGTGAAAAAGCATAGCAGCCAAGCGATGGATAATATACACAAAAAATGGTTCAAATGGCTCTGAGCACTATGGGACTTAACTACTGTGGTCATCAGTCCCCTAGAACTTAGAACTACTTAAACCGAACTACCCTAAGAACGTCACACACATCCATGCCCGAGGCAGGATTCGAACCTGCGACCGTAGCAGTCGCGCGGTTCCGGACTGCGCGCCTAGAACCGCTAGAGCACCGCGGCCGGCGATAATATACACAAGTAACAACCCTGTTCATTAATAAAACATTGTCAAAATCAGCAAATGTATGCAAGCATGTCGCTTCACAAGTAAATTCATAGAGCATAAAATTTAACACAAAGTATAAACCACGTAATTGCGAGCAGCAAATTACGTATAAAGTACATGCCTAAGTAGAAATATGTTACCTGAAAAATAAACTCAATTAATAGTTACCTTTTTAGTTTATTACTTTCTTCCCCGACATTACATTCTTACTGAAATTTTCTCGATAGCAAGTCTTCTTAATGTCGGACACACAGAGAATTTACATGTAGTTCTTAAAGATTTTATACAACTGTATCCTGGAAAAACTGAACGTTAATAACATAAGTTATAAAGTCACTATAGCTTTATACTGAATTTCACCAGAGAAATTAGACTGTGTAATAATTGTCTACGGCTGTCAGTGCATTTGCACTGAGCGCTCGATCAGCTGTAGGTAAGCGTGACGAAGGAAGTAATTGTTTGCCGTCAAAGGCTCCCTTGTGCGGCGCGCGGACTGACTGTCGCTTTGTGTATGTGCTGCCGCTAGAACACGGCGCGGTATCCCTGTGTTCTCTGCGTGTTTACGTGCAACTGTTAATTTTCTCAAAAGTAGAGCGCCGTGATTTAAGAGTTTCTACTTCAACAGTGTTATCATGAATAATTTTGCGAACTATATATGGACCGTTATAAAGCAGAAAAAATTTGTGACACAAGCCTTTTTCTTTGTGAGACAAACGGTGACTCTCAATTAACACCTTTCGACCAACTGACAAAGTTTTTAAACAACCAGGACGTTTAGATGATTTCTCTCTTCTAGCAGCTGCAGATGCAATATTTTGTAGAGCCAGGTTGACAACTTCAGAATGCCGCAGTCTTCGTATAGGTGGAAAAGGAACGATTTCAGAAATACGATTTGTCGGTGCTTTATTTTTTAATATCAATATAGGCGGTAAAGAAGTTGAATCATTAGGGAGGTCGTTCAGAATGTTTTGAAAAATATGAAGATACTGATCCCACGTTCTGTGATTATGATGACAATAAAGACGACACAATTTATTAATTTCTTTCATCCATCTCTCTGACGATTTATTGGCCTTTTCATTAATTAATTCTTCACTATTAATCATATCATCCATCGCGTCTCTGTATCTATTGTCATTGTCATGAATGGACACATTGTCGTCATAATACTCAGCAAAAACATCAGAAGTAAGAAACCTTAAACAAGTGAAACGAAAATTGGTTTAATCTTACGACACCATAGAGTACGAAGCCAAATTTTAGAGCCAAACTGTGATTCATTATCTGATATAACTTTATCAACATGATCCACTTCTTAAAGAAAATGCTTAATGAAAGCCTTAGATACTGAACGAGCTGTTGCTTTGCATAAAGGTGTAAAACACACATATTTTGATGTCAATTCCACTACTACCATAATGTACGCAAAACCATTAGTAGAACGAACCACTGGACCGAACAAATCGACTGCAGCCGTCTCCTTTAATCTCGCTGGAATGATAGGAAACAAACGGTGCTCTGTGAGAAATAGTTGGCGGCTTAGCCTTTTGACATAATTTGCATTTAGCAAGAACAAATCGAATACGTTTTTCCATATTACTGAAGTAGCATTTATTTTCTCGTAATTTATGAAAGCATTTTCTGGGACCAAAGTGTGCATAGCTGAAATTGTATACCAAATCAATTTATTTACCCACACAAATCGTTCAAATGGCTCTGTGCACTATGGGACTTAACATTTATGGTCATCAGTACCCTAGAACTTAGAACTACTTAAACCTAACTAACCTAAGGACATCAAACAACACCCAGCCATAACCCACACACCAGGAATGCAAACTAACCAAACAGGGTTGTCAACCAATTTTCGTTTAAAAAGGATATCACTACGAACTAAATAATACTGTCTAATCGCTACGCTTTCCTTTCTCCTCCACTTCTCCTTAATGTCCTTTCAGATTGCCATGTGTTAATTTTGTTGACATAAGAAATTCCAGAGCTCGATGATCCGTGTAACTCTTCGTATGTCTGCCATACAAAAAGATGCGAAATTCTGTGAAAGCCCAAACAACAGCCAAAGCTTCAAGTACCGTGATCGAATAATTCTTTTCTGATTTAGAGAGAACAAGACTTTCAAATGCAATAGTTTTCTGTACTACAACGCCGTTTTCTTCTATCTCTTGAAATAAGTGTGCACCTAGGCCTATGTATGATGAGTTCGTCGCCAAACAAAAATCTTTAGATAAATCCGGGTGTGAAAGAAGTGGAGCAGCAACTAAAGCATCACGAAGTTGTTCAAATTCTAATTGAGCTTCCTCATCCCAACACCAATTAGAATTCTTTCCAGAAAGTTCATATAAACGAGGTATGGCCAAATTGTCCAACCTAACAAAGCGTCTAAGAAAATTACAGACACCAACGAAACTACGAACATCACGTTTTGTGGTAGGAACAGCATAATTACGAACAGCGTCTAGTTTCTCTGGATCAGGAAGAATACCTTCTGTAGAAATAATATGACCAAGAAATTTCACCTGAGAACGACCAAATTCAGATTTTTCCAAGTTCACTGTAATGCCAACTCTTGCAAAAATACGTAATAATGAATCCAAAATTATGTTATGCTCACTCCAAGAACGTTTAGCAATAAGAATATCATCAACATATGAAGTAATATTGTTACGAACATAAACAGGTAAAATTTCATTTAAACCACGAATGAATGCTGCTGAAGATACAGTAAGTCCAAACGGTAATTTCCGAAATTGATAACAGTTACCAAAGGCTAAAAAAGCAGTGTATTTTCTACAATCAGAGTGGAGTTCAATTTGTCAAAAACTTGCACGGAAATAAATTGTGGATAAAACATTAATTCCATGGAAATGTTGAAGAAGTTCATCTAAATTTTGTGGACGGTCAGTTTCAGGAATGATGATATTATTTATCTGTCTGGAACCCAGAACCAAACGAATTGACCCATCCTTTTTAAGAACGACATGTAATGGGCTGGTATAAGGACTGACTGCTGGCTCAATAATATCATGATCTACCGTGTATTGAAGTTCATTCTTAATCTTATCTCTATAAGCCAAAGGAATAGCGTACGTTTTTCCCCGAAATGGTGTGTGTTCCTTCACTTTAAATAAATATTGTAAGCCTTGTATAGTTCCTGTGTAATGACTAAATACTGTAGCATGTGAAGTCAAAATTTGGTGTAATTCTTCTCTTGCAACGTCATCTGTCACTTGTTAACCTTTTCATTAATTAATTCTTCACTATTAATCATATCATCCATCGCGTCTTCGTATCTATTGTCGTTGTCATGAATGAACACATTGTCTTCATAATACTCAGCGAAAGCATCATAAGTAAGAAGCCTTAAACAATTTGTGTCTGATTCAGATTCTGTTACACAATCGACAAATTTAAAATATTTCAGCATTCCGGCAACAGCCAAGTTCACACTGCCTTCCTTAAAGTTTATAATTGCTTTATATGTGTTAAGAAACTCCATACCTAATATAATTTGAGTACTGAGTAATGGAACAATAATAAAATTAGCAGGAAATTCGTATCCTCTACAAATGAAATTTAAGTTGGTCTGTTGTTTGACTTCCACACTTTTTCCAGAAATAGCTACTCGAATTGTGATTTTAGAAACAGGTAACACAGGACGAGCAATAGTTCTTACACATATACGAAAAACTGATTCACTAATAACATTCAATGCCCTCCCAGAACCTAAAACCGCAGTGAACTTATTCTTACTCACACATACTTCAATAACAAGATGTAAAAATGCGTCTACATTATTTTCCTTTTCGTCTAGCAAAATATCTCTCATGTCTTCAAAGTATACGTAGTGTAAAGTCGTAGTACCATTACTTTCTGAACCGTCTATATTGCTGCCAGAAGCCGAAGCTACAAGTCATTATCGATTGTTTGCGTCACGTCTTTGATTATTCGCGTCACTTCGCGGATCAATTTCTACGATTTGCACTTGTCCCTCTGAATTTCTGTCACGTGAAGGATGCCAATTAGGTCCCTCCTGTCTTTAGACGTAAATTCTTGGTTGTGTCTGCTATTAAAATTTCTATTTTCCTGGCTATCTGCATATGCATAAAGTATGAAGAAGAGCAGATAGAAGAGGTTGACAGTCTTAAATTCCTGGGATTATAACTTGATAATAAATTCAGTTGGGAGGAGCACATCACAGAACTGCAGAAATGCCTTAACAAATCTGTATTTGCAATTCGAGTGTTTGCAGACATAGGCGACATAAAAATGAGAAAGCTTGCATACTTTGCCTACTTTCATTCCATAATGTCATATGGTATAATATTTTGGGGTAACTCTTCAAGTCAAACAAAAGTTTTCAGAGTCCAAAAGCGTGTAATACGTATTATTTGTGGAGTAAATTCACGAACGTCCTGTAGTAACGTTTTCAAAGAACTGGGTATACTAACTACTGCCTCTCAGCATATTTACTCCTTAATAAAATTTGTCCTAAATAATATATCTCTTTTTTCAACAAACAGCTCAGTTCGTACATACAATACCAGGAAAAAAATGATCTGCACAAGGACTTAAAAGCACTTGCTTTAGTTCAAAAAGTGGTCCACTACTCAGGAACACTCATCTTCAATAATTTGCCAGCAAACATAAAAAATTTAGTCACAAATAAAGATCAGTTTAAAAGGAGCCTGGCCAACTCCTTCTACTCCATTGACGAATTTTTTAATAGAAACAAATGATGTATTGTATATATTCATACTATTAGTATTGTTATTTCAGCTTAAAAAAATTGGCATGTTCCACATCCACGAGGATCTCCTCAGCATGGATCTATGGAACGAGAAACTAATCTAATCATGACTACTTCTTGTGTCATTTCGACTGTCACTTCTGAAATTATTGTTAGGTCTACTACCCTGGTTACTTCTGTAATAAGAATTTCTATTATTGTATGAATAATTTCTGTCTTGATGATACCGATTACTGTTTCCGTATGATAGATCATTCCGGTAAGAATTTCTGTTATTGTAATTGTCTGTGTAATTTCTGTTAGAACGTCTGTTTTTGTCATAAGGCTGGTATCTATTGTCCTGTGTGTTTCGTCTGTCATTTTCAAAATTACCACTATAACGGCCGTTCCGATCATTATCCCTTTTCTCTGAAAATCTATTGTGATTACCGTTACTGAAAAAATTACAAGAAGTTCCGTCGTCGTTGTCATACTCAAGTTCTTGTAGCAAAGTCTTAAAAGTTTCAATGTTGCCTTTACATCTTCCGGCTATAGCAATGTGTCTTACCGATTGTGGCAGCTTAGTTAAACAATTACGAATTAATTCAGTCGGGCTATAAGGGTTGGAAAGGAATTGATTCTTTCGAATCATGTCTTCAAAGTTTTCTGCCGGCGTGCGGAACTCAGACTATTTAAAATTACGCTGCATAATAAGACTATGTTTGACTCTGTCTTGCGTGTTTTCGGACCAATATGCCGATAGAAATGCATGATAAAAATCGTTTAAGTAGATATTATATGGGGATTTTGGAACACATTGAGGACGTATACGTACCGTCCTTAGCACCGTACCGCTCCGTGACGTCACTACTGCTCGCTGCTTGCTCTGGCAGCTCTCCAGTTCAGATGTTACGCACGTGCGCGCGCACACACACACACACACACACACACACACACACACACATACACACATACACACACACACACACACACACACACACAAACACACACACACACACACACAATCAGCATGTACTATGCATTTTTTTTTTTTTTTTTTTTTTACGAATTTATCCAGCTGTTGTGTGCATTGCTGAATCCAAGCCACTTTACCAAAGCTTTTCTTCCTTTCTTACGTATTATTTTCTCAACAATATATGTTGATGGATATTTAGTTTTTTGTAACTCTTCAACATAGAAAGCTCCAGCTATGGGCTGTGATTTGTGATCTTCTAGTAGATACGTTCTCGGATTGGTTTCTTGCACTTTACGTATTTTGAAAATTTCCGTGGACCAATTGGCGGTGTACCCTTTGTCAAAGACTGTTTTCTGTTTACTAATTCTGACGTAATCACCAACTTTGAGTTTTGACTGGCGTGGATCAATCATTTTAATTTTGTTATACACAGTAGAAAGAAGACTATTATCTTTTACATCCACTGGTCGCATTTTAATCGTTCTGTGTGTCATGTGATTATACTGTTTGACCAGATCTTGTACAGTGTTAATCCATTTGTAGGAGCCCTGAGCAGTAAATTTTCGGAACATAAGACTCTTGAGAGTTCTGTTAAAGCGTTCAACTACGGAAGCGTTCATATTTGAAAAAGTGGAGTAGTGATTAATTCTGAGTTTCTGCATTAACTTTTTAAAACTAGTATCGTAGAATTCTTTTCCTAGATCAGTTTGTAAATTTACTGGGGCCCGCTTACTTTTTATATATATTTTTTTAAGTGCGTTTGCAACTGCAATTCCAGTTTTAGTCTTTAGAGCAGCGACCCATGCATATTTTGAATAAACGTCAATTACTGTTATCAAATACTTATACCCAGAATTCCATTTGGAATATGCAATCATATCGACTAAGTCTGCTTGATGGAGATCATCAAGTCCTTTCGTGATAACTGACCGCCTGAGGTATGTTCGGCGAGCAGGACGATGAAGCTCATCAGCAATGGCAGCTTGCATCTTCTTTTTTTATTCTAACTTGCTACTTACTGAAGGCAATATGCTTTTCGAAATGACAGAGTTGTGATAAAAATGTTTGCTTATATGGAGCTGGAGGGGGGGGGGGGAGACACGAGGAGGAGAAAGAGGAGCAAGGGAAAAAGAAAGATAATCCGTATTTTAGGAAGAGCTTTTATTTTCAAAATACCATCGCATAATTAATCGTACATTAGTCTTTGCTAAACATCGATCAGTTTCTTCATCAGCAATATTGAAAGATTTTTTCAGCATTTTCAACGATGGACAGTCCAGAGATTGCATGTTAACCACTCCGCCATGATCTGTGCCCAATAAAGTCGTCGTCCAATCTGCTTTTTCTAGACCCATTACCATAATGTAGTCACAAGATTTGCACAACTCCCACAGCGTATTTCTCGCAGTAAGTGGTGACACTCCATCCATTCCCCACTGCTGATGAAGGCGATTGCGTGTCACCCACGAGTTTATCCTCTGAGTTTTTTCTGATAAGGTGCTGAATGCTAAAACTTGTGCGATAGTGACAAACTGCTCTGCAATAACTTGATTGCCGTCCACGAGGATAGCAGCAGCTTGTTTAGGCACAAAATTATTTGCATCGTCTTTGAATCCTTGCAGGTCTACGAAAGTTATCTTCATTCTGTCATGATGTGAGAAGGAAAAAAAAATTGATGAAGCAATCGTCTAATTTCGTTTAATGTTGTAGTGACATTGTAAATCCCCATCCATCGCCGACTTCTCTTACCTGACAAACAGATAATGTCTCTCTCTCTCTCTATAGACGATAATGGCGATGATAAGAGGAGAAGGATAAAAGGAGCAGCCACCTCGGTGAAACGTAAACTGATAGCAGCTCTCTAAAAGCATCTCATTTTATATGCTATTTTTCAAAGCAGAAGTTATTACGTAAAAGCAAAAATATGGATGTAGAGGATGCTGTATGACAATAATAGCGATGTTAGCAACAGCAGGAGGTTCGCAGCTGTCCAGGAGGGGCTTTAAACACCAGCTGTGTAAAAGGAAGAGAAGAAGACGAAGTCGGCTGGCAAAAAAAAATTTTTTTCATTGCGAAGGATCATAGTGAACATCTGCGCATGTGACAGAGGCTGGCGGGACGTACCATTTTTTCTTGTTCTCAACCATCTGGCGTAATCAGTTGGATCATTGCCCTTGCTTTCGGGCTGGCGGTCATTGTCCTCGTCCAACAGCTGATGTTATGTGAACGCATAAAGTGAATGCATGATACTGCAGGGTGGGAAAAGAAAAAAAGCCTCTCTCTGAGGATATGGAAGGACATTATCTGATAACATGACTAGCAAATAACACGGTAATAAGATGAGACATTCTCCTGCGCTGACAGTTGTCGTCTACCGGCATCTCTTCATACTTGATGTCTTCCCCAACGGTGATGTCATCTTTCAGCAGTGTAATTGTCCGTGTCTCAGAGCCGGAACCGTGGTACAGTGGTTTCCGGCGCATTACACTGATCCCACGTCGATGTCTCGGCGACCAGATTCGCCTGATGTAAACCCTATGGAACCCATCTTGGTCGCTGTCGGGCGCCATCGCCGCGTACGCAAATTAGCGGCTCGTAATTTACGTGAATTACATGAGCAGTGCGTAGACATCTAACGCCTCAGTATCTCGAAAAACCTACCAGCGAACTGACGGATTCCTGATATGCAGAATCAGGGATGTACTTCGTCCCAAAGATGGACAAACAAGCTATTAGGCAGTGGTCGTAACGTTTTGGATCGTCAGCGTATGATCAGCTGACACGTGATCAGCATGTCGCAGATCCCGCCAGCCGTTACTGCCAGTAGATGAATCCGCATGGAGCTGCAACTTTTTTATTTAAGCAGCTCAAATTAAGATTTATATTTGATGCTCGTAAAGGTCTCTTGGCCAAGGTTATCGTCTTTGTCTTAGCTAGTTTGCTTTTTATGTCCTCCTTACTTCGTTCGTCATGCGTTTTTTTACTTTTGTTTCTTTCCGTTTTAGTCTTAGAATGCTCACTCCGTTCAACAAATCCTGCAATTCTTCCTCTCTTTGACTGAGCATAGGAGTGTCATCAGTGAGTCTTATCACTGATAACCTTTCATCTTGAATTTTAATCCCACTCTTGAACCTTTCTTTTATTTCTATCATTGCTTCTTCGATGTATATATTGAACAATAGAGGCGAAAGACTGCATCCCTCTCATATTCTTTTAATGCCTCTATTTCGATATTGGCCTTCCAGTCCTATTATTCCTTCTTGGTTCTTGTGCGAACCGTATATCGCCCACCTTTTCTTTTGGCTTACTCCTATTTTTCTGAGGATTTCGAACACATTGCGCCATATTTCATTGTCGAACGCTATTTCTGGGTCGACAGATCCTATGAGCGTGTCTTGTTTTTTGGTGAGTCTTGCTTCCATTATCAAGTGCAATGTCAGAACTGCCTCTCTAGTGCCTTCACCTTTCCTAAAGCCAAACTGATGGTCATCGTGACCTTACGAAATATGAACACACATATTCATGGATACAAAAAAATGGTTCAAATGGCTCTGAGCACAATGGGACTCAACATCTTAGGTCATAAGTCCCCTAGAACTTAGAACTACTTAAACCTAACTAACCTACGGACATCACACACACCCATGCCCAAGGCAGGATTCGAACCTGCGACCGTAGCAGTCCCGCGGTTCCGGACTGCAGCGCCAGAACCGCACGGCCACCGCGGCCGACTATTCATGGATACCTTTCTTCTTCCAAGATGTACGGATTTTCAGCAACCCCTGTTCCACGATGCCACCACAAATTCGGGTACTGTTATACTGAAACCCCTTAGCAGATGCATAACAAAAGTAACTGCTGCTCCAGATCATACTTTACATTACGTATTTGGAAGTAGTCTTTGCAATAGTCAATGGCCACAGTGACACTGCAGTTTCGTTACACATGCAAGGCAGATCAAAGACAGTCTGCACACCGATATGACAGAGGCGTTTAACCTTGAGAGGAAGAAATTTCTGAGAATGTACGTTTGGAGCACATCATTTTATGATAGTGAATCATGGATAACGGGAAAACCCGAACAGAAGACAATCGAAGCATTTGAGACGTGGTGCTATAGAAGAATGTTGAAAATCAGGTGGACTTAAGATCAGAATTGGCAGAAAAATGGAACAGGATGACAGGCCACCGCCCGCCACGTTTCTAAATGCACTACTGTTTGTAAAAAGTGAAACATTCAGAAGCAGTGGTCTGCAACACGCCATGATAAGAGAACGTGTACAGCAGTTGAACCATAATAAATTAATTACATGACAGAGAGGTGGCGTGTTCGTAATCCCAGCAGCACCCACAGTCGATGCAGAGGCTTCACACTAAGTGGAAACGTTAACCAAGTGCCATAAAGTCTCACCGACATCGCGGGGGGAGAGGGCGGAGAGGATTATTGGCAAGTGCGTGCATTTGAACGGGGCAGAGGTACTGGTCTCTGGGAGGTGGCTCTGTCGGTCCGCGACACTGCATCTCGTACGGGGTACGTCCCTTCAACAATGAGACGTATGTGGAACCAGTGGAGCAAAGAGCGCCATACGCAGTTCCGACAAGTACTGGATGACACAATGTGACCACAGCGTGAGATGACCTCCATCTTGTTTGCTTGGCCCTAACTGACTGGATAGCTTCCTCCACAGTGTCGGCGCGACATTGGAACATTACAAAGGGTGTGGACATGTCTGCATCCATGGTCCTAAGCCGTCTTCTGTGGACTGTACTGGTAACATGAATGTCATTACATTGGCTTCCATTGGTTGGAATACATCAACCCGAGAACTGCCATGGGCACTTGAAAGCCGACGCTAGCGTTCTGAGTGGCAAAATGTAGTGTTTTCGGAAACGCCCTGCTTCATCTTGTCTTACAGTGATAGCTGCATATGCGTTCGACACCGTCGTGGTGAATGCAGTCAGGCAGACGGTATTGTGGCGTAGTGGACAAACCCCAAGTGTGATGAATTGAGGTGTCATTGTCTATAACAAGCGATCTCCCCTCCTATGTCTCGAGGGCAATCTAAACAGCTACTGCCACGTCAGGGAGGTTTTACAGCCCTAAGCACTACTTTCCTGCAGGCTCTTCCTCTTGCCATATTTCAGCAGGACAATGCCTGGCCACATGTGGCGAGGAACATGTGAACCTTCTTCAAAGAACTGCTTCCGAGCCCGTCTATTTGCCGGACTTGTCTTCATCGGAACTTGTCTGGAATATGGCCAGTTGGCAGTGTCTTTGTTCAGGTCTTCCTGCAGCCACAGTTGATGCTTTGCGAACGCACCTACAAACTGCAGCGGCATGTTCAGGTTCTCTTTGGGACCACACCACGGCGTCTAGCTGCTCTGATTGCAGCATGTGGTAGCATTACTCTGTACTGAGTTTCCACAGTCACACTACATGTACAGCTCTTTGATGCCAATCATTTGCATAGTGTTATATCGATACTCTGTGGAATAATTTTCATTGTGATCTATCGGTGTTTCATTTTTTCTAAACAGTAGTGTATCACACTGCATTATGAATTACGCAATTCATCTGCAGTGGTGTTATGTTCTGTTTATTGACTTATAGTATTCTACGTTTCATTTCATTTTATCTTGTTAATTCTGTATCCTTATCGATGTATTTTATAACATATTTTATGATTGAAAATATAGCTGGTGTAAACCACTTGTTACATGCCATACGGTAAATAAATAAATAAAAGTGACGGGCGTCACACTATGTAAAAATGTCGCAATGTGATGTTGTGGTCTTCCAAATTTTTCCTATTCCTCATGTGATTGCTTTACCTTATTATTTAAAGTTTTTAACTAATACGGTAGTTGTTTTAGGTGCTTATTAGGGTTATCTTATTTCTAAGTTTGATTTTTCTCATAATTTATTTTCTTTAAGTATACTTTCTTTTGTTAGATTTGCTCGTTCTATATGGTTTATACCTTTTCTTTCAACTAAGTTTGTTAGATATATTAATTTAAAATTAGATTATTATTCATCGAAATCATTTGATTATGGTTGGGGTGAATTATTTGGTTTGCCAAGGTTTGATGCAGCTCTCCATGCTACCCTATCCTGTGCAAGCTTCTTCATCTCCCAGTACTTACTGCAACCTGCATCCTTCTGACTCTGCTTAGTGTATTCATCTCTTGGTCTCCCTCTACGATTTTTACCCTCCACGCTGCCCTCCAATGCTAAATTTGTGATCCCTTGATGCCTAAGAACATGTCCTACCAACTGGTCCCTTCTTCTTGTCAAGTTGTGCCACAAACTCCTCTTCTCCCCAATTCTGTTCAGTACCTCCTCATTAGTTCCGTGAGCTACCCATCAATGTGATAATGAGCAGAGAGTCGCCACACAACTGTAGAAACAAAAGAACCACAATGAGCAGTTAATCGGCCTCAGATGGTCACTGCGCAGGTGGCATTGTTTCGCCGCGGAGCCGCCCAGAAGCTACAGATCACAGGATGGTAATCACCGCTAGCCTTGACAGCCCAGACTTGTGCTGCAGCAGATTCTTTTGAAATTTTCCAATTTGCGCACTCTTAACTGCATCATGGATAATCCCCTGCAACCCTCATGTCCCCAGACGTGTCGTGAAAACAAGACATCATGCCATACGTCTCCACATACAGTCTCTTCATTCACAGCAGCCTTAAAAGCTGGCGTAGCGGTGTATAAACGTTTCAGATCGTAAGTATGCAACGTGATGGCTGCTTCGTTAAGGGCGACCCTGCTTAGGGGAGGCGGCCAACCACATCACTGCTCGGTCATTGTAAGTAACAATTCAGGCTTTGCTAGCGATCGACAGTGCGTGGTATAGACAGCCATAAACATTTTTTCCAACCTAGTTCTCTTAAGAATCGAACCCTGATACATAAAATGGTTTCAAACTTCCGATTACTCTACAACATGGTTAAAGTGCTACGAAAATCTAGGCATCCATGATTAGGTGCTTGGGGTGCCATAAACTTACTGATCTACGAGAGTAATCCCAAAAGTAAGGTCTCCTATTTTTTTATAAGTACAGAACTCTGTTTGTGTGGCAGTTGGGAACACTGTTATGAAGAGTGCTTCATGCGCAGTGTGTAAACGCGCGCACGCCGCGGTAAGCCGCTCAGTCTTGCTTGGCAGCCGTTGAGAATTGAGCTCCCGTTGGATGTTACCGCCAAGTGCGAATTGCGCGCAGTTATTCGGTTTTTGAACGCAAAGGCCACTGCGCCGATTGAAATCCATCGCCAATTGACGGAAGTGTATGGTGAGTCGTACATGGATGTCAAAAATGTTCGTAAGGGGCACAGACAGTTTGCAGCTGGCCGGACCGAAATTCACGACGAACAAAGGTGCGGGAGACCGTCAATTTCTGAGGAGACCGTGTTGCAGGTTGAGGAAAGCATGCGTGAAGATCGGCGGATCACCCTGGATGATCTCTGCACGTTGGTTCCTGAGGTTTCCCGAAGCACCGCCCACAGAATTTTAACGGAAACATTGAACTACCGGAAGTTGTGCGCAAGATGGGTGCCACGCATGCTGACTGAGGACTACATGCGGCAACGAGTTGATGCTTCCCGCGCATTTCTTCACCGTCTTACAGCCGATCAGGACAACTTTCTGGACACAATTGTCACGGGTGATGAAACCTGAGCATACCATTTTAAACCTGAGACCAAGCAACAATCAGGCCAGTGGCGGCATCCTTCTTCGCCAAAGCCGCGGAAATTCAAACAAACACAGTCTACCGGTAAAGTCATGACAACCGTTTTTTGGGATCGGAAAGGGGTTTTGTTGGTCGACTTTATGCCCACTAGGACCACAATTAACGCTGTCATGTACTGTGAGACTCTGAAAAAACTCAAACGGGCAATTCAGAACGGGAGAAGAGGAATGTTGAGCAAGGGCGTACACATTCTCCGTGAGAACGCTCGCCCATACATCGCTCGACAAACCGTTGCTCTCCTGCAACAGTTTCAGTGGAACATAATCGCCCATCCACCCTATAGTCCTGAGTTGGCTCCCAGTGACTATCACCTGTTCCCTAAGTTAAAAGAACATTTGACCGGGAAGCGATTCAGCTCCGACGACGAGGTGAAAGAAAAGGTTCAGAACTTTCTGAACAGCATGGCGGCGAGCTGGTATGACATAGGCATACAAAAACTGCCACAGCGTCTACAAAAATGCATCGACAGAAATGGTGATTATGTCGAAAACTAGCTAAATGTTCAAGCTGTAAACTGATGTAGACCATTGTAGAAATAAACAGGTCTATGTACTTATAAAAAAAAATAGGAGACTTTACTTTTGGGGTTGGGCTTAAATAGTGGCGACTATTTATCCACGACCGATACAAAAGAGTTCCATGTTTGCACCTGTCACTGTCCTTCAAAGTAGTCACCAGCGTTGTGTAGAACCCGTGGCCAGCGATGTGGAAGGCGTAGTATACCGTTAGCAGAGCCTGTTCTGTTGATGGTGCGAATGGAGTGGTCAACTGCCTGTCGAATCTCTGGAACAGTTTTGAAGCGAATGCCAAGAAGTGGCTCCTTCATCTTCGGAATCAAATCAAATTCACAAGGACTTAAGTCCGGGGAATGTTGTGGTACAGTACTTACCAGTCCCATCGACTGAACAGAGCAGCCACAGCTTGTGCTGTATGCGCCCGCGCATTGTCGTGCAAAATGATGGCTGGGTTGGGCAGAAATTGTCGCCGCTTCTTTCGCAAAGCTGCTCGCTGGTGATACTTCAAAAACGAACAGTAATATTGTGCACTGACGGTCTGCGGTGGAGGAATGTAGTGCGTTAGGATAACACCATCACAGTCGTAAACGAGAATCATCATAACTTTCACCATCTGGGGCTCTGACGCACTTTCGACTTTCGCGGCAACCCATATTTACGACATTCGTTGGATTGGGGTTTCAGTTTTGGCTTCGTGGCATTCGCTTCAGAACTGTTCCAGAGATTCGACAGGCAGTAGACCGCTCCGTTCGCACCATCAACAGAACAGGCTCTGCTATCGGTTTACTACGCCTTCCACATTGCTGGCAAGGGGTTCTACACAACGCTGGTGACTATTTTGAAGCACAGTAACAGGTGCAAACATGTAACTCTTTTGTATCGGTTGTGAATAAACAGTCGCCACTATTTAAGTTCCAACCCTCGTATACAGTCTGCAAACACACAAGGACGAGTACTGACTGAGGTGTCATTCGTTCTATAACTTGAATTTATATGTGATATTTTCAGAGTTTCAATGAATATCATATGGCTGTAACAAGTCTTTATTTTTCTTTTGTGGCTTGTCAGTGTCACAGTGGTCTTGTGTGGAATCACTCAAGCTGTTTCAAGCATGTATCGAAAATATGACATAAGCATGGCTTTAGAAGCTAGCACTCTATGTGTTATAATGTAATAAGCAGTATTTTTTAATGTGGAATCCAAACCATGTGTTGTTTCTGACATATTTAATTTATTTATTTATTTATGCATTTATTTTACCTGGCAAGATTAGGGCCTTCAGGCCATCTCTTACACCTAACCAGGCATACTCAGATTCAACAAATTTCAGTTTCTACAGAACATTAAGGACATATAACATGTTATACAGTGTTAATGTTAAAGAAAAAAATAGAGATTATAAAAGTAGTACAATGACAATCATAACAATAAAAAATAATTATAACAATCAAGAATAATAATAATAATAATAATGACTATGTATATGAAAGTAAACATATTTTTCTTTTATGAATGTCAGTCCTATTGCAAGTTGGGAATTTTCTCGTTATATTCTTGCAGCTTGTGAGTTATTCTCATCAAGCAGAGACATAAGACGATGGAATGGGGTGAAAGAGATATAGAAGAGGTAGATAGGTTAGAGGAAGAGAAGTAGAATGGTAAAATTCGAAGCTATGATGGAAAGCAGAAAGAAAAAGATGAGAGGGGCACAACAATGGTGGCTATACCGTCCCTAATATGTAAGTCTTGAGTTCCCTCTTGAATGTTGAGTGGTTCTGGATAAGACGCAGATCACAGGGGAGCGCGCTCCATAGTCGTATGGCTGAGATGGAGAATGACACGGAGAAAGATTTTGTGTTATGTAAAGGGACAGCCAAGATGCTAGACGTATCCGATCTGGTATTGCGGTTGTGGAATGATGATAGGTGTTTAATGTGAGAAGATAAGTATTGGGGGCACCAGTGGCTAAGAAATCGATGAAGTAAGCACATCGTGTGGAGATCGCGTGCCTTATGTGGGCGTATCCAGCCTAGCTGGGAGTATGAAGGACTGATATGATCATACAACCGTATATTGCATACGTATCTAACGCAAGCATTCATCACTAGCTCGAGGCATCTCGAATTTTCACTATTTGTGCCGTGTTGAACTACATCACAGTAGTAAAGATTAGGCAAGACTAGTGTTTGGACTAATTTTTGTTTAACATGGGTTGGAAATATTTTTCTAAATTTTTGAATTGCATGTAGGGAGGAGAGCGATTTCCGGCAAGCTGTGACTGTTTGTTCTTCCCAGTTTAGGTGTTCATCCAAGATTATTCCAAGGTCTTTTACTGTTTTTTGGTATGGTAGTTGGGTACCATTGAGGAGTATTTGAGGGACTGTTTCGCGAAAGTACCGACTGATTAACTTTGGATGAGATATAAGTATGACCTGGGATTTCTTGGGGTTTAGTTTCAGACCTAGGTTCTGTGCCCATCGAGAAACAGAGCAAAGATCTGCGTTCATACTCGCTACTGCATCAGCAATGTTCTTGGGGCTTGCACTTATGTACATTTGGATGTCGTCAGCATATAGATGGTAGTTGCAGGAGTGAATCACTGAAGAAATATCATTAATGTACAGTGAGAAGAGTAATGGACCAAGGACGGAGCCTTGGGGAACTCCAGAGCGCACGTTTTTCCATGATGACTTTTCCGACCCACAAATGACTTGTTGACTTCTGTTTTTGAGGTAGCTGTCGAACCAATGTATTGCGCTGTTTGAGAAATTTAGCTGTTTCATTTTAATTAGTAATATATCGAAGTCAACTGTATCAAAAGCCTTGCTAAAGTCAAGCAGTGTTAGGATGGTAGCTTCACGTCTGTCCATAGCATGTTTAATGTCATCAGTCATATCTTCCCCAAGGTCTGACCAGTCGCTAGGTGATGCACTGAACCTCTAGACCACGATGCAGCACATCACTTTTTTTGTCATGTATCCCACTACTACCTAAGAGACTCAATATACCCATTCAACAGAGCTGCCTCAGTGTGATAATTTGTTTAATCAGAACTTTCCTTTACTGTTCCAAATCGGATGCAATTAAGAGTTGATTCTACTCAATTCTACCACGACATTAACGGTGTCACCATTATATCTAACTGTTCTGACGACTGTACTGGTATGCATTGATATCTCGCACCATTCTGCCCAAGGCAATTTCGACTCTGAATAAAAGGTAGATAGATAGCTATTACACCACTTTCGTACAGCTTAATTTTCCCATGAATATCAGAAGAGCTTTCTTTGTCTAATTTCCATCCACCATGCATTATCATGTGTGTTGCCTGCAGTTTAATTTGTTATATAGGATCTAGTCCCACAACTCTTCTTCACATGACCTCTAGAATTGTCAGAGTTCCTCACTGACACCTCCACAGACATGTCAGCCTCAGGAGTGTTGTTCCAACAACAGCATATACCTGTCAGACTGCATTGTGAATGTGCCTACTCGCATTAATCATCTGCAGATCTTTGTTGTATTAAAGGAGACTAGCAGTGAAACTTATGTATTATCGAAAACAGTACAATCAGTGTGAGCAGGTGGCGCGATTTGCTGATTCAGGTGCACTGGCTCGCAGGTTCTACCAATGCTGGGTGTGTGCGAATCCAAACTGATATTAAATATGGGGCAGCTACCGTTCATCAGTCCTGAGAATTTTCAAGGTGCACAGCTTAATTCGTTTAACTTATATAAGGGTGAGGATATCTTCAGATGTACAGAGAAGGTACATTCTGAAAGAGGATTCTCTCTGAAAGTGTATCCATTACACTTACATAGAATTTTTTACCCACATTGCACTTCAGTCATAACACAAATGTTACATGATACAGCACATTTTGCTTTAGAGGACACTGTGTTAGATGTCGGTGCTCATTGATTAAGCATGTTATGGTTTTTATTGTTTGATCATAATTGTGAGTGCAGCCTCCATTTTTTTTCTCCCTGGGAGGGGTTTTTGAACAAGACCACAGACATAAGGAGTTCCATGACAGACATCTCATCCATGTATTATAAACACACCTCCTTCAGATTATACTTCAGTGATAACACTAATGACACAACACACGTGCGTTTTATGCAATATCCAGTGTCAGTGGAATGTATCGGTTTATGCATTCAAATATGATTGAAATGATTTCAGATGCCCGTCAGACAGACTACAAAGGACTATTTGGTCTGAACATTCACAGCTGTGGTTACACTTTTTTTTTTTAACAAGAACGCTGCAAACAGCCGTATTTTCAACCACCGCTTCTCACATGTTCTGAGTGCTACTGTGAAATACACCGTTACATCTGGCCTGTGTATTGCCTGTCACACTCGCAACTGATCCTGTAGACTCCAGGTGCCTGTAGTCGGAATCTGACTTTCAGCCATCAAAAACCTATATACGGAACACCTTGAGGAAAAGGCTATCAAATCCTCTTATCTGAAACCAAAGGCGTTCTAGTGATACGTGGACGGTACGTTCGTGGTGTGACCACAAGGCGAAAAAACGTGCAGGAATTTCTTGACCAGCATACACAACAATAATAAGTTTACCATCGAGGTAGAAGGAAACGGAAACCTGGCTTTCCTCGAATTACTTATAAGGAAGAAAACTGATCACGCATTGGGTGTTTGGTCTATAAACGTAAGACACACATGGACCTGTATCTAAACGCCAATTGTTGTCATCATCCGGCACGGCGCAAATCTGTGCTCGTCACCCTGATGCACAGAGCATGAGACATTTGTGACAAGGAGAGTTCAGCGTCTGAGGGAAACCTTTTGTGAGAATGGCTACTCGGAGACAAAGATAAGAAGCGCTCTCCAGCAGAGCAAGAAAAAGAGACAAGATGATCCAGAATAAGATATAAAGCATTTGGCGTTCCTTCCATATGCTGGGCCGCCCAAATCAAATACTGCCATGATATTGGGGAAGAGCAGTAAAACCATTTTCTGATTATTGGCTAAAATAAAAAATATGTTTGGCTCAATGAAACACAAACTAGGACCATGGACACCTAGCAGCTGCAGCATCAGTTGCGCTTCTTGCAAGCAATATATCAGGCAGACACAATGATGTATTTTGCAATGCAGCTCAGAATATGTGAGAAGTGTCTACCTCGCCCAAAGGAACAAATCTACAGTGGCAGAACACAGCCTCAACGAAGGTCATATGTTTGATTTTGAACAGACAGAGGTGTTGTGGCGGACGAACGGATTCTGGGACTTGATCTTCAGACAGGCAGTGGAGGCAGTGGAGATACGGGTCCATGGCGATCCTGTCAATTGGGATAGCAGTTTCCAGCTGACTTCTACGTGGGATGTAGCGCTAGCGTCAAGAGCGGACTGATGTGAAAGTGGCGAAGGCAGTGGATGAAATAGGTGGGCAGCACCATGACATGGCACCAGAACTATCCAATATGCTGGCAATTGCCTTCCCCCCCCCCTACACCCCCCCCCTCCCACCATCTGTGACACACCTTTCAGAGCCGTTGCAAATGAGGTGGAGGAGCCTGCAGTCCACCATCTATAAAGATACAAAGTGGGCGTGAACATGACACTTCGCCTGAAGATGACGAGTAGGAAACGTAGAAACGTTGCCAGAACGACGATTTAACACGGCTGATAACCTGAATTGTCTTCATCATGGTAACGACAATGATAAGTATTGTGTACCATTGCAAATAAAGAACTTACGCGAAGTATTTAACTAATTTATTCATACAGCACTTACTCGTTTTCGGAGGGGGGCACATGGAACAATCATGAGCAACATGTTAGTTTGTTTCGTTTGTTGGCTGATCTTCTCTGACTTACACTGTACGAAAATAAAACAGTTGCTATTTCACACTTTTTATGACAACCATTTTTTCTGCCACCATATGCCACGTCAGTTAACTGCTCTGAATTCAAGATCATATGCATTCAAACTAATACGTGAGTTCACGATGTTCCCTCAAAAACTAATCAGATGTAAGAGTTACAACATCAACTATATATACTAATACCACTGATTCATACATAGCACACGGCTCAAGTACACTGAAGCGCCAGAGGAACTGCTATAGGCATGCGTATTCAAAAACAGAGATATGTAAACAAGCAGAATACGAGGCTGCGGTCGGCAACGCCTATATAAGACAACAAGTGTCTGGTGAATTTGTTAGATCGGTTACTGCTACTACAATGGCAGGTTATCAAGATTTAAGTGAGTTTGAACGTATTGTTATATTCGCCGCACGAGTGATGGGACACGGCATCTCCGATGGGCATTTTCCCGTGTGACCATTTCCGAGTGTACCGTGAGTATCACGAATCCGGTAAAACATCAAATCTCTGACATAGCTGCTGCCGGAAAAAGATCCTCCAAGAATGGGACCAACGACGACTGAAGAAAATCGTTTAACGCGCCAGAAGTGCAACCCTCCCGCAAATTTCTGCAGATTTCAATGGAGGGGCATCACCAAGTCTCAGCGTGCGAACCATTCAACGAAACATCATCGATATGTCCAGAATGAAATTTTCACCCTGCAACGGAGTGTGCGCTGTTACGAAAGTTTCTGGCAGACTAAAACTGTATGCCGGACCGAGATTCGAACTCGGGACCTGTTAGAGTCTCGGTCCGGCACACAGTTTTAATCTGCCAGGACGTTTCATCATCCATATGGGCTTTCGGAGGCGAAGACCCATTCGGTGTACTCTTGATGACTACACGACACAAAACTTTACGCATCTTCTGGGCCCGTTAACATTGACATTGGACTGTTGATGTCTGGAAATATGTTGCCTGGTCGGACGAGTCTCGTTTCAAATTGTATACGGCGGATCGATGTGTACGGGTATGGAGAAAACCTCATGGATCCATGGTCCCTGCATGTCAGCAGGGGACTGTTGAAGCTGGTGGAGGCTCTGTAATGAGTGGGGCGTGTGCTGTTGGAGTGATATGGGACCCCTGATATGTCTAGATACGACTCTGACAGGTGAGACGTATGTAAGCATCCTGTCTGATCACCTGCATCCATTCATGTTCATTGTGCATTGAGACGGACTTGGGCAATTCCAGCAGAATAATGCGACAACCCACACTTCAGAATTGCTAGAGAGTGGATCCAGGAACACTCTTCTGAGTTTAAACACTTCCGCTGGCCACCAAACGCCCCAGACATGAACATTATTGAGCATATCTGGGATGTCTTGCAACGTGCCGTTCAGAAGAGATCTCCAACCCCCTCGTACTTTTACGGATTTATGGACAGCCCTGCAGGACTCAAGGTGTCAGTTCCCTCCAGCACTATTTCAGACATTAGTCGAGGCCATGCCACGTCGTGTTGCAGCACTTCTGCGTGCTCGCGGGGGCCCTACACGACATTAGGGAGGTGTACAGTATTTTTGGCTCTTCAGTGTATACACAGAGTGAAAACAGGTCACACATACATATTGGTGTTGATCATCAGACCTTTTAAAACAGCATCATGCTTTCTGCACACATTTTTCGAGATAGTTACTTGAACCTGTCTCAATTCCCTAAATGTAAGTATAACATGTAAAATAGTTGTTGATATCTCAGAAGTTACATACTCGTACTTCCCCATTTGCTTGTGTCCATGAAAATTCTGTTACATTCGTGGTCGCACATTGTGTTACACATATGAGAGACTAATAGTAATAAGTAATTCTTCTCTGCATGCTATCAGGCCTCTGACTTTGATAAGACAGGTCTACTGATGCTATTTCATGTTGTGTGGATTTATCTTTTAGACACTTGTTACTTGGTTTAGTTGTTGTGCGTGTCAGATCCTATGATTACAAAGTAGTAAACTACACGACCTAGATGGGCGGTGAAGGGATCACAGACTACTTCTCATCCATTCCACTACTGTTACGTTTGGTGGAGTTAATATGGATCGTAGTCCCTGCAGAACTTTTGTTTGAATAAACAAAAATTTATTAGAAAAGGCAATGTGACTTGAGTATTTCTTTTTTCTTTTTTGCTATCGTTTCCGCCTGCTATGTACCACGATTGTGCTTTCCTCTTTTGCCAGTAGATTTTCATTTTGATTGACTGTGCTTCTTTTCTCTGTTTTGACCATTTGCAGGCAGGACGTGGAACTGGCGTAGTAAGCGAAATAAAGTTTTTAGTAATTTTGACTTTTTCTCTGAAAACTTCTCGATCCTGAATGTCATCAAATTAAATTTCAGCTTCTTGTAAATCCTTGACTTGGCTTGCCCATTTTGAATACGATTTTGTTTTTGAAATTGATTTATGTATGTGATGAGTAAGTCTTTGCAGGTTCATTCTTTACAGATGACCAAAAAACATCATTCTCCGCTTCCTCACGACGGTAACAATTTCTTCTGTATGTTCGTATAGTTCGCAGTTGTGTCTTCGGCGGAAATCTCCGTTTTCTCTGATAGGGCCCAGTATTTTCCTCAAAATTTCCCGGCCTTTTATTTCAAGTTTTCGTAGTGGTCCTTTCTTCGTCATGTTTAAACATTCTGATGCATACAAAGCTGATGGTCTAATTACGGTGTTATAATGACAAAGTTTTAGGTTTAATGACAGGCTTTTGCTTTTGTATAAGTCTTTGCACAGATGAAAAGCACCTTCTAGTTTAGAACACCTACTTTCTACAGCTGCATTTTGTGAACTGGCAGGTGTAATTATTTCTCCAAGATATTTAAATTTCTTCGACTGCTTGATTTTCTCTTGTTGTGTTTCAATATGAGGAGGAGCGTGTTTGTGATGAATTCAGTTTTGTTAAATGCTCGTATTTTTAGGCCAGTCTTAGCAGCAGTTGATTGTAGGCTGGACACCTGAACCTTAGCTTCGTCAATATTATTTGCAATGAGTGCCAGATCATCAGCAAAAGCAAACAGTTTCCACTGATGCGATTTCTTTTGTGTCCAATTTGAATCCCATAACCTGGCGGTACGGTTGTTTTCCACTGTCTGACTGTCGTTCCCAGGACACAGTTGAAAAGCAATGGAGAGAACAGGTCATCTTGTCTCATCCCTGTACAGATTTCAAATCGTTCTGATAGTTCGCCTCTGAATTTGACCTTTGATACTGCGTTATTTAAAGTGGCGCTTATCACATTGATTGTTTTCCTATCTAGACCAAATTCGGCAAGGGTGTTCTTTACTGTTTCTCGATCAATTGAGTCATACGCTTTTTGAAAGTCGACAAAGGTCAAAACAAACGTTTTTGATCTTGATTTGGCGTATGATATAATAGATTTCAGGTTATGTATCTGCTCTGCACAGGATCTTGATGTCCTGAAACCAGCTTGATATTCGCCCAATTGTTGATCTAAGACCGATTCAGCTCAACAACAGTCTGGAAAAGATCTTGTACGTCATTGGTAGCAAAGAGATTCCTCGGTAATTATTCAGATCACTCTTATCGCCTTTTTTATGAAATGGGTGAATAATTGCTACGGTCCAATCTGGAGGTAGAGTTTCAGTTTCCCAAATTTTCACGATGATATCATGGAGCTGTTTTATTGTATCATGATCTGCGTATTTCCACATTTCAGCCAAGAAGCGATCCTCACCTCCAGGTTTGTTATTTTTCAAGCCTTTTGTAGTTTTCATGATTTCATCTAATGTGGGAGGGGGACTATCTGCAGGAGGAACAGTAGGATAGAAATCAAGCTTTTCACTTGGATTTTCAGCATTCAGTAGGGATGAAAAGTAATTTCCAAAAGCTGCAGCACATGATTTGTTATTCAAATTTAGTTTTCCATCGAGTCCTCTTATATGTAACGTAGGAGGTTTAAACTTCGATAGTTGTTATTCAAAGGCTTCATAAAATTCCCGAGTCTGATGTCTTCTAAAATTTGCTTCTGTTTCATCGATTTGGTTTTAGTTGAAGTCTCTTAGTTGTTCTCTACATTTTTGATGGATCTTTCCTAACCTTCAAGAAGTTTTCGTGATTTTCGGAGGTTTTCTTGCTATTCCATTTTATCCAAGCCTGTCTTCGCTTGCCAATTGCTTCATTACAATCTTCGTTCCACCACAGGTGTTCATATTTTTTTTTGGTCAGTATAGTTTCAGTGGCTGATAGTACCATGGCTTCTTTAATTCTGTTCCAGTCTGTTTTATTTGGTTTGCTTTGTAGAGTTTCTGTAAATTTGTTGTTGGCATCTTTCAGTTTACTTATATCAAATTTTGGAGGTCTGTTTTTTCTTGAAATATTGGAAAGATTCTTTTGGCTATCTGGGATGATATTCATTTTTACCAGAGACAAGTAATGATCAGAATGAATGTTGGCATTCTGTGACTTCTGTATTAGAGGTATGGAGAAATAGGAGCAGGGGCATATGCACTGACGAACCAGAGCATGTAAAAGTCGTTTCTTTGTGCTCATTAACAATATAATCTTCTATTAATCTATTTAGCTCTGTCCACGAGTAATGAGTAGTTCTTCTTCGTATTCTATGAAGTTTCAGGTGCTGATAAGTTTAAGTCTACAGACGCTGTTCCACCAGTTGCTATTTTTCCCATATCATGTGAAGTAATTAGTGCACACACTGCTATGCCGAGGGTTTAGTTTAATTATTTTCCATATCACACCTATGATTATGAAGTAACAATCTGCTGTGCAGTTATATAACCTTGTGCTTCTGTGGCAACTGCAATAGACTGTAGTATCTTTTAAATAATGTGTAAAATGAAATATGACGCAAGTACAATTGTTTGTAGAAATAAGATCACACTGGCATTGCCTGTAGCTGACTAACCTAGGGGCATGCGGGTCCTGGAGCCTGGGAGGTAACTTCTACAGCTTTTCTACTGCAAGTTTCGGAACTATCCATTACGTCGCTGCTAGAGGTTTGCACAAAATATTTACAGTTCAGTAGTGGCTCTATTTCTTTCTTTACCTTACTCGACGGTTGAACATAGTTATCTCGCATTTGAACGAGAAATAAAAAAAAAATGTTGTTGTAGTGTAACACCGTACCGCTAATGCTGTACTGATTTATTTTGCCTTTTGTTTTGTTTAATGTTATACCGTTGAGTTTCTGTAAAATTTGTTGGATTGAATCGATACCATGAGAGTGTTTATTCTTTTCTCTGTGATAAACTTTGATGTCTTTTAGAGTGTAGGAAGTGTAATCTCTGTAATATGTACAATATGAGCAAATTATATGTTTTGTCTTTGTCATATAATCTCTTTGGTTATCTTTAAAATTAAGTAATTTTGTGTAGGACTACCAATATATGCAAATGTTCTGTTTTATTTTAAATGATTGTTTGCTGTTATGTAAACTGCTGACCTTCACTTAGGGTTCTTAGTTATTTTGTATGTACAAGGTAGTGTCGTTCCCCTCTGGAATGGAACTTAGTAGCGCGCGCAAAATGTGGTTGGCATGGATAGAAAGGTGTAACCAAGAGTCAGTCGGGGACGAGCTACCAAACTATCAACTGCTCATGTAAAAGTTGATTATTGTGCTGGTTCCGAGAGAGGCTATTCCTGACGCTTTCCAATGCCTTTGATGGATGGATAAAGAGCTGGAACTGTTCTGAAATTGGCATCTATCATCGCCACCAAGAAATGACAGAGTCCAGCAATTCTACCTGCAAATCCACCTAACAACATGCACACGCCACCACATTGCGCAATCACTGTAATAGAAAGAACGATAGTAATGTACAGTGAAGGATCAGCTCGTTGGATGTGTTAGTGTGCTGAAATACACTCCTGGAAATTGAAATAAGAACACCGTGAATTCATTGTCCCAGGAAGGGGAAACTTTATTGACACATTCCTGGGGTCAGATACATCACATGATCACACTGACAGAACCACAGGCACATAGACACAGGCAACAGAGCATGCACAATGTCGGCACTAGTACAGTGCATATCCACCTTCCGCAGCAATGCAGGCTGCTATTCTCCCATGGAGACGATCGTAGAGATGCTGGATGTAGTCCTGTGGAACGGCTTGCCATGCCATTTCCACCTGGCGCCTTAGTTGGACCAGCGTTCGTGCTGGACGTGCAGACCGCGTGAGACGACGCTTCATCCAGTCCCAAACATGCTCAATGGGGGACAGATCCGGAGATCTTGCTGGCCAGGGTAGTTGACTTACACCTTCTAGAGCACGTTGGGTGGCACGGGATACATGCGGACGTGCATTGTCCTGTTGGAACAGCAAGTTCCCTTGCCGGTCTAGGAATGGTAGAACGATGGGTTCGATGACGGTTTGGATGTACCGTGCACTATTCAGTGTCCCCTCGACGATCACCAGTGGTGTACGGCCAGTGTAGGAGATCGCTCCCCACACCATGATGCCGGGTGTTGGCCCTGTGTGCCTCGGTCGTATGCAGTCCTGATTGTGGCGCTCACCTGCACGGCGCCAAACACGCATACGACCATCATTGGCACCAAGGCAGAAGCGACTCTCATCGCTGAAGACGACACGTCTCCATTCGTCCCTCCATTCACGCCTGTCGCGACACCACTGGAGGCGGGCTGCACGATGTTGGGGCGTGAGCGGAAGACGGCCTAACGGTGTGCGGGACCGTAGCCCAGCTTCATGGAGACGGTTGCGAATGGTCCTCGCCGATACCCCAGGCGCAACAGTGTCCCTAATTTGCTGGGAAGTGACGGTGCGGTCCCCTACGGCACTGCGTAGGATCCTACGGTCTTGGCGTGCATCCGTGCGTCGCTGCGGTCCGGTCCCAGGTCGACGGGCACGTGCACCTTCCGCCGACCACTGGCGACAACATCGATGTACTGTGGAGACCTCACGCCCCACGTGTTGAGCAATTCGGCGGTACGTCCACCCGGCCTCCCGCATGCCCACTATACGCCCTCGCTCAAAGTCCGTCAACTGCACATACGGTTCACGTCCACGCTGTCGCGGCATGCTACCAGTGTTAAAGACTGCGATGGAGCTCCGTATGCCACGGCAAACTGGCTGACACTGACGGCGGCGGTGCACAAATGCTGCGCAGCTAGCGCCATTCGACGGCCAACACCGCGGTTGCTGGTGTGTCCGCTGTGCCGTGCGTGTGATCATTGCTTGTACAGCCCTCTCGCAGTGTCCGGAGCAAGTATGGTGGGTCTGACACACCGGTGTCAATGTGTTCTTTTTTCCATTTCCAGGAGTGTATAAGGTAATTTATAATTGAATTTATGTACCTACCTTGAAAAGTTCCTTATCACAACACCTCTCAGGTTCCTCTCTGTTTGAACTATGATTACCGAGCATTCTTAAATTGAAAGCATATTAAAATTAATATGGCAATAGAGTGTACTAAGATTAATAATGTTTGTTGAAAGGATCTAACAAATATCTCAATTTTGTGTTTCATTGCAGTGAATGTTCAGAACTGCAACAGTTGAGCGTTATATGTTCATGCTTGCTAAGTGTTTCACTGATGTAATGAAAGTGTGTTTAGTTTCCTCTGCTACAGTGGCCAAGATTAAGACCCCCCCCCCCCCCCAACTTCCATTGAAAGTAGTTCAAAGGCACAAAGTTACTTAATTATAGAAAGTTTGAGTTACTCTTGCTATTCAAGTCAAATTCTGTTCAATACTGGGTTCCCCTTGTGTATTAAAAGTGCATATTAATGTTGTAAAAGGATCTATAGATTGTCTATTGTGCTCATGCTACATAACGATTAATAGAAAGACAACTATCTATGGAAACAGCAACTTCTTTATTCAAAAGACAGTGAGAAGTAATCTGTTAGTGAATTTCATTTAATTTTCATTCTAAATAAAAAGGTATTTAGCTGAGAGAGACATAACCTATGACCAGTTTATAATTTTGCAGTGGACTACATTTACAATTTTTTGTCAGATAGGAAAATGTTTGAAAAGTAATATTGAACCTGTGCCTATTTTATGATTCTACAGTGAATATTGGTAGTAATATTATTGAGACCATTCAGTTGAGCAAGCCTTGAAGGCTTACCATTATGCAAATAGCCATGTTCTCTTATAACTGTTAGCACTTTCTTTAACGTGAACATATGCAGGTGCCAGAGTTCATTGCACTCTCGTGAGACGAAGTATAGGCTGTGATTGCCCATTGAAGTTACTTATTTTCAGTTTCTTGAATAAGAATGTTACTCATCTTATGCCTTATTAGGCTGGCGACCGTTGTTATTATCATTTGGACGCTGTGGATAGGCAAATTATTGTTTGTTACTGTTAAATATTTACGTAATTATGACTATTCTTACGATAAGCTACCTCCATTAGGTATTTCACAGTCAACACAAACAAAATTCCTGTCAGAGGGTAACACTCATCTATTCCTTTACACCATAATTACTTTAACAAGATAGTTTTATTTCACAGCCTGCCTCCAACTTCAAGGTTATGGTATAGCAGTAGTGGACAGAAGAGTTATAGTAGAATATTATTTTATCATCCATAAAAAAGGCAAATCAGGGGCAGTAAGTCACATATCACTGACACAGTGTTTTCTAAATAACTGTTCCTTATATGCCCTAAATTCAGCTTCTATGGCGTTCAAACCAATAGAACTGGTGGATACTTTGACATTCCATCCTTCAATTTAACATATATTGATTTAATACCTATTGGTGTAACAGGTGCAGACTTAGATACTGCACATATGCACAAATTCATACACTGCTCTAAGTCATTCACATGTGCATTGTGCTCATCTATATAACACACTACATTGTTGAATACAGCTTATCATAAGGCTGCCGCCCACTTAGCCTGTCTAACACACCACTGATAATACACTTGCTGGGTCACATAACCCTTGAATGATTTAGGTAAATGGAGGAATCTCCAGATCCTACCTCGAGTGTAGTATCTCTATGATGGTGGTATTAAGCCCAAGTAGGGAGATGGCTGGAGGAGGAGGATGAGATGGGTCTTATCTGTAGTCACCTGAACATCAATGTACAGCAATACACAACATAGCTCATCCCATTCAGTCTGCAGCTTAGCGCCATGTTCAACGTCCTGATCAGGTCAAAGTTTGCACAGCCTTAGCATCTGGGTGACTCCACGACCAAGCACCCTTAAAGACTGTAGATTCCAAAATCAGTCACTAGAGTGAAGTGGCAAACAAAAAACATCGTGTGTTTCTAGCTACAATATACTGTAGCCGCAACATTGTCTCCCACATCCAAAATTATTGCAGTTTAAGAATTTACACTGTTTTAATCTATTTCTGTGTCACAATTAACTGATTTAACAAGGATATTCGGCCATTTGTGAGACAGTTTTGAGTCCATCTGTGACTGTCAAGAGGGTCCGACTCATCTTCAACCCCTAACCCTATCCCCTTACTTCTCTCCCTCAGCCCCAAATTCCACTCCCTTCATTTCCCATCCACTGTGTGTGCGCCCCTTGTTTTTACGGAGCGCTGCTGCTCCGCCATAAACAACTTCGGAGCGCTAGAGTTGCGCGTTCCATTATCATTATTTATTGAAGTAATTCTGCGTGAGCGACGAAACAGCATCCGGCCATTTAGCGTACGGGCCCAGAGCCGCCGGTCGATTGCGTTGCGGCGACCCCAGAGCAAGCTGCTGGGCTGATAGGCAGTGCTCCCATATCAGCTTTTTAGAGCAAAGGTTGACTTCTGTAGCTGTCAAATGAGCCATTTAGCCGGGGCGCCGAAGTAGCACTTCTATCACAATAATTTAGCTTTTTCTGGTTTTTTCTTCACTGTAGGAATCCATGTAATTAGGAAAATTATTTGCATTGAACTAAAATTTTGAAACATGAGAATGTATCATTAGATTGAATTAAAAAGCATTACAAAGCAAACTATAGCTGTATTGGTATGTGTTACTCGCTGAGCATACGCATACACAGGACCAAAAAACTGTAAAATATAAACAATTGAGAGTGTTACTGGAAATAGTGCTGCAGCATAACTGACATGAACAAAGTATCCAATTTAGAATAATGAAGGACACTGTTGTAAGCAAAGCAGATTTTGATTTACGTAGTATGTATCAGAAGTCATCATCTTCACAGCTGCAATAAAACAATGTACCAGCAACTGAACCGAGGAGAGGGACAGCGAACTTCTATTTCGTGCTGTAGCGTGCTAAGTGTAATAAAATGTAGTTCAACAATGGAGGATAAGTATTGTGTAGTTTGTTCTGTAACTGCTTAGCAGAAACACTATTTACAGTTTTATTGTGAGAAAATGATAGCTGGGCGAAAGAAATAGACACGAAGATGTTTATTTAAACAATTTTTTGCGTCAAAATATCGCGATTTTAAAAATGGACTGATATTTTGTATGCATAACGTACAAATAAAATCTCAAATTGTTACACCTGCAGTGGAAGTACGAATGCATTCCCAAATTATTTCTCTTCTGAGATGCAGAAGGCAAACCTCTAAATTTTTATTCTTTTATGCTTCCCAGAAACTTTACATAAATGAATTTTCTCTCTGACTGTTAAAACTATTAAAAGGAAACGTCGTACACACGTTAAAGATATGATGCAACAATGTTCTTCATACATCTGGAGTTATCTAAGAACATATTTTCCTATAATGTACGCTCCCTCCCGTCTCTTAATATCTCATATTCACTGAAGTAAAATGTAGATTAACCACAATCGTTTATTTATTGTTGCAGGGTTTGTCACTACTCAGTGATGGAAATGCCTCTACGAATTTCTTACAATCAAAAATTCTGCAAAGAGTGGCTCAGAGAGGAACAAATTAAAGACTAGCTTGCTGAAGGTGTGAATAATGCAACAAAGCGTTACTGGAAATTGTGTCGGTGCAAACATATAGCAAAAAGATGTGATCCTCAGAATCATGATAAAAGACCGACCGGTTAGCTGCGCGGTCTATCACGCTGCTTCCCGAGCGGGAAGGCGTTCCGGTCTGCGGCACAGTGTGCTAGCCAGCCTGTGGAATGGTTTTGAAGGAGGTTTTCCATCTGCCTCATCGAAGGTCTCAGTTACGCTATGTTGGCGTTTGCTACACGAACACTGTCTCCATGTACGCGTACACTATAATTACTCTGCCACACAAACTTTTGGGGTTACACTCCTCCTGGGGGGAGGGGTGGGGAGGTGGGGGGGGGAGGGTCCACTGGGGGCTGAACCGCACAATAGCCCTGGGTTCAGTGTGGGGCGATGGTGGGGTGGGTGGACTGCAGTGACCTGTTGTGGGGTGGTGAAACACTGAGGGCTACGTCGAGACAAAGCATCTCCGAAGTTTCTAGGTCCCCAGTTCAGTACACACACACACACACACATCATGATAAAAAAAAAAAAAAAAAAAAAAAAACATTGTACTGCTGGAAAATGGCGAGAAATCCTCAGTTTCTGTTGAATTGTTAGTGTGAAAAGACGTAGGGTGCCTTTTTTTCTTTATTTCATAATTTTTGGGTGTTATCCTCTTGGAAGAATTTTTCCAGAACCGCTAGAAATTGGCTGAAAATGCCAGGAAAGTTGAAATGCCCTAGTGACGTACAGCTCATTAAGTAGATCAGTTAAAAAAATCAGAAGCACAGCTACAGATCGAAACATACTGCAAAGATCATATAAGGATCCAAATGCATCACAAGAGCGTGTCCAAATTACGTAAATTACACCGCTACAGATACTTAATCTAGATAAGTTAGAGAAACGTATGCTCAGTAGATCGTAAAAAATTTCACCTAAAAATCATATTATGATCCAATAGACACTGAAATACTGTACCCCAACACAGCTGTCTGTCATAATAAACCTCGCCTACAGATCCAGTATACGGCGTTGAGGAGCACAGCAAACATACTGCAGAAAACGACAGCTGAAACCACACGCCCTACGCAACGCGAAAACACTACAGCAAATATCGCGGACGCCGGAAGCGCGCTTACGTGCATGTGTAAGCTGATGCGTCAAGACCGCCGGTATTTGCAGACCTGTGGGAAGCAGACATAGCGGTCAGAGTAGCTTCGTTATGCCATGCTTTCCCATCACAATGAGTGACGTGGTCCATCTGAACACAAATATGCACTCAGCCCCACGTGTACTGACAGGTGAGAGCAAACAAAAGCTAGACCGGTCTGGAACAACAGGATATACAGCCAGCAGTCCTCACCGTTTGTAAATAAAGAGCCTTGTTAATCGTTTTCGCAGATGAAGTCCTTCCTGGGATGTTTCGGATACAGCTCTCAACCCATCCCATCAGTAGGTGTGATAAGTATGTTCTGGCGCATTTTGGGGACGTATATACCTAGGTAGATGTCTGAGCACCGCACCACAGCGCATCGCACGGCACCGTACCCAAGTGACGTCACGACTCTTGATATTTTTACCTCGCCTTACTCCAATCGGTGTCAAAGCTTGGCGGCTATCCATCCAGAACATCTATTTAGGCACACACACACACACACACACACACACACACACAGTGCTTAAGTGTTGTAGTTTTTTATGAATGGAGATGTTAGAATTCATCTGTTTAAATGGGTAGAGAGTAATAAATGGAAAGCAGTATAAAAGCAAAGGAAACGTTTATTAGGACAGATTACATATAAATTTCTACAAATATGCACAAAGTTAAGCACTGGCAGATTAATTTTGTTTTTTATTAAGCAATAATAGCAGCTTCTCGCAGTTCTTCCTCTACTGAAATAATTTCATTGTCAAGCGAGTTGTTGCCAGCTGATTTTGAACCGATAATGATTTTGAACCAATAATAACTAGCGGTTCAAGAAGTTCGTTTGGGTTATTCCCATAAATGTAGTCAACTTGTGATTTATTTAAGTAGCTCTTTCAGTTTTTAATGGCTTTAATGGCAAATTTTTCTTCTTTGTTTGCTCTGTCTTCAGAGTATATTCCTTTTCCTTTATATGTTTCAATTTTGATTTCCACGCCTTTGCCTTTGTCATTATTGCCTTCTTCTTCTTCTTCTTCCTTTTCTGCTTCTTTTCCTGGTACCAGGGAAGATGTAGCATCAGCAGCAGCCGCAGTTGCGTCAGTGAGACGTTTTGGAGATTGAAGTACTCCAACCAAAGACTTTATGATATATGTATACTTTTATCCTTGGTTAGCATTTACTGGCTTGAAGAACAGATAATGTTGTCTAAAGGCGTTAGTTGCTTTGAGAATTTTAACGTAATTTTAAATGTCATGGCTCATGTAATTAGTAGGCTTGATTTTGAACAGTAAACCCCTAGTTCCAGGATACCTTACATTGTAAATTATTAAATCATTTTCATTGACATCCACTGGTGAGTTTCAATCATCCATGTGCCTGATGGCAGATCAAGTCTAATGCCATACACAGTGTCACGGGTTTGGTCTATCGGTTTATTAAAATGTGAAGCTGCCAGTCGAACTATAGTCTCTGCTTGATGTGTATCCTGCACTTTATATATATTTTTATCGCTGTTGGTGCTTCCATCACATTTAGTAACACCAGTAGTAGTAGTAGTAGTAGTAATAGTAGTGTTAGTAGTAGTGTTGTTTATTTTTTTTTTTTTTTGCATAGTGACCTGTACTGATGGAAATCAGTTCTTTTAATGGTTGTGAAACTGGTTTAAATGTCTTCTCTAGCACAGACTTACTTTCAGCTTCCCTTTTGTTCAGTGATAGTATCTTTTTTCGAATGTTATGTTGAGCTTTGGCAATCTGTTTTTTTAAGATTAATCTTTCCTATAACAGCTTTTCGAAGCATGTTGTTGTTTTTCCAAACTGGTCACTCGTTATCTGAACTTGTACTTAAGTAACCACTTCAATTTATAACCCAAAGCCCCGAGAGTGGCGGTGACTTCTTATTTTTTTCTTCTGCTTCTTCTTTTTTCCTCCACCACCACCACCACCATTTATAGGTTTATGCATTTACAACACGTTGCCTGTGCAGCTCGTCGAGGATTGGAGAGATAACTTTACCTGTCTCTTCTATACGTTACTTGAATCGAAAGCGGTCAATGGCTGTCTGTTGCCAAACACCTATGCGTGAATCTCTGTATATAGAAAATTTCCAGTCATTTAATATGTGAATTGAGGCTCACAACTCATCTGGAAAGTGCACTTCCTTATTTTCCGTCGCTAACTGAGAAGCTTACACTCACACCATCAATTTATAACCCGATATTCAAATTCTGCACGAAGCGGACGACTTCCAATAATTAAATGTTTGGCTTTGTTGAAATTGTGTTTATCGAGAGTTGCTGGATGTTGCCATTCAATTCAAAGACAGTTGATTCAGTATCAGGACTAATAGAGCGTAAAATAACTTCATCACTGTAAGGTAATCAATACTCATACTGGCCATTGTGTAAAACGTAAGTTGATTCATTGGGATTTCGCGAAGGAATGCTATCAGTTCTAAAGATAAAGGAAGTAGTTCACTTTTCGACATATCCTCTCGTTGCCACTCCCGAACCTAAAATTGGCACATGCCCATTTGTAATGCGTTTGTCCAAACATCTAAAACTTGTTCTGTTACACTAAGATGGTCTAGAAAATTTTCAACTCTTGATGCCATAGAGAGACGTAAATTGATTTTTAGCTCAATGAGGCCATTAATCTGATATTGCAGCTTTTGCACCATCAGATCGACATAATTTTTGCTTACTGCATCACTCGTCTGAGGCTTTGTCCTCACAAATTTTTCAATTCTTCTCCGACTGTCGTCCACATATTTTTTCGTTGCAGCATCTTGATCAGTGACAGGATCGGCTAAATTACTAATAAGTGAGCTCTCACTTATATCGAAGGCCTTACATTTTCCCACTGCATTACCCACATAAGCTTTCGTGCAAGAATTGTAATTCGCTGCGGGATCGTGAAATCCCGTTAATCGTTTATTATTAAAATGTACTGCTGTATTAGTGGCATATATGGAAGAAAAGAAAGAAGTTATCTGTGGCAAAAGTTTTGTTAGAGAGCGAGGGACAGTATCAATATAGGACTTTGTTGCAATCTTCACATTTGCTTCTTCTTCGTTTATTGTATCACTTCGATTTTTCTGAAATTAGTGATTTACTTTTTCGATAAGGTTTGTAATAATATCTGTGTATGACTGGATTTTGGAATCTACATACTTCTTATGAGCACTGTCATTATTGTACTGAGGATCTAGCAGCAGTAACAGAGTGTTTCCGCTGCTGTTGTTGTTGTTGCAGCTGTTGTGGTTCGAAGATGTTTCCTGCGCAGAAACCATGGCACTGATACTTACACTGGTCAAAGCTATTGACTCAAATACAAATGTAATTGTGAAAATTTAATCGATAACGACCATTACTTAATCTATCATCTTTCCTTATTAAAAGAAAATTGTAGGTTTTCCCACTCCATGCTAGTTTACACAGTTCAAGAAGCTTACTGAATGTCATGTCGGGATTAACATGATGACTAAAGACATGTTTAAAATTAGGCTCATCTTGCTTAAAGAGAACAATAACATTAGCATTGTATGTTTTTAATTGCTTAGGAATTTTGCTGTGTGTTAGACACAAATAGAAGCTGTCTACAACATAATGGTGACCAATGGAAAAATAAGCTTTCACGTGCTCTTGTTTGTCACCGCCAATGTCATCAAAGATGAAAACTGAAAGAGGTTGTGATTGATCTGGTGATATTACGTCTTCCGTACTGGAAAATGTAAAATAACCAATATCATGTAGGTTTTTAAACACATCTTCTAGAAATTTATGCTTGTCTTGTTGTAGCCATTTGGAAAATGCGTAGACATTTTTAAATTTGAGACCATATTCGTGAACTAGAGGATTAACAATAAGATTTGTTTTTCCACAGCTGAAAGGATCAGCTATTATACATGTAATTGTTTCAGGAGATAGACCACCATGTCGATGCTTTTGCTTTCGTGGACCAACTGTGTGTTCAGTGACAGGAATTATAGGAAGCTCAAGTGAATGTTTGCTGAATTGCATCTTCAAGCACACTAAGAAGTTTTCCTATCTTACAATTACTAATATAACAGTGCAATCCAGAGTTCAATGACCAGTTGTTATTTAGCATTAATAAGTATAACAACAACAAGAACAACAACAGCAAGAGGAAGATGAAGAAGAAGAAGCAAGGTGGTTCTGTTGTTAACCGCATCATTAATAAACTACCTGCTGAACTTCATTTGCCTGGCTACTCATAATGCAGTCCAGACACAAAGCTGGAGAAACGGCTGAAAAGAGGTGACACTGGAATCAATCCGTTAGATGAAGCTTGTAAAGAACATGACATAGCTTATGCAGCCAACCCAGACAGTTTGCCCGATAGGCATCGAGCAGACAAAATTCTGGCTAAAAAAGCGTGGAGCAGAGTAAAAGCTAAAGACGCCATCTGTAGGAAACGTTAGCTGCTTTGGCAATGACTGGTGCAATGAAATCTAAGGTTAAAATTGGCACGGGTATGAAAAACAAAAAAAAAAAAAATGAAAAAAAAGCAGCTGCCAGTGGGCTGAATAATATAATTAAAAATGTTCACAATACTCAAGTACATGACGTCAAGCCGGCCGAAGTGGCCGTGCGGTTAAAGGCGCTGCAGTCTGGAACCGCAAGACCGCTACGCTGCCTCGGGCATGGATGTTTGTGATGTCCTTAGGTTAGTTAGGTTTAACTAGTTCTAAGTTCTAGGGGACTAATGACCTCAGCAGTTGAGTCCCATAGTGCTCAGAGCCATTTGAACCATTTTTGAACATGACGTCAGGTGGTAATCTGATGACTGTTGTGAAAGTGGCTCGTAAAATTGCTTCACAAGTTGCTCCTCTTCGAAAAGTCATAGGTAAATTGGTTGACAGAGAGCGGGTAACACCTGTCCCCAAAAGAGATGGAATAATACGCCCATTTAGGATCAGACAAACGTAAGTACATTTTTGCCACTCTGGAGTTGTTAGTAGCGTAAGGTACACGAAATCAATACCTACGTTACGATCAAACAAGCGTAACTCTATCTTATGTGGTTTCCGTTTTAGTTGTCAACGTATCTGCATTTTACGAAAAATAGTAGGAATCAGACAGATGGAAGAGCTGATCCGATTTTAGACCACTGGGCGCAGTGTTAATTTGTGAAACAGAACAGCTCTTGCGTTTCTCTGATCCTAACAAAACTGTTAAAAGTTGCTTTTCCCGTTACTTCTCTTTAGAAGCATTGTCGAAGTCGCTCTGTGACAACAATGAAATACTACTTTCTGGCAAGGAAGATAAATATTATTTCAGTTGTGAATGGGTTTACAAGCAAGCAGGAGCACATTGGAGTCCAGAGGAAGAAGGATGGTTCAAATGTGCCTGGAGAAGGAACGGAATTTAATGGAATATTGTATTGGAACCTGTTTCTTAGTGTATATATTTCGGTAGTAAGTACTATAATAATCATAATTATTATTATTGTTATTATAGCCGTTGTTATTTTTACTATTATTATTGCCATTACTGCTGTTATCATTATTATTGTTATTTATATTCATAGCTGAGGGAGAACATGATGTGGAGATGGTCAGGACATTCGTTGGTTCAGATACAGATGATGATCCTTCCTATCAACCGGACAACACTACAGATCCTGGTGACTAGCCAAACAATTACTAGACACTAAGGCGGTTCCAGTTAATTTTATTTTCTCGTCCTCTGAATGCCTGTCATGTTATTGTTACAGACAGCAGTACTGAACATGGAATGTCCCGTGTAAAAAGTGTCACAAAAACTGCTGAGGATGAAACTAGTGCACAAGTAAATCATCACATTCAGGAAGGGGAAATTGCAGATGACACTTCTGCTACTGAGAATAGTAAGAAAACAAGAAAAAGGGTAGCGGTTAAAGGGGAAGGGAGACTAAAAGTAAAATCAATCGACAGCATGGTAGGGCATATATTTCTACGAAGAATTCTGATGTTCCTGCAAGAAATGTGAAGCCAAAAGATTGCTATAAATGTCCACAACAGTGCACCATTAAGTTTACTGAGCAAGACAGACAAGATAACCATAGAGCGTACCGGGATCTTCGGTCAGTTGAGCTACAAAGGCAGTACCTAAATCATTAGTGGAAGGAGAAGAGAAATGAAACGTGAGGACAAAATCGGAGAAATCAAGAAGGAAGAGGACCAAGAAATTCTACCCAATAACGGGATCTGATAAGATTCAAGTGTGTATGCAGTTTTTCCTCAAGACATTTGACACTTCTGAAACCTCTGTAAGAAATACTATTAAAAAAAGAGATGAACATCATGTAATTGAGAAAGAGTGAAGAGGATGTCATGAGCCAGGTATAAAGAGACCTGAAGAAAGTAAAGAGGCTATAAGCAAACACATTAAGAGTTTTCCTACCCTTCCTTCTAATTACAAGAGGAAAGAGTGTACAGCAGATTATTTACCTTCCGATATGAGTATTAAGATAATGTATGAGTTATATTGGGAACAACGCTATGAGGAAAAAAAGGTAGTTGCGAAATTGTGGTTCAAATGGCTCTGAGCACTATGGGATTTAACATCTATGGTCATCAGTCCCCTAGAACTTAGAACTACTTAAACCTAACTAACCTAAGGACATCACACAACACCCAGTCATCACGAGGCAGAGAAAATCCCTGACCCCGATGGGAATCGAACCCGGGAACCCGGGTATGGGAAGCGAGAACGCTACCGCACGACCACGAGCTGCGGACGTGCGAAATTGCGGCTGGATAGGGAGATATTCACAAAGGAATTTAATATGAAATTCCACAGGGCCACGAAAAGATATGTGTGATAAATGTATAATGGTTTCACACCTTTCGGCTGAGGAACATGAAGACAAAGATTTTAAAAGGTAACGGGAAGCGCATCTGCAAAGGAAAGAAATGGCAAGGGAATTTAAGAACATTAAGAAAGAAAGTGCACGAAAAGGCGACTCTTTGCTAGCTGAATTTGACTTACAAGCTGTGCTTTACTGCCCTCAAGTGAAAGCAAAGGAAGTGTTCTGTAAAAGGAGGCTGTCCATGTACAATCTCACAGTTCTTAGTATAGGAGAAAACAAAACCGATTACTACATGTGGGACGGGACAACAACAAAAAGGGAGTCCATAGAAGTGGCTTCATGTCTGTGGGATTTTTTGAAAAATCATGCACTGGGCAAACCGATAACCTTGTTTTCTGACACATGTGGGGGCCAGAACAGGAATGCCACCATGAGCACTATGTGTTTGTATGCAGTGAATACACTGGACATTCCAACTGCTTTTTTGAGCCTGGACATTCACAAATAGAAGTAGACTCAGTGCATGTGAGCATCAAAAGAAAAAGTAAACATGGGAATGTTTTTGATCCCATTATCTGGTATACAATTGTAAGAACACCTTCCAACAAGTACAGAGTGACAGAAATGGATAACACTCAAATTTTGGATTTCAACTAGCTTCAGAAGAAAATAATTCAGAATAGGAAAACTGCTGAGAATGGAGAAACTGTGAAACGGCTTAGGATTGATTGGTTGCAATATAGGAAAGATCAGCCTGACATGATGTTATTCAAATATTCCTATGATGATCGAGACTTTCAAGTTTTGCACACCAAGAAAGACCTGGCCTACGAAATTCTTCGAATTCAAGACCTGAAGACAATACTCTGTGCCAGGCATATGAGAGTCCTCCCTGCATAAGTAAAGAAAAGATTTCTGGTTTTGTCTCCTTTATTATTGTTGCTAGTTCATCACCTTAGCTAATTCATGTAAACCACTAATTTTGTCTCGTTTAAATGTCTATGTTGTATTGTTTTGGAAACAGTAATCCACAAACAGAAAAACAGGTGTGAGGGAGCTCTGTGTTTCGTTAAAATTAGTTTCCTCTTGTTTGTTATGTGAAGATTAGAAAACTGTAAATTATTTATTGTAAGTTCAATGATACTGCAGACAAATAATGCAAAGTGAAAATAATAATGGATTTTATGTATTATCCATCATAGACTGATAATAAACTTCCTGGAAAACAGTTCTCTTTCTTATAATACTCACTGAAAACACTGACACACATTCCCATAGCTCCGTGTAATCTGTGTTTATAAAGACATTATTAAAACAACTGCAGTAATCTTTAATATGATAATATCGCTTAAAGCTGTGTATTATTTGTTTGACGTTCATATGCTATACAGCAGCAGACATTAAGTTAAGGATCGGACAAATGTAACTGCATGCGTAATATCATTAAATATTTCATTAGTGTCCATCGAATGACTAAAATATAACACCTAGAACAAAACAGTCAATGAATTATACTTTTTATTTACCATAGAAAGGTTTGTGAAAAACTATTAGAAAGTACTCAGTTTTTTGGAAAAACCCTTAAATCGAATTATCTCAAAACACTGTTTTTGTAGTTACGTTTTTTTATCCTAAATGGGCGAATACCTCTAATTACGATAATTGTCGCTTTATCGGCACTCGGAGACTTAGCTGGTGGAGCACCTGGAATTGCTGAGGCCGTTGATGATGCGCAAAGTGCTCGAAACCAGTTAGATGAGATGCAAAGACATCATCTTGTATTTGAGGCAATTGCCCTGCAGAAGGGGAAGGGTCTATATTTAGGACCATACAAGAAAAACGGAATCGGTCTGTATCTAACAAATATAAGTGCAACGAAAAAGAAAAGTCTCGCTAAATAGTCTTACCACAAGACCACTTACCAATGTTGACTTATATCACTATGCTAAAAAGCTGCAGATCGCTCACTTTAAAGGTGTCTTTATGAGAGATTCATTACCTTCAACGACTAATAGATATGGGAGTGCTATTGTTAATCTCCAGGCTATTGTTAATTCCAAATATTACATCGACAAATAATAAATTCTACTTTTTCAACTATATACATGATCTGGAAATTTTGGATAGTGTTATTTTGAAACGTGGAACGTATGAACTCCAAGATTTTTTCTCGGAACTGCTAACAGAAGTTGAGGCATGCAACCTCAAGAATGGCGACAACGAAAACTCAAGAGATAAGAAAAAAAAGATTCGAATACAGATACAAATTAGTTACAATATCATCACTGGGATATAGAGTGCTATAAATACTAACACTATCATCTGTGAGCTCCCATTTAAGTCTGTAGACTTTCACAGTGATCAAAAGGACACAGAAAGATGTTGAATGTAAGAGAAAAAAATACTCGTCAATGACTCGGTTATTCCTTTTCAGTATCAGAAATATAGATCTTTTGGTCAACCAGCTTTTGCTCAGAACGATTCCATATCAATTGTTATACAAAATGAAAACACTTACCTGTTACACTCTGAGAGTCTACTGTATATTGAAGAATGGCTAATTGGTGCAGAGGGAAATAAAAAAGCTGCTGATATTGAGTTAACTCAAAGTTGTGCACTGTATCTGTTTTCAGACATTCAGTATCGTCTCAATAACCAAACTATTGATCATGTACATAATTCAGGAGTCGCAACGTTAATGAAAGGATATGCATCGTTTACACCAGGTGAAGCAAATGCATTGCAAAATGCTGGTTGGGCGACAAGAACCGAATTGAAAGATTTAGTAGATGGCGATGGGCGTTTTAGTTTTTGCATCCCACTTAAAATAGTAATGGGCTTTGCAGAAGATTACAAAAAGATTATTTTAAATGCTCGCCATGAACTTGTACTGATTCGTAACAGACAAGATATGAACTGTATTATAACAGACAAGGCAGATACTAAGTTAAAAATAGTGTTGGAGAAAATTACTGGGAAATGCCACATGTTCAATTGTCTGAAAAGCAACAGATATCACTGTGGAACATCTTAAAAATGGTCTCAGTCTGAGCATAACTTTTCGTCACTGATATAGGATCTGATTGACAGTATTGCGCCAGAAATTAACTCATGGACGTGGCAAATTACGTTTAATACTGATTTTAAGACAGCCGGATATGTAATATAGGCTTTCCAGACAAACAAAAATGCAGTTACTGCTTACTCCAGTGAATTCGATGCAATAAACATATCAGACTTGAAGGTATATTAAAATTCATCTAAATTCCCAGAAGAGAACTTTGCATTAGATTTTGACACAAAGAATACTGCACAAGCGTTTGAAATATACGCAAATTTTCAGTCACTGTATTATGGAGAAAGCGATGCAGGAAGGATAAGAAGAGGAAACCCACTCTTGAACCAAACAGAGTTCCAAAAGTGTCTCATATTTATCATTGAATGTACACATCAAGATGAGATGCTTAAATCTTCCATCGTAGACATGAAGATTGAAATAGAAACACAAAAACCGTTTCCTAAAAATTCAATAGCATACTGTCTGGTCATTCATGATTCAGTGATTGAAATGACTCCTTCAACCAATTATGCCAGAAAGCATACTCAAGTATAAAAAGAGAGAACTGTGCAGAGAGCTACAATTCATTTCATCATTAGCAATTTATCAGTCCAGTAGCTAAAGGAATAAATATGAACAAAGTTATGATAATTAATGCTAATTCAGACCAACATACATTGAGAGTTTAAGTAACTAATTTAATAGATGCAAATAAATGTGTACTACAAGTTCTGAGTATGGAAGACTCTTTCAGTACGTTGAACTCTTCGTTTCAGCCTCTGCAAACCTTGGTGTTTTCACAAAGTCTGTTGTGTCCACTCATCCTAAATATTTTGAAACAAATTATTCCTGAAGATGTTAAAATGGTGCAGTTGGAAGACTATGGACTCGATGAGAGAGCTGCTGCTGCTGAGACTGACACTGTTGATGTTTTCTTCTTGTTTGATTGGATCAAATCGAAAAATGTTTGCAAACTGATTTGTGAAATTTATTGCAAACGTCTAGGAGAGTGAAAAAATTTAAAAGCAATTGAATATTATCTGTTTCCTAAACAATTATTACCCTCTTTATGTAACATTTCATACAACTTTAAAAGATTACCACAAATATTTCAGAATGATGTGATTATTTCTAAGTATGAACATTGTTATAATTATTATGATTTTAATGTATGTTGTCAGACTGACAGACCACCTCCAGTTAAAATGAACTGTAAAGGAACTTTCCAATGAAATAAAATGAAGTATTGAATTACATTTATTTATTTTTTCACACCATAAAACAGTGACAAAGTCACATTTAATGTAATCTAAGTTTTTATTTTTCGACGCATTAAATCATATAAAAAAATTTTGCTTTTCAATATTTGATCTTTACAAATAATATTTCTTGTGTTTATTTTCACACATCATATTTTCACATCATCATCATCATCATCATCATTATTTTTCAAATGGTAGGTATTTACTTTATCTGACCGTATAAAATGTTTATCATCTTATGCTGTTAAACCTAGCTTCTATTGTTTAACAGAGGAAACTACATGACCTTTGGAGTGAATAACATACTCTACAGTTGATTTAACATTAGAATTAAATGCACACTGTCGATAATCATCAATGATTATCTGATTAACAGCAGACTGCTTCACTCCGTTTGGTCTGCGCATTACACATTGTGATTCAGTCTAGAGAGCATACATGTTAGCTCATAGACAGATAAATTCAACAATAGGATCACCACTTAACTCATCTCTCAATAATCCAAACTTATTTTTATTTGTAAATGGAATCTGATATTTATTATTTACAGGGAAGTATCAAACAGTTTTGGCAAACCACTGTTCATATTCTCATAAAAGTGTGAAGTTTTAATATGATAAATTAAACTATCAGTATCAGTGTAACACAGCTTTACATGGTTTGGTGGAAACATTTTTAGCATATATTCATAATGCAATTTTACAAAAAGAGTATTTGAAATATCTAAGATCGCCATTCCTACTGCTAATGGCTTATCAAACACTACATTAAATTTCTTTAATTCAATACCAACTAAATTTTCTTTAAATGTAGCACTCCTTTTAAAATTAGGCTTTGAAATTAATCAGATGTGCATTTCCAGAATGTTGCTATTCTTATGTCACTCATCTTTCCTACATTCTGGATAGTTTTCCTATAGACAATGTTATTCATGAGTTTGAAGAAATTTTTTTCAAAATCATTGCTTGCCTTCATACGTTCCTTTGCATTAATTTCGATGTATAATTTCATCCGATAGTATTCTGTGAATTTTTTTCAATGCCATATTGTGCTGCAGGTACTGTTTTACATTTCTGTAGTGTATCACATAATTTTTGTTATCACGCAAAGAAGAAAATAATTTTTTGATACTCAAAGATTGTTGCTGATGCAGCTAGCTGGTGGTAGCATTTTCTCAGCGCATAATTGTAGATCCGAAAGTAGATCATGGATACTTTCAGGGTATTCAAGATCAATCTCTAAAATACAGCCCACATCAGAATCATCTGGTATGCTTTTCACGTCAAAAGTTTTCAAACTCTCTCCCCTCTAGCCAACCCAAGCAAATTCTGAGACAGGAAGGTGTTGCGTCATTGTCCAACTGTAGAGGCTATTAACATCGAGATATATAGTGTAAGATTCATCAATATTTTCGTTATAACTAGATATGAACCTGTTGTTTGCAATAGCATGTCGGCACAAGCACAAGCACAAGCACCTCTAATACCACAGTCGATAAACTGATGTTGTTCAATGTCGCTAATGAGCTGCAGTTCTGCTTTAGTAGTTTTCAGTAAAGCTTCCCATGCCAAACTAGGTAGTGTGAGTATATCCTCCCATCGGGTAGACCATTCGCCGGGTGCAAGTCTTTCGATATGACGCCACTTTGGCGACGCGCATCGATGGGGATGAAATGATGATTAGGACAACACAACATCCAGTCCCTGAGCAGAGAAAATCTCCGGCCCAGCCGGGAATCGAACCCGGGCCCTTAGGACTGACATTCTGTCGCGCTGACCATCTAGCTACTGGGGGCGGACGCCAAACTAGGTGAAGTAATATAATGAGCAGGATCCAGTTCATATGTCCTAAGGTAAAGACTGCGAAAGTTCTCAAACACATCGGCAAGGAGTAAAACATCGACTTTTAAATATAAATCGGAGTGTTCTACAAGTGTCTTACAATTGAATGCATTCCAAACACTGCACGCTCTTTGGTACTCGGTCTCTGTTATCGTGTCATTAGTTAGTGAACTTTTCAGCTTTTCAATTGAGGGTAGACTATTTTCCTGTGAAACTGATTCGGTGTTCACATACTCATACAGAAAAATTCCCTTCTGATTAAGGAGACGAGACTCTCGATCTACGGGAAAATGTCACCATTGTTGGATGTAAGGTCCGCCAATTATGCAAAACACCGTTTTTTTTCAGTACCCAAACATGTTTCGGCACAACTGTGCCATTATCAGTGGGTTTTCGTTTTTATTTATTATGTAATGTGAACATTTTTGTTAAATGATTATAAAATTGTGTTCATGTTTAGTTCAAACAATATATCGTTTCTTTTGTAAATACCTTTACATTTTGTGAGCATGAATTTTCCAGGTCACTTGTGTGTTAATTACTACAGGTAGCTTATCATCTGCAGCCAAACGATGTTGATGAGAAGGTTTTTTGCTGGGATTTAACCTATCTTCTACAAAAAAATTTAGTTTATCGCGACGTTTTCGCGTCTATATTCGTTATTACTTACATTTTCGTGTGGCAAGCACTTTCATTCTCCGGATTATGGTGAGGTGTTGTGATGCACACGTAACTATAACAAGTATTTTCCACAAATACTATTCACTTCACCAAGATACAGTGTGATGGTGGTTTGTTGTGCATCCCACCCACTCAATGTTCATTTGTTCACCAGACAGTTCGGCGCCAAATTTGTATTTTGTTTGCATTTTATCTTTGTGTGTCCCCGCGCGCACGCGCGCGCGCGTGTGTGTGCGTTTGGGAGTGTGTGTGTGTTTTCTGTATGTTTGGGTACTGAGAAAAAAACGGTGTTTTGCATAACTGGCGGACCTTACAGCCAACAATTTTAACTTCAAACGTGGCTGGAGTTGAAAATCAAAATGATGAGTATGTCTTCATTATCGCCAATTCATCATGTTTAAGGTATGACGCACACTTTGCAAGCGAACACGACAGGAAATTTAACGAATCCTCCTGCATCGACAATATCTCGCCAGCTGCAAGTCACGTCGTCCCCACGAAGTAAACAGGGTAACATACTGCCACTCCAGCATTGTCAGCGAGTACAGATCTCAATTGCCACTTGCACCTATGTAGAGAAACTTCAGTAGATTTGATCAATCAAAGTCTGCTCAGCGTCAGATCAATTCAGCTTGCGTTATCCACATTTCTAGGGCCAGAGGACTTGACTCACTGATCACCTAGTTAAATTGTCTCTGCCACCCAAGATCCTTGTCCAGTGTAGTCTTAAATCACCTGTTAGTTGTTTACGGTATTCAGTCAATAACTTGTTTAGTATAATTTATGACTTGTTTTAGGAAACTAAATGTTGTTAGTAAACAAAATTTTGCCTACATTCTCAATCATTTAAATAGTCCCACCACAGCTGCATTTCAAAGTTTTTATTTGATTAAATTTACCTTGGTCTATGAAAAAATTATCTATCAGTGTGTTGCTTTCCTATACCACCTGAGTAGGAAAATCAATCACTGGTGTTAAATTGAAAGAACCAAGTAAAACTTCAAGGTCAAGCTTTCTACCAGGCTCTTTCAGAAAATCTACATTGAAATAATTTGCTTTCATCTGTCTGACAGATAGCACAACAAAGAATCCAAGTTTTTCAAACATAGTGGAAAATTTCCCAATGTGGGCCTATACAATCATAGAAGTGCCATTTTTTAGTTTAACCTCACATGCACATTCTTCCGTATGTTGCTCTATGCAAAAATTTTTAATTTCCAAATTTTTCACCCAGTGATATATTTTAACATATATGGCAACTCCTCCTCTCTCCATAGTGTCTCTACCTACATGTGCTGAAAGCTTATATCCACCGACATTTACCTTTTCCATACCTGTGACTATATGATGTTCAGGCAGGCATAGTACATTTATTCCACCCTCAGTTATTAAATCTGCTAAACAAACAAGAAGCTCATCTACTTTGTTATTTAATCCCCTGATATTCTGACACAATATATTAATATTACTTTTCACTGTACTTTTATGTGAATCTTGTGACATACTAACATTATTTTTCACTGTACTGTTATGAGAATCTTGTGATATTTTCACATCTCTAGTAACTGCCTGTCTGAAATTCTCATTAAGCTTAATTTCAATCAATATGGAATGATTGGACACTGACCTTAGCCTAAAAAAACTCCCATGAGTTTCAGTGCCCCCACCCCTTAAAGATTTTGCTATCATCCCAGCCAATTCCTACTGAGATGCAGGGTATGTCTTGTGAAGTCCCACCTACCAATACCATCAACAGGAACCAAATCTATGCCTGACAATGTAGCCACCCAAAGCAGCTGATCTAGCTCAATTTTGACCCTCCTGACAGAGCTGTTCAGTTGGGGCCGATCATACCACATGGAAGTAGGAACCAAGCCAACATTTGTATGGTTCGTTGCAGATGCTATTTTTACCAGGTGACACTCAACATTCTAGCCCTGATCCCTATCAATACTGTTTTCTGCTCCTCCAATTACCACAACATTATCCTGTTTTGTGCTGATCTCCCGCATCATTTCCCTATGTCTGTCAAGGAGTATGGGACTTCATCATCATCAATGGAATATGGTCTACTCCTGGGGCCTTGTTTCGACTTAGATCTTTCAGAGCTTTGTGAAATTCATCTCGCAGTATCACATCTGCCGTCTCAACTTCATCTACACCCACTTTCTTTTCTTTAATATTGCTTCCAAGTTCATCTCCATTTTGTAGACCTCGAATATACTCCTTGCACCTTTCACATTTTCCTTCTTTGCTTAGGACTGATTTATCGTCTGAGCTCTTGGTATTCATACAGCTGCTTCTCTTCCCCCCCCCCCCCCCAAAGGTATCTTTAAGTTTCCTGTAGGCAGTATATATCTTTCCGCTAGTGAAATATGCTTCAAATCCTTACATTTGTCCTCTATCCATTCCTGCTCAGCAGTTTTGCGTTTCCCGTCTGCGTCATTTTTTAGACTTTTGTATTCCTTTTCGCCTGCTTCATTTGCTACATTTTTAAATTTTCTTCTTACATCAGTTAAATTCAGTATTTCTTGTGTTTTCCAAGGATTACTACGAGGCCCTGACTTTTTACCTATAGTACCTACGGTACGGTATCTGTATCGCTGAGGCATGCAAGCCACCACATCGACGGCAAAATGCATGGTTCATGGTAGGGGTGGGGGGTAGGGGGATATAAGGCTCTGTTCAACGTTCAGTACCTGTAGTTTAATTAAGACCTAAAATTTTAATTAAAGGTTTCCAAGTTAATTTTGCAGAGCAGTGTTAACTGAAAGAAGATGTAGTGTAGAGTATTCAGAAAGGTATGTTGAGACATTCGAAACAAGTACACAAGATGGGTGACTTGGAAGCGGTCGCCCTGATAGAATGTACTTCAGTCATACTGAGGACGTTCTTAGCAAAGGCCAGCTTAGTAGTGCCCCAATGAAGTCAAAAACAGTCTAACTAGCTATATAGTTCAAGTTTAAAAAAGTTGGTTCACACGAGACACGTCAATCGTTGTACAGCTGATGTCTGGCTCTGTTGACTAATGGTTTTGCCGACCACTGCACTATACAAACAGCCAGCCCTGCAACATAAATACACTTAAAATTACTCTCCTTCTTGAAAATTAGTTCAATGTTTCTATGACAATATTTGAAGGTATGGTGCCCTAAGGGCTCAACAAAGAAGCAAGTGTCAACAGTACTTAGTGAAACATTTTTCTTAGTCATTGCCCATAAATATATGTGTCATTCAGTTTTTCTTTTCATCTGTCTTAGTAATTTTTAAGCATATTATCTTCGTATTTTTTTTATTTCATAACTGCGAAATTCTTCTAAGACGAAATTTCAGTCTTGCTTGCTGAAAATAGGACAGACGGTTAGTGAATCACTAGGGAAAAAAGAATTCGGCTCATGGTAGCCAACCGTAAGTGTAATACGACCCAAAGTAATTTAACTTCACAGCAAATTAACATTGAAAACCAAGTTGTTGCCTTGCAAATATTCTGTAGCTTTGGGAAACTTATCTGATGTGAAAAAATCCCATTATTTATGCCTAACATTTTAAAGAAAGTAGGGAAAAATAAAATTTTGGGCTCAAGCAGCTGCAGTTTACCGTATTTACATCTGTGTGAAATTAAAGAAAAAACCTTGTCAGATACAGGGTTTGTTTTTGAATAAACTTTCCGCTACCAGTTAAGATTTTCTTTTATTCTTATTTTACAAACGTTTCTGGAAATGATTCCCATTTTCAGGTGTGTTTTCTCTTTGTACTGCGCCACTTTTACGTAATGTTTTCGATATTTGAGCTTCTACTTTGTTTTGTTGACTTTATGCAATATATCAAATAGTACAATTTTTAGTTCGTTATCAATTTTTATATGTAACTGGTAGCGAAATTTGTAAGAACTTGTGATTTCAGTTTTCTTATAGTCCATGTGTGCAGAATCTCACATACGTTAAACATCACACACAACTTTCAGTGCACAGTATACATCGAGAATAGCTTGTATGAAAAGCAGTCAGAAAGCTGTCTTTAGATGTAATTGGCAGAGATAATGTTACAGGTCTTCCATAGACATGCTTTAGCACAGAAGGTATTTATATAACAGTATGGATTATAATTTGCCTTCATAAATTTTACAATGGTGCGCATTTCTATATGTTACTACTTTCAAGTGTATTTTCGAAACATTTGAACAAGTTCATCGATTCACTTTCAAGTTTTTAGTTTAAAATTTTTTCTTCACATTTTCTGTAATGTGTCTCCAGTTCGTCTAACAAATCCTCTTTATGCCCTTTATTTAGTCGGTGGAGTACTTTGACACTTTGCCTTACTTCTCTAAGTGGGTGTCCTGTATTATGTACGTGTGTAACTATTGCTGATATTGTGTCTCTGTTGTGTGTGTAGGCTTTAATGTGTTCTGTGTGTCTGGTGTTAAAAATTCTGCCTGTTTTTCCAAAACAGAACATGGAGCATACCCGGCATGTTACTTCATATATTCCAGAGACTGATTATGGAACATGATTACACTTTATACTATGCATTAGTTTTTGTTGTAGTTTATTTGATGTAGAAAACCTAAAACATCGAAAATATTTTCAAAATTCTCAAAGTAAAAGTAAATTTTTTTTTCAAAATAAGAGAATGAATTTCACTTTCTGATTTTAGCTTGTGGGTACAAAACGGAAAGAAAAGCTTTGCCTTCGCATTGAGCTCAGGTTTCGGCATTAGACAAATTGTAAGAATGAAGAGACAATCTGACTTCATGCTGGAAGTAAGAGCGTTTAAAATGTGAAGGCTAGTCAGTAGTAGAGTCATGTCTGCAGAGTGCAGATATGACTCAGTTACCAGGATATGCATGCCGTAAGAAATGTTACAGATCACGTCAATGTCGACTTTGCGAGCGTTATAAAACTTGACATAGGTTCAACGAAGAAAATATTAAATGGATTCGGAATCATCTTTTGCCAGACATTGGGGAAGAAGAGAGCGAAGATTTTCTTCACTATGTAGCTGAAATAGGATTCTAGTCTGGTGTAGCAAGAGAAATGGGGATTCATCCAACTACAGTGAGTAAAACAGTGAGTACAGTTTCTGAAAAGACAATGTAAAAAGCTGAGTTGAGAATCAGACTTTTGTCGTCACCACAAGATGTGATTATGGCAACAAACGTGTGGCCAGAAAAACGTAAATTTCCAAGTGCTATTGGTGTCAAATACGTGCGAATTCCGAAACCTATGCAGTATGGCGACGAATGTGTGAATAGTAATGGGTATGTTAGTGGATATATGCAGACTACATGCCATGTAAAGAAATGGTTCACTAACGTTGAGGCTAGCTGTCCCAGGTCAGTAGACGGCAGTCAAATGTAGGGAAAATCAAGTGTTGTGCAAGTGCTAATTGAATATAGAGTGATGAAGACAGTGGCCTAGAACCCTTGTTGATGACCTGCTATTACAATCCAGCAGAGGAGAATCACAAATCATTTTACAATCTTATTTAAAAAAGAGGATTGTGACAGAATGTTGTTTTGATCATCTGAAGAGACAGTTTCCCATTTTGCAGTTTGTGTTTAAGAGTTTCCTTATCAAATGTTCCAAATAATTATACCTTGCTGCTTTGTACTGCATGATATTCTTAGGAGAGGACATCAAGAAAGACAACAAATTGCAGCTCTCATACAAAATGCAGGATTTCGAATTATTTTATTTATGAAAACATACAAATCTACTTACCAGCTACAAGAAGCTAATGGTAACACAGTCTAAAGTACAGGATATATATTAAAACTGTTTTCATTTCCTCCTCTTGAGCACTGTTTTAGTTGCTCCCCTCTGCATTTAGAAACTTCATTATCATAGCTTCTTTTTCAAGTTGCAGCCTTGTCAATTTCTATTGCTCTAGTAGCACCATCTGTATAATTCCATGGTACTGAGTGCCTTTGTTTCATCTGTTACTGGCAAACATTTTACTTGGGAAAAAGTGAAGAAAATTTATAGGTAATGGATATTTAAGGGATATCTTTCAAATGCTTATGGAAAAATGAATGAGCTGTTACATTTTAAACTTCACGTTTAGAAAAAACTCAGATTTCATAGCCCCTTTATCTCAATTTTTACCACAGTTTTTAATAGGTTTGGAAAATTCTGGAGTTTCATACATCTGTAAGTATGGTTTGTATACTGTGCAAAATTCATCAAAGGGTCTCTCTTACTTATGAAGAAAAATGTACCTGTAGCAGCAAATGCAGCCAATAGTAAGCGAAAAAATGATGAAATTTCAGATTAAAAAAATTAATTTTGTTATGTTTCTTAACTTGCACTGCTATGAGTGTGAATCTGGAATCTGTACTGGTCATGCTGACAAATTTTTGTGAATTTATTTGTAAAAGTGTAGACAGTGGAAATTAAAATGTCCTGTGGTGCCTCTCCTGCTCCAAGTCGGCCTGTTTGACATCCTACCCCCATTAAGCAAGGGCGCCCATGCAATAGTCTGTAGGGGAGGGTGCAGGTGGGGCGGAGGGAAAAACCTGGTTGTATGGACAACTTTTAATATTTTGGAAGATGAATGGCATATTGAATGTAGCCATTAAAAAGATTCAGTTCCGACCCTATTAAATACCTGCATAATATCAAAGTTTCGGTCATGTTCTGGAAAGGAAAATATCTGACTATACTCCGTTTTTTACTTTCTGTGGGACTTGGTGGGGGTCAGGGGTTGGGGGTGGGTTTGGGTCCCCTTGGCTGCAGGTATAGGTGCCCTTGACCTTAACTGCTTACCAAGATATTGGTTCCTTCATTTTGCTAATATCCTAGGTTACGAGTGACTATATGGATTCAACGTAATTTTAAAGCGAAATCTTCTTTCTTTCTAGTCAAGTACCTTGCAGAAAGATCCCTAGTAAAACATTTCTGTGCATTACTTTTCCATTAATCGTGTGCCTTGGTGTATAGCTACACACACTGACTGTGTATGGGTCTCTGCACGGATGAGGCGGCGGCAACGCTGGATGATGGAGCGAGATTTGGCAGCACTGCCGCCTGTCCTTGTTCCCTCCCACAAAAGGTCACGAGGCGACTGTTGTGCGCCACATCTATACCATCACGACCCTCACTGGAACTCTCCATCGTGACCGGCAGAAAACGGTGAGACTCCAACTGCGTGGGGAAACCAGTGCGCTAACTCTTACAAAATCCCCCAAGACGCCAGGTACACACATTTGGAGCCTTTGATCGCAGGTCAGATTGGCCCAGGGGGTGGGGGGGGCGAGGGGGGCGCTGCTACCCCCTCCATCCGCGCGCCTGCGTGGCAGCGGTGAAAGCTCGCGCCACGCTTGCAGTGGTTTATTATTAGAGGTGGGCAGGAAGTAACGTACCAGTAATGTTACAAATAACAATTAGCGTGTTCAGTTTCCGAATGTGCAAAACGTTACGTTAGAATTGGGCACGCTTGGTACACAGAAGAGAATTTCAGCTGACCAAGTGTCCCTAGTAAGTATGAATTAAATTACTCCTTTCTTTGGTTTTAAAATTTCTGGTATGGAAGCAAATGTGAAAATAACAGCTATTATGTTTTATTGAAAATCATAATACAAACTGCCACAAAGTTCAGTACAAGTTCGTGTTTAGAACACGAATTTTATCAGTTTGCTGTGGTTACAAGTTTGGGAACTACAGCTTCAGTCACATGATGAAGATAAAGGCTAATGTTCCACTGCTCCCTTAGACCACTTTCCTCTGAAGAAAGGTCAGTTTCTTAGTTTGTGGGTGAGCATATGTGAGATTACTGATTTAACAGTGTAGTTGTCTCAAAGTTGTTCGCTATAAATAATACTGGTAGTAATCAAATATAGTACAATAGTTTGATACTACTAATAATTTTCCAGGTGCAGTTCCCAGGCTGACAATGCGATGACCTACATGTCTACCTGCATCACAGTCTAGGAGAACATCCTGGTGAGCGCAGGAAATGCTTGACGATGTTGCAGCTCAAAGATGCTATGACGTAAAGCATAAGTGCTCCAACTATTTTAACTTTGTCATTAAAGTAAATGTTATTGAAATGGATGATAAATAAATATGCAACATATTATGAGTGACTTGTTCAGGGTAATGAAAACCAATTCAGTTTATTTCTTACATGTAAAAGATATTCCTTACTTATAAATTTTCTGCACTTTTTTCCAAGCAAAATGTTTGCCAACAACAGACGAGACAAAGGTGCTCAGTACCAGGGAATTATACAGCTGGTGCTACTGGAGCAACAGAAATTGACAAGGTTGCAACTTGAAAAAGAAGCTATGATAATGAAGTTTCTTAACGCAAAGGGGAGCAACTAATACGGTGCTCAAGAGGAGGAAAATGAAAACAGTTTTAATATACATCCCGTTTCTTAGATCGTGTTACCATTAGCTTGTTGTAGGTGGTAAGTAGCTGGACTCGCATTCGGGAGGACGACAGTTCAAATCTGCGTCCGACTATCCAGATTTAGGTTTCACGTGGTTTCCCTTAATCGCTCCAAGTGCATGCCGGGTGGTTCCTTTGGAAGGCACGGCCTATTTCCTTCCCCATCCTTGAAACAATTCGACCATGTGCTGTGTCTCTAATGACCTCGATGTCGATGGGGACTTTAAAATCTGCTTTTTTTTCCTTCCCACTTTTCACTTCCTCAATGAATTTTTACGCGTAGAAGACATTCACTGTTTCCTCGATCGGCGGACACACAGAAGAAACGCTATAGTGGCAACTGGAAAACTTCGACTAAAAATTAATTTTAATTAGTCTGTGCAAAGTGCGCATTCCATTTAAAGAGCGTACGTTATGTTCTCATGCAGTCTATGTATGCTGTTGTTGTGGTATTCAGTCCGAAGACTGGTTTGATGCAGCTTTCCACTTTAGTCTGTCCTGTGAAGGCCTCTTCATCTCCGAATAATTTTTATTTTTTGATTTACAAACCCAGTTTTGCAGGACGACATTGAGGAGGCAGTCCCCATGGTCATGGAACTTCTGAGACTTACGTCCATTTGAACCTACTTAGGTACTCATCCTTTGGTTTCTCTCTAAAATTCTTACCCCCTCACACATCATTCCAGTATCAAACTGACCAGCCCTTGATAATTCAGAATGTGTCCCATCATTCGATCCCCTCTGTTGGTTAAGTTGTACACTAAATTTTTTTTCCAATTCGATTCAGTGCACTACATATGTAAAGCTTCTATTCTTTTCTTGTCTGAACTGCTTATCGTCCATGTTTCACTTACGTTCAAAGCAGAACTCCAAACAAATTCCTTCAGAAAAGCTTTCCTGACATTTAAATTCATAATCGATGTTAACGAATTCATCCTTTTTGGAAATGCTTTCTTTGCTACTGCCCATCTGCATTTTATATCCTCTCTATTTTGGCCATTATCAGTTGTTTTGCTGCCCAAAGAGCAAAATGCGTCTACTACTTTTCGTGCCTCATTTCCTAAACTAATTTCCTCATCATCGCCTGATTTAATCCTTGTTTTAGTTTTGTTGATGCTCATCTTACAACCTCTTTTTAAGACAATACCAATTCTGTCCAGCTCCTCTATCAAGTCCTTTGCTGTATCTGATAGAATTACAATGTCAGATACGCCATTCCACTGTTTGTTTAAAAATTATCATCTCAAGGCACCTCTTGCGTCCATGCAGCGCCGACGCCTTACGCAAGATCAACATGAAGTGTGGCTTCCTTTGACTACAATAGTTTGAAAAGAGTAACATTGTAGTCATATTCCTCCTAACTGTGGGCTTAAGATTTAAATTGCAAATTTCACCTGAACTTTAACCTGTCATTATTATTAAAATCATGTTATATTCCTCCAAAGTGTGGCCTTCACATTTAAATTGCAAATTTCACCTGAGCTTTAACATAGCTGGCTCTTTTATTCTTCTTATTATTATCATTTTTAAAATCATGTTATACACTACTGGCCATTAAGATTGCTACACCAAGAAGAAATGCAGATGATAAACGGGTATTCATTGGACAAATATATTATACTAGAACTTACATGTGATTACATTTTCGCGCAATTTGGGTGTATTGATCCTGAGAAATCAGTATCCAGAACAACCACCTCTGCCCGCAATAACGGCCTTGATACGACTGGGCGAGTCTAACAGAGCTTGGATGGCGTGTAAAGGTACAGCTGTCCATGCAGCTTCAACACGATAACACAGTTCATCAAGAGTAGTGACTGGCGTATTGTGATGAGCCAGTTGTTCGGGCACCATTGACCAGACGTTCTCAATTGGTGAGACATCTGGAGAATGTGCTGGCCAGGGCAGCAGTCGAACATTTTCTGTATCTTGGACCTGCAACATGCGGTCGTGCATTATCCTGTTGAAATGTAGGGTTTCGCAGGGATCGAAATGTAACGTCCACTGTTCAAAGTGCGGTCAATGCGAACAAGAGGTGACCGAGACGTGTAACCAATGGCACCCCATACCATCACGCCGGGTGATACGCCACTATGGCGATGACGAATACACGCTTCCAATGTGCGTTCACTGCGATGTCGCCAAACACGGATGCAACCATCATGATGCTGTAAACAGAACCTGGATTCATCCGAAAAAATGACGTTTTGCCATTCGTGCATCCAGGTTCGTCGTTGAGTACACCATCGCAGGCGCTCCTGTCTGTGATGCAGCGTCAGGGGTAACCGCAGCCATGGCCTTCGAGCTAATAGTCCATGCTACTGCAAACGTCGTCGAACTCTTCGTGCAGGTGGTTGTTGTCTTGGAAACGTCCCCATCTGTTGACTCAGGGATCGAGACGTGGCTGCACGATACGTTACAGCCATGCGGATAAGATGCCTGTCATCTCGACTGCTAGTGATACGAGGCCGTTGGGATCCAGCACGGCGTTCCGTATTACCCTACTGAACCCACCGATTCCATATTCTGCTAAGAGTCATTGGATCTCGACCAACGCGAGCAACAATGTCCCGATACGATAAACCACAATCGCGATAGGCTACAATCCGACCTTTATCAAAGTCGGAAACGTGATGGTACGCATTTCTCCTCCTTACACGAGGCATCACAACAACGTTTCACCAGGCAACGTCGGTCAACCGCTGTTTGTGTATGAGAAATCGGTTTCCTCATGTCAGCACGTTGTAGGTGTCGGCACCGGCGCCAGCCTTGTATGAATGCTCTGAAAAGCTAATCATTTGCATATCACAGCATCTTCTTCCTGTCAGCTAAATTTCGCGTCTGTAGCACGCATCTTCGTGGTGTAGCAGTTTTAGTGGCCAAACTGTGGCCTTAAGATTTAAACTGCAGATTCACCTGAACTTCTGCATAGCCGGCCCTTTTATTATTATTACTATTAAAAGAATGTTGTATTTCTTTTAAAATGTGGCCTTAAGATTTAAATTGCAGTATTTATTTCTTTGATTTTAAGTTAAATTTTTACTTATCAATAAATTGTTATTTGCATGAGATAATAACCAGTTGATTTGTGGTGCCGGTCCTTCCCGTTTTCCTTAACTCCAGATTGTCCGGTTCAATAAGAAGGTTTGAAATTACAAGAGCTATTCTGTAAAAGAAACGGTTCATTTTATGTGTTCTCCTTGACTTAAAGTTGGTTGCAACAAAGTATGTACAGTCCTGCTACTTCATTCGAAGTTCATAGCAGGAAAATTTAGTAGTGTTCTTCGTATCACCGAGAACTTCGCCACCTACACGATACACAGGCTGATGCAACTAAGACGGGCCACCACGGAGTATCCAGATCGAATAACTATATCGAGATGTGGTTTTCGCCGAGTTATAGCAGACAATATGGTGAATTTCCTGACGTTCACAGGTAATTTTTATCGTTTATAGTCGCCGAATTACGAAGCCGACTTTTTTTTAAACTGTGTAGTTTTTTTCTGTGGCGTTTGAAAGAATTTTCTAAGAGAAGAAATAGTATCAAGATAGCATCTACATCTATATCTACATGATGACTCTGCAATTCATATTTAAGTGCTTGGCAGATGGTTCATCGAACCACAATCATACTATCTCTCTACCAATCCACTCCCGCGCGGGAAAAACGAACACCTAAACCTTTCTGTTCGAGCTCTGATTTCTCTTATTTTATTTTGATGATCATTCCTACCTATGTAGGTTGGGCTCAACAAAATATTTTCGCATTCGGAAGAGAAAGTTGGTGGCTGAAATTTCGTAAATAGATCTTGCCGCGACGAAAAACGTCTTTGCCTTAATGACTTACATCCCAACTCGCGTATCATATCTGCCACACTCTCTCCCCTATTACGTGATAATAGAAAACGAGCTGGCCTTTTTTGCACCCTTTCGATGTCCTCCGTCAATCCCACCTGGTAAGGATCCCACTCCGCGCAGCAATATTCTAACAGAGGACGAACGAGTGTAGTGTAAGCTGTCTCTTTAGTGGACTTGTTGCATCTTCTAAGTGTCCTGCCAATGAAACGCAACGTTTGGCTCGCTTTCCCCACAATATTATCTATGTGGTCTTTCCAACTGAACTTGTTCGTAATTTTAACACCCAGGTACTTAATTGAATTGACAGCCTTGAGAATTGTACTGTTTATCGAGTAATCGAATTCCAACGGATTTCTTTTGGAACTCATGTGGATCACCTCACACTTTTCGTTATTTAGCGTCAACTGCCACCTGCCACACCAAACAGCAATCTTTTCTAAATCGCTTTGCAACTGACACTGGTCTTCGGATAACCTTACTAGACGGTAAATTACAGCATCATCTGCGAACAACCTAAGAGAACTGCTCAGATTGTCACCCAGGTCATTTATATAGATCAGGAACAGCAGAGGTCCCAGGATGCTTCCCTGGGGAACACCTGATATCACTTCAGTTTTACTCGATGATTTGCCGTCTATTACCACGAACTGCGGCCTTCCTGAGAGGAGATCACGAATCCAGTCGCACAACTGAGACGATACCCCATAGGCCCGCAGCTTGATTAGAAGTCGCTTGTGAGGAACGGTGTCAAAAGCTTTCCGGAAATCTAGAAATACGGAATCAACTTGAGAGCCCCTGTCGGTAGCGGCCATTACTTCGTGCGAATAAAGAGCTAGCTGCGTTGCAAAAGAACGATGTTTTCTGAAACCATGCTGATTGCGTATCAATAGATCGTTCCCTTCGAGGTGCTTCATAATGTTTGAATACAGTATATGCTCCAAAACCCTACTGCAAACCGATGTCAGTGATATAGGTCTGTAGTTCGATGGATTACTCCTACTATCCTTCTTAAGCACTGGTGCGACCTGCGCAATTTTCCAATCTGTAGGTACAGATCTATCGGTGAGCGAGTGGTTGTATATGATTGCTAAGTAGGGAGCTATTGTATCAGCGTAATCCGAAAGGAACCTAATCGGTATACAATCTGGACCTGAAGACTTGCCCGTATCAAGCGATTTGAGTTGCTTCGCAACCCCTAAGGTATCTACTTCTAAGAAACTCATGCTAGCAGATGTTCGTGTTTCAAATTCTGGAATATTCCATTCGTCTTCCCTGGTGAAGGAATTTCGGAAAACTGCGTTCATTAACTCCGCTTTAGCGGCACAGTCGTCGGTAACAGTACCATCGGCACTGCGCAGCGAAGGTATTGACTGCGTCTGGCCGCTTGTGTATTTTACATACGACCAGAATTTCTTCCGATTTTCTACCAAATTTCGAGACAATGTTTCGTTGTGGAACCTATTAAAGGCATCTCGCATTGAAGTCAGTGCCAAATTTCGCGCGTCTGTGAATTTTAGCCTATCTTCGGGATTTCGCGTTCTTCTGAACTTCGATTGGTTTTTCCGTTGCCTCTGCAACTAGTCCAGTGGAACTGTCAGAAAAAAAGCCTGTACCTTGCAAAAGGTGGGGTAGAAGATTTTATTTTTTAACTCATTCATATTGTTGGAAAGGTTAGAAAACCAAGTTTTTCCAACAAAATTTCTCTTGAGAAAACTTTTTGCAGTCATAAAACTTCGCAAATTTCGGACATTTTTCAGTTTTTTCAAAATATCTCAGTTTCTTTTGCTCCTATCGCTTTGGCGTCTATTTTCGATTTTAAAGAGCACAAAATTTTCTACAAATTTGATTCTTACCATTTTTTTGTACTACCAGTATCTAAGGCGCTACAGCGCGTCAAAAGATACCAATTTTTGAAATTTCGAGCAAAGTGGCAAATTAACTAATTTTTGAACCCGGTTATTTCAGTTTCTATTTGTGTAGTATAAACATATTACTCATCATGTTATTTACTGGAATTTACCACCTCACTCTGCTGCAGGGCCAGGACAAACAGCATCATATTCAGTAACTACGAACACATTCACGTCGGATTGCGTGAAGTTTATTTGTATTACAATATGTAATACGATTGCGTGCAGGTGCCGTACATTTTCTACAGTGGATTGACGTTAATAATCAGTTATAAGAAAAAGTATGTAGGAATTGTTCTTTAGCGGACAAAAGCGTATTTATTCTTTGGCGGGCGGAAGGTAATTACCTCTAGTGATCGTTCACAGCGCGCTGACAGCTATTAGCACACAACAATAAGGGTCCTACAGTTTGGAGTCGCTTTTATTCAGTATATGTTGTGGTGCTGAAAATGAGTATGTCTGACATGAATTTGTGTTTCATTTGCGAAAAAACTGTGTTGAGTCGTGGACGCAATGTGAAAAAGAGTGGACTGAGCACACTTATCGATTGTAGTGCTAAACGCAGGGAGTCTGCTCACACCCATTTTATGAAAACGCTCAGTGAAGTGATGGTGCATGAAGCATGCTACACGAAGTACATTAATGGGAGAATGATAGCAGCTAGCCCTCGACATCCTCATGAACCAACAGGCGTGCTACGTCGTTCGCAGGAAAAGGGTCAGTTCAATTTCAAAGAGAAATGCTTCTTATGTCCAAAAGGGAATTCTCATGACTTTTTAACCAAGCAGATAAGATTGCCATATGCCAAACGAAATTTTGTTTACAAAGTAATGAAATTGGAAGTGCAATCGACAGTATGAGAACAGGCTAAACGACGTGGTGATAAATTTGGTCAACAAGTGATAGAGCGGATTCCAAATGTAAGTGATTTGGTTGCTGCAGATGGGTGGTACCACAGATTTTGCTACGGAAAGTTATTTCACCGTGTTTCAGCCACTGGACAGTAACGAGGCTACCGACCTGCAACACCAGTAGATGAAGCCATGGAGGCTATATTTGCCTACCTGGGAACCAATACGGAAGAATGTCAGTTTTCTATGGACGATCTGTTAGAGCAAATACCCACATCACCCCGTCCTGATATTAGAATTGTCAAGGCTCGCCTTTTCCAGAAATATGGTGACGATGTGGTAATAGCTGAAACAGCTTCCAAGCCAGCAGTCGTATGTTTCAAGAGTGTTGGGCACCAACTACTCAGTGAAAATTGGTACACCAAAAGAAATTCAGATCCTCAGCAAGAAAGACTACGAATCGTCACAACAGCTGTAAATATCGTATTAGACGATATAAGATCAGTGGTGTACGATGTAAAACAGTACCTTCCCTCCGATAATTTTTTATGTTATGTAGAGTCTGTGATACCAGAATCTGTAAGATTGCTCTTTGAAACTATAATCTTGAAACACAAGCGGTCTCGCAGAAAATGGGGGAAAATATGTGTTTCTCTTGCTCATACACTCACAAGTGCTGCGAGGCCACGTTCATTTATTTCATCACTTTTCACTGCTATTAGTGCATACTTGTACCGGAAGTTTGGCTCAAAACATCTCATCCAGGTTTTGTCTTCCCTTGGCTTTGCAGCATCTTATACGGAAGCTGCTCTATTGGAAGTGTTTTCAATCCTTCAGCTTGACAACCAAAGACAGCGTTTGCCAATTTGTGTTTGATAATGCAGATTTCAATGTAAACACCCTATATGGAACTGGTACTTTTCATGCAATGGGAGGTATAATGTGTGTTACTCCTCATGATGCATTGCTTCCTCAGAAAAATATTAAAAAGTTGAATCATCGTCCCTGGGCTCAGCTTGTTAGTGGAGCCGGATAAAATGACATACAGACATTCCAAAAAACACAAGTTGGAGGGCTGAAGGCTATAAAAATTGAAGATCTGGACATAATTGCTCCTGCAAAAGGTGAGATCGTCATCTCAACAGTGGGAATTACGTGGTTATATTGTAAACGGTCTCAGAATGCAGTTGTTTCTGGATGGAATGGTTACATGGAACGCTTGACGGCAGAAAAAGAATATGAACATTCTAAAATAAAGTGTCTTCCATTTCTTAATTCATCACCAACCCATTATGACACCATATATACTGCTCTGATGCTAGCTAGAGATGCATGTAAAAGACATAATCAGACTACATGCTTTGTCACATTCGATCAGCCTCTGTATTGGAAGGCAAGGGATATTGTGGAGATTGACCTTCCTGAATTTCATAACGTGGAGGTCCGACTTGGAGGTTTCCATTTCCTTATGTCGTTCATGGGATGTATCGGTATGATCATGGGTGGGTGTGGATTAAAGGACTTATTTGGTGTAATATTCGCTGAAAACAGCGTTGAAAAGATTTTGTCAGGACATGCATATTCCAGGGCTGCGCGAGCGCATTTATTGTGTCACCTTGCTTTGGCCTGTCAAGTGTGGGATCACATTGAGCTAACAGAAGATGAACGTGGGACATTGAATGACTTGTCTTCTCCTTGTGGTGAGTCAGAACTGTCAGTTGGCCAGGATACCAGTGTTCTCAGGAAACAAGTCATAAAAAAATTTGTAACTGCCCTGTAAACGATTGAAAGTAAGGGACCCACAGCAAAATTATGCGTTCAGTACTACAAGATGGTCACTCTCATGAAACAATTTATTGAAACGGATCGATCGGCAATTGGGAACTTCATCTAGAAAGCGTGCGAAAAATGCTTCCCTACTTCCCTACTGTGAAAACGAGCCAAAATTTTTATATGAAGACAGTGAGGAAGATGTTATGGAGGATGTTGAGGAAACCGCTAACGAAATCAACGAACTTGCTGTGGCTGACTCGCTGTTTAAAGAAGAGGTCAATCTGGGATCAACTCTATGTACAAATCCTGAATCCGTAACTCAAGGTATTTCTGGTGAAACTGAGGAACCTGGCCCATCAAAACGTTGGAAGTGATGCTCATATCTGTCTCAAGTGCGCTAAAGTGCGATATTACAAGTATTACACACCCAGAACTGTCAAAATTTTTTAGTAACTGACAATGCATTTTAATTGTAATAAAGCTACTTATTTTTAATGTCAACTGTGTGGCTTTTATACACAAGAATAATTACCTACCTAATTAAGTTGCCTATTGCAGCTAATAATAGTTCAGTTTACTGAGACAATTAATTTTGTGTGCGTATATATACACTCCTGGAAATGGAAAAAAGAACACATTGACACCGGTGTGTCAGACCCACCATACTTGCTCCGGACACTGCGAGAGGGCTGTACAAGCAATGATCACACGCACGGCACAGCGGACACACCAGGAACCGCGGTGTTGGCCGTCGAATGGAGCTAGCTGCGCAGCATTTGTGCACCGCCGCCGTCAGTGTCAGCCAGTTTGCCGTGGCATACGGAGCTCCATCGCAGTCTTTAACACTGGTAGCATGCCGCGACAGCGTGGACGTGAACCGTATGTGCAGTTGACGGACTTTGAGCGAGGGCGTATAGTGGGCATGCGGGAGGCCGGGTGGACGTACCGCCGAATTGCTCAACACGTGGGGCGTGACGTCTCCACAGTACATCGATGTTGTCGCCAGTGGTCGGCGGAAGGTGCACGTGCCCGTCGGCCTGGGACCGGACCGCAGCGACGCACGGATGCACGCCAAGACCGTAGGATCCTACGCAGTGCCGTAGGGGACCGCACCGCCACTTCCCAGCAAATTAGGGACACTGTTGCTCCTGGGGTATCGGCGAGGACCATTCGCAACCGTCTCCATGAAGCTGGGCTACGGTCCCGCACACCGTTTGGCCGTCTTCCGCTCACGCCCCAACATCGTGCAGCCCGCCTCCAGTGGTGTCGCGACAGGCGTGAATGGAGGGACGAATGGAGACGTGTCGTCTTCAGCGATGAGAGTCGCTTCTGCCTTGGTGCCAATGATGGTCGTATGCGTGTTTGGCGCCGTGCAGGTGAGCGCCACAATCAGGACTGCATACGACCGAGGCACACAGGGCCAACACCCGGCATCATGGTGTGGGGAGCGATCTCCTACACTGGCCGTACACCACTGGTGATCGTCGAGGGGACACTGAATAGTGCACGGTACATCCAAACCGTCATCGAACCCATCGTTCTACCATTTCTAGACCGGCAAGGGAACTTGCTGTTCCAACAGGACAATGCACGTCCGCATGTATCCCGTGCCACCCAACGTGCTCTAGAAGGTGTAAGTCAACTACCCTGGCCAGCAAGATCTCCGGATCTGTCCCCCATTGAGCATGTTTGGGACTGGATGAAGCGTCGTCTCACGCGGTCTGCACGTCCAGCACGAACGCTGGTCCAACTGAGGCGCCAGGTGGAAATGGCATGGCAAGCCGTTCCACAGGACTACATCCAGCATCTCTACGATCGTCTCCATGGGAGAATAGCAGCCTGCATTGCTGCGAAAGGTGGATATACACTGTACTAGTGCCGACATTGTGCATGCTCTGTTGCCTGTGTCTATGTGCCTGTGGTTCTGTCAGTGTGATCATGTGATGTATCTGACCCCAGGAATGTGTCAATAAAGTTTCCCCTTCCTGGGACAATGAATTCACGGTGTTCTTATTTCAATTTCCAGGAGTATATATATATATATATATATATATATATATATATATATATATATATGTGTGTGTGTGTGTGTGTGTGTGTGTGTGTCTATGTCTCTTAATGAGTGTCTATGTCTCTTAATGGTGTATTTTTATATTTATAGTTTTACAAATACCAGGGTTGAGGTGGCCCATAGTGAACTTCAGGTAGTGATGTAAGAATCACAATAGTTGGGTGCCCAGCAATCCTCATGTTGCATACAGAGAAATTGAATACCTGAAAGTGAGGTGGTAAATTCGAACATATAACATGATGTATAATGTATTTATACTACACAAACAGAAACTGAAAAAATAGTGTTCAAAAATAAGATATCTTGCCACTATGGTCAAAATTTGAAAAATTGGTATTTTTTGAGGCGCTGTAGCGCCTTAGAAATTGGGAGTAGAAAAAAATGGCAGCAATCAAATTTGTAGAGAATTTTGTGCTCTTTAAAAAAGAAACTAGACGTTAAAGCGATAGGAGCAAAAAAACTGAGATATTTTGAAAAAACTGAAAAAAGGCCGAAATTTTCCAAGTTTTTTGACTGCAGAAAGTTTTCCCAAGCGAAATTTTGTTGACAAAACTCGGTTTTCTAATCTTTCCAACCATATGAACGAGTTGAAAAAATAAACTCTTCTACCCCACCTTTTGCAAGGTATATCTGCTATTTGACTGGACTAAACAGCGTTCGGACCTGTTTTGTGTACCATGGGGGATCAGTTCCATCTCTTACCAATTTATGAGGTATGGATCAATTGCTGTTGCTAATATATCTTTGAATTTGAGCCACATCTCGTCTACATTTGCGTAGTCAGCTCCGAAGGAATGGAGATTGTCTCTTAGGATGGCTTCTAGTGACACTTTATTCGCTTTTTTAAATAAAATTATTTTGCGTTTGTTTCTAGTGGATTTGGAAGAAACGGTATTGAGCCTAGCTACAACGACCTTGTGATCGCTAATCCCTGTATCAGTCATGATGCTCTCTATTAGCTCTGGATTGTTTGTGGCTAAGAGGTCAAGTGTGTTTTCGCAACCATTTACAATTCGCGTGGGTTCGTGGACTAACTGCTCGAAATAATTTTCGGAGAAAGCATTTAGGACAATCTCGGAAGATGTTTTCTGCCTACCACCGGTTTTGAACAAGTATTTTTGCCAACATATCTAGGGAAGGTTGAATTCCCCACCAACTATAACCGTATGAGTGGAGTATTTATTTGTTACGAGACTCAAATTTTCTCTGAACTGTTCAGCAACTATATCATCGGAGTCTGGGGGTCGGTAGAAGGAGCCAATTATCAACTTAGATCGGCTGTTAAGTATAACCTCCACCCATACCAATTCGCACGGAGTATCTACTTCGACTTCCCTACAAGATAAACCACTACTGACAGACAAACACTCCACCACCAATTCTGCCTAATCTATCTTTCCTGAACACCGTCTGAGACCTCGTAAAAATTTCTGCAGAACTTGTTTCAGGCTGTAGCCAGTTTTCTGTACCTATAATGATTTCAGCTTCTGTGCTTTCTATTAGCGCTTGAAGCTCAGGGACTTTCTCAGCACAACTACAACAATTTACAACTACAATTCCGACTATTCCTTGATCCAAGCACGTCCTGTATTTGCCATGCACCCTTTGAGATCGCAGCCCACCCCATACTTTCCCGAGGCCTTCTAACCTAAAAAAAAACGCCCAGTCCACGCCACACAGCCTCCGCTACCCGTGTAGCCGCCAGCTGAGTGTAGTGAACTCCTGACCTATTCAGCGGAAACTGCAACCCCACCACCCTATGGCGTAAGTTAAGGAATCTGCAGACAACATGGTCGTAAAACCGTCTGAGTCTCTGATTCAGACCGTCCACCCGGCTCTGCACCAAAGGTCCGCAGTCGGTTCTGTCAATGATGCTGCAGATGGTGAGCTCTGCCTTCATCTCGTAAGCAAGACCGGCAGCCTTCACCAAATCAGATAGCCGCTGGAATCCAGACAGAATTTCCTCAGATCCAAAACGACACTCGTCATTAGTGCCGACATGTGCCACCACCTGCAGCTGGCTGCACCGTGTGCTCTTCATGGCATCCGGAAGGACCCTTTCCACATCAGGAATGACTCCACCCAGAATGCACACGGAGTGCGCACTGGATTTCTTCCCCTCCTTAGCCGCCATATCCCTAAGGGGCCCCATTACGCACCTAACATTGGAGCTCCCAACCACCAATAAGCCCACCCTCTGCGATTGCCCGGACCTTGAAGGCTGAGAATGATCCTCTGAAACAGGGCAGGCAGCTGCATCTGGCTCAGCCAGAGACAGTACCCGAAACCTGTTTGTCAGACGCACCGGGGAGGCTTTCTGATCAGCCTCCGGGGACGTCTTTCGCTGCCTGCCACGCCTTGGAACGACCTCCCAGCCCCACTGCGGGCAGCAACCGGGGCAACCACAGCGGCAGACCGATCTGGGGACAGACGGGACGAGGTTGACATCCCCGTGATACCCAAGTCCAGCTCCCCACAGTGGTGCCCATTGGCAACAGTCTCAAGCTGCGTGACCGAAGTCAGTGCCGTCTGCAGCTGCGAGCAGCTCCCCAAACTGCTGTCGCCAGCGGAAGTGTTTGAACTCAGAAGGGTGTTTCTGGAGCCACTCTGTAGCAATTCTGGAAGTCTGGATGTCGTCTTGTCCTACTGGAATTGCCCGTGTCCCTCGCAATGCACAATCGACTTGAATGGATGCGGGTAAGCAGACAGGATGCTTATGTACGTGTCACCTGTCAGAGTCGTATCTACACGTATCAAAGGTCTCATATCACTCCAACTGCACACGCCTCACACCATTACAGAGCCTCCACCAGCTTGAACAGTCTGCTGCTGACATGCAAGGTCCATGGATTCATATCCGTACACGTCCATGGGTACAATACAATTTGAAACGTGACTCGTCCGACCAGTCAACATCATTCGAGTCATCAACAGTCCAATGTCGGTGTTGACGAGCCCAGGCGAGGCGTAAAGCTTTGTGTCGTGCCGTCACCAAGGGTACTCGAGCCCATATTGATGACGTTTCGTTGAATGGTTCGCAAGCGGATACTTGTTGATGGCCCATCACTGAAATTTGCAGCAATTTGTGGAAGGGTTGCGCTTCTGCCACATTCTCTTCAGTCGTCTTTGATTCCATTCTTGCAGGATCGTTGTCGGGCCGTAGCGATGTCGGAGATTTGATATTTTACTGGGTTCCTGATATTCACGGTACAATCATGAAATAGTCGTAGGAGAAAATTCCCACTTCATCGCTATGTCGGAAATGCTGTGTCCCGTCGGTCGTGCGCCGACTACAGCACCACGTTCAAACTCGCTTAATCTTGATAATCTGCCATTGTAGCAGCAGTAACCGATCTAACAACTGCGCCAGCCACTTGTGTTATACAGGCATTGCCGATAGCAGTGCCGTCTTCTGCTTGTTTACATATCTCTGTATTTGAATAGGCATGCCTATACCAGCTTCTTTGGCGCTTCAGTGTGTATTGCAAACGAAAGTGCTCGTTGCTGCTCTCTGAAGTAACATCCGCACAGTAATATTGTTTCATTATTCGTTACCTTACATAAACTCTGAAAAAGTCTCCTATTCACGATAAATTAAAGTGTCTTTTGGATGGCGATCTTGAAACTAGTCGAAAGTGGCTTGTTGAGCCAGTTTTAAAAGTTGCTGCAGCAAGTTGATGACAACATGGCAACCCTCACATAATTATTCAGACAGACATGGTGTATTATACTTCCCTCCGAGTCAGTGATTTCAGTGATAATAAAGCACTAGTGTAAGGTTAATACAAGTTCCTGTAAGGAAAGTAACAACAAAATGTCCACCGTACTTCTAAGGAACACTCCAAATACAAACACGAGAATGTACAATCACAATCAAAAACAAAATCAAAATTGTTACATAAAAACACGGGAGAACTGCCGGATATCAGTAACGTTCTGCCACGATATTTCGGCGCAGAGTCTTCTGGCCATCTTCAGATGAATGCCACTGTAGTAGTACGCAGGGAAAGCTTTAAACATCACAAAATCAATATTCCACAAAATTATTCGGACACTTTTCCTTCTGCATAGGGTCCTAAAGTTCAGTATCTGGCAGGCATTCTTTTCACCTTAATTATTTCTCTGAGACGACTTGGAACGCTCTTCACTAATTTCCGGATGTACCGGAGAGATATTTTCTGTCACTCTTCTTTCAGTCTGTTTTTCAGCTGTTCTCTAAATGTGATTGGTGTTTTCCTTATTTCTTTATTACGTTTGTCTCAAAGGTACTCAATAACTATCAGGTCTGGTGACGGAGAGGGAGGGCCGGCCGAAGTGGCCGTGCGGTTAAAGGCGCTGCAGTCTGGAACCGCAAGACCGCTACGGTCGCAGGTTCGAATCCTGCCTCGGGCATGGATGCCTGTGATGTCCTTAGGTTAGTTAGGTTTAACTAGTTCTAAGTTCTAGGGGACTAATGACCTCAGCAGTTGAGTCCCATAGTGCTCAGAGCCATTTGAACCATTTTTGGAGGGGGAGGTAAAGCGCCTTTCGACAGTTAAATAATAACCACATCCTCACATACCTGGTCGCTATCTTGAGAAAACTGAAAATGTTTCCTCATCCCCATGTTTTTGGCGCTCTTTTGGAAATTGTATTCTCAGGCACTGAAATTTGTCCACTTTACCCTCTATAGAAACCAATTCACCAACAACATTGTCGCCCAGGGTGGCCGAGCGGTTCTAGACGCTACAGTCTGGAACCGCGCGACCGCTACGGTCGCAGGTTCGAATCCTGCCTTGGGCATGGATGTGTGTGATGTCCTTGGGTTAGTTGGGTTTAAGTAGTTCTAAGTTCTAGGGGACTGATGACCTTAGAAGTTAAGTCCCATAGTGCTCAGAGCCATTTTTGAACCAGCAAAATTTGTCGACATGCAAGCAAACGCCATTGCATGTCTACCGCCATATTTGACAGTTGCTCTGAGATTTTTCTCTTAAAGCTCAGTATTAAGTAGTCGCCCAACCATTATCCTCCCACCAGATGAAATGGGTTAAGTTTACTCCGCCATATATTATCGTCTCTAAGCCGCACGGTCTTGGGCGCCTTGTCACGGTCCGCGTGGCTTCCCCCGTCGGAGGTTCGAGTCCTCCCTCGGGCGTGGGTGTGTGTGTGTGTGTGTCGTCCTTAGCATAAATTAGTTCAAGTTAGATTAAGTAGTGTGTAAGCTTAGGGACCGATGATCTCAGCAGTGTGGTCCCAAACGACCTTACCACAAATTACCAGTTTAAAATTATCGTCTCTAACATATTCTTTGCCAAATAGCCTTCTCTTTCTTTGACTTATTTTGCTTATGAAGGGCTTCCGTCATGCAATACGGCCGTAAAAGTTACCTCTACTGACAAGGGAACCTCCCCATCGCACCCACCTCAGATTTAGCTATAAGTTGGCACAGTGGATAGGCCTTGATAAACTGAACACAGGTCAATTGACAAAACAGGAGGAAGTTGTGTGGAACTGTGAAAAAATAAGCAAAATATACAAACTGAGTAGTCCATGTGTAAGATAGGCGACATCATGGAGAACGGTAGCTGAGGAGCGCCCTGGTCCCGTGGTAGCGTGAGCAGCTGCAGAATGAGAGGTTCTTGGTTCAAGTCTTCCCTCGAGTGAAAATTTTTCTTTCTTTATTTTTGCATAGTTATTATCTGCCCGTTCGTTCATTGACGTCTCTGTTCACTGTAATAAGTTTAGTGTCTGTGTTTTGCAACCGCATCGCAAAACCGTGCGATTAGTAGACGAAAGGACGTGCCTCTACAATGGGAACCGAAAACATTTGATCGCAAGGTCATAGGTCAACCGATTCCTCCACGGGAAAACACATCTGATATATTCTATACGACACTGGTGACGGCATGTGCGTCACATGACAGGAATATGTTGTCGACCCACCTAACTTGTACACTTGGCGAATGGGTAAAAAGATTCTTCTACCTTGCCCGATTTAGGTTTTCTTGTGGATGTGATAATCACTCCCGAAAAAGTGATGAAAACATAAGAGTTTGTCACATAAACTGAAAATAAAAAATTAAACTTCTTCCCGATGGAAGATTTGAACCAAGGATCTTTCGTTCCGCAGCTGCTCACGTTACCACGAGACCACGGCGCTCCTGCGTTCGCAGTGTCCTTGATATTGCATATCTTCCCATGAACTACTTAGTTTGTATATTTTGTTTATTTTTTCAGTTCCACACAACTTCTTCCTGTTTTCTCAATTGATCTGTGTTCAGTTTTTCAAGGCCTATCCACTGTGCCAACTTATAACTAAATCTGAGGGGGGGTGCGATGGGGAGGTTCCCTTGTGAGCACCCTCCGTGTATTTCGCGATGCACTTCCTTTACGATGTCTTTGGCAGTATCGGTAGTCAGTTTTGGAGCACTCAACTAGAGGTTTTTTTCGTTTTCCTGATGATGTAACACTCTTCTGGCACAGAAAACGTTCTTGGACGTCCCTTGCGTGGTAGATTGTCAATCCTATCTTCCTTGCAACATTTCAGCATTTTTACAACTTTGGCCTTTAGCATGGTGTTAAATTACTAGCCGTCGCTGTTCCAGTGTACTCTATCTTCCTCTGCGGCCCATCGTTACTTCAGCACTCTACCTCGCTTAATGTTTAAGTTCACATTGTCCGTGGCTCTTCTACAAACGGCCTCTGCGGGACAACTGAACGTGTCCGAATAACTTTGTTGACGCACGTTAACGCCGTTCGGAGGTTCCAGGGTCACTGGTTCTCCTCTGTTTCCTAAACATAAACTTTTACTGTGGTGTTGACTCTGTCAGACAGGGATATTAACAATTAGTTTGAGTGTACATTACTTTCTTTGAGCCATAAGGCCAGTGTGTCGCAAAGGCTAGTCATTAACGAGTGTCCGAATAATTATGTGAGTCACTGTATATGTGTGTTACGGAATGTTTGTGCGCCGGAAATAACATCTCTTTAGTGCATTCGCATGTGTTAATACAAAGTCGAAAAACAATCTGTGGCTGAGTGCAGAACGCGTCGGAGTGTGTCTAATGTTTGTGGTCTAGAAATAGCATAGGCTGAGTGTGTTTCCGCGTTACAGAGACATCAGCACATTCCTACCGATAGAAAGTAGGCACTATCGGTGTAGGCATCCGGCACGCCAGCATTACTAAGTGTGCGCCAGACTTGCCGTAGCGGGACTTGTTGACGACAAGCGTTCCGCTGCGGAGCCAACGGGATACATGGGCTCTGCAACGAACTTGTGACGTCATACAAGTAGGCTTGTCCACCACACTTCGTGAATGCTCGGCTCCGTGCAGGGGCCGCGGGAAATAAATATTTAATTGAAAATGTACCCACTATAAGGATCTTAACTCTGTCATGTGCTATCGAGAACATGTATGCATTTAAATTCCCAGGTTTTTTTTAAAATTTTATTTTGAGCTTTTCCTCATTACAGAGGCTTATCTCCAACATAATAATTTACTCGGAAATTACTATACAAAGACTAAACGTTCTTAAACTGTATTTTCAAAATATTCCTCCAGGTGTTTCGATCCTGTGTGTACTCTTCCTCTGCCCCCATTCTCCTCATTGTGTTCTGTACATTTTGGAGCCAGGTGGTCATAGGTAGTCCTCTTCTTCTTCTCCCCTCCAGTTCCCACTCCAGTATCAATTTTGCTATTCTGGCTTCCTCCATTCGTCGTACATGCCCATACCACTGTAATTTCTTCCTATCCATTGCGTCATATATTCTTTCTTTTATTTCCATTCTCCTTATTATTTCGGTGTTCCTTATCTTCTCTTTCCTGGAGAATGTTGCCGATCTGCTCTAGAAGTCCATCTCTAGAGCTTGTAATATTTTAATGTGCTTCAGGTTAATTGTGCAGGTCTCCGTTCCATACAGAACCACACACTCTAATATAGATTTGTATATTAATTTTTTTTAAATCAAATGGCTCTGAGCACTATGGGACTTAACAGCTGTGGTCATCAGTCCCCTAGAACTTAGAACGACTTAAACCTAACTAACCTAAGGACATCACACACATCCATGCCCGAGGCAGGATTCGAACCTGCGACCGTAGCAGTCGCACGGTTCCGGACTGCGCGCCTAGAACCGCGAGACCACCGCGGCCGGCATTAATTTTTTAGTTCTGCTCATTACATTCTTGCTCCATAAGACTGAGTTAAGCATTCCAATAACCTTCCGTCCGCTACTTATTCTTTTATTGATTTCTGACTTTGATTTTCACTCGATTTCTAAAATGGATCCAAAATAACAGAAAGTGTTTATCTTTTTGATTTTCTTTCCTTCAATGTATAGCTCATCTGGATCATTAGTCAAGTATTCTGTTTTTTGGTAATTAATCTTCAAACCCCAAGTTTTGTATGATACTGCTAGTTGATTGCACATATAGTTAGCATCCTCCTCATATTGTGCTACAACTACTTGACCATCAGCAAACAATAAATGAAGTAGGTAAACTGAATGGCTCTGAGCACTACGGGACTTAACTTCTGAGGTCATCAGTCCCCTAGAACTCCTTTCTCTTTCTTCTTTTAGTGGTCAACCCTGAGGTTGGTTTGCAGCACAGCGCCATTCCTCTCTTCTGTCTGCCTTCCTCTTAATTCCCACGTATGTGTCACAACCAACGTTACTCATGATCTGTTGCATGTATGACATCCTCGGTCGCCGCCGCCGATTCCTTCCCTCACTAGCTCCTTCTGCTACTGTTCCAATGATGTTGTTGTGTCGTAGGATGTGCCCTATAAGTTTGTCTCTTCTTGTTTGGATGTGCCTCCACAGAGATCTGGTTTCCTGTACTCTTCTAACCACCTCTTCATTTGTTACTTTGTCTCTCCAGCTGATCTTCATCGTCCTTCTATAGCACCACATCTCCAGGGCCTCTAGCAGTCTACTCTCTTCTCTTCCAATTGTCCAAGTTTCAGATCCGTATAGGGCCACACTCCAAACGAAACCTTTCATGATACGTTTCCTTATTTTCAGACCGGTGTTGCTGGTGAGTAAGTTCCTTCTCTGATTAAATGCAATTTTGGCCTTTTGTATTCTGGTCGCAATTTCTTTCCGGCTTCTACCATCTCTTGTGATTTTGCTTCCCAGGTAAAAGCATCAGCAGTAAATCCTAGAACTTAGAACTACTTAAACCTAACTAACCTAAGGATATCACACACATCCATGCCCAAGGCAGGATTCGAACCTGCGACCGTAGCGGTCGTGCGGTTCCAGTCTGTAGCGTCTAGAACCGCTCGGCCACACCGGCTGGCAGTAGGTAAACTCCATCTCTTATTTCTAATCCCATACTATTACATTTACGAGGCCATGTTCTAAGGCTAATATCTATATAGGTTTTAAATAATGATGCTGACATGGGACAGCCCTGTAAAAGGCATTTGCTTGTTATAAACTCGCAGTTGAGAATTATTAAACTCGTTTCAAATAGTCACTCGCTCGCTTCCGTAAACGTTTGCGTTTATTGGGAAGACTTCTGACGACGCACTGACATTCTTAACAAGTCGAGGATGGACATTATCATGCAGTAGCTGGACAGTAAATGTCGGTCTGAGGCAGCAATCACGTGGCGCATTAGATCCGCGTGCGTCTCTAACGAAGAACGGCACGTTTCGTCAGCGGATCGTTTACTCTGCGCCAGAGCGTTACCCAGATGATGATATTCTACTGGCAAATTTGGAAGAGTGGTGTTGTGCATCACGGAGAGGAAGACTTCTGACGATACACTGACATTCTTAACAAGTCGAGGATGAACCTTGTCATGCAGTAGCTGGACAGTAATTGTCGGTCTGAGGCAGCAATCACGTGGCGCATTAGATCCGCGTGCGTCTCTAACGAAGAACGGCGCGTTTCGTCAGCGGATCGTTTACTCTGCGCCAGAGCGTTACCCAGATGATGATATTCTACTGGCAGATTTGGAAGAGTGGTGTTGTGCATCACGGAGAGATTTACTATTGAAACAGCGAGAGAGCACTTTCCGGGAAGAGTCGGACAACATATTACTTTCTCCCACCCACATCTCGCCTTGTGACCTCGACGAGAAAATTCGATAAATTAGAGCCAATAGAGAGGCTTTGCGACAAGCATTCTTCCCACGCACCATTCATGAGTGGAACTGGGTAGGGGAGGATGAGTTAGTGGTGGCCACACACCATTAGGTAAGCTGCGGGGTATGATCTGGATATATATGTAGAAGATGGGGTTACAAAAACACCGAAGAAAACAAAGGACCTTCAAAAGAAGCTATAACATTTGTAGTTCAAAGTACATTTCTTGTCGGAATATACAGTAGTATTGTTGTTGTTGTTGTTGTTGTTGTGGTCTTCAGTCCTGAGACTGGTTTGATGCAGCTTCTTCATCTCCCAGTACCTACTGCAACCTACATCCTTCTGAATCTGCTTAGTGTATTCATCTCTTGGTCTCCCCCTATGATTTTTACCCTCCACGCTGCCCTCCAATACTAAATTGGTGATCCCTTGATGCCTCAGAACATGTCCTACCAACCGATCCCTTCTTCTGGTCAAGTTGTGCCACAAACTTCTCTTCTCCCCAATCCTATTCAATACTTCCTCATTAGTTATGTGATCTACCCATCTAATCTTCAGCATTCTTCTGTAGCAACAGTAGTATTAGAAAACTTTATCAGCACAGTTCCAAAGAAAAATTTGCTTCACTATCAGATAATAAAGATAACGATATTGAATAGAATAATATTAAGAATTGTATTATCTAACCAGAGTCAGAAACACTTGCTAAAAGGATGAAAACAGATGGGAAAAGATGACTTAGGTCTTGGAACACAGATATTAAAGGGGCTATTAAAGAAAAAGCGGTAGAGTATTTGAAGTTTCTATAGACAAAACATCCGAGAGTTGGGAACTTCTTTACATACAGGGTGTCTCAGGAGGAATTTTCAATTCTCAGGGATATGACAGTAAGAACCATTCGAAGTATAAAAGTCCAGTAAACATGGGCTCTAAAAGGCATGCCTTAACAGGTATTAGCACAACTTCAGCTTCAATATCGGGCAACAAATCTCTTCTACTGCAAGCCCTTTTCTTTCCATGTTTTGATATGTGGTAGTATGGAATAAAAAAAGAAAAAAATCCAGTAAACTTGGACGCTAAAGTGCATATCTTTAACAGGTGTGAGCAACTGTTCGCCTTCCCTACTGTGAAACACGTCTCTCCTACTGAAAAAATTGGCTCTGAGCACTATGGGACTTAACATCTGTTGTCATCAGTCCCCTAGAACTTAGAACTACTTAAACCTAACTAACCTAAGGACATCACACACATCCATGCCCGAGGCAGGATTAGAACCTGCGGCCGTAGCAGTCGCGCGGTTCCGGACTGCGCGCCTAGGAGCGCTAGACCACCGCAGCCGGCATCTCTCCTACAGAACGAATGCTCATAGCTCTGAAGATGTTAGCCCTTTCTCAGTGCATTAAAAATAGGTGTTCTTGGTCTTTTTCAAGTAAAATAAAAATTAATGCTAAATATGATGATACAGTTTTATTTGTTACACTTCTGACTTTAAGAAATCATTTTAATGTCCACATCGGACTCCCCCTAAAACTGCTGCACCGGGAACATTGGTTATCGGCGAACATTTCTGAAGCCCTCGTTTTGGAAATTTAAAAAAATGATTTTGTATAACTCATCTTCAATACATTTTCTGTCAGAGTACGTAGGGTTACCGAAACATAGTAAGTTCTACAAAATGATGACGTGTGTCATTTTCTCCGCCCACAAAATGGAGATAAAAGCGTGCATCGAAAACAGACTTTTGAAGATAACGCAGAACGGTTACAGAAGGAATTCCATGTAGAATGCCATCACCAAATCCGATCAAAATCGTATGTACCCGTCTCAAGTTATGTTTCCCACCAATATGAAAAATACGGTTTCGAGAAAAACGCGTTTAAAGTTTTGGGTTATTTTTTTGTAGTTAAATTAAACATAACTCTAATCAGCGATCCCTCGACCATACAGCAATCCTTCAAGATCAAAAAGCTTCTCCTCTATCTACTTCGCAGCCGTGGCGATTTTGCCGGTCTCCTTGGCAGCTTCTGTCATCCGCTGCTCCGTTCGTGCGATATGCTTTGCGTAGAATAAACCTCGGTAAAACACAAAGGTGGGGACTATCGCCCATTCTTTTAATATTTTTATAGACTTCATTCTTTGTAGATTGTACCATTCCCTCCCTTCTCCGTAATTGCTGTAGTGTTAATTTAGTTATTTCGTGTAAGTCAAAGCAGATTGCTACGTGCGGTTTGAAATACGCGCGCAGACGTCAGTAGCTAACTGCAGCGATGACAATGTAAGGTAGTAGTTTAAATTCTGAGTATTGTTTTTGAAACGTTACGCATATTTCGAGCGCGGGTAGATGCGCCTTAAATATACGTAGCGTGACTTAATCTCAATACGCAGGCAAAAAGTTATTTATTATCAATGGAAATATTACGCTCTCTTTCAATGAATGACAAGAAACGTAAGCTGCAGCTAACTCGGCAATAATATAGAGCATGAAATGATTTACTTTCCCAGCAAATTAATCTAATGTTACACAGAAAGAAAGAATGGTACAAACACCTGCGTGTGTTTGAAATAATTGCAAAGAATATCTTTAACTTTATCGTTATAAGAACTGAGTTAACTTTTAATGCTTTGAATTAACTGAAAATATTTTAAACAAGAGGTGAAGGCTCACCTGAGCTTTCTGAATAAGTTTCGTAATCAAAATATTACTTAACTTTAATATTGAAAATGACTGTAAAAATTCATGAAAGCACTTAAAATTATTTTCCTTTGCGAGTGAAACTCGCAAACACTGAAATATTTTTTAGTAGACATACTGGCGGACTCAGCGCCACCGAAACAGTCGAACCCAGATGGGCAATCGAAAGCAATATTATCATTATCTTTAAATAAATTTCACCTGGCGGGAGAGGCATTTTTGGAAGGAAACATAAGATACTTTCAGTATATTGTAACCTTAAAGCTCATACAGATAGCTAGTTACACATACATCGATCTACAGGAGAGAGAGAGAGAGAACAAGCGAAAAACAGAGAACAAACAGGGGCAAGAAACAAGGCTTTGTGTATATATATTACACTTGAAGTTCCATGCTTTCATGGAACGTATTGAAATATAGTATTCTTTGCGATCAATGGAAAATATATTACAATATTTGTATCATACTCGAAAAAATGGCTTATAATATTACAGGTACTATTTTCACTTTTTTACATTTCATTCATATCAGTTGAATAAATCGCGTCATATATCTGATAGGCCTTCAGCTGATGCCACAAGATGGAAATTTAATATAAACAAAGAAATTAAGACGACAAATAATAAGTGACTGACAGTGCTTCTATTTGCAGACGATCTCTTTATTATTCACGCTAATGAAGATCACAGCTGAACGAAATATGCCAGAAATATAATTTAAAGGTTCTTACAACAACACGAAAATAGCCGCACACCGAGGAGAATATCCGGTCGAACTCGGGACCTTTGCCATTCGCGGGCAAGTGTTCTACCATGTGAGCTACCGAAGCGCGACTCGCACCCCGTACTCACAGCTTTACTTCTGCCAGTATCTCGTCTCCTACCTTCCAAACTTTACAGAAGCTCTCCTGCGAAACTTGCAGAACTAGCACTCCTGAAAGAAAGGATATTGCGGAGACATGGCTTAGCCAGAGCCTGGGGGATGTTTCCAGAATGAGATTTTCACTCTGCAGCGGAGTGTGCGCTGATATGAAACTTCCTGGCAGATTAAAACTGTGTGCCCGACCGAGACTCGAACTCAGCGCACACTCCGCTGCAGAGTGAAAATCTCATTCTGGAAACATCCCCCAGGCTGTGGCTAAGCCATGTCTCCGCAATATCCTTTCTTTCAGAAGTGCTAGTTCTGCAAGTTTCGCAGGAGAACTTCTGTAAAGTTTGGAAGGTAGGAGACGAGATACTGGCAGAAGTAAAGCTGTGAGTACCGGCCGTGGGTCGTGCTTCGGTAGCTCAGATGGTAGAGCACTTGCCCGCGAAAGGCGAAGGTCCCGAGTTCGAGTCTCGGTCGGGCACACCGTTTTAATCTGCCAGGAAGTGTCATATCAGCGCACACTCCGCTGCAGAGTGAAAATCTCATTCTGGCAAATCTCTTGAATCTCTTACTTAGGCTGTGAAATAAGTTTTAATTTTGTCTAAATAATAAAAATAAATATAACAATTTCCAAGGTGTCTGTGGTAGCATTACTAGAACATTGGGTCATTAAGTACAAAGAAATATTACTACAGAAGTAAATACTTTATTACCATTTAGAAATCAAGAAAATGAAATTTAAACGGCAAAGATGAGGTTCTTGAAGGACATGAAAGGCTGCACAAGAAGAGACAGGATTAGAAATGAAGGTACTAGAATCGAATTTAATATTTTCAACAGCAATGAAAACATTCAAAAGTGTCGTGAAAATTGGAGACGACACCTTATGAAAATGCCACGTCATAGAATTTCCCAGAAGATCCTGAACTACAAGCCGAATGAGAAAAGAGGTACTGGAATTTCTCGGAAGAGATGGGAATTGTTTTGTTATTGAGATTGGAACTGGCAACAGCCTAATCCTTGCGAGGAAGGTGTCGACGACGGCATTTGAAAACGGAGTTCAGCATTTCTACTTTTGCGTTGCTATCGTCTATTTCAGTCCCTCTCTCATCCGTCCGCGTCCGGACATTAACTTTGGTACCACTAGCAGCTTTTACATAGGATTAGAATTTCTCTGGATTTTGTCAGAGGTCTTTCGATAATATTCGACGACGTGCAAGAAACCGAGAGGCATATCAGAAGCACCAGCTGATATGGGAACCCAAGCAATACAAAGGAAAAGGTGATGTCTTTCTGTCGGTCTCACGGGGTAAATTTTGATCCCGAGAACTGCACGGCATGGACGCCGAACTGGTGCCGCTGAGAGCAGCTGCAACCTTAAACTGGCAGCCTCTGTCGGTCACTTCGAGGTTTCCAGTAACACGTTGGTACCAGGACTACCGTGAGCACAGGGGACTTGTTGTCCACTCGTGTGAAAATGTAGCATAGCAGTCTCTTCAGCCGTCCTCACACGAGGCGTGTTTCTCATCGCGAACCACGCCAGCCGTGATGTGCGTCGTGACTGCTTCATGCTCTGAAAAGACCTCCCTGCATCTCACGAAACGTGCTCCTCACCGTGTTTTGCGAACTTAGCGCTCTCCAGCGGCAGTTCCAGGCTGCATATGGCGCGTAAATCACACAGTTTCTTTACGAAAACGGACGCGCGTAAAATAGATGCTTTAACTCTGTAAGCGAGTGTAGAAAAAGAGCAGAAAAAACTGCAAGGAAGACTCTGGACTTGTCGATGGCTTGAACTGTGAATTGCTGATAGAGGAAAACTACATAATACTGTACACCTATCTGAAATACATACTAGTAGAAATTATTCGTTAACTAAATTAAATCATCATCCCATTTTGGAGGTTTTTCAAATGTGTGTGAAATCTTATGGGACTTAACTGCTAAAGTCATCAGTCCCTAAGCTTACACACTGCTTTACCTAAATTATCCTAACGACACACACACCCATGCCCGAAGGAGGACTCGAACCTCCGCCGGGACCAGCCGCACAGTCCATGACTGCAGCGCCTAAGACCGCTCGGCTAATCCCGCGCGGCTCCCATTCTCGGTTTTGAACTGAATATAGCTTAAGATAATAATCTGATATCAGTCTGAGCATGCATAATATCCATATTCTCGATGTTGCATTTACTGCGATCATTCTGAAGGTACGTAATTCATCATATAGATTTCAGGATCGAGAAGCTGCTTACCGTTACTGAGAAAGATGTTTACTGGCAAGATAGAAACATGGGGCAGGCCATAAAACCAACAGATAGGTGTATATGGTGGTCAGAATCAGCGTGAAAAGCTTGTAAGGATGTTGGAAGGTAGGTTGTGGCGAGAAATGATTTATAAGAAAAAAATTCGATACGTTGGGATCTATCCGAGTTAATAAGCATTGAAGACAGCCAATCAGGCCCTTGCTTGCGCAGATTCAAGCATACCCCCAGAGACAGTGTTTCTTCGTTTGTATTCCTGAAACCGAAGAAGAGAGCGATACAAAAACTGAACATTGGTCGGTAGTAAGGATCGAAGCCAAGCCAAAAGCTGAGCACATTCCACCCTGTTTTTCAGACTGTTTCTGACTACCCTGAATATAGAATGAGATTTTCACTCTGCAGTGGAGTGTGAGCTGATATGAAACTTCTGACATTGAAACGGTGTGCCGGACCGAGACACGGAGGCTTCTAGATAGTCGTTTTTCCCTCAATCTATTTGCGAGTGGAACAGGAAATGAAATGACCAGTAATGGTACGTGGTACCATGCTTGAGGAGTAGATGTAGATGCAGTTTTGCTAAAGAAATTAGTCGAATCGTTTCTCAAACTAGAGGTATTATACTTGATTTAAGTTAATTGCGTTCTATTTTCGTCAGATGGTGTAAGTCTTGTTTGTAAGGAAAATACGTTTCTGCTACGACTAAGAAATGATATGAGACACAGTCTGACGGATTAAACCCAGGTCCGGCCACCCAGCTTTAGATTTTCCGTGATTTCCCTAAATCGCTTCAGGCAAATGCCGGGATGCTTCCCTTGAAACGGCGAGGCCGATTTCCTTCCCCATCTTTTCCCAATGCGATGGGACCGATGACCTAGCTCTTTGGTCCCTTCCCCCAAAATCAACCAACCAACCAACCAAGACACCGTCTGGGGACGCATGAATCTGACATCTAAGATTCTTAGGTCCGTTTTGTGTCTACAACTAATACGATTGTAATGGAAGACCAATTTTATGTTCTGTATGGATCGCGTCCATGTATGTTTGTGGGTATCTTTTAGTGAAAACTATCTATAAGCAATTTTTACTTTCTGTTGTTCACATAAACGAATTTGTCTTTCGCCATTATTATTCATTGTAGACACTCTGTAGCATCCTACTACGGCGACATTGTACACTGCTGGCCACCGTAAATGCAACACCCTGAAGGAAGCATCCGAATCAAGTGAAATTTACACCATGGGTTTGCAGCGATGAGATATGCAACTGATTAGAATTTCAGCGCAGACGCACATCACGCGCGCCTGTGTCGCCACCTCATAGCGCCATTTAAGGCTTGGCGATTTCGACGAGCGTACGTTCGGCACGTGTGTTTACCTTGTGGTTGTTCCACAAGACGATCAGTTATGCCTCGTAGACAACAGCGAACATCGTTTGATCAAGTATCCGAGTTCGACAGAGGAAGGATAGTGGCTTACCGAGATTGTGGATTATCATACAGAGAAATCGCTAGTCGTGATGGACGAAACCAAACAACTGTAACGCGGATATGTGACCGTTGGATGCAGGAGGGTACGACGGACCGACGTTGTCGATCGCATTCACCTCGGTGCACCACTGCACGTGCTGATAGGCAAATTGTGCGCATGGCAGTGACGGATCGCTGACATCCCGAACCATAGCACAGCACATTGCGTCTGTAACGCATCACCCAGTGTCTGCACGTACCATTCGACGCCGTTTACAGCAGAGTGGTCTGTCCGCAAGACGTCCATTGCTTCGCCTGCCATTGGCGCAGAACCACAGACGTCTCCGTCGCCAATGGTGTGATGACAGACGGATGTGGACGGCAGAATGGAATGACGTTGTCTTTACTGACGAGGCACGCTTCTGTCTGCAGCACCACGATGGTCGGATTCGAGTGTGGAGACACCGTGGAGAGAGGATGCTGGACAGCTGCATTGTGCACCGCCACACTGGTCTTGCACCGGGTATTATGGTATGGGGCGGTATTGGATATTACTCTCGCACGCCTCTAGTACGCATTGCCGGTACTTTAAATAGCCGGCGCTACATATCCGAGGTGCTGGAGCCAGTTGTCCTTCCTCACCTTCAGGGCTCGGCCACAGCCATATTTCAACAGGATAATGCGCCACCACACGTGGCACGCATTGTCCAAAGGTTCTTCGTCAATAACCAGATTGAAGTGCCTCCCTGGCCGGCTCGCTCTCCGGATCTTTCGCCGATAGAAAACATGTGGTCCATGGTTGCTCAACGAGTGACCCAGATTACATCCCCAGCTGCCACACCAGATGATCTTTGGCAACGTGTGGAAGCTGCTTTGGCTGCTGTACCCCAGGAACACATCCAACGTCTCTTTGACTCAATGCCGAGACGTGTGGCAGCGGTGATCTCCAACAATGGTGGCTACTCTGGCTACTGATTCTGGCAGGAACCACATGTCACAGACGTCTGTAAACGTAACCATTTGATACTTGGTCAACATGTTATCTACAAAATAAATTTTGTTGTGCTACCTCTTGTCTTTCTTGGTGTTGCATTTACGGTGGCCAGCAGTGTATTTGGAACCCGTTCTACTACTTAGGTTACCAATTAGAAACGTCTCCTTACAATTTCCAACCTAAGCCAAAGTTGTCGCCAGACCAAAAAAGAAATTGTCCACTCACTACTTACGGCAAGGTCTGTTGGGACGTGCGGTGTTATGATCACGAAAGAATGATTTCTAACGTCGATACCCACAGTCTGTGGCTGGTTTGGCCCCAAGATTTTATACAGTTTTTGCACTTCTTTTCAACTGCTAGGGATACTCCCCTCGAGATTTTTCTTCTTTTGTACACCACTATGCGTACGACGTTTCCATCTTTTTCCTCTGTTCCTTTCCCTACTTCAATGATCTCTTTGAGAGCTGCTATGTCCGTATCATGCCATTCTAAATGTTTAAATACTTCTCTTGTAATCGATATACGTTGAACATTCCGCATCAGTAATTGTCAAGTCCGTTTCCTCAACAGTTTCGATAATATTTTTGATAGCTCACGTGTTAGGACTTTTTTAGAAATTTTATATTTTGTGGTTTGTTTCAAGAGTGACGAGCTACAAACCCATGGCGTCAATCCCCAACCTCGAGGAGCAGGTCAATTTCTGTCGGGGAGTTTTCCCATAGATTGCTTGTCTTTCGTTACTTAAGGGAGCAATTTCGTTTTTAAAGGTCTCCATTTCTGCCAGTTGCATAGTACTGAAGTCCACATCACTAGGCAAGGAGACCGTGTTATACCCAGCAGTAATGGTTCCTCAGCAGATCTTATCCACCGATTATTTACACTACTGGCCATTAAAATTGTTACACCAAGAAGAAATGCAGGTGATAAACGGGTATTCATTGGACAAATATATTATACTAGAACTGATATATGATTACATTTTCACGCAATTTAGGTATATAGATGCTGAGAAATCAGTCCCCAGAACAACTACCTATGGCCGTAATAACGGCCTTGATACGCCTAGGCATTGAGTCAAACAGAGCTTGGATGGCGTGTACAGGTACAGCACAATTACCACAGTTCATCAAGAGTAGCGACTGGAGTATTGTGACGAGCCAGTTGCTCGGCCACCATTGACCAGATATTTTCAATTGGTGAGACATCTGGAGAATGTGCTGCGCAGGGAAGCAGTCGGACATTTTCTGTGTCCGGAAAGGCCCGTACAGGAGCTGCAACATGTGGTCGTGCATTATCCTGCTGAAATGTAAGGTTTCGCAGGGATCGAATGAAGGGTAGAGTCACGGGTCGTAACACATCTGAAATGTAACGTCCACTGTTCAAAGTGCCGTCAGTGCGGACAAGAGGTGACCGAGACGTGTAACCATTGGCACCCCATACCATCACGCCGGGTGATGCGCCAGTATGGCGATGACGAATACACGCTTCCAATGTGCGTTCACCGCCATGACGCCAAACACGGATGTGACCATTATGATGCTGTAAACAGAAGCTGGATTCATCCGAAAAAAAATGACGTTTTGCCATTCGTGCTCCCAGGTTCGTCGTTGAGTACACCATCGCAGGCGCTCCTGTCTGTGATGCAGCGTCAAGGGTAACCGCAGCCATGGTCTCCGAGCTGATAGTCCATGCTGCTGCAAACGTCGTCGAAGTGTTCGTGCAGATGGTTGTTGTCTTGCAAACGTCCCCAACTGCTGACTCAGGGATCGAGACGTGGCTGCACGATCCGTTACAGCCATTCGGATAAGATGCCTGTCATCTCGACTGCTAGTGATACGAGGCCGTAGGGATCCAGCACGGCGTTCCGTATTACCCTCCTGAACCCACTGATTCCATATTCTGCTAACAGTCATTGGATCTCGACCAACGCGTGCAGCAATGTCGTGATAACGATAAACCGCAATCGCGATAGGCTACAATCCGACCTTTATCAAAGTCGGAAAAGAGATGGTACGCATTTCTCCTCCTTAGACGAGGCATCACAACAACGTTTCAGCAGGCAACGCCGGTCAATTTGCTGTTTGTGTATGAGAAATCGGTTGGAGATTTTCCTCATTTCAGCACGTTGTAGGTGTCTCCACCGGCGCCAACCTTGTGTGGATGCTCTGAAATGCTAATCCTTTGCATATCACAGTATCTTCTTCCTGTCGGTTAAATTTGGCGTCTGTAGCACGGTGTAGCAATTTTAATGGTCAGTAGTGTAGGCGTTCATTCTTTCCGCGCGCTATACGAGATTGGAGTAATAGAGAATTGTGAAGGTGTATCGATGAACCCTCTGCCCGCACTTAAATTTGATTTGCAGAATATCCATGTAGATGTATATGTAGATGTTTACGTCGCATAACTCGTATTATTATTATGATTTTTTTCCCGTCAGTGTGTATTATTTCTCGCAAGTGAGAATTTATTTGGAGCCTCGCCGAATCCTGGCTAGGGCTGCTGGCGTTATCGCGGCACTAAGAACGGCAGTCCTCTTTTCGAGCAGTTGTTCGACAAGCCGGGACACGGCCGCACCGAGCAGCACCTCGGCGTCGGCTCCCTGCTCTGTGGCAGACACTCCGCTGGTTTAGAGAGCCTGTATACAGAGAGAGTGGCCATAGGTGAAGTTGCCCGTGATTGGTTGATTATCTTTGGCAGAAAAATGGCGCCAAACGTCTCTGGCGCTTCCTATGTTCGCCGTGCTTTTGAGCTGAATTGAAGTTCAGAGGGCTTTTGGAAATGATTAAAAGGTATTTGAATTATTGAGAAACTTGTTATGCGTTGTGCATGCGTGTTCGATTTAGTTGTATATCGTTTTTAGAGTGTAATTAGCGTTTGCGATCTTAAATACTAGTTGAAATAATGAAGCGTTTTGTGATGAAGTCGGTAGGCCTACATGTTTGAAGTAAACACGTTAGTAATTGAAACTTCCTGGCAGATTAAAACTGTGTGCCCGACCGAGACTCGAACTCGGGACCTTTGCCTTTCGCGGGCAAGTGCTCTACCATCTGAGCTACCGAAGCACGACTCACGGCCGGTACTCACAGCTTTACTTCTGCCAGTATCTCGTCTCCTACCTTCCAAACTTTACAAAGCTCTCCTGCGAAACTTGCAGAACTAGCACTCCTGAAAGAAAGGATATTGCGGAGACATGGCTTAGCCACAGCCTGGGGGATGTTTCCAGAATGAGATATTCACTCTGCAGCGGAGTGTTCGCTGATATGAAACTTCCTGGCAGATTAAAACTGTAGGTAGGTGACGAGATACTGGCAGAAGTAAAGCTGTGAGTAGCAGCCGTGAGTCGTGCTTCGGTAGCTCAGTTGGTAGAGCACTTGTCCGCGAAAGGCAAAGGTCCCGCGTTCGAGTCTCGGTCGGGCACACAGTTTTAATCTGCCAGGAAGTTTCCAATCAGCGCACACTGCGCTGCAGAGTGAAAATCTCATTCTGGAAACGTTAGTAATTGTACAGTTTTGTTTTGACATTTGTAATTCGTTCTGCAGACGTTCGTAAACGATGCCAATTTGTGCTGCATTTGGTTGTCCCAATAGAGGCGAAGGTGGATTTCGCATGTCAGCATTTCCACGCAATGAAGAGAGACGAAAGCAGTGGGCACTCGCAGTCAACAGGGCTGACATAAATCAAACAGGAGCCTTGTGGAAACGAACCAAGCACTCTTATCTATGCGAAGTAAGTCGTTTTTGCTTTTTACTACATACAAAACAACTTGCAATATACATAGTTAAATTTGAAAACATCATCAGTAAATTGGCTGTGTGAAAATTATTATAACACATTATTCTTATAAACAAAGGCATTAACGAATGATTTCGCCATATTGTCTTGTGCTTTTCAATTCGGTGAGTATGTACTCCACTACTGGCCATTCAAAAGTCCCGCCCGCAGTTTGGCAGAAAAATGGCCGCCGTATCGTCCGGTTGGCCACTCTCTCCCTATACAGACTTTCTACGGTGTTTCCAGCTGTAGCGCCGCCTACCGTCACCTTTTCTTTGTGTAACATAGTTTAAGATCAGTCCCATCGGCTTCGCCGGTTTGACGCGTTTTGTTGTGGTGTTATTGGGTTTTAGCGCTGTGGTGGCACCTTTTGTTTAAACTTTTGGGGACAGGATCGTGCCAATCCTCCGGCATAGGTGGGGTTCTGCGCACTGTTGGGACGAGGCTTTGGTTTTACATTCCTCCATGCGTTTTCTAGCGTTGTTGTCACTAGGTCAATGTTCCCTTGTTGTCTTGGTTTGACTTATATCTAAGATGACTTATTTAGATGTCCTAATCTTCTAGCTTGGGTTTGTGGGTAGTCTATTCTAATTGATTATGCGTCATGAAATTATCCTACATCCTATTGATCTAATATGTTGTTGTGGTCTTCAGTCCTGAGACTGGTTTGATGCAGTTCTCCATGCTACTCTATCCTGTGCAAGCTTCTCATCTCCCAGTACCTAATGCAGTCTACATCCTTCTGAATCTGCTTAGTGTATTCATCTCTTTGTCTCCCTCTACGATTTCTACCCTCCACGCTGCCCTCTAGTACTAAATTGGTGATCCCTTGATGCCTCAGAACATGTCCTACCAACCGATCCCTTCTTCTAGTCAAGTTGTGCCACAAACTCCTCTTCTCCCCAATTCTGTTGGATACCTCCTAATTAGTTATGTGATCTACCCATCTAATTTTCAGCTTTCTTCTGTAGCACCACATTTCGAAAGCTTCTATTCGCTTCTTGTCTAAACTATTTATCGTCCATGTTTCACTTCCATACGTGACTACACTCCATACAAATACTTTCAGAAACGACTTTCTGACACTTAAATCAATACTCGATGTTAACAAATTTCTCTTCTTCAGAAACTCTTTCCTTGCCGTTGCCAGTCTACATTTTATGTCCTCTCTACTTCGACCTTCATCTGTTATTTTGCTCCCCAAATAGCAAAACTCCTTTACTACTTTAAGTGTCTCATTTCCTGATGTAATTGCCTCAGCGTCACCTGACTTAATTCGACTTCATTCCCTTATCCTCGTTTTGCTTTTGTTGATGTTCATCTTATACCCTCCTTTCAAGACACTGTCCATTCCATTCAACTGCTCTTCCAAGTCCTTTGCTGTCTCTGACAGAATTACAATGTCATCGGCGAACCTCAAAGTTTTTATTTCTTCTTCATGGATTTTAATACCTACTCCGAATTCTTCTTTTTCTTTTCCTTCACTGCTTGCTCAATATACAGATTGAATAACATCGGGGAGAGGCTACAACCCTGTCTCACTCCCTTCCCAACCACTGCTTCCCTTTCATGTCCCTCGACTCTTATAACTGCCATCTGGTTTCTGTACAAATTGTAAATAGCCTTTCGCTCCCTGTATTTTACCCCTGCCACCTTTAGAATTTGAAAGAGAGTATTCCAGTCAACATTATCAAAAGCTTTCTCTAAGTCTACAAATGCTAGAAACGTAAGTTTGCCTATTGATCAAATACGAGGTAGTAATTAGCCTATTCTAGGTGATTATATATGGGACGTCTTTTGTAGCTGGTGGGCCTAGTTTTAGGTTGCTGGCTCCACGATATGCTTCGTGGGACTCATTGTTTGTGCCATGTCTTAGGTTGGATTATGCCGATGTTTTGTAACTGTCTACTGGTTTGTCTATACATATCTAGCTTTTTCTACACTGTTGTGGCCTGCTTTTCTTCTGTAATTTCGATTGTGCCCATCTCCAGGGCTTTGTCTACCTCCACTGCGGTCGCTCGCTCTTGACTACACATGGCGCTGACTGCCCCCGCTGTGAACCAGATGGCGGGCTCGGGGCTCCTGCCCTCCACTCTCACAAGCGGATCACCGCTAACGGGTTATTTCCGTCGTGTGCCTACTGCGTCCGCCTCCTGCGGCGCTGCCAACCGCCTATAACTGTCACTATTCAGCGTAAAAGAGAACCCCTCACTTTCCTCTTCCTCGCTCTGCGTGACTCCCTCTCCCCCCTCTCCTTCTTTCTCTCTCCCCCTCCCCCCCCCCCCCCCAAACACCATCAGTGGCGGTCACGAAAACATGACACCTCAAGGTCATCTCACCATCCTACAGTACTGCCAGTTACAATTTCAAATGTTACTAAAAATTCCGAAAAAATATTAGACATGTCTATTTTTATGTAGAATATAAAGGAGCACTTTCCAAGAGAAAATTCTTGAGAGCTGCTATTAAAAAAAATAATAAAAATGCAAACTAACGTTACAAGAAATCCTGAACAAAAGTATCTTTTCTACATATACATCTACATACATACTCCGCAATCCAGCATACGGTGCGTGGCGGAGAGTACCTCGTACCACAACAAGCATCTTCTCTCCCTGTTCCACTCCCAAACAGAACGAAGGAAAAATGACTGCCTATATGCCTCTGTACGAGCCCTAATCTCTCTTATCTTATCTTTGCAGTCTTTCCGCGAAATGAAGTTGGCGGCAGTATAATTGTACTGCAGTCAGCCTCAAATGCTGGTTTTCTGAATTTCCTCAGTAGCGACTCACGAAAAGAACGCCTCCTTTCCTCTAGAGACTCCCACCAGAGTTCCTGAAGCATTACCGTAACACTCGCGCGAAGATCAAACCTAAACCTACCAGTAACAAATCTAGCGGCCCGCCTCTGAATTGCCTCTATGTCCTCCCTCAATCCGACCTGGTAGAGATCCCAAACGCTCGAGCAGTACTCAAGAATAGGTCGTATTAGTGTTTTATAAGCGGTCTCCTTTACAGATGAACCACATCGTACCAAAATTGTACCAATGAACCGAAGACGACTATCTGCCTTCCCCACAACTGCCATTACATGCTAGTCCCACTTCATATCGCTCCGCAATGTTACACCCAAATTTCTTAACATTTTAGGAAGGTGACTCTCAACAGCCGTCAAGTAATGTATAAGACGCATGTTTCACCATCAGCTGCTTTTATTTTAAACAAAAATATCAACCATTTTCAGTCATGGACCATCTTCACATATAAGGATTAAAATGGTTTAATGCACCACATTACATTGGTCAGTATTTGAAATTCGTGTAGAGCATGTCATGAATATCAATACACGACACACATCTTTTAGAAGCAAACGTACTAATACTAAGTGTACACAGAGCTTATAGTCCTGATCTTCTCTTCAGTACTAATACTAAGTGTACATGGAGCAGTACCGAAGAGAAGAGCAGGACTATAAGTATTACATTGTACAAGATATTGAGGAAGTCAATATTTTGTACAATATAATACTGATAGTCCTGATCTTCTCTTCAGTGCCGCTCTGTGTACACTTACACTACTGGCCACTAAAATTGCTACACCAAGAAGAAATGCAGATGATACACGGGTATTCATTGTACAAAGATATTATACTAGAACTGACATGTGATTACATTTTCACGCAATTTGGGTGCATAGATCCTGAGAAATCAGTACCCAGAACAACCACCTCTGGCCGTAATAATGGCCTTGATACGCTTGGGCATTGAGTCAAACAGAGCTTGGATGGCGTGTACAGGTACAACTGCCCATGCAGCTTCAACAGGATACCACAGTTCATCAAGAGTAGTGACTGGCGCACTGTGACGAGCCAGTTGTTCGGCCACCATTGACCTGACGTTTTCAATTGGTGAGAGATCTGGAGAATGTGCTGGCCAGGGCAACAGTCGAACATTTTCTGTATCCAGAAAGGCCCGTACAGGACCTGCAACATGTGATCATGCATTATCCTGCTGAAATGTAGGGTCGTGACACATCTGAAATGTATCATCCACTGTTCAAGGTGCCGTCAATGTGAACAAGAGGTGACCGAGACGTGTAACCAATGACACCCAATACCATCACGCCGGGTGATACGCCACTATGGCGATGACGAATACACGCTTCCAATGTGCGTTCACCGCGATGTCGCCAAACACGGATGCGACCAACATGATGCTGTAAACAGAACCTGGATTCATCCGAAAAAATGACGTTTTGCCACAGGCGCTCCTGTCTGTGATGCAGCGTCAAGGGTAACCGCAGCCATAGTCTCCGAGCTGATAGTCCATGCTGCTGCAAACGTCGTCGAACTGTTCGTGCAGATGGTTGTTGTCTTTCAAACGTCCCCATCTGTTGACTCAGGGATCGAGACGTGGCTGCACGATCCGTTACAGCAATGCGGATAAGATGCTTGTCATCTCGACTGCCAGTGATACGAGGCCGTAGGGATCCAGCACGGCGTTCCGTATTACCCTCCTGAACCCACCGATTCCATATTCTGCTAAAGGTCATTGGATCTCGACCAACGCGAGCAGCAATGTCGCGATACGATAAACCGCAATCGCGATAGGCTACAATCCGACCTTTATCGAAGTCGGAAATGTGATGGTACGCATTTCTCCTCCTTACACGAGGCATAACAACAACGTTTCACCAGGCAACGCCGGTCAAAAAAATGGCTCTGAGCACTATGGGACTTAACATCTGTGGTCATCAGTCCCCTAGAACTTAGAACTACTTAAACCTAACTAACCTAAGGACATCACACACATCCATGCCCGAGGCAGGATTCGAACCTGCGACCGTAGCAGTCACGCGGTTCCGGACTGAGCGCCTGAACCGCTAGACCAGCGCAACGCCGGTCAACTGCTGTTTGTGTATGAGAAATCGGTTGGAAACGTTCCTCGTGTCAGCATGTTGTAGGTGCCGCCACCGGCGCCAACCTTGTGTGAATGCTCTGAAAAGCTAATCATTTGCATATCACAGCAGCTTCTTCCTGTCGTTTAAGTTTCGCGTCTGTAGCACGTCATCTTCGTGGTGTAGCAATTTTAATGGCCAGTTGTGTATAATGGAGCCGCCCACAGCTTGTCTCAGTCCTGCAGTACAGGTGTCAAAACGCTGTTCCCGTGGAAGACGACAGATACGAGCCCTCCCATCGGCATAATTAACAAGCTACCGGGCTTCATCAGACGATGCGAAGCTCTGCCACTGGGTTTACGCCCAGTGGCGATGGTAACTTGCCAATTTCAGTCGTAGTTGCCGATGTCGTGGTGTTAACATTGGCACACAGCTGCGGAGGACCATCGTCAGGAGGGTTTGGTGCACTGTGTGTTCAGACACATATGTACTCTGCCCAGAATTGAACTCTGATGTTAGTTTCACCACAGTTCGCCATCTATCCTGTTTTATCAGTTTGCCGAGCCTGTGACGTCCGACATCTGTAATGATGAGCGGCCACCCAACGCCACGTCTGGACGTGGTTTCACCTGGGGTTCGCCACATGTTGAAGACACTCACGACAGCACTCCTTGAACACCCGACAAATTCTGCAGTTTCCGAAATACTGGTGCCGAGCTTCCGGTCACACTCAGATAGATTGTGTGCCTTCGCCATTATACACATGGACAGCACGCTCACTGTTACTACATGCAGCATGTGTGTGTCTGACTATCAGACATTCCTCGCCAGGTGACGCTACTATCGCCTGGATGGATTTACATCGATAGCTAGTTGGTGGCCATAATGTTCTGGATAAGTAGTGTATATCCGTGATGCGAAAATTTATCACTGGTGATGTGTCGCTACATGCGTCACGCGAAGTGAAGTAGTGGACGAGTCAGATGTGGACCAGTTGTCTGTCTTTTGACCGACTGCCGTGACATCACCAGCGTGCACGTGACTTCGGATCTGGGGTAGGAAATATCACGTCTTAAATACAGTGACCTAAATGTCTTTGCTGCCTGGGTGTTATTAGCTACTCTTGTATATAGGGGATAATTACGATAGTTATAAAACTACGTACAGTGTAATGTTTGTGTTTAGGTTGCTATGTAGAGTGCTGCTACTTTGTAGAAGTAATGAATTTTATGCTGTCTTCTGTGCATGGAATTCGGCAACTGCGTAATAATGATCAATTCTGGTTATCAAGACTTGTTGTATACTTGTAACAGGCTGGATACTAGGTAGTTCTGGTTACATGATCATGGCGTCACTTTAGATTAGGACTTCTAAATTTGTAGCAGATACTAACGCTACTGTTAATATCGTGCTACATGATTGACTGGTTGTGGCTGATCTGCACCAATACGCAAATGAAGCGGTGTAATATCGGAATCTCTGTGAAACTGCCAGCGTCCTATGAGCCTAAACTACGACTACATCTGTTGACATCGTCCCCATATGGCTGTTTCCGGAGCTCTGCGCAGAATAAACATTTTTTTTTTCTGACGGGTATCCAGGAAAACCGAGTATTTGATCCATTTTTGCACAGAATTTTACATGCTCCTCCACTTGAGCTGGACACTGTTGTCCCCAAAGTGTTCGACCGATTTGAGTTACATAGCCAAAGCGATTCTGAGTCACTGGCTGAATGTACTTCATTCGCGCATAGTCATGTCCGAACTGAGATCTTAAATTAGGATATTAAGTGCTCATCAAACAGTTCTGATAGTTTTATATATGTCTGCCATGTAAACACCATTTCTCGGCGTCAAATGGAAGTCCTACATCCCGTCAAGGTCTTACCGTGAAGTAACGATACTTTAGCGAGTGAATAATTCCTCAAAAGTATCGATTTTCTCATGTCTTCGAGCTCTTTACGTGAACTGTGCGTTGATGGCTGTCACAATAATGTCTCGTGAAACGAACGTCTCCGAATTGTTTTGTTGTATTCCTTAACTAACATAATTGGGGCGCATCTCTCCTCAGTCAGCACAAAATCAGATTAACAGAAGGGATAGAGAAGATCCAATTCTAAGCGAAAGTGGTCATTACGGAGACGCTAAAACAGCGGATCTCCATCCAGTGGTGTTCGCTGCAAGACAGGATTTACTGTACGGATCTTGCAACGGAAAGAAGAAAATATATGATTGTGACGAAGTGTTAGTTCTCATTTCCGAGAATATCCTGAATGACTAAGAGGAAAGTTAAATAAAATTCCCAGAGTGCGTGCATTAAGGTGGTCATCAACGGCACACGTAAGACGGATGGTGCTGGCGGCAGTCGGAAATCCCGCTCGACTGTTATTTCAACTAATAGGCCACAACTGTGAAAGGGTCCTGTAGCCACCTTTCATTAGTCCGGTAGCCCAATTTCATTACCATTTCTCTTTCTTTTCCTCGTTTCTCTATTCTCTTTACTCTCATAGTAGTGTGATTGAATGAATGTGGTTGTGTGTCACGTTGCTAGACGGTGGCGTAGTCTGCTGCAGAAAGTCTGCGATAGTCGTACAGATTCAGCAGCAGTGGTACAGAGTAGCCAACTCTCGTAGTGGTCAAGTCGGCAAAGAGGTTTTCGCTACTTGTGAGAAATCCACCTGCGTTATGTTGGTGGCGGAAATGGCATCTTTGGGTTTTCCGGGCCACGCGGAGCGTGGAAGAGGCTAGAGAAGCGGGAGGCAGTCTGCCGCCGGTAGGGGAAGCGTCCACAGCTGTGCTCCAGTCGAAGAAGGGTGACTTAGACTGACCGCGTGACGCGCTGTTACTTGGCGAGGGGAGAGCTGTTAGCTTTTGGTCTCGCTTTTCAAATCTGGAACATTGCTTTGCCTTGTCGCAGCAAGGAATGCAAAACTTTGGTAGATTTTTCTTTTAGCAAATTTCTGTAGCAGACTTGGATTCGCCGGAAGAGCGCCACACAAAGGTGTCGATAAGAAGTGAGCACTCGCTTCTGTATGAATGTCTGTTTCCCTTCAGCTGTGCCTGCATAAGCTTTCACCTTTCTAAATATTTAGAGCTTTGCCTCCTCGTAAAATTTCCTTGCTTTATGTGTCTTTCGTCTGTGGGGAGCCAACCACGTGGTAGAACATTATAGTTGTTGGCCTACCGGCATCACTAACTGTCCGATCGCATGTTTGTTTTAGATAATGTTAACATGATTTTGTGATGTGATATTGTTGGAATTTGGCACTATACCTAGAAATTGTGTCTCCACAAACCACGTGTTATCAGGAATCGTGTACATGCCTCACATCCTTACCTTAGGAATAAATGATTTTATCTACAATTTTCTCTTGTGTTCCGAGATTACGTTTTTGCACCTAAGCCACTCACCTCGTAGCTTTCCCGTTAGCACATCCAATGCGTTTCCTTATGCACAGGTCCAGTGATTAGTCTCCCCTTGTATTTTATAACAAATGCTTTAGATTAAGTCTATTTTCAGATGTGTTGCTGGGAGCTGATCTTCTGCACAGTGTTCTTGCATGTGCTATTTTATTTTAAATGTTTGATTGTCGTGAACAGTGCACGGGGAACACTATTAATTACATCCTATCCCCTATGAGCGACATAACAACGTATGCATTTTTGTGAGTTTTTGGTCTGTGATTAAATTAATTTATTTTCCGACTCGACCAAATCTTTGATTAGTTGTATGGTTAGAGTCGGTGGCGACCCTACTCTTCTCACGTTAATTTCACAAGCAATAAGTATTTCCATTCCCAATAATAAGGAATAACCCGTAGTAACAGGTTAGTTACAACTGTTATTGCAATAACCATAATTCATAGCGAAGATGGCGGACACATAATGCACTTGGGTAGGAGGGCAGAGCCGTTTCTACCGCAATTTTGATACCCAATTTATATCAAATTAATTGAACAATTAATTATCCCACCACCACCCCCAGATGGCGCTATGGATTCTCCCCACGCGGCACGTGGATCCCGCCCCCTCCTCGCTTCCCTCCCCTATCCTCCCCCCACCTGTCCTGCTGGCGGGAATTTCGTATTTTTACGGGAATTTTAAAAAAGAGGGAATTTCTTTGTCTCAAGGCTGTGCTGACGTCCCACCCCCACCCGCCACACAGGAATTGGCGGGAAATTCACAATGTAGGGTGCCCTTTCTGGGGCTCGAAACCCGGTCCTTCTGGGCAGAAAGCCCGAGTCCATAAACAGCCCTTTTCGATCTATCCCAGGCATATTCGATAGGGTTCATGTCTGGAGAACATGCTGGCCACTTTAGTCGAGCGATATCGTTATCTATCCCAGGCATATTCGATAGTGTTCATGTCTGGAGAACATGCTGGCCACTCTAGTCGAGCGATATCGTTATCCTGAAGGAAGTCATTCACAAGATGTGCACGATGGGGGCGCGAATTGTCGTTCATGAAGACGAATGCCTTGTCAATATGCTGCCGATATGGTTGCACTATCGGTCGGAGGATGGCATTCACGTATCGTACAGCCGTTACGGCGCCTTCCATGAACACCAGCGGCGTAGTTCGGACCCACATAATGCCACCACAAAACAGCAGGGAACCTCCACGATGCAGCACTCGCTGGACAATGTGTCTAAGGCATTCAGCCTGACTGAGTTGCCTCCAAACACGTCTCCGACGATAGTCTGGATGAGGGCATATGCGACGCTCATCGGTGAAGAGAATGTGATGCCAATCCTGAGCGGTCCATTCAGCATGTTGTTGGGCCCATCTGTACCGCGCTGCATGGTGTCGTGGTTGCAAAGATGGACCTCGCCATGGACCTCGGGAGTGAAGCTGCGCATCATGCAGCCTATTGCGCACAGTTTGAGTCGTAACAGGACGTCCTGTGGCTGCACGAAAAGTTTTACTCAACATGGTTGGCGTTACTGTCAGGGTTTCTGCTAGCCATAATCTTTCGGTATCGGTCATTCACTGCAGTAGCAGCCTTTGGGGGCGGCATGAGCGAGGGATGTTATCGACAGTTCCTGTCGCTCTGTACCCCCTTCATGACTGAACAACATCTCTTTGGTTCACTCCGAGAGGCCTGGACACTTCCCTTGTTGAGAGCCCTTCCTGGCACGAAGTAACAATGCGGACGCGATCGAACCGCGGTATTGACCGTCTATGCATCGTTGAACTACAGACAACACGAGCCGTGTACTTCCTTCCTGATGGAATGATTGGAACTGATCGGATGTCGGACGCCCTCCGGCTAATAGACGCTGCTCGTGCATGGTTGTTTACATCTTTGGGTGGGTTTAGTGACTTCCCTAAACAGTCAAAGGAACTAGAATGAGATTTTAACTCTGTAGCGGAGTGTGCGATGATATGAAACATCCTGGCAGATTAAAACTGTGTGCCCGACCGAGACTCGAACTCGGGACCTTTGCCTTTCGGGGGCAAGTGCTCTACCAACTGAGCTACCGAAGCACGACTCACGCCCGGTACTCACAGCTTTATTTCTGCCAGTACCTCGTCTCCTACCTTCCAAACTTTACAGAAGCTCTTTCAGGAGTGCTAGTTCTGCAAGGTTCGCAGGAGAGCTTCTGTAAAGTTTGGAAGGTAGGAGACGAGGTACTGGCAGAAGTAAAGCTGTGAGTAGCGGGCGTGAGTCGTGCTTCGGTAGCTCAGTTGGTAGAGCACTTGCCCCCGAAAGGCAAAGGTCCCGAGTTCGAGTCTCGGTCGGGCACACAGTTTTAATCAGTCAGGAAGTTTCAGTCAAAGGGACTGTCTGTGATAACAATATCCAAAGTCAACGTCTATCTTCAGGATTTTTGGGAATCGGGGTTATACAAAACTTTTTTTGGTGTGTGTATTACAAAATAAGTACTTGACACCATCGAAAAGTCCTTAAACACACATTCAGCGCCGGCTGCGGTGGCCGAGCGATTCTAGGCGCTTCAGTCCGGAACCGCGCGACTGCTACAGTCGCAGGTTCGAATCATGCCTCGGGCATGGATGTGTGTGATGTCCTTAGGTTAGTTAGGTTTAAGTAGTTCTAAGTCTAGGGGACTGATGACATCAGATGTTAAGTCCCGCAGTGCTCAGAGCCATTTGAACCAACACATTCAGCTAGCAAGCGGGACACACTACGGTGAGCAGAAGACTTCCCCAGTAACGTAATGCTACTAAGACGAAACAGTAACACGATAACCGACACTGAACGAATGTTCCATGATGGACAGAAGTGAGTGGTAGTAGTGCGTCTTAGGAGGAGAGAGACATAATTAAAAACACACAGACACACGACAGCAACTTCTATATTACAATACGTCTGCACATTAGCCTTCGTTCTATAGGAAGACAAAACAAACAAAAAAATAAAAATAAAAATAAAAAATAAAAAGCACTTGCTGGTATCACTGTATCGATTTTCACGTTAATGCTGCACGTGGTTTTATAAATTGCGGATGCAAGTACAGTGTTGAGGTACGATATTGATTTATATGATTCATTAAAAAACTAGTCTTTCGCTACCAGCTACAAAAACCGCACTGCACATTGGTTGTGATCGCAGTAATAGCGTATTAACCACTCGGTGGGAAGCGCAGGATCGTGCCGCCGGAGAGCAGGACGCTACATGGTGTTCATCTTGCCGAATTTTTATAAAGTGATAACATGTGCACAGTGTACCGTCTCCTGTAAAACTTCTAAAACAGGTAGTAAAATGTTGCAAAACCCACAAGTGAAATTTGTCAATGACAATTAAAAAATACGTGTGTTTATGTATGTAAATGTGCTAGTAATGATGAAATACACTACTGGCCATTAAAATTGCTACACCAAGAAGAAACGCAGATGAAAAACGGCTATTCATTGGACAAATATATTGTAGTAGAACTGACATGTGATTCAATTTTCACGCAATTTGGGTGCATAGGTCCTGAGAAATCAGTACCCAGAACAACTACCTCTGGTCGTAATAACGGCCTGGATACGCCTGGGCATTGAGTCAAACAGAGATTGGATGGCGTGTACAGGTACAGCTGCCCATGCAGCTTCAACACGATACCACAGTTCATCAAGAGTAGTGACTGGCGTATTGTGTCGAGCCAGTTGCTCGGCCACCATCGAGCAGACGTTTTCAATTGGTGAGAGATCTGGAGAATGTGCTGGCCAGTGCAGCAGTCGAATATTTTCTGTAACCAGAAAGGCCCGTACAGGACCTGCAACATGCGGTCGTGCATTATCCTGCTGAAATGTAGGGTTTCTCAGGGATCGAATGAAGGGTAGAACCACGGGTCGTAACACATCTGAAATGTAACGTCCACTGTTCAAAGTGCCGTCAATGCGAACAAGAGGTGACCGAGACGTGTAACCAATGGCACCCCATACCATCACGCCGGGTGATACGCCAGTATGGCGATGACGAATACACGCTTCCACTGTGCGTTCACCGCGATGTCGCCAAACACGGAAGCGACCATCATGATGCTGTAAACAGAACCGGGATTCAACCGAAAAAATGACGTTTTGCCATTCGTGAAGCCAGGTTCGTCGTCGAGTACACCATCAAATGGTTCAAGTGGCTCTGAGCACTATGGGACTTCACATCTATGGTCATCAGTCCCCTAGAACTTAGAACTACTTAAACCTAACTAACCTAAGGACAGCACACAACACCCAGTCATCACGAGCAGAGAAAATCCCTGACCCCGCCGGGAATCGAACCCGGGAACCCGGGCGTGGGAAGCGAGAACGCTACCGCACGACCACGAGATCGGACAGTACACCATCGCAGGCGCTCCTGTCTGTGACGCAGGGTCAAGGGTAACCGCAGCCATGGTCTCCGAGCTAATAGTCCATGCTGCTGCAAACGTCATCGAACTGTTCGTGCCTATGGTTGTTGTCTTGCAAACGTCCCCATCTGTTGACTCAGGGATCGAGACGTGGCTGCACGATCCGTTACAGCCATGCGGATAAGATGCCTGTCATCTCGACTGCTAGTGACAAGAGGCCTTTGGGATCCAGCACGGCGTTCCGTATTACCCTCCTGAACCCACCGATTCCATATTCTGCTAACAGTCATTGGATCTCGACCAAAGCGAGCAGCAATGTCGCGATACGATGAACCGCAATCGCGATAGGCTACAATCCACGTCGGAAACGTGATGGTACGCATTTCGCCTCCTTACACGAGGCATCACAACAACGTTTCACCAGGCAACGCCGGTCAACTGCTGTTTGTGTATGAGAAATCGGTAGGAACTTTCGTCATGTCAGCACGTTGTAGGTGTCGTCACCGGCACCAACATTGTGTGAATGCTCTGAAAAGCTAATCATTTGCATATCACAGCATCTTGTTCCTGTTGGTTAAATTTCGCGTCTGTAGCACGTCATCTTCGTGGTTTAGCAATTTTAATGGCCAGTAGTGTATTATTTTGGAATGAGAAAACTCTACACCTTTATGTGTTTTGAACTTAAAATTATTAATAATAAATATATTTCTGTGTAACAAATACTGTGAATTACAAAGTCTAAGATTATATTATGCCATGGAATTTCTATAATTGTGAGGCAAAGACTTGGTGAATAAAATTATCGTTCTGGCGTCAGCTGTCGAACCTGCTTCTGTAACGGTGCTTCTGAATGCACGAATTTGTTAACTGTACGAAAGCTTTTACAAAATATGTGTATAAAAAGTATTTGCCCCTGACAAGTACAATATGAAATATAATTAATCACATGATTTCAATCCTTGACCTACAAGGTAACAGGAAAAACCACTTCAAATATTTTGCCATCAGAAAAAGAAAATATTTTGTGCAGAAATTTTTTCATTCACGACTAGTGCAAAGGTAAGAAATTATCATTTGAGGCTCGGGCTTGCCTAAAAGTAAATCACTGACGTAAAAATCTTGTTTTCACTGCCGTAAATGTTACTCAACTCATAATTGACCGTATAAAAGGGCAGTGTTTAACAAAAAATTTACGTAACATTGAGCATAATAGTGCAGCTACGTAGTGATTATATCGTACCTCTCCTTGCAACAATTTTAAGGGCATTAACAATTTTAAACAAACCACGCGTATTTTTGAGCTAGTAGCGTGTGTTGACAATATAAGTAAACTGTTACAATCCAGATTAGTACCTTTACTCAGAATTATTTGCCTACATAGCAACTTTCATGATTGTTAGCGTATATTTTAACCGCTAATGGAAGTGTGCGAAATATGCGCGACGCCACGAGTTAAAAACATTTTCATCGACGGCTCTAAACGTGACAAACCGATACATTTCATAAAAAAGGAGAAAGAGCTAGAGAGAAGATATAATCAATTGTAGGTGAGTAACTAGATACATATATCGTCTGCGAACATTTAAAAAATAGAAGAAACTGGTAGTTTCGCTTGTATTTTTTCCTTTTAACGATTTCCGATGACAATGATATAACAGATTCCAGATCATCCATGTACTTTACAGAGTGATACAGGGTGGCGCTCGAAATTTTGTTTTGGAACGTAAACTTTATTGTCAATACAATCTGAAAGGAACATATACTACAATGAAGAGCCGTCCATGGAGATTTGTGCCGGCCGGAGTGGCCGCGCGGTTCTAGGCGCTGCAGTCTGGATCCGCGCGACTGCTGCGGTCACAGGTTCGAATCCTTACTCGGGCATGGATGTGTGTGATGTCCCTAGGTTAGCTAGGTTTAAGTAGTTCTAAGTTCTAGGGGACTGATGACCACAGAAGTTTAGTCCCATAGTGCTCAGAGCCAACCATGGAGATTTGTTCTAACTTCCTTCAAACGAACACTGAAGTTAGTGGTTTCCCTACGGCACATGTCTTCCGTAATTTCACTGCTAGCTTGAAGAATAAGTCTTCTGAGCTCCATTAAATCATGTGCACGTTTTGGGAAATTTTTTTTCTTTAGGTACCCCCAAAGAAAAAAGTCACATGGATTGAGGTCTGGACTATTGGGGGGGCCAATTTTGTCCGTCATTGAAGCGAGCTGGAGACCTGAGTGAAATGATCCGCATGTCGAAATGCTCGTGTAAAAACTCCAACACAGTGTTTGCAGTATGTGGCCTTGCTCCATCTTGCATGAAGCACTGCGTGTTGAAGGGCAAGGCAGTAGCAAGAAGCTGTGGAATGAAGCTATTGCGAAGCATGCTCAAATAATGCCCGCTGTTCACAGTTTCTTCAAAGAAAAAGGGTCCAATAAGTCCGTGACTGGAAATTGCTGCCCACGCTGTAATCCTCGGAGCATAATGTTGTCGTTCGTGAAGCACTTGTGGGTTTTCAGTGGCCCAAAAGCGTACATTTTGTTTGTTAACCACACCGTCTAAATGAAAATGCACCTCGTCTGAAAACCAAACGTTGTTGAGAGTTTCTTCCCTATCCTCCGCCCACTGAGCAAACAGTAGTCTCTGCTGCTTGTGTTCTTCAGTGAGCTTTTGTGCACAGGTCATCTTGTATGGATGGGTACACATGGAGGTCACTTTTAAGAATACGTTGAACGGAGCGTCTGGATATTCCCAGTTGCACTGCTGCCTTTCTACATAATTTCCCAGGACTTCGCTGTACAGCAACTCGTACCGCTTCAATATTCTCCGGCGAACAAACAGCCTTAGGCCGAGGTCGCTTCGGTTCCAATACTGTTCCTTCCTGTACAAATTTATCGTACAACCTGTGGATGGTCTTCCTGCAAGGGACCCATCGTGTGTTAAACTGTTGTCGAAAACGCCTCTGAGTCACAACAAGGCTTTTCGTTTCATGAAAAAGTAACACAATTGCCGATCGTTGCTGTGTCGTCAGTCTTCCATTGTCCGCCATTGCTACTTACTAATCTCCTAGCGGCAGTATCGTGAATTACACGTCATTTCGTAGCTCATTTGTTTTTCCAAGCTCTGCTGGTACTGCTGTAGAGATCCCAGCGGGATATCTAATGTGCGACGTAAATTGTGAAAGAAACAATTGGTAACACATTCCTTGCGCCACCATGTATATTGTTTTAATACTAATAATCATGTCTTTTTCCCATGTCTAGAAAACCTGCAAATATCTCTTCCATCGGTGTTTCACCGTCTTGATTTTAACAACGCATCACAATCGATGTTCTCTCCATCAGATAAAGATAGGAACCGTGCAGAATGGCAGAATTACAGTCGCACAAGGTACACACACCACACACACACACACACACACACACACACACACACAGAGAGAGAGAGAGAGAGAGAGAGAGAGAGATTGTAACAGTACCTCCCTTACCACCAGACAGTTCGCTCACTTCCCACCTACATTATTTTCTTTTGCACATGTCGGAACACAGATCACAATAACTTTACATTCCAGCATATACGCATTTTAGACAAGCAATGCAATTATCCTTTGTATGCGTGAAACGTCCGAAAAAATTATTGTGTGTCCGCATTCACTACAGCTAGGTGTGGCGATTCTTCTTGTGTAGGAAATTATTTCACATTTAGGTCTTCCAGCCAGTCAGATTCGAGAACAGATTGCAGGTATTTTCAGTGAGCGCTTCCGGGAGGTGTTTGCATCCCGCCAAGACTCTCTCAAACTAGTGTTGTGAAACGCGGAAGTCCGGTACTACGTGATGTGGATACCGAACGAAAAGTGCACTGTATTCCCATTCCAGTGCAGTAACTACTGTTCCGCGGGAATCAGCTGCCAACCAGAGCGACACATCTCATCGTAAAGTGCATGTCCGGCATTCAGATCAGACGAATTCGATTGCTAAGGAGTGCTCCTCAGACGACAGTTAATTACATGGCTAATGATTGGTGTGTTTGTGTGGGTTGATGGTGTAAAATGCACTGAAAAGTGCTAAAGCGATGTTTACTAACTTCGACTGGAACGAGCAGTTACATTTTCTGTACTGACTATTCATTACAGCAACACGGTGCTGCAGTGCTAGGGGAGCGGATTTATCAGGGGTGAGGATGGTGTCATCTCCTGATCTGAACAGTCACCCGACGTCTTCAAATCGAATGACGAACCAGTCTTTCGAAAGGGGAACCGATGGTTGCTATATTTTGAGCTGCCTAGGTTCAAATACTTTTGGGAGGGTAGATATACGGTTAAATTCTGTCTCTGATTACAATGCAGATCAGTTGGTGAAGTGAATTTGGTGTCAACGTAAAAACTTTATAACCCAAATACAGACTATTTCAGAGAGGCCGGCCGGAGTGGCCGAGCGGTTCTAGGCGCTACAGTCTGGAACCGCGTGACCGCTACGGACGCAGGTTCGAATCCTGCCTCGGCCATGGGTGTGTGTGTGATGTGCTTAGGTTAGTTAGGTTTAAGTAGTTCTAATTTCTAGGGGACTGATGACCTCAGAAGTTAAGTCCCATAGTGTTCAGAGACATTTGAACCATCAGAGAGGGAGATATTGATGTTGTCATATCAGGCAATCAATAGACATAGGGAGTAGTGGACGCGATTCCCTGTCTTTCGTTAGCGGCCACTGCTGGAGTCCACTTCGCACTCCCCATCGCTCTATGGGCATGCAGCGTACAGCAAAAGGAGTATTTGTTCTGGTCAGCAGTGAAGAATCGTCAGCGGCCCTCTCTATAATGACCTCACACTACACAAACAATGCCTTACTCGAGAGTGGCAGCGGTCTCATTGTCGGTGGACTAGCGCAGTTCTGAGCTCTTTGTTTCTTATTTTTCAGCCCCAGCTACACATCGATGTAGTGACCGCTCTAACAGTTGGCGACTACAAATTAAATACTTTCTACCAGCCATCTGCTTTTGAAAGTGGATTGCGATATTTCTCTTATAGAAGTGTCGCTTCTCCGATGGTCTGCAGTTGGCGGGACCTTGTGCTTGCGTGCGTGCGTGTGTGTGTGTGTGTGTTCACACGCGTCCTTAAGAGTGGATTGCTGCTCCCTAACACACACACACACACACACACACATACGCACGCACACACACACACAAAAGATACGTCTGCGATTTGCAAGACACTCAAATCGCTCCGCTTATATATATTTTCAACACTAAAAGAAATTCATCGCAGAAATACTGCATTGAGATTCCTACATACAGAAGTACATAAGTAAGCAGACAACATCGCTGGTGAATTATACATTTCCGCTGTTGATGAACACTATTCACATTGCTTTTGTAAACGACCAGCATTCTGATCGAGCGAATTAAATGGTTATGGGGCGCTCGTCAGTTACAAGTAGCTCTCACGCTAAGGAGGAGTGATTGCAGCAGCCCTTAACAGCAGATTCTCGCTCTACATGTTAGCAGCCGGACCGCGTGCTCCTGTTTTCATCGAATTCAACGTCTGCGTCGACTAAATGAGAATCCATTCTGCAAATCCTTGCTTTTAAACCCCCTTACTGTAATTATGTGGCCGGCCGAAGTGGCTGAGCGGTTCTAGGCGCTGCAGTTCGAATCCTGCCTCGGGCATGGATGTGTGTGATGTCCTTAGGTTAGTTAGGTTTAAGTAGTTCTAAGTTCTAGGGGACTGATGACCTCAGAAGTTGAGAGCCATAGTGCTCAGAGCCATTTGAACCATTATTTGTAATTATGTCATTGATCTGACGGGGGGGGGGGGGGGTGCAGAACATCTTCTATTATAGATTCAACACTCTTCACTAATTAGTATTATCACTCCAGGTTTGGCGTATAAGGCCGTGCAGCTACACCCAAGTTAACCATTCAGGACGAGTCCGCAGCTCGCGGTCGTGCGGTAGCGTTCTCGCTTCCCGCGCCCGGGTTAGATTCCCGGCGGGGTCAGGGATTTTCTCTGCCTCGTGATGACTGGGTGTTGTGTGATGTCCTTAGGTTAGTTAGGTTCAAGTAGTTCTAAGTTGTAGGGGACTGATGACCATAGATGTTAAATCCCATAGTGCTCCGAGCCAATTTTGAACCATTCAGGACGTATTCCAGTATACAAGCGCACCTGCAGCTAGTCGGGTATTTACAGGGCAGCTTGTCCAATAGCGATGTACTCGACCTACAACCTGCCCCCATCAACTGGCTATGCATGGCTCTGTCTCTCGTCCACAGCCACTACGATTCCATCAGTGATCCACATTGTCGTTGAGCTGATCATGGCTACGAGGATTTGGCGCAAGTCTCTCTTTCTCCTTAATTACCATCAATTGGTGTGTCTATTCATCCACACATATATGTAGTTCTAAAGACTATGATTCTTATATCTTTTTCCAGCAAAAATCGATGAACGGCTGGAGCTCGCCCACACTTTTATGTGGATCGGTGTAGCTGAAGAAGAGGAAGAGGACACAATCTCCACAGTTGCCACTGTGGAGTTCAATGTGTACTGTGTTATGGCACTTTGGTCTATGTAGAGTGGCGTGGTGAGACGCGACTCTGATCTGTATATCGACAATAGCCCTGCCTTCAAGACTAGACACATATCGTCCAAGTATTAATGTAAATCGTTAAATATAAGTCCAAGATGTTTAATTGTGTGAATCTAATGGTAACTGCGCACGAACTACTCATCCGACTGCCGCGCGGGATTAGCCGAGCGGTCTCAGGCGCTGCAGTCATGGGCTGTGCGGCTGGTCCCGGCGGAGGTTCGAATCCCTCTCGGGCATGGCTGTGTGTGTTTGTCCTTAGGATAATTTAGGTTAAGTAATGCGTAAGCTTAGGGACTGATAACCTTAGCAGTTAAGTCCCATAAGATTTCACACACATTTGAACATTTTGAACACTCATCCGACTAAAACAGAAGTACACAGGTTACATGCCCTCTTGCACCATACCCACAGTGACAATACTACACTCAGCAGTAGTATGGCAATGTGCTGAGGTGGTGAATGATAAACCCACTTTAGCATCGGTACTTGTCGTTTTAATAATTGGGATTTGATTAAATCTCGTGCACACTGCACGTTATCTGAAACATAAATACGCTCGTTCCATGAGCGAGAGAATTAAATGGTTATGGAGCGCTCATCATCAAATCTCAGTAAAATTGCTTACGTTATAAGTTATAACCCATAACTTGGGCTATGGCGTTATTATTCAAAATTTAAATGATTAAAACCTCTTAATGACAACCCAACAACTTTATAACCCGAAGTAGCTACAGCTATCGCTGGTTATTTACGTTATTCACGCTAACGCTCGGTATAGTTTACTAAGCGAAGATCTTTCACTCACTACTATAAAACAAAATCACCTAAAACGCGTAATAAATATTTGCCGTGATCAAAGTTTCACAAACTTACGGTAAATCTCAATTTCGTGCACCATTCTTCAGTTACATTTAATAAACCGTTTCTTATTACGATATTTCGAGCGTAGCAACCAAAGCTATAATTTCATTGCAAACCAGTGATGGTTATCTCTGCGATACTATTAAGTTACGATCTGTAAACGTTATTTCTTATTGTCTCTTTTCCTTATTTCTTTCTCTTTAAATCCTTGAAGTAACGCCGGCTGCGGTGGTCTAGCGGTTCTAGGCGCTCAGTCCGGAACCGCGCGACTGCTACGGTCGCAGGTTCGAATGGATGTGTGTAATGTCCTCAGGTTAGTTAGGTTTAAGTAGTTCTAAGTTCTAGGGGACTGATGACCACAGATGTTAAGTCCCATAGTGCTCAGAGCCATTTGAACCATTTAAAGTAACCGTTAAGTGAATGGCTGGTTCAAATGGCTCTGAGCACCATGCGACTCAACTGCCGAGGTCATTAGTCCCCTAGAACTTAGAACTAGTTAAACCTAACTAACCTAAGGACATCACACACATCCATGCCCGAGGCAGGATTCGAACCTGCGACCGTAGCGGTCTCGCGGTTCCAGACTGCAGCTCCTAGAACCGCACGGCCACTTCGGCCGGCTCGTTAAGTGAATGAAGAAGTTAATACTTTTACGCTTTCCTTACATTAAATCTGCTTAAATCTTTTTTCTCTAATTACTGATTTTAAATCTTTATAAAATCTCAATAAGACATTGATTCTTTGAGCCTACCTCTTTGAAGCCTGGAATAACTGACTTATCTTTGCAGGACTGACTTTTAACCACTTTGCATCACTGTAGCTTTTTATTATTTACGCCACTTGCGTGTCTTTCAGTGGCGATTCAAACTTTTCCAGTGCCGGACTAAGCAAGTGCTGGGCCCGTAGCAAATTCTGACAGGGGACCCGTGGTTGGTGTTTAAGTCATATGGTTCAGGATATAAAATAAAACAAGATAGTTGCAAATAAACTTTTCTCGATTTAATTTCGGAAAATTTAGAAATAATACAGGTTAGATCAACGTATCTGTACAAATCGTATTCAACGTTCATTATACTGGGATCATTTAGACATTCCTGTCCAGCCGTATTTCTTAATTCATTTTTAATGCGCTTTAACGTTGAAAATGAACGTTCTCCACTGCAGTTGGTGATCATTAAAGACAATTAAACGCGTAAGGCTATTTCTACATAGCGAAAAAAATGGAAATGAGTAGATGGCATCTTTGGCCGGGAGGCCCCCATGCGGGGAAGTTCGGCCGCCAAGTGCAAGTGCAAGTCTTATTTCAGTCGACGCCACATTGGGCGACCTCCGAACCGGTGATGGGGATGAAATGATGATGAGGACGATACAACACCCAGTCCCCGAACGGAGAAATTCTCCAAGCCGGCTGGGAATCGAACCCGGGTCCGCTTGCATGGGAGGCGAGCACGGTACCACACAGCAAAGCAGGCGGACTACATATGGAAAACACAATCCTAGCGAATTTTCCATTAAAAATTTGTAAATTTGTAGTACAAAAGCTTCGTTTTTTTCTGTCAATGGCAGCTATATCCGTTTTCAGTAGCTGTGTAGGTACATGGTGAAAGACTCCCTGATAAGGTAAAGTTAAAATTTATATATAAAAAAAAGACACAGCCATCGACCATAAGCGCCGGCAAAGACATTAATTATTAATGCGCGGTAAGGCGCAGACAAATGAACCAGAAACGTCACTCACTTTCCCTTGTACTTGATTTTGTTTCACTCTCTCGTATGTAGATGGATGGTTGAGATGTATTGCTCGAAATGTGACGTGCTACGAGTGTTATGTATTATATGTGGTTCAGAATACGAGAAGGCTTAACAACAGTATTAAGTATTTTTATTGCAGTGAAGTGGAACCAAGTCGGGAGGATTTTCTTCAGTTTTTGACACGCACATGTGTCTGGGGAGTCGGCTGTCTGCATCTACGATTGAAATGTAAGAGAGGAAGTCCGAATAGCCCAATTTCGTACACGCACAACATTAACTAATAATGCAATTGTTTTATACTTAATTTTTTCCATTTATGTATTTACATTTTATTATAATACACAGCTCAGGGAACTGTACCAGTTTGTCGCCTAGCGACTCTTCTAAACCATCTGGATTAGCATTCACGATATTAGGAGTTCTTTTCAAGATCTCTTTTCCTGTAAGAGCTTTAAAGTCACGTAAAATTCCAAAAACATTAGTCAAGTGATAGTATTTTTCCATGCATTTAGCTAATGCAGCCAGTACATTGTCAATAATCACAATAAACACCTGAAATTCAAAATGTGCTCCAGGTGTTTGATTTTCTACAACTTTATCGAGTGTAGTTGCCCACTAAAATAGCCGTACTTTGTATTTCGTTTGTGTCGTCTTGAAGTTTGTTGCTGAAATTCCTAGTGAGGGATTTGACTTTTACCTCGATTTCTGAATATGTGAACCTCATTGCCTGGATATATTCGTGTAAGGATGAAACGTCCCCTCAGAAAAATTATACATGACTGTGCGCAACGCAATCTGACTTTCAGTAATCGCTACAAAGAATGGCCCTGACTAACATTAACCTGTACCTTTCACAAATCACTTACCTCACAAAAATCTTCGTTACTCGAACTACTGCAGTTCAGCGAGCGCCACTACTGCCAGCTAAATAAAAGATTCAAACTACTGAAGGCACTAACTACTGATAGGCATAGTTAGCAAATGAATGATTTTGATAAAGAACAAACAATGTATTTACCTTAATAGTGTTGAAAAGTCATAATATACATAGCAGTTCATGACATCCAGTCTTACAAATTTCAAAACTCCGCCATTTCTTTCCCCACATCCACCACTGCTGGCGGCTCACCTCCAACTGCGCAACGCTACGCGCTGATAACAGCCAACTGCCCAACACTACAATGGCCAACAACAATGCAAACCAACCACAGACTGCACACAGCACAGCCAGTGATTTTCATACAGAGCGCTACGTGGCGTTACCAATATAAAAACCTAAACAGCCTACTTACATAGTCCCCATGCTCCCCACAACAAATTTTACAAATTGTTTTGGGCAGTGGCCAATACAGATTTGAAAAAAATTTTCATAATTACAATAACAAAGAAATCAAATGCACACACTTATTGATACAATGTTGGTCAAAAGCTAAAATTTTCTCACAGTCCATAAAGACAGTCCTGATCATTCATCACAGTACAATTGCAGTGTTTCTCTCAAAGTCTGAGCAGTAAAAGAAAATGCTCACAGAAGTAGTGGATTTCCATGCACTCTTGAAGAAGTAGTGTTGTCCTTCCAATGGAAAGACAGTGCTGACTCTCGACATGCAGACAGGTAATGGGCCACAACAGAGCAAACCCACAGCAGGGTCATTCGAAGTTTTGTAGAATATTGGTAGGTAGGTCATCACAGAGTAGACCCACTGTAGTCCTGGTAGACATTACGGTATTGGTGGGCCACCAGAGGTGCAGACCCACTGTAGTCCTGGTAGAGATTGTGGTATTGGTGGGCCACCAGAGGTGCAGACCCACTGCAGTCCTTGTAGAAATAATGGTACTGGTGAGTCAGCAAAGGTGCAGACCCACTGCAGTCCTTGTAGAAATAATGGTATTGGTGGGTCATCAAAGATGCAGACCCACTGTAGTCCTTGTAGAGATGGCCAGCAGCCATCTGTTGTGACTGTGCAGGTGCACAATCACCATTGTAGAGTCTTGCGGATAATATAGCAAGTCCATAACCACCACTTGTGCACTCACAAAGTTTTTGGAATTGTCCTTAGAACCAGCAGTGCTGTTATCCAGTCCCTTGCTGAATTATTAACACACGTGCAAACACTAACAGTCCCTACTTCTCACATATTGTCCATATACTATGACGAACAGAAACGTGTGCAGTGAAATGTAACGTACAAGTTAATAATATGATGAACTGGTGTCAATTACAATTTTATAACATAAGAATCCCCCCATGAACCATGGACCTTGCCGTTGGTGGGGAGGCTTGCGTGCCTCAGCGATACAGATAGCCGTACCATAGGTGCAACCACAACGGAGGGGTATCTGTTGAGAGGCCAGACAAACGTGTGGTTCCTGAAGAGGGGCAGCAGCCTTTTCAGTAGTTGCAAGGGCAACAGTCTGGATGATTGACTGATCTGGCCTTGTAACAATAACCAAAACGGCCTTGCTGTGCTGGTACTGCGAACGGCTGAAAGCAAGGGGAAACTACAGCCGTAATTTTTCCCGAGGGCATGCAGCTTTACTGTATGATTACATGATGACGGCGTCCTCTTGGGTAAAATATTCCGGAGGTAAAATAGTCCCCCATTCGGATCTCCGGGCGGGGACTACTCAAGAGGATGTTTTTTTATCAGGAGAAAGAAAACTGGCGTTCTACGGATCGGAGCGTGGAATGTCAGATCCCTTAATCGGGCAGGTAGGTTAGAAAATTTAAAAAGGGAAATGGATAGGTTGAAGTTAGATATAGTGGGAATTAGTGAAGTTCGGTGGCAGGAGGAACAAGACTTCTGGTCAGGTGACTACAGGGTTATAAACACAAAATCAAATAGGGATAATGCAGGAGTAGGTTTAATAATGAATAGGAAAATAGGAATTCGGGTAAGCTACTACAAACAGCATAGTGAACGCATTATTGTGGCCAAGATAGATACGAAGCCCACACCTCTACAGTAGTACAAGTTTATATGCCAACTAGCTCTGCAGATGACGAAGAAATTGAAGAAATGTATGATGAAATAAAAGAAATTATTCAGATTGTGAAGGGAGACGAAAATTTAATAGACATGGGTGACTGGAATTCGAGTGTAGGAAAAGGGAGAGAAGGAAACATAGTAGGTGAATATGGATTGGGGGACAGAAATGAAAGAGGAAGCCGCCTTGTAGAATTTTGCGCAGAGCACAACATAATCATAACTAACACTTGGTTTAAGAATCATGAAAGAAGGTTGTATACATGGAAGAACCCTGGAGATACTAAAAGGTATCAGATAGATTATATAATGGTAAGAGATTTAGGAACCAGGTTTTAAATTGTAAGACATTTCCAGGGGCAGATGTGGACTCTGACCACAATCTATTGGTTATGACCTGTAGATTAAAACTGAAGAAACTGCAAAAAGGTGGGAATTTAAGGAGATGGGACCTGGATAAACTAAAAGAACCAGAGATTGTACAGAGATTCAGGGAGAGCATAAGGGAGCAATTGACAGGAATGGGGGAAATAAATACACTAGAAGAAGAATGGGTAGCTTTGAGGGATGAAGTAGTGAAGGCAGCAGAGGATCAAGTAGGTAAAAAGACGAGGGCTAGTAGAAGTCCTTGGGTAACAGAAGAAATACTGAATTTAATTGATGAAAGGAGAAAATACAAAAATGCAGTAAGTGAAACAGGCAAAAAGGAATACAAACGTCTCAAAAATGAGATCGACAGGAAGTGCAAAATTGCTAAGCAGGGATGGCTAGAGGACCAATGTAAGGATGTAGAGGCCTATCTCACTAGGGGTAAGATAGATACCGCCTACAGGAAAATTAAAGAGACCTTTGGAGGTAAGAGAACGACTTGTATGAATATCAAGAGCTCAGATGGAAACCCAGTTCTAAGCAAAGAAGGGAAAGCAGAAAGGTGGAAGGAGTATATAGAGGGTCTATACAAGGGCGATGTACTTGAGGACAATATTATGTAAATGGAAGAGGATGTAGATGAAGATGAAATGGGAGATATGATGCTGCGTGAAGAGTTTGACAGAGCACTGAAAGACCTGAGTCGAAACAAGGCCCCCGGAGTAGACAATATTCCATTGGAACTACTGACGGCCGTGGGAGAGCCAGTCCTGACAAAACTCTACCATCTGGTGAGCAAGATGTATGAAACAGGCGAAATACCCTCAGACTTCAAGAAGAATATAATAATTCCAATCCCAAAGAAAGCAGGTGTTGACAGATGTGAAAATTACCGAACTATCAGCTTAATAAGTCACAGCTGCAAAATACTAACACGAATTCTTTACAGACGAATGGAAAAACTAGTAGAAGCCAACCTCGGGGAAGATCAGTTTGGATTCCGTAGAAACACTGGAACACGTGAGGCAATACTGACCTTATGACTTATCTTAGAAGAAAGATTAAGGAAAGGCAAACCTACGTTTCTAGCATTTGTAGACTTAGAGAAAGCTTTTGACAATGTTGACTGGAATACTCTCTTTCAAATTCTAAAGGTGGCAGGGGTAAAATACAGGGTGCGAAAGGCTATTTACAATTTGTACAGAAACCAGACGGCAGTTATAAGAGTCGAGGGACATGAAAGGGAAGCAGTGGTTGGGAAGGGAGTAAGACAGGGCTGTAGCCTCTCCCCGATGTTGTTCAATCTGTATATTGAGCAAGCAGTAAAGGAAACAAAAGAAAAGTTAGGAGTAGGTATCAAAATTCATGGAGAAGAAATAAAAACTTTGAGGTTCGCCGATGACATTGTAATTCTGTCAGAGACAGCAAAGGACTTGGAAGAGCAGTTGAATGGAATGGACAGTGTCTTGAAAGGAGGATATAAGATGAACATCAACAAAAGCAAAACAAGGATAATGGAATGTAGTCTAATTAAGTCGGGTGATGCTGAGGGAATTAGATTAGGAAATGAGGCACTTAAAGTAGTAAAGGAGTTTTGCTATTTGGGGAGCAAAATAACTGATGATGGTCGAAGTAGAGAGGATATAAAATGTAGGCTGGCAATGGCAAGGAAAGCGTTTCTGAAGAAGAGAAATTTGTTAACATCCAGTATTGATTTAAGTGTCAGGAAGTCATTTCTGAAAGTATTCGTATGGAGTGTAGCCATGTATGGAAGTGAAACATGGACGATAAATAATTTGGACAAGAAGCGAATAGAAGCTTTCGAAATGTGGTGGTACAGAAGAATGCTGAAGATTAGGTGGGTAGATCACATAACTAATGAGGAAGTATTGAATAGGATTGGGGAGAAGAGAAGTTTGTGGCACAACTTGACCAGAAGAAGGGATCGGTTGGTAGGACATGTTCTGAGGCATCAAGGGATCACCAATTTAGTATTGGAGGGCAGCGTGGAGGGTAAAAATCGTAGAGGGAGACCAAGAGATGAATACACTAAGCAGATTCAGAAGGATGTAGGTTGCAGTAGGTACTGTGAGATGAAAAAGCTTGCACAGGATAGAGTAGCATGGAGAGCTGCATGAAACCAGTCTCAGGACTGAAGACCACAACAACAACAACATAAGAATACAATTACAAAGGTACAAAATACATCATTAAAGAATACAACAATACAGATAACATTTGTAGTACAGGCTTTACAAAAGAATCGAAATAACATATGCATCAGTGTTACAGGAATTATGACATGAGTACATACATAAAAGATCAGAATAACTGTCGAAACTTCAACTTCACACATGAGCATTAAAACAGTACAGAATAAATAATGTCTAAACATCTTTACAAAGAAAATAACATAGTATTAGAAAAATTCTACAACATAAATCTTATTAGCTAAACACGTAAAGACAGGAAAAAGACAAATACACAAGGGTACATAAACACATAGCGGAATAATACAAAAGGAAAGACAGGGTTCGTTTTCAGTGTAACATTTGGTACTGCAGTCCAACTCAAAAATTTATTCCATAGATCTTTCCTCTTATTTCAACATTTGTTTCCACCAAAAATATCCTATCCAAGCATGCTTTCTGTATTTATATGTTCACATATTTCTTACCTCATTATTTATTTTCCATTATCTTACCTCATCATTTATTTCCAAGAAAACCTTACCTAAACCTGTTGTCACTAAACCCTACTTTTTTGTTCATATCCTCTTTCAAAATACTGTTTTGGCCAAACAATTTTCTTATAGCTTCTCTATGCATTTCTTCCAATTAATCACAACTCGTTCTCACATATAGCCTACCCCATCTTAAGCTAACTTAAATCTACTGAGCTCAGATGTTAAACTAAGGGACAAGGCAATGCAGCAGCACAAAACAATTAACACAAACAGCAATGACAAAAAATGGAAATTGGCAAAGCAAGCTACAGTAAATCTAAATTACCAAACAAATGCAACATTACAACTAATATGAACCAATGTGCATCAACAAGAAAAATAAATCAGTAGTAAAACTGGCTTAACAGAGTAATACAAAGTGAAATTTATTAGCACTATGCCTAGCAAACAGCAGCAGCAAATGCAATAACTTATATCTAAACATGACAAAGCTCAAGCAGAAAAATTATTACAGTAAAAATGGCCATGTTTAATACCTATGTCACATCTTAACACTGGAGTGATGCATCACGATAACTTACTCTACCAAAAAAATTACCAAGTAGTTGAAAAGAAAATAATGTATGCAGTTACTGTTATTAATCCCTTCTTATTGTTCTTTCCATTCCAAGTGCAACTTTTTCGAAGAATATGGATCATAAAATTATTATTTAATAGATCTGTTGGCAGAAAGTGTTCACATTAGCAAATGCACTTAATTTTATTTTATAAAGCCAATGCTGCAACACAGCTGGAAACCAGATATTAAACAAAATGAGCAATCTCTCAACTAGAAAGACAATAGATGTAAAATGTTTCTCATCATTTCATTAGGCATTTTAGTGAATATCATAAATTAAGAGCTCCACAGTGTAATCATATGTTTTCAAGTTTGAGCGTGTCGTATTTGCGATGCTTTCGACAAAGAAATGTCAATAGCGAGCATAATGGCCTCTTTTTCTTTTTTTTTTACTCCACCTGTGCCTCTGAAAGGCACACACTAATGACTTTTTTCCAGGCGACTGTCGCGCAGCTGGGTGCCCACGACGCATTATGTGAAGGTGGTCACTTAACTTTCTTACCGAAATATTTATGACACTAGTTTGCACTACAGTGACAATCTCATATAAAAAATTTCACAACTCGAGAATTTGCGTTGCAAATGTGTAGAAACAAAATCCTATGAATATAACAGTGTGCAAAAATTTTCGCCTGCATTGTGATACATTCACACATTTACACACATTTCATGACTCTTAAGGTACGATTCTCAGCTTATTGATCATAAACATACCTCAACAGCATAATACACATCGTCGTCGTAAAAATAACATCATAACACCTCAGTCAAATCTCAAAAACGTTGCAGCTTCTTTCAATAATTTCAAAACCTTCAATAAAGTCATCTACCTCAAACGTACTTCAAAAATCATGATCCCTTACCAAATTCATCATTCAAAGCTCTCATAGTATCACAATGGTTCCAAAAAAATATGAACAGTTCACAAAGAACAGACAAAATACAATTTCATAAGTGTGAAGTTATCCAACTGTGTAATTACATTAACATCAGTCACTGATGTAGTAAAATAAATGTTTGTCTCTCCCAGTTAAATGATCAGATAGCTGTGTAATTTATGTGTTAGAGAAATATGATACCGATGTGTAAAGTTGTATAAGCAAATACCATATTAGCTAGGGCTCCTTGTGCTTGCCAAACACATGGTACACAAAGTAAGCATGTACCCCCCTGAGGTTTAATGTAATTATACCCTCAGGTGTTACAGATTACAGCAATGGAATGAAGTGTATCACGGAAAACCATTGTATCATTGTACTTCAAATCTCTTTAAAAATAAATGATTTAAATACAAAATTAATCACTCAAATACGTGTACTGTAGCGCTAAACTGTGCGTCTTGTTGTAAGATAATCACTGTGCAAGTGTCGTAGTTATCGTCCTCCGAAAGCTAAGTTCTGCAGAAGCCAATGTACTTACCTCATGATAAACAAAAGTGAAATGCTTTGCGTATAGATATCTTAGTTATTACGCTTATTGCCGTGAGGAAGAAAGTACTGTGCTGTAACGTATTGTTGTGCTACGGAAAAGGCAGTCTCATTGTAGCTATACCACAAAAGTTACTACTAAAACATGTTTTACTTTCCAGAATAATACAGAAAAACTGTGCAGAAATAAAACAGAAACACTGCAAAAGCAACATTGTGAATTGTCACTCATTAGTAGCGTCGTGATAAAATCGTGTAGCTGTCACATAAACTAACCACTGTGTCATCTGGTATCTCACTGAAAGTACTTTAAATCCAGAATGTATTTTCAAGTAAACCAAAATGTTGCATTAAAATCTCATTAGCAGTATATGTTCTAAGTATGTAAGCCTTATAGTCGTTACGTAATCGTGCAACTAACGAGCAAGAATGTACACACACAATAACACTGTGACGTCTGTTCACTATAACAATGCATTCGTAATTTCTGTTTAAATAAGTTCTCTTGGTTCTTGATTGGATATTTAACTTCAAACATTGTTGCATGGTAACAGTTTCTAAGTCTGACAATGCATACTAGAAATGTGAAGCGAAAAGTTTTATGGCAAAGACAAAGTTAAAAAGCAGATTATCTCTCAATAAATGGTTTTACATGCAAAATGTGGTGTAAACCTTTACTCTTCCTAGTACGCAGAGTTTCAACTTCAACGCAATTATCATGTGGTATACGTCGGATTCTGTAAGGTCCATTGTAAACTAGAAAGAATTTGTGACTCAAGTGTTTCTTCTTATGTGACCATGAATGAGTTTTAATGAGAACTTTCTGACCAATATATAATTTCTTTGCATTTGCTTTACCGTGTAGTTTTCTCCTTTTGTCTGCTGCAGATTTTATATTTTTAATAGCCAAATCAATTATGTCTTTGTGTCGAAGTTTACGTGTATTCGTGAAAGGTACAAGCTCTCTAATTCTGTTCGGTGGTTCTTCATTCTTCAGTACAATAGTAGGTGGTATAGCAGTGGAATCAGGAGGCATTTCACTCAGCACATTTTGAAATAAGTGTAAATATCTGTCCCAATGCTGATGCTTTCTGTGACAATAAAGTCTGCAAAGCTTATTGATTTTTTCATAATCCGTTCAGACGGGTTACAATGTGGTGAGTACAATGAAATAAAAACAGGTTTAATTTTATGATTCCGAAGCATGCGTGACCAAACAGCAGATCTGAATTGCGGTCCATTATCTGAAATGACTTTAACAACGTGGCCAACTTCACGTAAGCAATTTTTAACAAAGGCGTTGGATACAGACCGTCCAGTGGCTTTACGTAACGGTGTGAAAGAAACAAATTTTGAAGTAAGTTCAACAGCGACTCGAACGTACGAAAATCCATTAGATGTTCTGAAATGCGGTCCCAAGAGATCAACAGCAGCAAATTCTTTTAATTTAGAAGGAATGATGGGAAACAGCGGAGCACGATGTGAGACAGTAGATGGTTTCACCTTTTGACAAAGGTTACAAATAGACAAGACTCTTCGAATTCTCTTTTCCATATTGTTAAAATAACAAGTCGTCCGAAGACTATGATAACATTTTCGTGGACCAAAATGTGCATAGCTGAAAAGAATGTACAAATGAGCTTATTAACAAAATCGTCAGAAATGCAAAGTACCCTTAGCTTGTCATCAACAGTGCAGCGTTTGAACAGTATGTTGTTTCTAACCAGATAATAATGCCGAATCTGGGTGTGTGCTTTTCATGCCACTTACTTTTGATGTCTTTCCAAATCGGATCATTATCTTGCTCATGAGCAATGTCCTTTAAAGATGTGGTGATGAAGTTTTCAAAGGTGACTTTCTGAATGTAAAGAATACTGAAATTTTTCTCGAGGTTGCCTTCTGTGTTACTTTTCTCAAGCCCAGCCGGTGCGCGTGACAGTGCGTCCGCAACAATGTTCTCCTAGCCGAGAATGTAGACTATTGTGAAGTGGAATTCTTGAAGATGCAATGCCCAACGTTTTAACCTGTCATGATTTGATTTTGAAGACATAAGAAATTGTAATGCACGATGATCACTGTATACTTTTACGTGCTTACCAGAAAGAAAGAAACGGAATTTGTTAAATGCCCAAACCATAGCTAAATCTTCTAATTCAGTAACGGAATAATTTTTTTCAGATTTTGTTAGCACTCGGCTAGCAAAAGCAATGGTTTTCTGAACAGTAGTGTCATTTTCTGTGGCTTCTTGAAATAAATGGGCACCAAGACCGACTTTAGAAGAATCTGTGCTAAGGCAGAAATCTTGTGACAGGTCTGGATGAGCTAGTATTGGCGCGTTAAGCAGCGATTCTTTCAAAGAATTGAATTCCAACTGTGCTTGTTCGTCCCAGTTCCAAATAGTACTTTTTCCAGTGAGAGAACAAAGTTTTGGTGTAACTAGAATTTGCATATTCAGAAAACGACGGTAAAAATTTACAAGACCTAGAAAACTGCGGACTTGGTTTTTTGTGGATGGAACTGGAATGGTTCTGATTGCTTCTAACTTTTCAGGATCCGGCTGAATGCCTTCAGAAGAAATAATATGTCCCAAAAACGTCACCTTTGTCCTACCGAATTCAGACTTTTCCAAGTACTATAATTCCAGATTCTGCAAAAAAATGTAACAAGCTGTTGAGGATGCGATTGTGTTGTTCCCATGAGGCGTCTGCTATCAGAATATCGTCCACATATAAGGTGATGTGATGTTTTAAGGACTTAGGTAATATGGAATTTAGCCCGCGAATGAATGCTGCCGAAGAAATGTTCAAACCAAAAGGAAGCTTCCGAAACTGATAAAGAACGCCGAAACAAAGGAAAGCTGTGTATTTTCTACATTCTGGATGAAGTTCGATCTGATAAAAGCTGTATCTGAGATCAATAGAAGACAACACTTTAACACCATTAGAATTTTGAAGAAGTTCTTCTAACGTTTGCAGCCTGTCTGTTTCAGGAATGATGATAGTATTGATTTGTCTCGAATCTAAGACAAGCCTGATCGATCCATTTTTCTTCTCAACAACATGTAATGAATTGTTGTATAAGCTTACTGCAGGCTCAATAATGCCCTCGTCAAGCATAGATTGTATTTCTGTTCTAACACGGTCCCTATAATGCGCCGGAATTATGTATGATCTAACACAAAATTTAGTATGCTCACGAACACGAAATTGGTATTGAAATCCCTTGATTGTTCCTGTTTTGTGAGTAAAAACTGTGGAATGTGCTTGTAAAATCTCAAAAGGTCTTGCTTATCAGTGTCATTGCAATTACCAATTGTTTGAATTTTATTCTGAATTAACTCGTTAGTATCAAATGCGCCGTCGATATCATCCCTGTCAGTACTTGCAGAGTGATTGTTAGTGTCAAGTTCCGTCGAAAATTCCGATCTGTTGTCTAACAGGAGGTAAAGCCGATTAATTTCTTCGTTATGGTTTGAGAGCCAATCTTCAAATTTCAAAGCTATTGACTTACCTTCTTTCTCTAAACTTATTTCAGCATCGTGAAAGTTTAACATTGCTTTGCATTCATTCAAAAAGTCTACTCCCAATATAATTTCCGTCGATAATAATGGAACAATAAGAAAGTTCATAGAGAAGCTGTGGCTTTCACAAAAGAATTCTAAGTTGGTTTGTTGGCGTACATCTACACTTCTTCCAAAGATTGCACCTTGTAATTTAATCTTACGTAACGGAAGTGTGGGACAATCGTTCGATTTGTTGCATTTGCTAAAGGCTGTTTCACTAATTACTGAAATGGGGCTGCCAGAGTCAAGTACTGCCGTAAATTTTACGTCATTTACTGTAATGTGAATCACAGGATATGCAATGTTATGTTTTACGTCATGCTCCTGGAGTAAGATGTCCCTAATGTCTTCCATTTTTACGTAATTACTAGCTACGGCGGCTGTGTCGTCAGTTTCATACGTACGTTTTGTGGCTGCCAGCGGTATGAGTCATTGCCTATTGTCTCTTTGATGGCGCGCGTCGTTATTGGGATTTGGAGACCTAACTTCTACAAATTCACCTTGTCGAGAGGGCCCTGCCCTGTTTGAATCCCCCCAGTTCTGATGCAATTCAGGTCTGTCGTTACGATCATATCGTCTGTCGTCATGTCGGTAGATTCCATAGTTTCTTTCTTGTCGATCACGTGGTGGAGAATTTCTCCCTGAATCGTAACTGCACGCTGGACCATTGCGTCGAAAGTTATTCTGTCTCCCTTGATATTAATTATTTTGGTTCCCGTATTGTCTGTTTCTCTGATTGTCTCTGTGATAGTCACTACCGTGGAGAGGTGATCTATCCCTGTAATTGTTACTACTCTGCCGACGGTTGTCATATGGGTGGTGTCTGTTTTGGTCACGATTTGTGTTGTGAGAATAGCCTTGTCGTGTCCAGTTATTATTTCTTTCATCGCGGAATTGTGACGGATGTGACCTGTAATTGTTGTGCACCTGTTTTCGCGTCCCGCGATTGTCAGTGTCAATTTCTAATTCTTGTAAGAGTCCCTGAAAAGCTTCAATGTCGTCTCTGCAACGTCCTGCCAAAATAATATGTCGTAAATGTTCAGGTAATTTGATTAAGCAAATGCGGATGAGTCCTGAGGAGCTGTATGGGTTTGACAGGTACTGATTCTTGTGCAACATGTCTTCAAAATATTTCAAAGACTGGAAAATTCAGATTGATCGAAATGTTTCATCATTATGATGGTATGTTTTACTCAGTCTTGTGTAGCTTGAGTCCAATATGCTGAGAGGAAGGCATGATAAAATTCTCCTTCACTGTGACAATTGTGAATGACCGATCGCATTCTTTCAGCTGGTTCATTCTCTAAGTAGCCACAAATAAATTCTACCTGTTCTCCAATGACCAGTTGGGAGGAAAACAATGAGAGAATTGATGGAGCCACGCTTGTGGATGAATGTCGTTGCCAGAATTCTTAAATGTTTTGAATTTACGTGTAGTAATAAACAGCTTATAGTCAAAATCATCGTGTCGGCGAGTAGCATATCGGTCATTGTTACGTCGTGTCGGCAGTTCCATCTCAAAATTCGGTGCACCTTACCAATTTCTTTCATAATTTCCGAAATGCCCTGTGTTATTATTTTGTGGTTGTTCCGTATTTCTCAGTCCCTCTTCCCGTGTTGGAGCGCGAGTGTCCTCTGAAATATGTAATTTTTGTATTACCTGTGTCAGCTGATCTTGTACTTCCCGGATTTCTCTTTGGTGTTGCATATTAATTTGATTCTGATTTTGTTTGAATTTCCTAATTTCTTCGCACTCTTCTGTGTCATTAAAGACTACCGGTTTTGTGTCATTCAGATTATCATATACCTTCATAGATAAATTATTTAGCTGATCCGAAAGTTCGACTACTTTCTCTGATAGTGAACTAATTTCCTCCATGTGTCTTTCTGAACCAATTTTCAGAGTATCTACTGTGTCCTTTAAGTTTTCCTGAGTTTTTGCAAGTTGCGTAACCTAATCGGTAGATGCAACTGAGTCAATTTTAGCTTGCAAGGTCTCATGATTTTCATGAAAAATAGTTTGCAGTTCTTTTATGGCTGCTTCGTGATTTTGTAATGCATTTTCAAGCAGCGAAAAAGAGGTTGAAAATGCTCACAAATTTGTGTTTTTACGTCATTACAGACTTTTTGACATTTCGATTCAATGTTGTGTAACTCAGTAGTTAAACCTTCACGTGTTTGTTCAAGTGTGGTGTCTAACTTCCGAAGATTTTGTTCCACTGTGTCTAACTTTTGAAGCTTTTGCTGTGTTTGTCTCTGATTTTGTTCCATTGTGTCTAACTTTTGAAGATTTTGTTCCATTGTGTCTAACTTTTGAAGCTTTTGCTGCGTTTGTCCCATTTGTTGTATTAATTGTAAGAACAATGCACTGGTGTCTTAAGCATGTTCCTCAGTGCTTTTCGGCAGTGAATTTACACTGGCAACATTCACATTTTGACAAGCAGAAAATGTGTCTTTACATATTTGAGAAAACGGTGAGGACCCAAAACCTGAATCTACAGTATTTGCGAGGTTGTGTCCTGCCATTTCGGATTCCTGAGGCGAGCTATTGCCGATCGATCGATCGATAATGCTTCCCTGTTCTCTAATTGTTTCACTGTCTACGCTATTATTTGCCGCCTGCTCCATTTCCCTATGCACAATTACCAAATTACTCCTTTGAATATCTGTTAATTCATTACACAATGGTGCTGATAAGCTACGCTCGTCGTCACTATTATTTCTCAGTTTACTTTGGAGCCTAGTGTTACGTTTTTCACACGCCATTATTGACAAATATTTCACACGATAACACAGAAAAGCACAATTTGTAGAGCAAAATAAGAAAACACATTAACATAGCACTGAAAATTATATCTCGTTAATTGCAAGCACAGCTGTGAAATACTTGGTGCAAATCTACATGCTTGCCACAACTGTTTTACTATACAAGAATGAGAAACTACAACTACAAAGGAAATTCTCTCTACAATTACACACTAGCAATAAACAAAGGCTGCACTAATTGCACAAACTACAAGAAAAAATCAGAAGATTCCAGTGAGGTGTCCTGGCAGGGTCGCCATATGAAACGTCCCCTCAGTGCTTAAATTGACACACAATATTTTTAGCGCAATGCAATCTGACTTTCAGTAATCGCCACAAAGAATGGCCCTGACTAACATTAACCTATACCTTTCACAAATCACTTACCTCACAAAAATCTTCGTTACTCGAACTACTGCAATTCAGCGAGGGCCACTACTGCCAGCTAAATAAAAGATTCAAACTACTACTGATAGGCATAGTTAGCAAATGAAAGATTTTGATAGAGAACAAACGATGTATTTACCTTAATAGTGTTGAAGAGTCATAATATACATAGCAGTTCATGACATCCAGTCTTACAAATTTCAAAACTCCGCCATTTCTCTCCCCACATCCACCACTGCTGGCGGCTCACCTCCAACTGCGCAATGCTACGCACTGTTAACAACCAACTGCCCAACACTACAATGGTCAACAACAATGCAAACCAGCCAAAGACTGCACACAGCACAGCCAGTAATTTTCATACAGAGCGCTACGTGGCGTTACCAATATAAAAACCTAAACAGCCTACTTACAAGGACCTATAAGGTGCATATCCGGTAATCAGATCTTGATTAGACAGCTGCAGCGAAACGCTAGTCGCTTGCAAGCATTCTAAGATTCTATTCCATGCGACACATTATTTCTAGTTTCCAACCAGTCTGTAAGCCTGATTGCGACACTATGCCTTTTCATGCATATTAGTCGATTTGTCATTCAAAACCTGTTTGATCATAAGAAAACTAAACAAAAGTGCCTCTTTAGCATCAGCTCTGGCCGACCACCTGGTGCCCGATAACCTTTCCAAAATCGGAATTTTAGTACTATCACGTCCGCCCCAATAGCTGAACGGTCAGCGTGTTGGCATGCCACGCAAGGAGGCCCGGGTTCGATTTCCGGCTGGGGTGGGAGATTTTCTCCCCTCAGGGACTGGGTGTTGTGCGGTCCTCATCATCGTTTCATCACCGTTGTGGACACGCAAGTCGCCCAATGTAGCGTCGCACTCAATAAGACATGCACTTGGCAACCGAACGTTCGCCTGGGAACTCCGGACAGCTGAGGCCATATGATCATTTCCATTTTTTTTCCAGTACTATCATTTTTCAGTGCTTTCAAAATAAGACCTCATCGATAGGTAGAAACAGAAAAAATTGTACAGGAACTTTCAAGGAAATCAAAGAAAATGGATGATTCTGTACAACATTCTGCACCACACTTGGCGACTAAATTTAGCGAATGTGAGAAACAGGGAACATATTCAGCGTACTTATTTATATTTTTAATTTGTGCTGCTAAGCCGATGCACCTGACACTTATTTTACTGGCATTGTCATAGCTTTGCCCATGGCAATCTCTGATATAATGGCATTCTGTGTTTAAAAAAAAAGTAAGCTTTGGTAGAGTTCTTCAGCAGTACTACCCACCATATCCAAAAACTTCACAAATCTTTCCACTGGTCCGGATGGTAGGACATAGAACACTATCAGAACAAGTTGATCCACGTGAGATATATCAGGAGTAGAATCCAATGAGACTGGATAGTATTTGAATCTCTTAATTTGGCAAATAATATGATCCGGTATGGCTGATGCAATTTTTTTTTTTGTCATCAGTCTACTGACTGGTTTGATGCGGGCCGCCACGAATTCCTTTCCTGTGCTAACCTCTTCGTCTCAGAGTAGCACTTGCAACCTACGTCCTCAATTATTTGCTTGACATATTCCAATCTCTGTCTTCCTCTACAGTTCTTGCCCTCTACAGCTCCATCTAGTACCATGGAAGTCATTCCCTGATGTCTTAGCAGATGTCCTATCATCCTGTCCCTTCTCCTTATCAGTGTTTTCCACATATTCCTTTCCTCTCCGATTTCTGCGTAGAACCTCCTCATTCCTTACCTTATCAGTCCACCTAATTTTCAACATTCCTCTATAGCACCACATCTCAAATGCTTCGATTCTCTTCTGTCCCGGTTTTCCCACAGTCCATGTTTCACTACCATACAATGCTGTACTCCAGACGTACATCCTCAGAAATTTCTTCCTCAAATTAAGGCCGGTATTTGATATTAGTAGACTTCTCTTGGCCAGAAATGCCTTTTCTGCCATAGCGAGTCTGCTTTTGATGTCCTCCTTGCTCCGTCCGTCATTGGTTATTTTATTGCCTAGGTAGCAGAATTCCTTAACTTCATTGACTTCGTGACCATTAATCCTGATGTTAAGTTTCTCGCTGTTCTCATTTCTACTACTTCTCATTACCTTCGTCTTTCTCCGATTTACTCTCAAACCATACTGTGTACTCATTAGACTGTTCATTCCGTTCAGCAGATCATTTAATTCTTCTTCATTTTCACTCAGGATAGCAATTTCATCAGCGAATCGTATCATTGATATCCTTTCACCTTGTATTTTAATTCCACTCCTGAACCTTTCTTTTATTTCCATCATTGCTTCCTCGATGTACAGATTGAAGAGTAGGGGTGAAAGGCTACAGCCTTGTCTTACACCCTTCTTAATACGAGCACTTCGTTCTTGATCGTCCACTCTTATTATTCCCTCTTGTTTGTTGTACATATTGTATATGACCCGTCTCCCCCTATAGCTTACCCCTACTTTTTTCAGAATCTCGAACAGCTTGCACCATTTTATATTGTCGAACGCTTTTTCCAGGTCGACAAATCCTATGAAAGTGTCCTGATTTTTCTTTAGCCTTGCTTCCATTATTAGCCGTAACGTCAAAATTGCCTATCTCGTCCCTTTACTTTTCCTAAAGCCAAACTGATCGTCACCTAGCGCATTCTCAATTTTCTTTTCCATTCTTCTGTATATTATTCTTGTAAGCAGCTTCGATGCATGAGCTGTTAAGCTGATTGTGCGATAATTCTCGCACTTGTCAGCTCTTGCCGTCTTCGGAATTGTGTGGATGATGCTTTTCCGAAAGTCAGATGGTATGTCGCCAGACTCATCTATTCTACACACCAACGTGAATGGTCGTTTTGTTGTCCCTTCCCCCAATGATTTTAGAAATTCTGTTGGAATGTTATCTATCCCTTCTGCCTTATTTGACCGTAAGTCCTCCAAAGCTCTTTTAAATTATGATTCTAATACTGGATCCCCTATCTCTTCTAAATCAGCTCCTGTTTCTTCTTCTATCACATCAGACAAATCTTCACCCTCATAGAGGCTTTCAATGTATTCTTTCCACCTATCTGCTCTCTACTCTGCATTTAACAGTGGAATTCCCGTTGCACTCTTAATGTTACCACCGTTGCTTTTAATGTCACCAAAGGTTGTTTTGACTTTCCTGAATGCTGAGTCTGTCCTTCCGAAAATCATATCTTTTTCGATGTCTTCACATTTTTCCTGCAGCCATTTCGTCTTAGCTTCCCTGCACTTCCTATTTATTTCATTCCTCAGCGACTTGTATTTCTGTATTCCTGATTTTCTCGGAACTTGTTTGTACTTCCTCGTTTCATCAATCAACTGAAGTATTTCTTCTGTTACCCGTGGTTTCTTCGCAGCTACCTTCTTTGTACCTATGTTTTCCTTCCCAACTTCTGTGATGGCCCTTTTTAGAGATGTCCATTCCTCTTCAACTGTACTGCCTACTGCGCTATTCCTTATTGCTGTATCTATAGCGTTAGAGAACTTCAAACGTATCTCGTCATTCCTTAGTACTTCCGTGTCCCACTTCTTTGCGTATTGATTCTTCCTGACTAATGTCTTGAACTTCAGCCTACTCTTCATCACTACTATATTGTGATCTGAGTCTATATCTGCTCCTGGGTACGACTTACAATCCAGTATCTGATTTCGGAATCGCTGTCTGACCGTGATGTAATCTAATTGAAATCTTCCCGTATCTCCCGGCCTTTTCCAAGTATACCTCCTCCTCTTGTGATTCTTGAACAGGGTATTCGCTATTACTAGTTGAAACTTGTTACAGAACTCAATTAGTCTTTCTCCTCTTTCATTCCTCGTCCCAAGCCCATATTCTCCTGTAACCTTTTCTTCTGCTCCTTCCCCTACAACTGCATTCCAGTCGCCCATGACTATTAGATTTTCGTCCCCCTTTACATACTGCATTACCCCTTCAATATCGTCATACACTTTCTCTATCTGTTCATCTTCAGCTTGCGACATCGGCATGTATACCTGAACTATCGTTGTCGGTGTTGGTCTGCTGTCGATTCTGATTAGAACAACCCAGTCACTGAACTGTTCACAGTAACACACCCTGTGCCCTACCTTCCCATTCATAACGAATCCTACACCTGTTATACCATTTTCTGCTGCTGTTGATATTACCCGATACTCATCTGACCAGAAATCCTTGTCTTCCTTCCACTTCACTTCACTGACCCCTGCTATATCTAGATTGAGCCTTTGCATTTCCTTTTCAGATTTTCTAGTTTCCCTACCACGTTCAAGCTTCTGACATTCCACGCCCCGACTCGTAGAACGTTATCCTTTCGTAGATTATTCAACCTTTTTCTCATGGTAACCTCCCCCTTGGCAGTCCCCTCCCGGAGATCCGAATGGGGGACTATTCCGGAATCTTTTGTCAATGGAGAGCTCATCATGACACTTCTTCAATTACAGGCCACACGTCCTGTGGATACACGTTACGTGTCTTTAATGCAGTGGTTTCCATTGCCTTCTGCATCCTCATGTCGTTCATCATTGCTGATTCTTCCGCCGTTAGGGGCAATTTCCCACCCCTAGGACAAGAGAGTGCCCTGAACCTCTATCTGCTCCTCCGCCATCTTTGACAAGGCCGTTGGCAGAATGAGGCTGACTTCTTATGCCGGAAGTCTTCGGCCGCCAATTCTGATTGTTTATCAAAATTTAGGCAGTGGCGGGGATCGAACTCGGGACCGAAGACGTTTAATTATGAATCAAAGACGCTACCCCTAGACCATGGGTACACCCCGAATGAATTCCTCGCACGTTGTCTTTGACAAATATGATGCATGACCCTTTCCGTTATTGCATGAATTCGTATATGTTGGGCCAGAAACACATCAAATTTGGATAGTAATTCTAATAACCCCAAATAATTTCCACTGTAGTGTGAACCAACAATTTCATCACTACCTCGAAATGTTAGAGCTTGCTCAGCTAAAAGACTTATAACTGCAACAATTCGTTCTAAGAGTGTTCGCCAATACTTTTTGTGTTCGCTCTCAGTTTGGCTTGAATCGACACGTGCGTCCTTGTTTTTTAGAACTAACAGGGAAATTATCGCGTTTCTGTGCGAACTGCTTGCTTCATGTCTCTTCAGCAAAATATTTGCATTCTTCCAGTCATCTAATCCATCTTTCGCAAACCATGCCGAGCTGTCAGAATCTGCCACTTTACAAACAAAACAGAACAGTCGCAGTTAGCTTTATGAATGGCACAATCAATCTCCCATGTAAGTTTTATTCGTTAGTTTATGTTTGTATGTGAAAAAGACTTTCTACAGAATCTTGGCTTATTTTCCTTCTCATACACTTTCATTGAAAACAAAAAAACTACTGTTCGTATGCTGAACTTCGCTACTTCCTTTCATAATCCAATAATCTCTGTCAAAGTTGCTTGAGCACTCAGCAATATCGTTCGAATACATTTTACTTTTGCTTTGTGTTCCACTTGTACAAGATGCAGTAACATCAGAAGCCTGTAACATGTTTTCGACTTCTCTTTTTCTTGAAGACGGGGTCTATGGGCCGATAGGACTTCCTATGCTTTTTAATTCAGTTTGGCTTGGAGACGATATGACTGAACTGAGAAGACTACTCCTCCAGCCCGAACATGGAGGCCCAACGGTACCAACCGGCGGGCGTGTCAATGGATGCGGATGTGCAGGGGCATGTGGTCAGCACACCATTGTCCTGGCCATATGTCAGTTTCCGAGACCGGAGCCGCTACTTCTCAGTCAAGTAGCTCTTCAGTTTGCCTCACAAGGGCTGAGTGCACCCCGCTTGCCAACAGCGCACGGCAGACCGGATGGTCACCCATCCAAGTACTAGCCCAGCCCGACAGCGCGTAACTTCGGTGATCTGACGGGAACCGGTGTTACCACTGCGGCAAGGCCGTTGGCTTCGAGAAGACTTGCCGTCTGTTTAATTGCTTTATAACTTGTGGAAAACGTTACTACATCGGAAAAAGTTGCATACTCTGATGAATCTTCTTGTAGTATAACTATCACCCTTACAATCAACCGCAGCTTTCGTATTTTGTTCATTTTCTGTTTGTTCGGCAAAATCAGTCTGAACATTAAAAAACTCAGACAGTTTACGTGTTTCAGATATAACAGCATGTGTATTCCCTTCTTTTCATCTCAGAGTGGGCCGAACCGACAGTCGCCTTCCAAGAGTTTAGACTACTACGGCTTCCCATCTATGGGGATCTATTGAATCTATGCCCATAAAAATTATGCAGGAAGAAGAAGAAAACGAGTTGAGGGTGAGTTCTCAGCTGTTACCTACCCATCAATACAAATTCAGGCACATCTGTAAATTATTCGTAATTAGCGCTCTCATCAAAACATAATCCACTTGGCTTCATGTTTTATATGTAATAAATGTCGGGTTCCACAAACGACCTAGCTTGAGAATGTGGGCCTTATTGTGAAAGTATGCAGGTTACGAGCTGACTACTCTCGTGCACACAGACTGTTCGTCACTCGCTATGCCACACTGCTGCGATTTTAGGCCTAAGCGCGAAGTACAAACGTAACCTCGTCTTAACGGCTACCCACGAGCTACAGTGTGGCACTGCCAGGATTTGAATGGAAAGACGGTCAAGTTGACACTGTTGAATGTAAAATAGCGAGAGATAGTAAAGGCATGACTGGCTAAAATCATTGTTTTCCGGCTATTTCACATGCAAATGGAAGCGTATGGGCTTTTCTTTGCGTTCTTATTTGTATGTTTCAGTTTCGTTCCAGATATCGTAGACAACTTTCCAAATGAAGATGCAAATAATGGACTGTCGTTCGATGCTTCTTTCAACCTCCAATGGTGGTAAGGTCAATGGACGCTAAAATGAGGAGGTAAGTGATAATGAAGACTGTTCTGAAGATATAAAATCATCAGTAATAGCTCGAGATGTTCGTTCGCCGGATGCAAGTCTTTCGATTTGACGCCACTTCGGTGACTTGCGCGTCGATGGGGATTGGGGATGAAATGATCATGATTATTAAAACACAACACCCAGTCCCTGAGCGGAGAAAATCTCCGACCCAGCCGGGAATTGAACCCCGGCCTTTAGCATTGACATTCTGCCCGCTGACCACGCAGCTACCGGGGGCGGAAAACAGCTCGAGAAGATAGTGAAGGAGAATACGAAACGGTCTCTCACTTTATGGAAGACTAAAAAGAAGAGAATCTTTCAGGGTCGTTAAGAAGATTTGTAAATTATTTTACCAAAAACGATCTGTAAATTGACAGTAAATAGGGTAGGAAGCGAAGTCACGTGTGCAAATGTTTTTAAAGGTCAACATTATCGATCTACATGAATTTAATATAGTATGATACAATAACGTGACGATACGTGGCGTTAATATATCGAGCAATGGGACATTATAGCCACAATGCAAGTGGGCTGATTTTCTAAAAATAATCTGTTACGTGGTTGTACATATTCAATAGGAGTCCTATTGTGGCGCGAAGGGTAACCCATCTTACTACAACAAAAGAACTATGTATTATTAGGAAACAGTCGTGACGGCCGGTGTGGCCTAGCGGTTCTAGGCGCTTCAGTCTGGAACCGCGCGACCGCTACGGTCGCAGGTTCGAATCCTACCTAGGGCATGGGTGTGTGTGATGTCCCTAGGTTAGTTAGATTTAAGTAGTTCCAAGTTCAAGGTGGCTGATGACCTCAGAAGTTAAGTCCCATAGTCCTCAGAGCCATTTTGAAAGAGTCATATTCGCTGTGTGTGAAGAATTTTTCAGCGACACGCTAGTTACTATGCCTATGCGAGTTTTCGATAGACAGGATATGTATAAGCGTATTTTCATTTTAGAAATCACGTGTGGTCGTTCTCCTATCAAAAAGGGGCGAAAGACGACACACTCGTGCAGCCCGTGCGTCAGTAATACTACACTCCTGGAAATTGAAATAAGAACACCGTGAATTCATTGTCCCAGGAACGGGAAACTTTATTGACACATTCCTGGGGTCAGATACATCACATGATCACACTGACAGAACCACAGGCACATAGACACAGGCAACAGAGCATGCACAATGTCGGCACTAGTACAGTGTATATCCACCTTTCGCAGCAATGCAGGCTGCTATTCTCCCATGGAGACGATCGTAGAGATGCTGGATGTAGTCCTGTGGAACGGCTTGCCATGCCATTTCCACCTGGCGCCTCAGTTGGACCAGCGTTCGTGCTGGACGTGCAGACCGCGTGAGACGACGCTTCATCCAGTCCCAAACATGCTCAATGGGGGACAGATCCGAAGATCTTGCTGGCCAGGGTAGTTGACCTACACCTTCTAGAGCACGTTGGGTGGCACGGGATACATGCGGACGTGCATTGTCCTGTTGGAACAGCAAGTTCCCTTGCCGGTCTAGGAATGGTAGAACGATGGGTTCGATGACGGTTTGGATGTACCATGCACTATTCAGTGTCCCCTCGACGATCACCAGTGGTGTACGGCCAGTGTAGGAGATCGCTCCCCACACCATGATGCCGGGTGTTGGCCCTGTGTGCCTCGGTCGTATACAGTCCTGATTGTGGCGCTCACCTGCACGGCGCCAAACACGCATACGACCATCATTGGCACCAAGGCAGAAGCGACTCTCATCGCTGAAGACGACACGTCTCCATTCGTCCCTCCATTCACGCCTGTCGCGACACCACTGGAGGCGGGCTGCACGATGTTGGGGCGTGAGCGGAAGACGGCCTAACGGTGTGCGGGACCGTAGCCCAGCTTCATGGAGACGGTTGCGAATGGTCCTCGCCGATACCCCAGGAGCAACAGTGTCCCTAATTTGCTGGGAAGTGGCGGTGCGGTCCCCTACGGCACTGCGTAGGATCCTACGGTCTTGGCGTGCATCCATGCGTCGCTGCGGTCCGTCCCAGGTCGACGGGCACGTGCACCTTCCGCCGACCACTGGCGACAACATCGATGTACTGTGGAGACCTCACGCCCCACGTGTTGAGCAATTCGGCGGTACGTCCACCCGGCCTCCCGCACGCCCACTATACGCCCTCGCTCAAAGTCCGTCAACTGCACATACGGTTCACGTCCACGCTGTCGCGGCATGCTACCAGTGTTAAAGACTGCGATGGAGCTCCGTATGCCACGGCAAACTGGCTGACACTGACGGCGGCGGTGCACAAATGCTGGGCAGCTAGCGCCATTCGACGGCCAACACCGCGGTTCCTGGTGTGTCCGCTGTGCCGTGCGTGTGATCATTGCTTGTACAGCCCTCTCGCAGTGTCCGGAGCAAGTATGGTGGGTCTGACACACCGGTGTCAATGTGTTCTTTTTTCCATTTCCAGGAGTGTATATAAAGCTACACAACATGCCGACGGTGTCTGCAGATCGACTCTTGCTGTCGCCTCTGTTTCTGCTTTTAAAAGAAGCGACGTCCATACTAGGGACACGAGATGGGCAAAGTTTGTTTTATGGGGATCATATTTTAGCAGACAGGTCATTTTATAGACTAGGAATACTGACGGATGTCGGAGAAGACGTATTTTCTAAAATCATACATGATTACAATAAACTAGTTTTCATTCTGTAATAGTTTTCAGATCACAAAACCTTGTCAGTGAATGAAGAACATGGAACTAAAGACTCTGCCGTTTCCGGGATGACGATAAAGATTGCCTACTGGTTTAGAGTTGTGACAAGTCTGGCTTTCTCCGGATTTGTCTTCGCATTGACCACATCCGAGGCTGTCCATTGCGGGCAGGGACTATCTCGGATAAGACCGGACTTGTGTCTGTTGTCGGAGAAATTAGAATGATTGACAACGACACATTAATGAACACTCTATGCTAAAATTTTTCTAAATTGTGACAGTTGTGTGCGTAGTTTCGTTCAACGGATATTAAAAAAAGCCGGTGCCACGCACACGTAACCGCTCTCCCGTGCACGAACTTTTTTCGCCACTCACAGCGAAATATAGTTCTGAGACTGTACACGTGCTTCACTAGTCTGTAACTGGTGGCAGAGACATCTTTGTTTTGTACATTTTTATGGGCGACTAGCCTTTACCCGTGAGTTCATCCGCGCGTAAAAGAGGCTGGCGCGGGCGGCGCCTCACGGGACTTTGCCGTCCTGCATCTGCATCTACATCTACATCTTCATGGATATTCTGCAAATCACATTTAAGTGCCTGGCGGAGAAATTAGAATTCCCTGTTATTCCAATCTCGTAAAGCGCGCGGAAAGAACGAACACATATATCTTTTCGCACGAGCTCTGATTTTCTTTATTTTATCATGGTGATCGTTTCTCCCTTTGTAGGTCGGTGTCAACAAAATATTTTCACATTCGGAGGAGAAAGTTGGTGATTGGAATTTCGTGAGAAGGTTCCTCCGCAACGAAAAACGCCTTTGTTCTAATCATGTCCATCCAAAATCTTCTATCATTTCAGGGACACTCTCTCTCCTATTTCGCGATAATAATGTGCTGCCCTTCTTTGAACTTTTTCGATGTACTCCGTCAATCCTATCTGGTAAGGATACCACACCGCGCAGCAGTATTCTAAAACAGGACGGACAAGAGTAGTGTAGGTAGTCTCCTTAGTAGGTCTGTTATATTTTCTAAGAGTCCTGCCAATAAAACCCAGTGTTTGGTTAACCTTCCCCACAACATTTTCTATGTGTTTCTTCCAAATTAAGTTGTTCGTAACTGTAATTCCTAGGTATTTAGTTGAATTTACGGCCTTTAGATTTGACTGATTTATCATGTAACCGAATTTTAATGGATTCCTTTTAACATTCACGCGGATGACCTCAAACTTTTTTGTTATTTAGGGTCAACTGTCAATTTTCTCACCATTCAGCTATCTTTTCTAAATCGTTCTGCAATTTGTTTTGATCTTCTGATAACTTTATTAGTCGATAATAACCTAAGACGGCTGCTCAGTTTGTGTCCCAAATCGTATATATAGATAAGGAACAGCAAAGGGCCTATAATACTACCTTGGGGAACGCCAGAAACCACTTCTGTTTTGCTTGATGACTTTCCGCCAATTACTACGAACTGTGACCTCTCTGACAGGAACTCACAAATCCAATCACATAACTGAGACGATATTCCTTAAAGACGCAATTTCACTACAAGCTGCTTGTGTGGTACAGTGTCAAAAGCTTTGCGGAAATCCAGAAATACGGAACTGATCTGAAATCCCTTGTCAAAACTGCTCATCACTTTATGTGAATAAAAAGCTAGTTGTGTTTCACAAGAACGATGTTTTCTAAACCCATGTTGACTATGTCTCAATAAACTGCCTATTGGCTTCTGTCTCGGGTTCTTCGGCCGACTTTCATCTAATGATTTCACCAGCACGAGTGGATAGCATTGTCAAAGCTTAACCCTCCATTGCCTGTGGTGAACTGGAGCCGAGCTCGCGGCCGCAGACTATATGTACCTGCCGCGCCAACGTCCGAGGGCTTCTCTGCGGTCATTTCCGGTGCGGTTCTTCTCTTGCTACCTGCGACGGTCGTTCGCTGCAATACCGGAAGCCTTGATCCGTTTACCATAAGGCTTTCCTCTTTCTTTTTGAAACCGTTCGCGTGTTTTTGTATTTCTACAGCTTCTCTGAACAAGCGTGTGTGCCGGCCAGAGTGGCCGAGCGGTTCTAGGCGCTACAGTCTGGGGCCGCGCGACCGCTACGGTCGCAACTTCGAATCCTGCCTCGGGCATGGATGTGTGTGATGTCCTTAGGTTAGTTAGGTTTGAGTAGTTCTAAGTTCTAGGGGACTAATGACCTCAGAAGTTAAGTCCCATAGTGCTCAGAGCCATTTGAAGCAAGTGCGTGTGATAGTGCTTCTCTACAGCCAGACCTTCCGTGTCGGGGAATTTTATTACGTGGGCCGGTCTCACTCAGTGCGTGCTCTGCCACTGACTTCGCGGAGAGAAGTCATTGATTGTGTCTTGTCACTAGCACGCTTTACATACGACCAGAATCTCTTTGGATTTTCTGCCAAGATTCGAGACAAAGTTTCATTGTGGAAACTTGTATAAGAATCTCGCATCGAAGTCCATGCTAAATTTCGAGCTTCTATAAAAGATCGCCAATATTGGCGATTTCCGATATGTTTAAATTTGGCATGTTTGTTTCGTTGTTTCTGCTACAGTATTCTGACCCGTTTTGTGTACCAAGGAGGATCAGCCCCGTCGTTTGTTGGTTTATTTTGTATAAATCTCTCATTTGCTACCGATATTATTTCTTTGAATTCAAGCCTACGCTTACATTATTAATTTGGAAGGAGTGGAGATTGTCTCTCAGGAAGGCGTCAGGTGATATTTTATCTGCTTCTTTGAATAGGTATATTTTTCGCTTATTTTTGGAGGATTTGGGGATTACAGTATTCAATCTCGCTATGGCAACCCTGTGTTCACTAATCCCTGTATCCGTTTTGATGCTCGTTATTAACTCAGGATTATTTGTTGCTAAGAGGTCAAGTGTGTTTTCACAACCGCTCTAAATAATTTTCAGAGAATGCGTTTAGCATAATTTCGGATGATATTTTATGCTTATCTCCGGAATTAAACATATATTTTCGCCAACTTATCGAGGGTAAATTAAAGTCACCACCAACTGTAATGGTGTGACTCGGGTACGTGTTTGAAACGAAACTCAAGTTTTCTTTGAACCTTTCAGCAACTGTGTCATCTGAATTAGGAGGTTGGTAAAAGAATCCAATTATTATTTTATTCCGGTTGCCAACAATGATCTCTGCCCATACTAACTCACAGGAAGTATCTACTTCAATTTCACGACAAGATAAGCTACTTCTAACAGCAACAAACGCGCCATCGCCAGCCGTGTTCAGCCTATCCTTCCGGAACACTGTTGGGATCTTCGCAAAAATTTCGGATGAGCTTATATCCTTAAGGAATCTAACGGTTACGTTGGTTCACTTGTGGCTGGAGGCGATACTTAACGTTGAGAACACCACCGTGAAAGAGTGAAGAAATTACATCGCTGCTGGAACTATTCTATGTTCAAATGGCTCTAAGCACTATGGGACTTAACATCTGTCCCCTAGACTTAGAAGTACTTAAACCTAACTAACCTAAAACCATCACACACATCCATGCCCGTGGCAGGATTCGAACCTGCGACAGTACGGGCAGCGCAGTTCCAGACTGAAGCGCCTACAACGTCTCGGCCACAGCGGCCAGCAGGAGCTATTCTATAAATTTGTTATGGATATCGATAACCTTACCCATCGTGTTATGCTTACTAGTGTGCTGCCCTTCTTTGAACTTTTTCGATGTACTCCATCCATCATATCTGGTAAGGATCCGAGTTACTTTCATTTACGTTGACCATTCGATGTCCTGTATTAAGTTCCTGCCTTTGTACTGTACTTAGTATAAATCTTTCTCCTTTCGTGTTTCACTCAAGCGATATCTCCTGATTCTGAGTACCCGTTGTTTTTTAAAGCTTACATGTAATAATGGAGTTTTGATATTGGGGAGCAAAATAACTAATGATAGTCGAAGTAAGGATATAAAATGTAGACTGGCAATGGCAAGGAAAGCGTTTATGAAGAAGAGAAATTTGTTAACATCGAGTATAGATTTAAGTGTCAGGAAGTCGTTTCTGAAAGTATTTGTATGGAGTGTAGCGATGTATGGAAGTGAAACATGGGCGATAATTAGTTTGGACAAGAAGAGAATAGAAGCTTTCGAAATGTGGTGCTACAGAAGAATGCTGAAGATTAGATGGGTAGATCACATAACTAATGAGGAGGTATTGAATAGAATAGGGGAGGAGTTTGTGGCACAACTTGACTAGAAGAATGGATCGGTTGGTAGGACATGTTCTGAAGCATCAAGGGATCACCAATTTAGTACTGGAGGGCAGCGTGGAGGGAAAAAATCGTAGAGGGAGACCAAGAGATGAATCCACTAAGCAGATTCAGAAGGACGTAGGCTGCAGTACGTACTGGGAGATGAAGCAGTTTGCACAGGATAGAGTAGCATGGAGAGCTGCATCAAACCAGTCTCTTTGCAGTTACGAGTGCCGATCAATACATGTGAGGTTCACTGTAAAAATGACCATTGTCTGACTCGTTATGAACAGGTATTTGTTTAGTGTGTGTGTGTGTGTGCGTGTGTGTGTGTGTGTGTGTGTGTGCGATCCACAGACCTAATTTCATATTTATTATTTAACTGAAGCACCACAGGATAGCCCTGCATCCCATTCGCTACCACCACAGATACGGGAACCATCAAGGTGGTATTTGCCACCATGTGAGGATGAGGAGGACGAGGAGAAGGAGGGGGAGAATGAGGAGTAGGAGAAGTGTAGTGACGCAGAATTTCTGTATGGGGTGAGAAAAATAGAGGAAATGTGGTATAATTTTTTTTAAAGAAAAGACTGTTGTTTTTCTAACTCTCTCTCTACAAGACCAGTCCCTTACAACAAGGTCTACCACAGCAGAAAATGTGTGTTCGTGATACTTTGTTGCTTTAGAAATACGTCCTCTGATGCCTCTGGGGCTGTTAATTTCATCGCAGCAACACCAGGGACTGTTAGCAATCGCGGCACTAACAATGCTGCTGGCAAAGCGCGGAATGCCGAGACAGAACGTGTAGTACATAGCCGTCAGCTGCCTTCAATATACACGTCAGTTTTCCGCACAGCTTCTCCCAATCTATTTGAACGATTCCCACCTTCGTCCCTCACTATACATTTTCAATGTGCATTATAACTTTGATGCCACTGTCAGCTGCCGTACCGACGTTGACACGCATGTTCTGTATTTGGTTTGTAATAGAGTTTTTACGGTGAGAGCAAGTTCACATCACCAACTGATCTGCACTGTAATCAGAAAGTGTGCTGGTCTTCAGTCTTTCGTCCGCCTGTGACTGATTTCCGTAGACTGGAAACAATATATCACTGCCGGCAGACGGATCTCTTTGAGCACCATCAGTGACAGGATACAACAGGCCTTTTCAAATGGTTCAAATGGCTCTGAGCACTATGGGACTTAACTTCTGAGGTCATCAGTCGCCTAGAACTTAGAACTAATTAAACCTAACTAACCTAAGGACACACACACATCCATGCCCGAGGCAGGATTCGAACCTGCGACCGTAGCGGTCGCGCGGTTCCAGACTGAGGCGCCTAGAACCGCACGGCCACTCCGGCCGGCAGGCCTTATCCGTGCTTGCGGTGAGGAGAGGGAGGCATGAGGTAAGACTGGTTCTAAAGTGGTTAGTCCGTGGCCACACATCGGTGTGAACAGACGTGCAGCTGCCGTCCCTCTCTCCTGGTGCGATCTTTTTGGGGTTGGTTTTTGTGGTAGTTGTGTTGTTGCAATGATTTGTTGCATTATGACCCATTGTTTACAAGTGCTGGTTTTTTCACTACAGTTTCAATGTGTAATTAGAATAGTGAAACATTTTCCCTCAGCTGTGGTACCGCTGATTGGCCTTTCTACGCTTTGTAAGTAGGCTGTTTATGTTTTCTTTATGTAATTAGGCTGTTTAGGTTTTTTTATTGGTAACGCCACCTCTGTATGAAAATCACTGACTGTGCTGTGTGCAGTCTGTGGCTGCTTTGCATTGTTGTAATACTCGCCATTGTAGTGTTAGGCAGCTGGCTGTGAACAGCGCGTAGCGTTGCGCAGTTGGAGGTAAGCCGCCAGCAGTGGTGGATGTGGGGAGAGAGATGGCGGAGTTTTGAAATTTGTCATGAACTGCTATATTTATATATGATGATATCAAGGTAAATACATTGTTTGTTCTCTATTAATATCTTTCATTTGCTAACTATTCCTATCAGTAGTTAGTGCCTTCCATAGTTTGAATCTTTTATTTAGCTGGCAGTAGTGGCGCTCGCTGTATTGCAGTAGCTTGAGCAGCGAAGATTTTTGTGAGGTAAGTGATTTGTGAAACGTATAGGTTAATGTTAGTCAGGGCCATTCTTTCGTAGGGATTTTTTTGAAAGTCAGATTGCGTTGCGCTAAAAAATATTGTGTGTCAGGTAAAGCACAGTCTTGTATAAATTTTTCAAAGGGTACGTTTCAGCTTCAGTGATGGTTTGTTGACCTGTCCCTTCTTACTATGTATCAATGTACAAGTTACTCAGCAGCTATAGCAAGGCGACTTCTCGGGGACGTTGGAATAGCGCCAAGTTGTCGAGAAATAAAGAGAGCACCATTTGAATTTCGAGCATCAGGGCTGCAGGGTTTTTGTTGAGTGAGGCATACAGCAATGCAGTGGGAGGCGTCGGTAGTGAACTCCAACATCAGTGAGAGAAACACGCGTCTGTAAAAAGGCATGTCCGCAGCTCGTGGTCGTGTGGTAGCGTTCTCGCTTCCCGCGCCCGGGTTCCCGGGTTCGATTCCCGGCGGGGTCAGGGATTTTCTCTGTCTCGTGATGACTGGGTGTTGTGTGATGTCCTTAGTTAGGTTTAAGTAGTTCTAAGTTCTAGGGGAGTGATGACAATAGATGTTAAGTCCCATAGTGCTCAGAGCGATTTGAACCATTATTTTTAAAAAGGCATAGCTGTGGGCTCGTGAAGTCCTCTCCTGCGCTGTGGATTGACAGGCCATTTCAGAAACAGAGACAGCTCCAGCACAGGCTATAGTCTCTATGAGTAGTAAACTGCGTCTTCAGTCCATCCCGCTTCACCACCATTATTTGCTGAAAAGCATTCCCCTTACGTTCGTCCATTATCACCTTCTGCGATTCCGCATGTAGGAGCCTATAGACGCAGTCCTCAGCTGCGTACCCACTAAACTCCTATCTGTCCAATACCAGTATCTCGTCAGTTGTGCACATTTCCCGCGAAAAACAAAGACAGTGCCATTCATTCCGGCCTTTCCCTGCCAATTCACAAGTAGAGCAGAGAAATGTATTCGGACTTATAGGTAAAGGGATCAACCTATGTAGAGTTACTTTTTACACTATTGGCCATTAAAATTGCTACACCAAGGAGAAATTCAGATGATAAACGGGTATTCATTGGACAAATATATTATACTAGAACTGACACGTGATTACATTTTCACGCAATTTGGGTGCATAGATCCTGAGAAATCAGTATCCAGAACAACCACCTCTGGCCGCAATAACGGCCTTGATAACGCCTGGGCATTGAGTCAAACAGAGCTTGGATGGCATGTACAGGTACAGCTGTCCATGCAGCTTCAACACGATACCACAGTTCATCAAGAGTAGTGACTGGCGTATTGTGACGAGCCAGTTGCTCGGCCACCATTGACCAGAGTTTGGTGAGAGATCTGGAGAATGTGCTGGCCAGGGCAGCAGTCGAACATTTTCTGTACCTAGAAAGGCCCGTACAGTACCTGCAACTTACGATCGTGCATTATCCTGCTGAAATGTAGGGTTTCGCAGGGATCGAATGAAGGGTAGAGCCACGGGTCGTAACACATCTGAAATGTAACGTCCACTGTTCAAAGTGGCGTCAATACGAACAAGAGGTGACCGAGACGTGTAACCAATGGCACCCCATACCGTCACGCCGGGTGATACGCCACTATGGCGATGACGAATACACGCTTCCAATGTGCGTTCACCGCGATGTCGCCAAACACGGATGCGATCGTCATGATGCTGTAAACAGAACCTGTATTCATCCGAAAAAATGACGTTTTGCCACGTGCACCCAGGTTCGTCGTTGAGTACACCATCGCAGGCGCTCCTGTCTGTGACGCAGCGTCAGGGGTAACCGCAGCCATGGTCTCCGAGCTGATAGTCCATGCTGCTGCAAACGTAGTCGAACTGTTCGTGCAGATGGTTGTTGTCTTGCAAACGTCCCCATCTGTTGACTGAGGGATCGAGACGTGGCTGTACGATCCGTTACAGCCATGCGGATAAGATGCCTGCCATTTCGACTGCTAGTGATACGAGGCCTTTGGGATCCAGCACGGCGTTCCGTATTACCTTCCTGAACCCACCGATTTCATATTCTGCTAACAGTCATTGGATCTCGACCTACGCGAGCAGTAATGTCGCGATACGATAAACCGCAATCGCGATAGGCTACAATCCGACCTTTATCAAAGTCGGAAACGTGATGGTACGCATTTCTCCTCCTTACACGAGGCATCACAAACGCGTTTCACCAGTCAACGCCGGTCAACTGCTGTTTGTGTATGAGAAATCGGTTGGAAACTGTTGTGACTTGGCAAGACAGCCAAGCCACTAGGAGGTAGCCGAAAGGCACGCGTTTAAGCTCACGCAGGCTTGCGTGAGGTCTGGAACAGTTAAAGGAGTTGAGTCTAGTAAAAAAGTACGTAGCTTCTGGAATACTTAACTTTAATCCATAATTGGTGAACATCGGTCTGACGGTACATGCATCACAAGATAAATAGCAAATGATAATGGCGCCTTGCTAGGTCGTAGCAAATGACGTAGCTGAAGGCTATGCTAACTATCGTCTCGGCAAATGAGAACGTAATTTGTCAGTGAACCATTGCTAGCAAAGTCGGCTGTACAACTGGGGCGAGTGCTAGGACGTCTCTCTAGACCTTCCGTGTGGCGGCGCTCGGTCTGCAACCACTGATAGTGGCGACACGCGGGTCCGACGTATACTAACGGACCGCGACCGATTTAAAGGCTACCACCTAGCTAGTGTGGTGTCTGGCGGTGACACCACAGAAACTTTCGTCATGTCAGCACGTTGTAGGTGTCACCACCGGCGCCAACCTTGTGTGAATGCTCCGAAAAGCTAATCATTTGCATATCACAGCATCTTCTTCCCGTCGGTTAAATTTCGCGTCTGTAGCACGTTATTTTCGTGGTGTAACAATTTTAATGGCCAGTAGTGTATTTTGAGTACGTTTACCACTAGTTTCGAGAGCTGTTGTGGATCTTTTCCCCAGCAGGATAACACTAGTTGTATGACATCGTAAATTTTTGAGCTGTATTGCGATTGAGCCATGCTGCGGCTCGCTTTGGTGCTGTTTATAGGTTTCCGTCTTGTGTTGCAGGCCAGAAGGTACTGTTTAGTTGACGTGGTTGCGGTTGGTTGTCTTCTTCTTGTGTGGACTGGCGCCACTCGGTTTCGCAACCGTTGCCTGTCTGCTAGTGGCAGCAGCGACGGTTAGCGTACTGTTGCCCTAACGTTGGGGTGACGTTGTTGTTTTTCAAGGTCGTGTGAGTGGGCCAGTTCGGTTGGGGACTCAGAAGGAGCCAGGTCCGCGCAGTGCCAGAACACGCTGAGACTGCTGGCGATGCACATGGACTGCCGGATGGAAGGGCTGTGGTCACCAGGGTGAACGACTTCGTCGTAAACCGGATCCTGCAGGCTTTAAGATGAGTGCATTTCAATTCAAGTAGAGAGAGACCTCCACCATTGTGACATCTCGGGATTCTCCAGTGACTTGGGTTCGTGTTGCTGCTCGTAGTGTCGCCGAGGCGAAGAGCAGCGAGTGTAGTGCTTGGGGAAGGCGGATCTCATTAGCTTTCCTCGACTTCTTATTACAGTTTACTGCTTTCAGGTTGTTATAATTTATTAAGTTCAACCAGCGGTATTTTTCCTGCCTGGTGGCCGCTAACGCCCCAGTTACCTGCCCTGCGGGTTGATGTATGTAACGGCAGTGTACTTTACCTCGCCTTGCCGCTGCTGTCGAGTAAGGCGTGTACTTTCGACAGCTTTCTTGATTGGAGGCCGGTTGGTGATTTTTTTCCTACTCTGGTTGTAGTGATTCCTTTCTCGTTATGGGTGCTCTAAACACTATATTCTGCGATGTAGTGCATACCGCCGGTTCCGGCTTTTGCGTATTGTTCCATCGTTGTATTTGGTTTGTTGGACGACAGGTACTTTCAGCAAGTTATCATTTGTCATTCGTTGGACTGCCACTAGCCTGAGTTACCATCTTGTGAAGTGAATGCAACTCTTGGCTGCCTATCTCATCGCTCGTGAAAGTGTTTGCTGCTGGACCTTTCTCAGAGGTCGATTCCTGGAGCACCGTCTGTGACTGGTCCTTGTTTTTTATTATTGTATTATTTATTATAATGCCCTGTAATTCCTACATTAAAGGTTATGAAGCCTTCTGCTATGTTTGTGGCTACTTACCTGTAATATTTTAATATTTGTAAGTTACAGATTGCACCGAATTCTTAAACATTCTTAATTTATTGCTATTCTGGTCATGTAAGGCCTTCAGCCATGGTCACATTGGCTTGTTTTTAAAACATATCTGTTGTATCTGTATTTTAACTGTAAGGGTTGTCTTACAAGATTTACCATCATTTTATTTCACCCGTTTGGTGATCAGTTGCTTGTTTCTTTAAAATTAACCTTTGCTATTGTATTTGCTGTTTTATGGCATGTTTCTAATTTTTTTAATATAATTGCCATTCCTGAGGTGAAAGGCCTTCAGCCGTAATTGTGGCTATTTGCCTTAAAATTTTAATTTGGTATCGGTATTTTTAGCAATAAGCCTTAAAGCCTTATTTACTGCCATGTCTGGCGTCTGGTGCTTTCTGCTGTGTTTATGACTATTTACCTGTAATACGTTAATATTTGTAAGTTGTAAATCGCAGCGAGTTCTTAAACATTCTTAATTTATTGCCATCCTTGGCGTATAACGCCTTCTGCCGTGATCACAGTGGCTTGTTTTTAAAACGTTATGAGTTGTATCTGTATTTTGCCGGCCGGAGTCGCCGAGCGCTTCTAGGCGCTACAGTCTGGAGCCGCGCGACCGCTACGGTCGCAGGTTCGAATCCTGCCTCGGGCATGGATATGTGTGATGTCTTTAGGTTAGTTAGGTTTAAGTAGTTCTAAGTTCTAGGGGACTGATGACCTCAGAAGTTAACTTCCATAATGCTCAAAGCCATTTGAACCAATTTTTGTATCTGTATTTTATAGTGATTGCTAAATTGTAACGCCCTGAAAACACTACTATTTTACACAGTTGTTCATTCCTTCATTAATAACGTGTGGTTTTTTTCTTTATTGTTGAGTATGGAATTACCGTTTTGAAATAAATGTGTATAACTATAGAAGGCAACCAATAGTAACTGACTATGGCCCTGTCCACAATTGTAACCGAATCCTGTCTTCCCCTGACTACCAGGTCTCAGCGATAGTAGGCGTTCCTTGTGTAGCGCTATGCATGTAATTAGGACTGATCATTATTAATTACGTAATTGGAATCGATCTTTACTTCATTTTCCCACCCAGAATAAGTAAAGTACACTAACCTAACCTTCCTCTCCCGCAGCCGGACAGAGACTGACCATTTCCCTGTGTAGGCAGTGCACTTGGGCTTTACACCCAGAAGGACCAGCTTTCGAGCCTGGGAAAGCGCACCCGCCATTTTGAATTTTCCACTAATTCCCGCGCGCGGTCGGGTGTCGGACGTCAGCACAGCCTTGGGCAAAGAAATTCCCGACATTTTGAAATTACCACCATTTTTTTTAAAATTCCCGCCTAAACTCGATATTCCTGCAGGAGGAGGGGGAGGAGAAGGGGAGGTTGGGGAGGGGAGGGGAGGGGGTGGAGAGCCACGTGCCGGCTAGGGAAAACCCATGACGTCTTCTCGCGGCGGTAGTGGTAGTGCTGGTGTGTGTGTGAGGGGGGAGTATAATTACTTTATGAATTAATTAATTTGATATAAATTTGATATCAAAATTGCCCTAGAAACGACTCTGCCCCCACTTGCACTCGTGTTTACCCAGATGTTATTTAATGGTCAAATCATTTTAGCCTAAAGTGGTAACTATCATAATAAATATGGTAATTTTGTTTACGTTTCATCCCTGCTGGTTCCGTATGTCCTATCTAATTTGCTAGCCGCGTGTTGGTTAACGTAATCGTTAACCTCCTCTTCTGCCTCCATCCCTCGTGTGTGAGGAACATTTAAGTTCAAATGGCTCTGAGCACTATGGGACTATACATCTGAGGTCATCAGTCCCCTAGAACTTAGAAGTACTCGGTCGTGTTGAAAGACGTAATCTCCATCCTCAAATTGCTCTTCAACAGTGGGAAGCAAGAAGGTGCTTAAAACATCAATGTAGGCCTGTACTGTGAAGTGCCATGCAAAAAACAAGGGGTGCAAGCCCCCTCCATGAAGAACACGACGACACCATAACACCACCGCCTCCCAATTTTGCTTTTGGCACTACACACGCTGGCAGACAACATACACCGGTCATTCGCCAATCGCACCCCTTGCCGTCGGATCGCCACATTGTGTACCATAATTCGTCACTCCGTACGATGTTTTTCCACTGTTCAATTGTCCAATGTTTACGCTCCTTAAACCAAGCGAGGCGGCGTTTGGCATTTACCGGCATGATGTGTGGCACATGAGCAGCCGCTCGACCATGAAATCCAAGTTTTCTCACCTCTGCCTAACTATCATAGTACTTGCAGTGGATCCTGATGCAGTTTGGAATTCCTGTATGATGGTCTGGATAGATGTCTTGTAAACTTACTACTTTATTTTATAATCTGGACTTTAATAAAAATGGCAAAGGTAATGTTTGTCAGAACACCGGGAGAAATTGTGATTAAATAACAATAGATTTATTCATTTGAACATCACAAGACAAAAAAAAAGATTAAAGAAACGTCACACAAACATTTACGTTTCACAAACGCTTTCACTAATATGTAGTCTATGGTGGACAAAGCGATCAGCTGGGGATCGACACGTGACACTAACCAGAACGTCAATCGCTTTATCTGACTTCATACACGTGTATCCGGGGTATGGCACAAAAACTACGCCACCATCACGCATCTATACTCTACTATTCCAAAGGGAAAATTATGGTTCGAAAGAACAGGATGCTGAGAAACATATATTGGAGCCCTACGCCGTAGCAGCGAATACTCTACCCTCCTGCTGGTCAGGGCGGCACACCACGATGCGTTCTGCGACTTAAGTCATGGACGGCAGCAATCTGTTATTACGAGGGCGGTTCAGAAAGTAACCTCCGATTGGTCACAGTGCGGGTTGTGGGGGGAGTAGCGACGCCATCTGTGCGTTCACGCACTCAACAGGTCAGTTGGCATCAAGCCGTGGTCGAGTGAACGTCGTACCTGCGCTAGTTTAGTTTTTGTGGCAGTTTGAAATGTCTGCTGCAATAGAAAACCCCGCCAAATGTGAAGTGCGTGCTGTCATAAGATTTTTTACAGCCAAAGGATATTCTGCAGCAGCTATTCATCGTGAGCTTTGTGCCGTGTACGGACCAAGAGTTATGAGTGAAGGAGTTGTCCGTGAATGGGTACGTTTATTTAAAAGTGGACGAGAAAACGTTCATGATGAAGAGAGGAGTGGTAGACCATCATTGGTGACTGATGAACTCGTTCAGACAGTTGATGCAAAAGTTCGTGAAAATCGACGTTTCTCAATGTCGGAGTTGTCTACTGGTTTTCCACAGATTTCTAAGACTCTCTTGTATGAGATAGTGACAGCAAGATTGGGTTACCGTAAGTTCTGTGCACGATGGGTGCCCAAAATTCTTACCGACCACCACAAAACTCAAAGAATGGCCTCTGCATTAGACTTTCTGTCACGTTATGAGGACAAAGGAGAACCATTGTTAAACAGAATCGTGACTGGTGACGAAACCTGGATTAAGTACGTGAACCCTGAGACAAAAGAACAATCAAAGATGTGGGCACATTCAAATTCGCCTACCAAACCAAGAAAAGCCTCGCAAGATTTTTCTGCCAGAAAACTGATGGCAACGGTGTTTTGGGATGCCAAAGGGGTGTTGTTGGTTGAATTCATGGAACGTGGTACGACCATTAATCAAGACGCGTACTGTGAAACAATAAAAAAGTTACGACGGGCTATACAGAACAAACGCCGTGGTATGCTGACTTCCGGTATCGTTTTTTTGCACGATAACGCCCGTCCTCACTCTGCTCGCAGAACAACGGGCCTTCTTGAGTCCTTCAAGTGGGACGTTATCAACCATCCACCTTACAGCCCAGACCTGGCGCCAAGTGATTATCACCTCTTCATGCATTTGAAGAAATGGCTCGGGTCACAGCGGTTTGATGACGACGAAGAGCTCAAAGATGCGGTCACAGGCTGGCTCCAGGCACAAGCGGGTGATTTTTATGCAGAAGGAATTTCAAAGCTTGTGAAGAGATACGACAAGTGCCTCAATCGCTATGGAGACTATGTAGAAAAATAGTGCAAAGATGTAGTTGTAAGATGTATATATTAAAATATTTTTATTTAACTTGGTGTATTTTTTTAAATCAACCGGAGGTTACTTTCTGAACGGCCCTCGTAATAGCGTGCTCGAAAAATGCAAGTTCGCAGTCTCGCGTTCGGGTAATTCGGAACCCAGGTACTTGCCCATGAGCCTCTGAAACCCCACTGGTGGACCTGTTGCCTGGTCTGCCAAACCAGTTTGACTCTGTGCCACGACTATGCGTGACGGAATATGTCAAATGTTTTGACGGCCGACTCAAGACAAATACGTACACCCACGCATAACTCGTTGTGTGCATGATGCTAGATGCAGTACCTCTCAAGGTTCAGAAGTGACTGCCACAGGTTCTAAGTGACACACTTGAAAAGGATAGAAGGCTCACCGTTTAAGTAGAGACCTGCAGTTCTTTACTAGCGAAGTGCCAGTACAAGAGCGTCTTCTTCTCTTTCTCTCCACTTCCCTCGCCAGGTCAGTAGCAAAGCACATTTACATCTTAGACTTCTTCCACTTTAGCACAAGCCAGTCATGATCTGGAGCGCCGCATTTGAAGATGGGAGACTGCTCCTGGTTCTGCATACACCAATTTGAATAATCAGAGACTTTAAAGTTAATTGGGAGAAAAGAAAAAAAAGATTCAGCTTCGCGTCCAATTTCCCATGCGATTATGCCATGTCTTTTGCTAACAACATGACCAGTATGGAACCACTGCCCTCCATAAAAAAGCTGTTATCTCGCCTGTTGCGTCCATTTCGAAGTGTCCAAAGAATGGCCATAAACTCGCTAAAAGCCTCGTGCCTTCACAAATATGTTTTGTAACAGAGTCTGGACTCCTGGGCGCCAGTGACCTGTCCCATGGAAATTCGCAGAACGCTCACAGTTGTCTCGTCAGCTTCCTGCCTAACAAGGGCCCATCCTCTGCTTTATTGCCGTCCTAAAATGCGCTGGCCATTGTAGCGGCGACTTCTCGGCGCTAGTCAGTCTACCTTGATGCAGGTGCCGACCCACCGGCACCAACCAATGTGTCAGCATAATCAGACCGCGGAACTCGGCAGTCTGGAAGTGTTTCCACTCAGGTGCTGCAGAAAAAACGCGCTCCCCTCGGCCCTCAGTCGCTATACCCTTTTACTGCAGTCGTTTAAATCGGTACCCACTTCCTTTGAACGCAGGTAAAGCTTACCGCTATTTCTTCACTAGAGCACTCAAACAAGATTGTTAACTACTGTCCACCACTTCATCATGATGTATGAAGTCAGATCGTAATGAAGATCATCTTCCCTAAGAACATTAACGAGCATGACACCGAATCAGAAGTGAGAGTGCCCCACAATCTCTCAGTCTGCTTATTACACATTATGACCCTCTTCAACTGTCGTCAGTCTCAGTCAGTCAACAGGCGAGGTCGGCCTGTACGCTTTTGTGCTGTACGTGTCCCTTCACGTTTCCATTTCACTATCATATCAAAACAGTGGACCAAGGGATTTTTAGGAGTATGGAAATATCGCGTGCAGATGTATGACACGAGTGACACCCAATCACCTGACCACTTTCAAAGTCCATGAGTTCTGTAGAGCGAGCCATTCTGCTCTCTCACGATGTTTAATGAATACTGAGATCGCTGATATGGAGTACCTGGTAGTAGGTGGCAGCACAATGCACCTAATATGAAAAATTTATGTTTTTGGGGGTGTCTGGATACTTTTGGTCACATAGTGCAGTCTATAATGTACAAACCTTTTCAGTTCTGCATAGCTACTGCGAGCTACACTATCTGATCAAAAGTATGCAGACATCTATTAGTGGACATTCATAGGGGGCCTTGCCATGGTTCACATGGCTCGTCCTGTCAGAGGTTCGAGTCCTCCCCTGGACATGGGTGTGTGTGTTGTTCTTAGTGTAAGTTAGTTTAAGTTAGATTAGGTAGTGTGTAAGTCTAGGGACTGATGACCTCAGCACTTTGGTCCCATAGGAACTTACCACCACCATTCATAAGGGATGCGTTCACCCACCGATTTTATGATGGATTGAACTGTGCTGGGGACACTTTCAAGGAGGTGTATGAATGTCTTTAGAGGAGTGTGAAATATGGTATCCCGGCTGAGCCCCCAGTTGAAATATGCTCGCTATTTTTTATTTACTTAAATTTGGCATATTTCGTAACAGTACCTTTTCCATAAAATGTTTACAAGGCGATATTTGTCTTGGCTTCAGTTGTCTAGTGGAAGTATGATTCCACAATGCAGTTTTGTTGGCTGCAGAAATGACCTGCTTCAATGCGTTTGCCTCCTTTTTGGTGCTTCAAACACCATTTCTTCGAATGTGGTTTCTTCTTAAAGTTTATATAAAAAAAGTAACATAATTCATTTTTTCCTGTTCGCTAGCAAATTATTTATAACAGCGATCTGCACATTGTACTGCCGTCAACACACACCAAGAGTTCACTGGCGACTGACTACAGCCAAAGACAACTCCAGCGTCAAAGACATTTTACACAACACACAAGCTTCCACTTGTAATCAGTCTCTTTGATGTTCTTCGTCACATTTACTAATAGTAATCAATATGCTATCACTCTCAAAAATATAAGTAAATTAACATAAAATAAGGCAAATTACAATAAAAAAATTCTGACAAAAATATAAGAAAACATTTACAATTTGGTATTGACAAATCCGGTAGAAAATAATATATCTCCCAGATCCATTACAACTGCTCCCCAGGGCTTTTGTTGTTATGAACATATACAACAAAATCCCGACCACACTCAGTAATGGATCTGTATTACACATTTAGTACATTAATGATGCAGTCTGATAACCTCTTCCACATTTGGACTCTTTGAATCTGTGGGCTTGTTACTGGCTGTTGTTGCAATGATACTTCCCCATCAATCTCATACACAAAAAATTGAAGTAAAGAAATTATTTAACATGACACATATACATGGCATAAAACATACATGAGAAATATTGTAAAATACAGCATACAGATTGAAAGTAATAGTAAGATAAAACTCCTTTGCTAGAATAAGATATCTACAACCACTTCTTTGGTCACACTGTGCCAACTGGCTCTTGAACATATATAGTGTAGTGCTTTTTTTATATATTTGCCTTTTATATATTTTTTTACTTCTGATTTTTTTAATTTGATATTTTTTACTCATGGTTTCTTTATTTTGTATATTTTTTTTTGCTTATGATTTTCTTTTCGAATTTTATATTTTTTTTACTCATGTTTTTTTCTTTCTTTTAGTACAGCTAAAGATACATCAGTATTATCTTTTTTTTTACAATTATTTATGTACACTTGCCTCTCTACTACAATATTAACATAAGTCACATTCGTGTGTAGAATACTTTCACTCCCCACAACATTAGTATAAAGAATAATAAATTGCTCATATATCATGAGGCTTTATCTAAAATTGGTTTTGAAACTTATAACTTTGCATGCATGTCCTCACATGTATGCCTTCACCCACAGGGAAGACTTATCTTCCAAAAATTAGAAAAATTCGGAAATGCTCACTACAGAGATTTTTTTGTAAAAAAGTAAAAATAAATCTTTCTCTCATCCTTTGTTACAACAGTGTTTTTTCATCAGTTTCAATTAATATGTGACTTCAAATTATTAATTTATACATGCAAATATACATACTTGGTTGTACAGGTAGTTTTGTTCTAACAAGCATATTCCAGTAGAGGACTTTTGCTTTAGATGATAATAGGTTATTTAAATTTTGAAATTATGATTTCTGTTTATATAGTTTCAAAGAGACAACATTCCTGAGACCAAATAATTTCTTTGACTTAGGGTACACCAAACGATAAGCATTGGGGTGTGGATTTTCTATGACTTCAAAAGGCCCGATATATATATATATATCAAAGAATTTTTTAATTTCTGAAGTTAACATTTTTGATTTTTCATGAGATATGACCAGAACAAGATCCCCAATTTTGAAAGTGGTTAATTTTACCCTATTGTTACATCTTTTATTCCTCTTTTCCCCTTGTTTCCTCATAGTTTCCCTGACAATATCTTCTCTCTCTTGCATAGTTAAACGTGTACATTTAGGAAATTCAATAAGTTCTGATATAAGATTTGGAGGTCTAATATTAAACATAATCTCATACAGTGAAAATCCTGTGGAACTATGTTGTAGGCTATTCATAATATCTTCAAAATTTCGAATGTGCTCAAACCAGGTTGGATGTTTATGGCTACAATAGGTTCTACAAAGTCTCCCAATTTCCCTCATATATCTTTCTGCAGGATTGGTGGATGGAGAATAAACAGATATAAGTACATGCTTCAATTTTGATCTTTCAATAAACTTTTTCCAAATTTTAGAGGTGAACTGTGAACCATTATCTGATAATATAGCTTTTGGTTTACCCACCTGTGCGAAATAATCTCTTTCAATTTTTATTATAATTTCATGGCTAGTAGCTTTTTTCACTGGATATTGTTTAATTAATTTTGAAAATACATCTACCATAACAAATATGTAACAGTGACCACCTTTACTCTTTGGTAACATTCCATATAAGTCCACTGCGATAAGATCTAAAGGTTTTTCCGGAATAATGTTTTGCATCTCTCCACCACATCTTTGATTGCTCACTTTAACTCTCTGACATTTGTCACAGGTTGCCAATTCTTTTCTTACCTTCTTTCCAATATTGTAAAAATAAGCATTTTCTTGTATCTTTTGAATGCACTTCTGTATCCCACAATGACCAAAACTTTCATGTATGTAAATAATCAGCGTTTCAGCATATGCCTCGGGCCAACACAGTTTCCAATTATCAGAATCTACATCTGTTCTCTGAAATAAAATCCCCTTATGTAATTTGTAAAATTTATCAAGTTTCTCATACCCCTTCTTGCCTAAACATTCTTTGATTAATTTCCAACTTTGACCTAAATTTTGATTTTTCCTAATTTTGTTACACATAGCTCTAATTGTTTTCTCATTTTCCACCCCTTTCAAGTATCTAATTTTAAATTGCTTTTCCTCCTCTTTTTCAAAAATCTCCTTTTCTCCCCCAATTGGTAACCTTGAAAGTGAATCAGCTACTACATTCTCAGAATCTTTTATGTGCTTGATTTCAACTTCAAACTGTTGCAGAAATATTGCCCATCTGGTCAATCTACTGTGGTACAATTTGCACTCTTGTAAGTAACTCAAAGCTTTGTGATCCGAAAATACTATGGTTTTATGTCCAAGAAGGTTAATTCTAAATTTTGTAAAAGCCCAGTGAATTGCCAAAAGTTCCTTCTCTGTGACTGTATAATTTGTCACATGCTTGAGCAACATTCCGCTTGCAAATGCTATGGTACAATGTATCTTAACTCCATTCTCTACTCTTTCTTGAAATAACTCTGCTCCAAGCCTATAATTACTGCTATCAGTGTTCAAACAAAATGGTAAATTAAAATCAGGTCTGTGTAATAAGTGTTGCTTCCTCAACTCTTGCTTAATTTTATCAAACTCTTCCTGACAACTTTTATCCCAAACCCAAACAGTGTTTTTCTTAAGTAACTGACTTAAATATCGTGCATTCAGACTCTGATCACTTACATGTTTTCGGTAATAACTGCATAACCCAAAGAACGACTTTAATTGTTTTTTTTAGTCTTAGGAATAGGAAATTCTGAAATTGCTTTAATTTTTTCTGGATCTGCCAAAATTCCCTTGTCTGTGACAACATGCCCCAAAAATTTTAATTCAGAAACTGCAAATTTACATTTCTCTAATTTCAATGTCATCCCCCCTTTTCTAAGTTTTTCACAAACTGACTTCAAAATCGAAAAATGTTCCTCCCAATTTTGCCCTGTAACCAAAATGTAATCTACATAAATTATCAGTTTAGATGCAAGTTCTTGCCCCAGTACATGATCCAAAGCTCTTATAAATTTGGAAACAGAAAAATTTAACCCAAATAGCATAACACAATATTGGTAACTCTTACCATTGTACAAGAAAGCAGTATATTTTCTAGAATTAACCGAAAGTGGTACCTGATGAAAACCCGAGGTTAGATGCAAACTTGACATATATTTTATATCTGTAAATTTACAGAGTAACTCATCAATATTTTCAGGATGGTCTGTCTGTCTGAACAAAATTTTGTTGAAGTGTCTAGAGTCCAAAACCAATCTTACTCCACCATCTTTTCTTGAAACAACTACTAAAGGATTATTATATGCACTGATACTCCTTTCTATTATATTACATCCTTCCATCTTTTTCATCTCTTTCTCAACAGCAGGTCTTTTTGATATTGCAATACTGTATGGTTTTATGAAAAATTGTTCATGAGGTTTTACCAGAAGCTCACACTGATAACCCTTTACCCTACCAGGTATGTCACTGAAAACATCACTGTATTCCCACAGCAGATTTTGTAACTGTGGTTTTTGCTCCCCAGATAAATTTTATGTTTCTGAAATTTTCAAATTTACTAAATTCCCCAATTCAACTTCATCAGTATCAAACCTATAAATTTCAATATTCTCCAATCTATTTTCTTTTAGTAAATTGACACTGTCAAAATTTCCATTACTCTGATCACCAAGTGTGTTCACAAATTTTGTCTGAATGTATTCCCTTTCACTAGTTTGTATCAAAAGTTTTCTGGCAACCCAATCAAATGCTGTATTTACTTTTACTATCCAATTCATACCCAAAAGAAAATCCTTATTAAATTCCTGAATTACAAAACATCCATGTGTGACCAACTTGCCTTCAATTAAAAATGTCACTAAAGCCTGGCTTTTTACCAATTTACTGCTCTTCCCAGTAGCACCTTTTATCTTTACCCCAACAACTGGCATTTCAACAAAATCTTTCCCCACTTTCAATTTCTTGCTTAACCTTTCAGATATTCCCGAGATCTCACTTCCTGTATCAATTAAACATTTACCAGTCCATGACCCAATTTGAACTTTTGTATAAGGACTGCAAAACTGATCACTTTTCTCAGAACCTGTATCTTCATGTAATAAATCACTTTCAATTTCCCCAAACCTATACTTATCAGTATCACATGGTATACCATTACATGTATTATTTGTCACAGTTATAAAATTTGCACAAGATACAAAATTATCATTAGTACTCTCTATTATTTCAAATAGCCAAGAATTTTCATCCAAATCACATTGTATACTATTGAAGTACTTATCCTTCAGCTTTTCAGAATTAAAATATCTCATCTTTTTCCACCACTCAGGACATACAGTTTCACATACATTAATAAGCATCTTTCTAAAGTTCTTGTCAAAAGAAATAGTTTCACTGTTCAGCCATAGATTCATAAGAAATGTGTGTGTGTCATTAGTATCTGTAAATGTTTCACTTAGGCTCGAAGTTATACATGTGTCATCATTATTTGTGTAGTCAGATTCTTTACCAACAACATCAAAATTCACACTTTTACATACACCCTGCTTGTGAGCCTTATTCATCCTGGTAACATCCCTAGGAATTTCTATGATATTCTCGCTATTTAATCCATTTTCAACCATGTGTATACCCAACTCCCTATTTAAACTAATGAAACACCTTTCCTCAACATCATCATCAATACCATTACCATCATCATCAACTTTATGATCAACATCATTATCATTATACATATTCAGGTCATACACATTCAAATTATCCCCTAAAATATTATTTCCCCTTTCTAAAGTTACCAGATCCCTTTCACCAATATTTTCATTCTCACAGCATGCATTCTCTCTTTCATTCACACACGTCTCTGAACTACTACAAATTACATCATCTGACAAATTGTTGTTCTTTTGTGCCCAAGTGTAAAACTCTGTTAAATTAAATGACTCACAATTACTTTTATCTACTGTATGTTCTTGTGTACTGAAAATTTTATCTTTATCAATATTATCATTATTTTCCTCTTGAAATTTCTTCAGTAAGTAACAACTAATAACCTCATGTGATAGTTTAGGTTTGGAACTTTCATATTTGGGTTTATGATAGTCAGATGGTGGTCCTTTCATCATGCTCACCCTCTGCCTCAACCTTGTGGACCTTCAAGGGGGCGTCTACTCGTTTTTTATTTCCTGAATTACAACTGGTTCCTGTTCGAACTGCTGATTGTGGTTCTGCCAATGTCTCTGATCAACATTTCTGTTCCCATTCCTATGCCAAACATTACCTGATTGTTGGTAGTTTCTATTCTACTGATCTCTAGCAAAATTTCTGTGATTTTGATCCCTAAAGTGTTCTCTATTTTGTTGATTATTTCCGCGAAAATCTTGTTCTTGTTTTGGATGAAAATTGTGGTCCTTCTTTTGAAAATTGTTATATCCCCCTGAATTTTGACTGACGCCATGATAATTGTTTTGTTCCCTTTTTTTGAAAGTAATCATTTCCCCAATTTTGACCATTACCCTTCTGAGTAAACCCACTGTGTGTTCTTGTTGTTACCCTATCCAACTTTTCAATATAATTGAGAAACTGCTCAATATTACTATCAGGACAGTGAACTAAACTCAACTGCATTGCTGATGGCAATCTTCTCTTTAAGGTTTTGTGAAATGAATAAGTTTTTGAAGTTCACTTTTGCAAAATTGTTTCATGCTCCCATCTGATTCTCTATAGTTTCTCCCATTGAAAAATTCACTTTTGATTCTAGTTTGTTTAAAATCATCCCGAAAATTTTCCAGAAATTTTGATTCAAATTCTGAAAAGGTCATCCCCACAGTTACAATATGGTTTGCCCAAGTTAAAGCTTCCCCTTCCAAGAATTTTTTCACAAATTTAATTTTCATATCATCTGGTGAGTGAGGTAAAAAACGATCCTTACAATACTGTATAAAATCAATGGGATGTAAGGGTCCATTTACCGAAAAGTGCTTCACTGGAATATTAGATACAAGATTGCATGTGTTGACATTGTGATTTTTGCTTTGAAATTCAATGTCAAAACTTTCAATTTTTTCGCCAAGTTCTTTGACAGATCTTTTTTGTTTTCAAAATCATTGCATCCTACTTTATTTTCTAGAGTAACCAAACGATTGTCAGTTTTTTCTTCTACTTTTTTACTAAAACTTTTGTGTTCTCATCCAAATATTTAATTTCCCCTTTTTATCTCATTAAAGTCAATTAAATTTCTTTCCCTATCTGCCAGTTACTCATTTTTTACAGTATTAATTTCATCGCTCAATTTAGCATCAATTTCATTTACTTTTGCTTCCACAGATTCAATTTTTTCCTCAACACTGCCAACTCTGATCGAAAGATCACCCACTTGGGTTATGAGTGCTTGGACTCGCAACAAAATATTTTCGATTTTTTCATCCCAGTAAGTCTTATTGTCGTCAACTGATTGTTTAATTTCTTTCGTGAAATTTACAAGAAAACTTTTTAAATCAAATTGATCGGTTCTTTCTGTTTCATTTGACCTGTCCTGATTTTCGAAGTCTATTAAATTACTATTTTCTACTTTAGGCACAAGACTCTCGAAAATCTTATAAGTCATTGTGAAGAAAAAAATTATACACAACAATACAAAACAAGATAAAAAGATTGTTTTAACAAAATACGAGGGTTTCGTGACTTATCTGGAACACTCTTCTACTGTTGCAAATCTACGTTTTCCATCCATGTGATTGTTGACCAAAATTCTTGAAATTACTTCTTCTGTTGAAAATTATATTTTTTGCCGAACGATTTCTTCTCCAAAACTTTTACTTCCCGATGAACACAAATACTGTAACACACATTCTGAAAACTGGTATTAAAACACAAAAATTTTCTTCCTCGTAGCACTGTTGAAGATCTCGTAAACACAATATCCCGGCTACAGTCTCCAGTTGAAATATGGTACCCTGGCTGAACCCCCAGTTGAAATATGGTATCCCGGCTGAGCCCCCAGTTGAAATATGCTCACTATTTTTTATTTACTTAAATTTGGCATATTTCGTAACAGTACCTTTACCGTAAAATGTTTACAAGGCGATATTTGTCTTGGCTTCAGTTGTCTAGTGGAAGTTATGATTCCACAATGCAGTTTTGTCAGCTGCAGAAATGACCTGGTTCAATGCGTTTGCCTCATTTTTGGTGCTTCAAATACCATTTCTTCGAATATGGTTTCTTCTTAAAGTTTATATAAAAAAATAGTAACATAATTCATTTTTTCCTGTTCACTAGCAAATTATTTCTAACAGCGATCTGCACATTGTTCTACCATCAACACACACCAAGAGTTCACTGCCGACTGACTACAGTCAAAGACGACTCCAGCGTCAAAGACGTTTTACACAACACACAAGCTTCCACTTGTAATCAGTCTCTTTGATATTCCTCGTCACATTTACTAATAGTAAACAATATGTTATCGCTCTCAAAAATTTAAGTAAATTAACATAAAATAAGGCAAATTACAATAAAAAATTCTGACAAAAATATAAGAAAACATTTACAATTTGGTATCGACAAACCGGTAGAAAACAACACACCTCCCAGATCCATTACAACTGGCAGCCCATTCTTCCTCAAGAGCATAATCCAGAGGGCATAATGATGTTGGGCGCTGAGGTTTGGATGGAAGTCGGCATTCTAACTCAGCCCAGAAGTGTTCCATTAGTTTAAGGTTGGGAATCTATGGAGGCAAATCCATTTTAGGACTGTTATTGTCCACAGACCATTGCCTCATAGATTCTGCTTTATGTCAGGGTGCACTGGCATGCTAATGTAAAGCATCGTCATCTCAGAACTGTTCCTCTATTGTACGCAGTCCTCAGTCCCGTAAAATATATTCACATCCTGTCGCATTAAGCGTTTTTTTATGGGCAATAAGGGGACCACACAATAATCGAAAAACAGCCCCATACCGCAACACCAAGTCCACCCTACTTCCCAGTTGGCACCACAAATGATGGTAGTTAGCATTCGTCGGGTATTCGCCACACCGAAACCGTTTCATCGGATTGCGACAGGATGCAGTGAGATTCCATATCATAGTTGTGATATCTGTGCTCATTCTGAGCTCACATTTCTCACTCACTTCGTATTAGACCTCTCAAGGCACTTTTCTCCTTTCGCAAGTGTAAATGCTACGTCAGTCTGTCTTGTTGTTGTTGCGGTCTTCAGTCCTGAGACTGGTTTCATGCAGCTCTCCATGCTACTCTATCCTGTGCAAGCCTCTTCATCTCCCAGTACCTACTGCAGCCTACATCCTTCTGAATCTGCTTAGTGTATTCATCTCTTGGTCTCCCTCTACGATTTTTACCCTCCACGCTGCCCTCCAATACTAAATTGGTGATCCCTTGATGTCTCAGAACATGTCCTACCAACCGATCCCTTCTTCTAGTCAAGTTGTGGCACAAGCTCCCCTTCTCCCCAATTCTATTCAATACTTCCTCATTAGTTATGTGATCTACCCATCTAATCTTCAGCATTCTTCTGTAGCACCACATTTCGAAAGCTTCTATTCTCTTCTTATCTAAACTATTTATCGTCCACGTTTCACTTCCATACATGGCTACATTCCATACAAATACTTTCAGAAACGACTTCCTGACATTTAAATTTATACCCGCTGTTAACAAATTTTTCTTCTTCAGAAACGCTTTTCTTGTCATTGCCAGTCTAAATTTTTTATCCTCTCTACTTCGACCATCATCAGTTATTTTGCTCCCCAAATAGTAGAACTCCTTTACTACTTTAAGTGTCTCGTTTCCTAATCTAATTCCCTCAGCATCACCCGACTTAATTCGACTACATTCCATTATCCTCTTTTTTCTTTTGGTGATGTTCATCTTATATCCTCCTTTCAAGACACTGTCCACTCCGTTCAACTGCTCTTCCAGGTACTTTGCTGTCTCTGACAGAATTACAATGTCATCGGGGAACCTCAAAGTTTTTACTTCTTCTCCATGGATTTTAATTCCTACTACAAATTTTTCTTTTGTTTCCTTTACTGCTTGCTCAATATACAGATTGAATAACATCGGGGATAGGCTACAACCCTGTCTCACTCCCTTCCCAACCACTGCTTCCCTGTAATACCCCTCGACTCTTATAACTGCCATCTGGTTTCTGTACAAATTGTAAATAGCCTTTCGCTCCCTGCATTTTACCCCTGCCACCTTCAGAATTTGAAAGAGAGCATTCCAATCAACATTGCCAAAGCTTTCTCTAAATCTACAAATTCTAGAAACGTAAGTTTGCCTGTCCTTAATCTTTCTTCTATGATACGTCGTAGGGTCAGTATTGCCTCACGTGTTCCAACATTTCTAAGGAATCCAAACTGACCTTCCCCGAGATCGGCTTCTATCAGTTTTTCCATTCGTCTGTAAATAATTCCAGTTAGTACTTTGCAGCTGTGACTTATTAAGCTGATAGTTCGGTAATTTTCACATCTGTCAACACCTGCTTTCTTTGGGATTGGAATTATTACATATTTCTTGAAGTCTGAGGGTATTTCTCCTGTCTCATACATCTTGCTCACCAGATGGTAGAGTTTTGTCAGGACTGGCTCTCCCAAAGCTGTCAGTAGTTCTAATGGAATGTTGTCTACTCCCGGGGCCTTGTTTCGACTCAGGTCTTTCAGTGCTCTGTCAAACTCTTCATGCAGTATCATATCTCCCATTTCATCTTCGTTTACATCCTCTTCCATTTCCATTATATTGTCCTCACGTACACGCCCTTGTATAGACCCTCTATATACTCCTTCCACCTTTCTGCTTTCCCTTCTTTGCTTAGAACTGGGTTTCCATCAAAGCTCTTGATATTCATACAAGTGGTTCTCCTTTCTCCAAATATCTCTTTAATTTTCCTGTAGGCAGTATCTATCTTACCCCTAGTGAGATAAGCCTCTACATCCTTACGTTTGTGCTCTAGCCATCCCTGCTTAACCATTTTGCACTTCCTGTCGATACCATTTTTGAGACGTTTGTATTCCTTTTTGCCTGCTTCATTTACTGCATTTTTATATTTTCTCCTTTCATCAATTAAATTCAATATTTCTTCTGTTACCCACTGGTTTCTACTAGCTCTCGTCTTTTTACCTATTTGATCCTATGCTGCTTTCACTATTTCATCCCTCAAAGCTACCCATTCTTCTTCTACTGTATTTCCTTCCATCATTCCTGTCAATTGCTCCCTTATGCTCTCCCTGAAACCCTGTTCAACCTCTGGTTTAGTCGGTTTATCCAGGTCGCATCTCCTTAAATTCCCACCTTTTTGCAATTTCTTCAGTTTTAATCTACAGTTCATAACCAATAGATTATGGTCAGAGTCCACATTGCCCGCGGAAATGTCTTACGATTTAAAACCTGGTTCCTAAATCTCTGTCTTACCATTATATAATCTATCTGATACCCTTTAGTATCTCCAGGGTTCTTTCATGATTCTTGAACGAAGTGTTAGCCATGATTAAGTTATGCTCTGTGCAAAATTCTACCAGGCGGCTTCCTCTTTCATTTCTTAACCCCGATCCATATTCACCTACTATGTTTCCTTCTCTCCCTTTTCCTACTTTCGAATTCCAGTCACCCATGACTATTAAATTTTCGCCTCCCTTCACTACCTGAATAATTTCATTTATCCCATCATACATTTCATCAATTTCTTCATCATCCGCAGAGCTAGTTGGCATATAAACTTGTACTACTGTAGTAGGCGTGGGCTTCGTGTCTATCTTGGCCACAATAATGCGTTCACTATGCTGTTTGTAGAAGCTTACCCGTACTCCTATTTTTTTATTCATTATTAAACCCACTCCTGCATCACCGCTATTTGATTTTGTATTTATAACTCTGTATTCACCTGACCAAAAGTCTTGTTCCTCCTGCCACCGAACTTCACTAATACCCACTATATCTAACTTTAACCTATCCATTTCCCTTTTTAAATTTTCTAACCTACCTACCCGATTAAGGGATCTGACATTCCACGCTCCGATCCGTAGAACGCCAGTTTTCTTTCTTATGATAACGACGTCCTCTTGAGTAGTCCCCGCCCGGAGATCCGAAAGGGGGACTATTTTACCTCCGGAATATTTTACCCAAGAGGACGCCATCATCATTTACTCATACAGTAAAGCTGCATGCCCTCGGCAAAAATTACGGCTGTAGTTTCCCCTTGCTTTCAACCGTTTGCAGTGCCAGAGCAGCAAGGACATTTTGGTTCGTGTTACAAGGCCACGTCAGTCAATCATCCAAACCGTTGTCCCTGCAACTACTGAAAAGGCTGCTGTCCCTCTTCAGGAACCACACGTTTGTCTGACGTATAAACAGATACCCCTCCGTTGTGGTTGCACCTACGGTACGGCTATCTGCATCGTTGAGGCACGCAAGCCTCCCCACGGACGGCAAGGCCCATGGTTCACGGGGGGCAGCCTGTCTTAATAGCGGGGTACCTCTCCGTATCCACCGGCATGAGTTGTGTAAACACTGGTTTCTGCGAAATCGATGACATGCTTATCTCACGTGATATTGCGATAGCCATGCAATCAAGCCAGGCTGGCAGATATAATATTTATTAACTTCGGAAACGCATCTGAATCGCTATCGTATTACACTAACAGTGATTAGCTAAAGTGCTCTCGAATGAATTATCAAACGAAATTTATGACTCACACGAGAATTTCTTGGTAGGAAAGACACAGCATGTAATCTTGGATGGAGAGTTGTCAACAAAGACTAGTCGAGGATTTCTTGGTAGGGAAGAAACAGCATGTAATCTTGGATGGAGAGTTATCAACATAGACTATCTTATCAGAAGTTTCTGGACACTTGTTATTGTGCACCTTTCGCCTTTATTACGGCTTAAACTTTGCTGGGAAGACTTGCACTGAAGTACCTGAATGCCTCTGCAGGAATGGGCGCCGAGTCTTCCACAAGAGCTGAAACCAATAAGGTTGTGTTGTTGGATGTTGGCGTCTGGCGCGAAGTAACGTTCTAACCAGTACCACAGGTGTTCCGTTGGGCTCAGTCCGGCATTCTGGGCAGGTCATTCCATTTTAGGAATGTTACTGACCACTAACGCCTCGCAGATGCTGTTTTATGACTGTACATTGTAATGCTGATGCAAAGAACTGTCCCTCCACTATACGCAGTGCACAATGGTATAAAATGTGTTCACATACTTCCACATTTACGGCTTTCTTAAGCGCAGTAAGTGAATCACACCTTAACCACACAAAAGTAAAGTTCTATGTAGTGACTTGGCAGAAAATCCTAAGAAATTTAGGTCTTATGTCAAAGCGGTAGGTGGATCAAAACAAAATGTCCAGACACTCTGTGACCAAAATGGTACTGAAACAGAGGATGACAGACTAAAGGCCGAAATACTAAATGTCTTTTCCCAAAGCTGTTTCACAGAGGAAGACTGCACTGTAGTTCACTCTCCAGATTGTCGCACAGATGACAAAATGGTAGATATCGAAATAGACGACAAGGGATAGAGAAAATCGCTCAATAGAGGAAAGGGCGCTAGACCTGATGGGATACCAGTTCGATTTTACACAGAGTACGCGAAGGAGCTTGCCGCCCCCCCCCCCCCCCCCCGCCACCGTTTCTTGCAGCGGTGTACCGTATGTCTTTAGAAGAGCATAGGGTTGCAAAAGATTGGAAAAGGGCACAGATCATCCCCGTTTTCAAGAAGGGACGTCGAATAGATGTGCAGAACTATAGACATATATCTCTAACGTCGATCAGTTGTAGAATTTTGGAACACGCTTTATGTTCGAGTATAATGACTTTTCTGGAGACTATAAATCTACTCTGTAGGAATCAGCATGGGTTTCGAAAAAGACGATCGTGTGAAACCCAGCTCGCGCTATTCGTCCACGATACTCAGAGGGCCATAGACACGGGTTCCCAGGTAGATGCCGTGTTTCTCGACTTCCGCAATGTGTTTGATACAGTTCCCCACAGTCGTTTGATGAACAAAGTAAGAGCATATGGACTATCAGACCAATTGTGCGATTGGATTGAAGTGTTCCTAGATAACAGAACGCAGCATGTCGTTCTCAATGGAGAGAAGTCTTCCGAAGTAAGAGTGATTTCAGGTGTGCCGCAGGGGAGTGTCGTAGGACCGTTGCTATTCACAGTGTATATAAATGACTTTGTGGCTAAATGATGACTAACTGACAACCTAAGCTGCCGACAGGTGTTATTGATATACCTCGATGTGGACAGCTGAAAATGTGAGCTCCAACCGGGACTCGAACCCGGGATCTCCTGCTTACATGGCAGACGCTCTATCCATCTGAGCCACCGAGGACACAGATGAATAGCCCGACTGCAGGGACTTATCCCTTGCACGCTTCCCGTGAGACTCACATTTCCGACTGTCCACAATTCTACATATGTATTGTACCTTATAGACATTGAAACACGTATGTAACGCAGCAGCGATGGCGAGGCATTGTAGCATCTGTGACCAGAGAGTATGCGCTTGACCGCGCGAGTGTTGCGAGCGGTTCTCAGTCAGTAGTAGTCTTTGCGAGTTAGTTGTCGCTATGCAGAGCAGCAGTCAGTCAGTCGTTGCGAGTCTGTAGCTGTGTCTAGTTGAGAGCAGTACTCAGTCTGTAGTCGTCATGCAGAGCGGTCGGTCAGTAGTAGCAGCCCAGTGCGGTTGTGTGATGTAGGCGGTCGGCAACAATGGTCAAGATGAGGAATAAGGTATACTGTTAATTAATATAATCATTAGATAATGAAAAATTTTATTTATTGTAATTATTCTCCAACAAGTCTCCCAATAATAATTTTTTATTTCAAAAGCATTTTCTCAAAAGTTTAATTTTTTTGAACTAAAGATCTCGTTGCACTTCCCATTTCATTCCACTTCTTTTTGAAGAAAAATTTCACTAGAATTACAAAAAAAAAAACGAGAATATTATTATTTGCAATGTAGTTCCTCCAAGTGGTGCGCAACAACAAGAGCAGATATGTGACATCCATTTATTCTGAGGTAAGACTTTAATTCTGATTGTTTTTACACAGGGCCAAAAACCGATATTTCGGTTTAATTGAATTTTCTTGTCACTGAATGGACTTTAATTTTTTGAAGGATTTATAATTGAGTCAGATTGCGAATTTCACATTTGTTGCCATTGTCAGTACATTTGATTGTAGGCAGGTTACGCATAGAGCCATGTCCATCAGCATTTCTAATTAGTATCGTTATTTTCTTTTAAAATTTTTGTGGGGAGGTTACACATGGCCCCCATTTCTATTAAGTATAGCTATATTTTCTTATAAATAATTACGGTGGGGAGGTTACACTTGGCGACCCTGCCAGGATCGTATTTCGTTGAGAGTCTTTTGAGCGACAGTCAGATATCTGCTCTTATTTGCTTAGATAATTAGGATTTGGCGCAACGCTTTTAATAATATTGTGACTTTCTTTCTACAGGTCAACGGCAATTTGCTGCTTTGTTGTATTTGTGTGTTGCTTTTGCATTGTGCTTATTTGCTTTGTGAAAAATTTTGACTATTGTAAAAATGCCGCGAAAGACTGTGAATAGTGTATCGCGAAGTATTGTGAATGAAATTACCGACTTAAACAACGTGACCGATAGTAATTGTGATACGCAACGTAATGATGACAATCCTGCGTTCACTAACAATCAGTGCATTCCAACCACTAATGATGACTTTCACCTTAATGATGAACAAACGAACTCAATTGTCTCGTCTGTTAACTTGACGACAATTGATGACGCAGAATGCTCTATGGTAATGAGCGCTGTAGAGCTTAACACACCCGATTTGGAAAATTCAAGTAATGTACAGTCAAATCTGTCTAATGAAAATGAACAGATCACACAAAGTAGGACAGATGTATTTAATTCCGAAACAATGACTGATAGTATACATTTGACTGACAAACCCTTTTGTAAATTACAGAATGACCAAATGGTCACGGAAAGCGAGAGAGTTCTAGATCCACCACTAAACAGCACAGAGAATATAAACGCTAATTTTGACTTGGTACGAATTATGACAAGTTTGATACAACAGCAAAGTAAAGAGTTCAAACAACAATTTAGTGAACAGAACGAAAATTTCAAACAACTTAGTGAACAAATTACAGCCGTTGCCGCGCAGTGCCATGACACTAAGGAACAGTTGCGCGTGGAAATTGAGGCTTGTTCACAAAAAAATAGCGAAGAAATAAAGTCGGTTGCGCAAGAATTAAGGGAAATGCAAACAGCCGCGACAGATACACTCAGAGACGAAATTAGCGGAGTCGCCAAACAGTGCTCTGAAAAAGCTACACAATTACGGGACGAGTTTAGAGCAATGACGATAGAACTTTCGCGCACTATGGACGCAAAGATAGACGCGAAATTCGAACAGCAGAACACTCGGATTAACGAGCGCTTTAATCAGCACATACAGAACAGTGATACGCGTTTCCGCAGATTTATTCAGGATCAAAACAAAGTAAAACGACAAGTCATGGAAACAATCACTGCACAAAGACAAGAGGACAAACGTAAAATATTCGCGAAAGCGAAGACGTATGTAGACAATAATATTACTACAGTGTCCGACAAAATTAATACCATAGAACAATTGAACGCGGAATTACGGGATGAAATTTCTGATCTTAAAGCAAAAACGGATACACACACAGTAAATATTCAAACAGTGACAGATAGATTCGAACAACTAGATCTAACACAGGATTGCGATGTCATCAAAGCTGATGTTAAAAAACTGAGCGAAACTACGCGCAAGTTGCAAAAACAGATTAATGCGTCTGATTCTAAAACCGGTGATCAGGTTAAAATACTGACTGAAAAATGTGATGAATTGGCCAGTCGTATTGATGTTATCGAAAATACTAATGACAATAAATCAGACGATACTGCACCGGTTTCTTTTATCCAAACACCTGAATTTCAAAATTTACAGCTGACAATTAATGAAATCGATTCATCTAACAACACGTTACGTCGGAAGTTATCAAATTTACAACAAGAAGTAACAGAGATGAAAAACATGTCAGTTAATAACATACCACAACAGACGCCACTTTATGAACATGTGTCAGACTTACGCAGCGCGTATAATGTGAGCAATTTACAGAGACTACGAGAATTAAAATCCGAAAAGCCACGCGACTTAAAATCTGAAAAGCTATGCAACTTGAAATCCGAAATGACACAGACGAACAGATTCACTCACAAACCCGAACGTGTTTTCAAATTCAATGACGAGAACGTAGATTACGAGCAATTTTTATCCGCCAGAAAATGTAAAGAACTTAATAATGACAGCGTACAGGTACACGCTTTGAGCTGTATACGACAATTTATTTTTATGCTTTCACCGCTATTACCTGTAATGCAAAAGCTAGCTTTGAACCAGATGCGACAATTTATTTTTGTATTTACAACAGCATTGCCTATAATGAAGAAACTAGAATTAACTTGGATACAACTATTTGCTTTTGAATTTATACCGCAATTGCCTGTAACGCAAAAGACAAAATTTATTTGCAGTGCGTAATTGACCTCAGGGGATTCATTACGCTTTAATGAATATGTGCCGTAGCGAGCATAGGGCCCCGAGCTGTAGTAGTGCTGTTTCATCTTTAGTTTTCTGCACTGCTGCCTTCTCTTCTACTATCCTTTATATCTATCCAAACTGCTCTTTAACTATTGCTCTTTGTAGTATTAAGAAACATGTAATGAATATCCGATGTGACAAACTTTTAACGAATGTGACAATTTTCAGTAGGCACTCCCGTAATGACAACTACCGCCGTAATTTTAATTACAGATAAAATCGTAATCATCAGTATGTGTAAAAGTAAAATTAACAGCAAACGCATTTTTTGGTAACAATAGACGTTTTCCACCACAATAGCATGAAAGTCAGCCGCTTAGCATACGTAACCAACAATGCAGTCTACAAGGTCAACCAGGCTTTAATGTTTCGCCGCGTGCACGTATAGTCCCAGCTCCAACAAATGGTAACGCATGGCAGCAAAGAAATAACTACGTACAGACAACACACTATTTCAACTCGCATCGCAATGTACCGTATAGAAATTACTATCATGACAGACGTAAAAATAACGAGCACAATTTTCAGCGTACATTTTAATAACAGTCGATCTTATGAGCAGCAACAACATCAGCAACAACAAATAATCATGAATGAAACAGACAATAGGTGTCATCCATAGCGTAACACGTCAGTAAGAAATAACAGAACAGTTCATATAGTGGATATGCCACAACATTCTCCCGTAAATAATAACACGTACGATAGATTTTAACCAGATACAGCACAGATTGCATATTACAGTAACGCAAACATTACTTTTGACACGCAGAATTTTGTTCACGAGAATGTTATTTGAAACATGCTTTATTGAATGCTCTACTTTTATCGCACCCAGATCTCACCAGAAATTTTTCCATTGCCACTGACAGCTCTAACACCGCTTTAGGTGTACATATTTTTCAGGAAATTGAAGAAGATGGTTCTACAGTAATTAAAAACATCGCATTTGCAAGTCGCATTTTGTCACCTGCTGAACGAAATTATTCTGTTACAGAACTTGAAACATTATGTGTTGTATGGGCTTTCACGAGATTTAGGCACTTTCTTTATGGCAGACATACCACCGTCTACACAGACCATAGAGCTATACAATTTTTTGCTTTCAGCTAAATTTACTCACGACAGATTAAGTAGATGGAAACTATATTTACAAGAAGTTAATTTTACGATTGTTCATATTCCCGGCACACAAAATGTTATAGCAGACGCACTATCGCGTTCTCTCGGCAACAATCAGCAAGACATCGCAACCAACTTCTGCAAAGCAAATTTCAGCGTCATGTACATTCAACAAGTTGCATTTGAAAATTTCATTTCGTCGTCATTACGAGACATAGTATTCTTTTTTTTTCTTTCACATGCTTTGGTCAGCTGCACGAGCTAATGCTTCTGTCCGTCAGCTGTGTTGTCTTCTGCTGTCACTACCAATTTACGACACTCACAAAACACAAACAAATGTTTTTCAGCAAATGATTAATTTTGACACGTGCAAACTATTACGGATAGTAACAAAGTAGAATCGGAACACAAAAGAACATGTCCGACCTCACTAACAGAGGTTTTTGCTACATTTTTGTCGCTGTTGAGCTCACTTCAAAATTTGTTACTTTCACTCCGTTACGCAAAGCTACTGCTAAAACTGTTTCGAAAGCATTTGTAAAACATTTTCTATTTCATGTAGGGCATGTAATGAAAGTAATTTCTGATAATGGATCTCAATTTCGTAGTAGTGTATGGACACGCATGTTACGAGCTAGAAACATTTCTCCGATCTATATATCCAAGTACCACGCTTCTTCGAACCCTTGTGAAAGATTAATGAAGGAAATTGGTAAGCTGTGCAGAATATACTGCCACAAAAGACATATTGATTGGGATACACACATACTCTCATTCCAAGATGTAATTAATTCCATTCCAAATGAATCCACTATGCTATCTCCGACTGTTATACTGAAAAACGTTGAACCACCGAACAAAATTAAAGAATTAATAGAATTCCCCAAAAATCGTCGCCTACGACACCACGAAATAATTGACATTGCGCTGAACAACATCAAACGTGCCGCAGAGCGCCGGAGAAGACAGCAAAAACAGGTTTGTACACGCCGCGACTTTCACGTTGGACAGAAGATATTAGTACGTACACACTATTTATCCAGCAAATTAAAAGGTAAGTGCAGTAAATTTGAACTTCTATACGCAGGTCCGTATCGGATTCGCAGCATCCCTCACCCCAATGTTGTACACGTCGAAACTTTGAGAACCAGAAAATCGAAAGGCAATCACCATATCTCAAACATTAAACCGTTTATTGAGTGAAACCACTGTATGATTCAACACACTATGATGCCATTTACTAATGCAATTAATTCACCTGACTAATTATTGATGATTATCGTATTTTTTTTTCTTGGCAAGTGCCCGGCAAGGTAAGGTTAGCAGGTCGCTCTTCTTGTCGTTACACATCAGACCGTGCATATTTTTCCAGATGAATTTACACATTTACGACTATTTCTGCAATTATATTTATGTGACTACTTATTGATGATTATCGTATTTTTTTTTCTTGGCAAGTGCCCGGCAAGGTAAGGTTAGCAGGTCGCTTTTCTTGTCGTTACACATCAGACCGTGCACATTTTCCATTTTTTTGTGTATATGACTGTACTCCAGTTTTGTTTGTATGCACTATGAAATAGTTAAGATATAACACACACCAGTCGACTTTGACATTTTTTTTTTTTTGCCTTATGACATCTCAACATCGTGACTGTTTCACATTTTTTTTGCTGCTGCATAGTATTATTCTGTATATATTTTTTTGTTTTTGAACACTGTCAATGTTTTTGACATATTACGTTTTCTGTCATGTTATGCTGTATGGCTAATTATGTCACCATAAACCAGTCATTATTTAGTGGGTATATGATTTAAATGCAAGACATTAATCTCTGTCATCAATTTCAGAAAGAAATGGTGCGTGTAAGAAATAAATTCAACAGAAATGGGAATTTCACCTACGGAATAAACGAAAGGAGATGCAATAACTTTATGAGGAAGAGTAAATGGATCAGGATTAACAAGCATTAACAAGACTATACTGTACTCATCACAGAATAGCAGTCTTAACTAATTTTTTCTTTCAGAATACAAGGTGATTGATGCAGGCTGTCAGAGAGAACTACACATCTTAATTTTAGTGATGAAATATGCTAGAGATAAGGAATAGTTAGGTAATGAGTAATGAAGTGATTTTTTGCAGATGATAGTGAATACTGATGAATAATGATGAAGGAAATGGTATTATGAATAATGAAGTTTTTCTTTACAGGTGATGATAATGGTGAAGTTATGATGATATGGATAATGAAGTTTTTTTTTCTTTATGCCACGTAGTTATTTAAGTATTTGTTGCGGTTTGCTTTGACAGCAGGTGTTACATTGCATAGTAGGATGACGGAAAGTTTTGGAAAGGACAGCTATGGAACACATTTTATACACATTTCACTACTTGTTAATTCGAAGTTCACTACTTTTCAGCATAGTGTGCGTTTCTTCTTTCAGGTCAATAATCCGTTTTTGTATTTTTTCCAGGAGAAGTTTTTCATGACACTTACTAAACCTGTTACTTATTATACCTGTTCTAGTACTTGCATTTTTATATTTTTTACCCATTTGTGTTTATCATTTATAAATGTGATCACATGTACTGCCTTGTTACATAATCTTGCTACAGCTGACTCATGACGAATGACGTTACCTATCCTCATTTGCAGCAATAGGTCAAAAGCAAAAAGTATTATGCCTCAACAATTAATTATCGATCCCAACGCAATGCATTGCTACCAAAAAAATGTATTACCAGTCCCACATAATGTCACTAGTTTATGATAATTCTGAATAATACTGATCAACTCTGAATAGCATGTCACTCGAGTAATGACCTTTTAATGAGACTATATTCAAAATAATGCTTTGTCACTAGCTAATAACTGCCACTGTTTATTATAACACCTGTGATTACTAATGATTTGACTGTAATTAACTGATTTTTAATAATGACTTTGTAATGATCTGAATAATACTGAATGATGAACTATGTTTTATTCTATTCAATACTTGATGGCCACTGAGTGCCAATAATTAATGTCACTCCACGAATTGTTATTAATTATGCCATTGATTAGCTCTGGTTTCCAATGTTGATACTTTGTTGTTGGAAATGAATGTGACTGTTTCATAATGCTTTGTAATTAGGAAAAGACTAATGATTCTTAATAGATTGGAATGACACATAATTAATTAACTATGGTACTGTTTAATAATGCTTTGTAATTAATTAAGGCTAATAATTCTTAGTATATTGAAATGACAAATGATTAATTAATTAACTGTAATTAGACAAATGATTAATTAACGACAAATGATTAATTAACTGTAATTAGACAAATGATTAATTAACGACAAATGATTAATTAACTGTAATTATACAAATGATTAATTAACTGTAATTAGACAAATGATTAATTAAAGACAAATGATTAATTAACTGTAATTAGGAGAAGGTTAATGATTCTTAATTATACTCTGTAACTGAAAAGAATGCGATTATTTCATAATATTTTGTAACCAGGAAAAGAAGGCTACTGATTCTATGTAAAACAATTAATGAACATTTTTCTGTAATACTACATACTTGGTACAGAAATGTTCAATAACTGGGCTATGAATGCCACGAACTATCAATGAAGACTGTAATTGTCAATATTATGTGACTTGATGTCCTTCACCTCATAAGCTGACTACCCTGAATTACTGCAATGTCCATTTGTCCTGTTTATCCCAGTGATCATGGAGCACTATATTTGGTTTTGCACTAATTCTACGTTGGTGTGCCTTGTAAGAGTGTGGTGTTGACACGACATGCTGTCCACCACCATGAGCGATGAAGACATTATTATGGTCCCACTGTTTGGTGTACCTAATGTACTGCCAAAATGAAAACATGGAACATTACTACGACAGTTCAGTGTCTTGGCTACACTGATAATTCTGATGGGAAAAGAACTTCAAGGTGTGTCACTTGGTGTTGTACTACTGTGGAAAGATATGGACTTTCAGAGCAGCTGTGTGCAATCTAAAGTGCTACAACCATGATGCAATCCTTCCCTTTCCTATCCTGATTCTTGTCACATAAAGAAAAAATTTTTTTTGGTAACATCATTTATGTTCATAGGTTATACATTTTTCGATTCGCTAAACTCCAGTGTGAGTACACTTATGTCACTGGTCGACATGATGTTTGCCATTATGTTTATTTGTTGTGAAAATACTAAAGACATTTTTCAGTGCATGTGCACTTTGGACATGAATTTTTTTTTTTTTGCCATTATGTTTATTTGTTGTGACAATGCTAAAGATATTTTTCAGTGCATGTACACTTGTCAACATAATATTTTTTGCCAGTCTGTTTATTTGTTCTGAATATGCTAAAGAATTTTTTCAGTGCCTGTGCACTTTGTTATCTGTCAAATAATTTGTATATACTTTTCTGATTTGCTACTATGTTTTGTACTCACATTTTTGTCTTTGTCTGATATATTTTGTACTTAGTGCGTGTGCACAACATTTACTTTATGTACTACATCTAATTATTCTTGCCAGTCTGTTTATTTGTTCTGCATATGCTAAAGAATTTTTTCAGTGCCTGTGCACTTTGTTATCTGTCAAATAATTTGTATATACTTTTCTGATTTGCTACTATGTTTTGTACTCACATTTTGTCTTTGTCTGATATATTTTGTACTTAGTGCGTGTGCACAACATTTACTTTATGTACTACATCTAATTATTCTTGCCAGTCTGTTTATTTGTTCTGCATATGCTAAAGAATTTTTTCAGTGCCTGTGCACTTTATCTGTCAAAAAGTTTGTATATACTTTTCTGATTTGCTACTATGTTTTGTACTCACATTTTGTCTTTGTCTGATATATTTTGTACTTAGTGCGTGTGCACAACATTTACTTTATGTACTACATCTAATTATTCTTGCCAGTCTGTTTATTTGTTCTGCATATGCTAAAGAATTTTTTCAGTGCCTGTGCACTTTGTTATCTGTCAAATAATTTGTATATACTTTTCTGATTTGCTACTATGTTTAGTATTCACATTTTGTCCTTGTCTGATATATCTTGTACTTAGTGCGTGTGCACAACATTTAAATATTCTGTAAGTTGTAGGATTTTGTTAATTAAAGAAAAATTTTGCCGCGCTTGGCAAGTCCAAATGACTCACCATCGCTGCCAAATTTTTGCCCCCCGAGTGGAGGGTTATGAAACACGTATGTAACGCAGCAGCGATGGCGAGGCATTGTAGCATCTGTGACCAGAGAGTATGCGCTTGACCGCGCGAGTGTTGCGAGCGGTTCTCAGTCAGTAGTAGTCTTTGCGAGTTAGTTGTCGCTATGCAGAGCAGCAGTCAGTCAGTCGTTGCGAGTCTGTAGCTGTGTCTAGTTGAGAGCAGTACTCAGTCTGTAGTCGTCATGCAGAGCGGTCGGTCAGTAGTAGCAGCCCAGTGCGGTTGTGTGATGTAGGCGGTCGGCAACAATGGTCAAGATGAGGAATAAGGTATACTGTTAATTAATATAATCATTAGATAATGAAAAATTTTATTTATTGTAATTATTCTCCAACAAGTCTCCCAATAATAATTTTTTATTTCAAAAGCATTTTCTCAAAAGTTTAATTTTTTTGAACTAAAGATCTCGTTGCACTTCCCATTTCATTCCACTTCTTTTTGAAGAAAAATTTCACTAGAATTACAAAAAAAAAACGAGAATATTATTATTTGCAATGTAGTTCCTCCAAGTGGTGCGCAACAACAAGAGCAGATATGTGACATCCATTTATTCTGAGGTAAGACTTTAATTCTGATTGTTTTTACACAGGGCCAAAAACCGATATTTCGGTTTAATTGAATTTTCTTGTCACTGAATGGACTTTAATTTTTTGAAGGATTTATAATTGAGTCAGATTGCGAATTTCACATTTGTTGCCATTGTCAGTACATTTGATTGTAGGCAGGTTACGCATAGAGCCATGTCCATCAGCATTTCTAATTAGTATCGTTATTTTCTTTTAAAATTTTTGTGGGGAGGTTACACATGGCCCCCATTTCTATTAAGTATAGCTATATTTTCTTATAAATAATTACGGTGGGGAGGTTACAACATTTGCCCACCCACTCATTACTCGCGCACGCTTTGGCGATTCCCGTAAGAGTTTGGGCAACCTGTGCGCATTTGCACAGACGAAGGTCAATGGCTGGGTAGCCTTTAACTATGTATACGAAGACAGTAACTTGTCCCCTTTATCATTTACCTACAATACAGCAGGTCAGCAACTGGAAGCAGTTAATTCCGTAAATTATCTGGGTGTAGGCATTAGAGTGATTTAAAATGGAATGACCATATAAAATTAATCGTCGGTAAAGCAGATGCCAAACCGAGATTCACTGGAAGAATCCTAAGGAAATGCAGTCCGAAAACAAAGGAAGTGGGTTACAGTACTTGTTCGCTCACTGCTTGTTTACTGCTCACTGGTGTGGGATCCGTACCAGATAGGGTTGACAGAAGAGAGAGAGAAGATCTAACGGAGAGGAGCGCGCTTCGTTACAGGATCATGTAGTAATCGCGAAAGCGTTACGGAGATGATAGATAAACTCCAGTGGAGACTCTACAAGAGAGACGCTCAGTAGCTCGGTACGGACTTTTGTTGAAGTTTCGAGAACATGCCTTCACCGAGGAGTCAAGCAGTCTATTGCTCCCTCCTACGTATATCTCGTGAAGAGACCGTGAGGATAAATTCAGAGAGATTAGAGCCAACACAGAGGCATACCGACAGTCTTTCTTTCCTCGTATAATACGAGACTGGAATAGAAGGGAGAACCGATAGAGGTACTCAATGTACCCTCCACCACACACCGTCAGGTGGCTTGCGGAGTATGGATGTAGATGTAGAAAATACTCCACACCATAACGCCACCTTCTCTGTACTTTGCTGTAGGCATTACACGTGACGGCAGGTAACATTCTCCTGGTCTTCCCCAAACCCATCCTCTGCCACTGCATTGGTTCAGGGAGAGCGTAATCCATCACTCCAAAACACACGTTTTCTGTCATACACAGTCCAACGGCGTAGAACTTTACACGACCTCCAATGGCGCTTAGGACTGGCGACAGAAATGTGTGGCTTTTAAGGGGTTGCGCAACCAGTCTACTCCATTATTTGTGTTTTCCTACGCACAGTCATTACGCTAATCTTGACTGTTGGTAGCACTTCGGAAGCCACGAGTCATTCCTTCCGCTGATATCATGCGATTTTTACAATCACCCTGCGCAATGGTCGACGGTTCCCTTCCGCCAGTACGTGAGCTCTGCTTGGTCTTTGGTGGTGTGTGATTGTTCCTTCGCATTGACAATTTCATGGGCATTTCTCTAGTATTTGGAAGTCATGAACACTTAAGCGCCGTCGAACTGTTTGAAATTACAAGCGCGCAGTGTCATGAGATATGCCGTGTCGCCTGGAGGCTTGCTTGGACGAACTTACACTACTGGCCATTAAAATCGCGACACCAAGAAAAAATGCAGATCATAAACGGGTATTCATTGGACAAATATATTATACTAGAACTGACATTACATTTTCACTCAATTTGGGTGCATAGATCCTGAGAAATCAGTCCCCAGAACAACCACCTCTGGCCGTAATAACGGCCTTGATACGCCTGGGCATTGAGTCAAACAGAGCTTGCATGGTGTGTACAGGTACAGCTGTCCATGCAGCTTCAACACGATACCACAGTTCGTCAGGAGTAGTGACTGGCGTACTGTGATGAGCCAGTTGCTCGGCCACCATTGACCAGACGTTCTCAATTGGTGAGACATCTGGAGAATGTGCTGGCCAGGGCAGCAGTCGAACATTTTCTGTATCCAGAAAGGCCTGTACAGGACCTGCAACATGTGGTCGTGCATTATCCTGCTTAAATGATGTAGGGTTTCGCAGGGATCGAATGAAGGGTAGAGCCACGGGTCGTAACACATCTGAAATGTAACGTCCACTGTTCAAAGTGGCGTCAACGCGAACAAGAGGTGACCGAGACGTGTAACCAGTGGCACCCCATACCATCACGCCGGGTGATACGCCAGTATGGCGATGACGAATACACGCTTCCAATGTGCGTTCACCGCGATGTCGCCAAACACGGATGCGACCATCATGATGTTGTAAACAGAACCTGGATTCACCGGAAATAATGACGTTTTGCTATTCGTGAACCCAGGTTTGTCGTTGAGTACACCATCGCAGGCGCTCCTGTCTGTGATGCAGCGGCAATGGTAACCGCAACCGTGGTCTCGGAGCTGATAGTCCATGCTGCTGCAAACGTAGTCGAACATTTCGTGCAGATGGATGTTGTCTTGCAAACGTCCCCATCTGTTGACTCAGGGATCGAGACGTGGCTGCACGATCCGCTACAGCCATGCGGATAAGATGCCTGTCATCTCGACTCCTAGTGATACGAGGCCGTTGGGATCGAGCACGGCGTTCCGTATTACCCTCCTGAACCCACCGATCCCATATTCTGCTAACATTAGTTGGATCTAGTCTAACGCGAGCAACAATGCCGCGATACGATAAACCGCAATCGCGACAGGCTAGAATCCGACCTCTATCAAAGTCGGAAACGTGATGGTACGCATTTGTTCTCCTTACACGAGGCATAAGAACAACGTTTCACCTGGCAACGCCGGTCAACTGCTGTTTGTGTATGAGAAATCGGTTGGAAACTTTCGTCATGTCAGCACGTTGTAGGTGTCGCCACCGGCGCCAACCTTGCGTGAATGCTCTGAAAAGCTTATCGTTTGCATATGACAGCATCTTCTTCCTGTCAGTTAAATTTCACGTCTGTAGCACGTCATCTTTGTGGTGTAGCAATTTTAATGGCCAGTAGTCGACCTATTCATACTAGTTATGAGACAAGTGCGCTTCGCCTTTTTTTAAAAAGAGAGTGCATTGGAGCAGGAGCATCTAAGAAGTTAGTTGTAGCTCAGCAAATGCGACACGCTTTCAAGACAACAGCAGTGTCACGGTGTTTCCATTGTGCAGGCAAGCCGACATTACATAATAATAACGGGGACCATTGAATTTATCCAGGGCCAATTTATCAGCTTAAAAATTTAAAATTTACACTGTTGAATTCAGACAGTACTATTACCATTACGGATGTTTAAATAGACAGGAAATCAGATATGCACTTTAGAGTTACTTTTTTGCGGTAAGATTTTGCAACACATTCGAATTCCGATGATGAACGTTTACGTAGACTTACAGGTATCTTATATTGCAAGTAAGCAAATCTTTTAATGACTAACAATAATGATACTATTTTTATTAAGACAACTTTCAGCGTTTCCACTTTCCAGGCTACCCCGCGCTGTCTTGGGCGCCTTCCCACGGTTTGGATGCCCCCCCTCCCCCCCCCCCCCGTCCCCCCGCCCCCCCGGAGGCTGGAGTCCTACCTCGGCCATGTGTGTGTGTGTGTGTGTGTATCCTTAGCGTAAGTTAGTTTAAGTTAGATGTGTGTAAGCCTAGGGACCGATGACCTCAGTAGTTTGGTTCCATAGGAACGTACCAAAAAAAAATCCACGTTCCGAATGATACCCTTTTTACTGCTTCTCTCCTGACAACACACTACTCCGCGCCTCGCTTTACCCCTCCTGACACCTAGTCCTTCGATTAGATAGTATACGTAGAAATAACTTGCGTTATGCTTCAGGGAAGTGTGTTGCCTCCATTGTTGTTCACGTTGTACATGCACTGAAGCGCCAAAGAAACTGGTAAAGGCATGCGTATTCAAGAACAGATATATGTATGCGGTCGGCAAAGCCTGTGTAAGAGAACAAGTGTGTAGCGCAAAAGATCGGTTACTGCTGCTACAGTGGCAGGTTATCAACATCTGAGTGAGTTTGAACTCGGTGTTGTAGCCGGCGCACGAGCGATCGGACCCAGCATCTCCGAGGTAGCGATGAAGTGGGGATTTTCCAGTACGACCATTTCACGAGTGTACCGCGAATATCAGAAATCCGGTAAAACGTCAAATCCCCGACGTATCTGCGGCTGGAAAAAAATTCGGCAAGAACGGGACCAACGACGACTGAAGAGAATCATTCAACGTGACAGAAGTGCGACACTTCCACAAATTGCTGCAGATTCCAGGGCTGGGCCTCTAACATTCTGCGTGGTTTCTGTTTGTTCTAAGTCGTGCCTCCCTACCACTTTCGCGCAACGACGCTCTGAGCGTGTTTTTTAGGGATTTGACTAGTTTGAACTTGGGACCTGTTGCTGGTAAGGAGACGCCAGACCACACATGACTTGTAGAGTTCAGAAGAGTTCAGTGATACTAGCGATGATATAACCAAATACTTAATGATTTCAGCGTCAACTCCACTGCACTCCCTGTAAAAGAATCTTAATACTAACTAAATTTAGTGGAAGGGGTTCAAGGCATTCCTATTTTTAGTTAGCCGGTAAAATAACGTCGAAAAAGCAGTTAAGTTTACCATTGGAAATTTTATTCTACTCACAAAACATTGTTTGTAAATTGCACTATTGATAAAAGGAAATGTTTTAATACAGGATGATAAAAACCAACTGCGTTCAACAAAAATGTGAACGAATATTCCCTGAATGGGTTTCCAAGTTCTACAATGGATCGAAGGATGACCTATGCCATATTACGTCTATAATCTAGGTTTAAATTATGTTTCACAAAAGAGAAAACTATCAAAATGGTCTACCGTGACCCTCAATTATCATTAATTACTTATCTAACTTGTCGTGAATTACAGTGGCTGATGTGGTTTCTCAATAATTATATACAGAAAAATCATTGCGTTTCAGATTTTAACTTACGTAGCAAATGTGAATACCATGAGCTTCAATTGACGATCGACACTAGTATTACGTAAAAAGGGGATGTAACAGATGAGACTTCTGCAGTTCTGAGTGAAGCCTTATGCGCTCAAAGATTCGGCATCGCGTGCGTTCATTACCTTGTCGTTGGTTATGCAGCGTCAGAGGGCGGCGGGCGACGCAGCTCCATCTAGCTCGCCGTCTCGGAAGCAACTCTGTCCTAACTTCTCCTTACTACAATTTACCGAAGTTGGTTTAAAAAAAACTATCTGGCTGTGTTTTCATCTGACCAATCAGGGTCTCAAAGTTAACCTTAAGCTACGCCTACAAAAATTCTGTCCATCCAGTGAGAAACGTTATACTTTTCGTGGTGGGGCAATGTTTTTAACGTTTGCAACGTAACAGAGACGCGAAAAAGTCTCACGCTAAAACCTGCGGCTGGTGTGGCCCTTTTTGTGTTATCGTAAGATGTATACTGTTCTTCTGGAGGGCTCTAGCTTTTAACATGGGCTGGGGGGTAGTCCTGGTGGTTACTTTTCGTGGTGGGGCAATGTTTTTAATGTTTGCAACGTAACAGAGACGCGAAAAAGTCTCACGCTAAAACCTGCGGCTGGTGTGGCCCTTTGGTTATCGTAAGATGTATACTGTTCTTCTGGAGGGCTTTTAACATAGGCTGGGGGTGGTCCTAGCGGTTAGCTGGCGACTTGGGTGTCCGTCCCTTATCGTAGGGCCTTCTAGCTTAAGACGGTTCTGCTCTCGGCTTCTGTTCTCGTTTCTCCCCTCGGAACTGCGTCTGTCTCACGGTGGGAAGGTATGACATGCATTTAGGCATTCTTGTGTTAGTCTGTGGTATTCCATTTGCTCACTCGTTACTCGTATTACTTAGGTTAAGTTAATGTCACGATTTATTCGGAGCTATGTGACATACTACTGGATTTGCTTAACATGTCAGGGTTTTCATGGAAGGTGTTGGATTTGTCTGACACCTTACAGGCCATCAACCGGTGTCAGTGTAGGAACCATTCAACGAAACATCATCGATATGGGCTTTCGGAGCCGAAGGCCCACTCGTGTACCCCTGCTGGCTGAACAATATAAAGTTTTACGCCTCGCCCGGGCACGTCAACACCAGCATCGCACAGTTGATGAGTGGAAACATGTTGCCTGGTCTGTCGAGGCTCGTTTCAAGTTATATCGAGAGGATAGACCTGTACGGATTTCGAGGCAGCCTCATAAATCCATGGACCCTGCATGGCAGTGGGGGCTGTTCAAGCTGGTGAAGGCTCTGTAATGGTTTGGGGCGTGTGCATTTGCAGTGATATTGGACCCCTGATACGTCTAGATACGACTCTGACAGGTGACACGTACGTCAGCATCCTGTCTGATCACCTGCATCCATTCATGTCGATTGGGCATTCCGATGGACTTGGGCAATTCCAGCAGTACAATGCGACACCTCACACGTCTAGAATTGGTACGCAGTGGCTCCAGGAACACTCTTCTTAGTTTAAACACTTCGCTGGCCACCAAACTTCCCAGACATGAACGTTATTGAGAATATTTGGGGTGCCTTGCGACGTGCTTTTCAGAAGAGATATCCGCCCCGTCGTACTCTTGCGGATTTGTGGACAGCCCTGTAGGATTCATGGTGTCAGTTCTCTCCAGCACTACTTCAGACGTTAGTCGAGTCCATGCCACGTCGTATTGCGGCACTTCTGCGTGCTCTAGGGGCTCCACACGATATTAGGCAGGTGTACCAGTTTCTTTGGCTCTTTAGTATAAATGACCTGTCACCCAGAGAATTAATACTAACTTCAGACTTCTTGCAGATGATGTAGGTATCTGCAGTGGATTAGTACTTGAAGAGATGCAAGAACATTCAGTCATATCTTGATAACTCATTTTAAACGTTCAAAATTGCGAAATTACGCACTTCATACACCGTTAAAACACAGTATCGTATGACTAAAATAATAGTCACAACTAGACTGGTCATGTCATATAAATGCTTGGGGATAACAATTCGAATTGATGTCACAGAGACTCCATAGGTAAAGCAAGAAGTAGACGTTGGTTTATTGTTGGAGTACCAGGGAAATTGAATGAGTCTACAGAGGAGGCTTCTTACAGATCATTCACATTAAAAGAGAAGTAGCAGATCATCGCCAAGGGCCGGTAATAAATACTTCTTTATTACAACCGGCTTCAGACCTTGCGGTAGAAGAATGCTGCTGGCAAGGCCGGGTTGTACAGCAGTCACTCATGCAACTTTCCCATTCCGGACGTTTCGTCCAGAGTTGAGTTGGACATCTTCAGAGGAACTCCTGGTTCCGCTGAGCCTTGCCGACTGACGAGTCGGACAGCGAAGATCGACATAAATAGTGACAGAGACGGGTGGTCGAAGTCCACAAGTGATCGGCAGAGATAATAGTTGTCAGAGATAAAACTTAAGTATCGATTGTCAACTGTCAAAGATAAAACTTATCTATAGATTCTGTAGAGCCACTGCACCTGCATCAACAAGTTTCATGGCTTCTTCTTTTCTGTTAAAATTATCTCAATTTTTATATGTTTCTGTGGCTTCTCTGTGTAGCCACGGATAATAGTTCGTCACTCCATACAAAATTTTGCTTCCTGGAGCTGCTATGGCTATTTTTCTATATTCCCTACTGGTCAAAGACTTTAAGTTCCTACTGCCATGCATAAGCGCTTCTCTTGATAGTTCCCATGTGTACCTTACCACATGCTCAAGGAATTTTTTATACTTCGCATGCCCATAGAAAAGGTCATTTATCCTCGAAAAAGCGGTGTGCTCGGTATATTTTCTAAGTTGGTCTAACGTTAAGAACTGAAAACTTTTATGAGCCACGTCCGTATAACTCGAAAGACTCACCAGCAGTTAAGGCGTTCGGTTGTGACAGGCTTCATCGCGTCATAGAACTATGACTCCTGTAAATACTTACAAGCCTTGGGGCACCAACTTCACAAAATGCGTTTTAAATCAGCGGCTAAGAGTTGCTATGAATCATAATAAAGCGTGTGACGAGGGCCTCCCGTCGGGTAGACCTCTCGCCTGGTGCAAGTCTTTCGATTTGACGCCATTTCGGCGACTTGCGCGTCGATGGGGATGAAATGATGATGATTAGGACAACACAACACCCGGTCCCTGAGCGGAGAAAATCTCTGACCCAGCCGGGAATCGAACCTGGGCCCTTAGGATTGACAGTCTGTCGCGCCGACCACTCAGCTACCGGGGGCGGACTAAGAAGTGCTGGAAGCACGCCTGAAAGGTCTCTGTTGGATTCCTTCCATGTTAATTTTTTAAATCTGTTGTCATTTACGGCATAAATCCCTCTTCTAAATTTACTGTGGTGTTTCTGACTATCTGGGAGGAGACTGAGCAGCGGAACGTGCTACTTTTACACATAATCAAGAACGATCTGTCACACTACTACACTTTAAAACACAGTTTATATGTAATTTTGGTCACACAGTCTCATATGGAACCTACATCCGCTTTTTATATACTGTATATGATAAGATGCTGTCATCCCCCTTCCCTTCTGTGTGAAAGGATGAATGAGCAAATGTATTTCTAGTTGCATGCTTGATGGTAGCAGACAAGCCTGCGTGCTAGAGAACAGTAGGGCCAACGTCGGAAAAGGTAGCTACGCTTTCTGAAAGCAAAGAAGTTTCCATTCTTGGTATGGTCCTGTCCGTCCCTTGTCATGTTGGTATAGGAAGCTGCCTCTCTGGTCACTTCCGTTTTGTATATGTGAAGCACCCTCGGTAGGGGTCCACGGCAGTCTGTCCGCGGCGAGCGTCTGAAGTGGTAAGATCTCCAGCTAAGCGCGTGTCTACTAAGTCTGTAGGACAATGGATTTCTTAAGTTCAGCCTAACTGAAAATTTAATCACCTTTATTTCAGGTTTAGATCTAAAATATCTAATGTTATCTTAAATTGCAACGCAGTGTATTTCAAGTGTGAAGTTCAGAATATCTTCCAGTAGCTGCTTCGTCATTACTTTGTGAGCAAAGTGGAACCACGTGTGGATGATCCGTAACTCCGACTAAGATCATCAATCTTAAATGCGAATGTGTGTGAGATTATAACGTCTCGTCTTGGCAATATTTTTCAATATACCAACTTTTCTTTATGTTCAACACACGTGGGGTGTACTTTGTGAGACCAGTGCCACGTGCTTATACAATTGTTTGACCCATCAGGTTAATAGTAAGACGATAGTAACCAGTTCGAGGTTTTTCTTTTGTAATTTGTGTTTCGATGTAATTTATTTTAATTATCAAAATTACTCTGGAGTTAAAATAAATGTCCAAATATAAACTGACTTATTTCTATTTATTTAAATTGTCTTTATATATATATATATATATATATATATATATATATATATATATATATATATCACTGGCTATCGTAAGATGAGTACTAAAAGATTATAATTAATGTTAGTCTGGTTGGGAATTTGGTAAGCTAGACTGGATACCTGGTGAAACAGTTGCTCAGTAATGTAAGGTTAACTTCCCCAGATAGCTCACAGCTTTTAACCCGCTTTTATTGTCTTGAATATCAGCACCGCTTTCAGAACTAATTAATGCATCTACATTACACGCCCTGGACACTTTATTTTCCAGTAAATGGGTTAACAATACACAGAATACGGGATTACAAGCACACATCGACAGGTGTACTGAAAACTGCGCCCTGCGGAATTTGCGCCCAGAAAGGGTCGAGGAAGGGTTCAGTAATTCCTTACCCGGGAGGTAGAATAGCTGAGGGACGCTACATAGAGGTTTCGGAGCTCACATTTTCAAGCCATGCTATACAGAACGCTGCGAACTGAGGTAAATTTTAAGAGTGAATGGGCAGCTATCTACAATAAATCGATAAACGATACAAAACATGGAATGTATATTAGATTGTTTCAGATTCTAGCCATTTGATTCTAGCCACTGATTTAAAACATATTTTGTGAAGGCGGTGGTGCCCCACAGCTAGTAAGTATTTACAGACGTCATAGTTCTACCACACAATGAAGTCTTAGCTGCTGGTGAGTCTTTCGAGTTATATGGCTGTGGCTTATGAAAGTTTTCAGTTCCAAACGTTAGACCAACTTAGAAAATATACCTAGCACCCCGCTTTTTCAAGGATATATGACCTCCTGTACGTGCATGCGAAGTATAAAATATTCCTTGAGAACTTCATAATCGAAACTTCCGACGATTATACAAAAATCATTTGACAATTGGCATGAGATTCCTGAGGTTGGTAACCTTGCACAAATTTTATGACTAGGAAGATTTTTTCCGAAACTAATCCCAACTTTGTTTTGGCGTTAAGATTTTTCCTAACTTAGTGTGTTTCGATAGCGTTATGCAAGAAAATTCTTTTTTTTTTTCAGAAACCAAATTAGTTAAGAATTATCTCGGACCCACTATGAGTCAAGCAAGACTATCTGTTTTAGCAGTTAGTCAATATAATAAATAGACTAACTGAAGACATCGATATTGATGACGGAATTTCAAGATTTTCAGCCTAAAAAGAGCGAAAAAATTCTGAGCTACGTGCCAGACACCTGTGAATAAGGAGATCTTCGATTACTTGTTCTGCTTCTTTAATAATCAGTTAAACTACGTGTGTTTTTTTAAAAATGCTTTTTATTTATTCGTTTTAATCCAAAGAGCACTGGTTGCAAAGTAGTTAATATTATACTTTGATTACTTAATCACGCATCTGAAAAACTCCCTCACACAAATTTTGTATTTTACGTGTTTTTTTGGTTCGAAATTTGGGAGAAAGGGGCAGATGACAAATTACAGGTCGGCACCGGGTACCAAACTACCAAGTTACGCCACTGCATATTTTGTTTGGCAATAATGCAAAGGATGCGAAAACTGTTTGCTACTGTTATTTACTTCCGAGAGCCTCTCTCCCTGCTCTTCCACTAAGAACTATTATACTTTCTCCCAATTCGTCAACGCTAACAGAAAACTGCTGTCATCATTCACAGCTAGGAACACCGCTTTGAAGTCAGTTTCTTCTCCTGTCTGCGGATCTCTCTCATTTCCATGTGACTTAATCACTATGTAGGCAAGGCAGCTCCTCTGAATATACTTTGGATAGAAGTCTCTTCCTGCCGTGCCATTTTCTTTGCCTGGTTCAGAGTCTTCCTTCCTTCCCATGGAGCGTCATCCGGGGTTCCACACTGATGCTCGAGTGAACAAAGCACTGTCGAAGCCTTGGCTTTAAGCATTCCTCGCCAGTGGTTTGCTTTCTGTATTGAACAGCGGCACATCCCAGTTGCGTCTTCTTTTGTTCTCTTTGCTATGTAAGAACATAACAACTTGGCTTACCGTGAATAGTCACTGATACTTCCATATGGGGTCTATTGTAACAGAAATACACATGTCGCACAATGTCAACTCTACGACAGCTAGAGACGTACTAAGACTGTTTGTTCTGACAGTCGGCTACTGTGGCAGAGGTGGTCTGTCAGGCTCAGTTCGGCCGTATCAGCGGAGCAAGTAGTTTAGAGTAACTAGCTCGGTCCGGGCGCAGGTATGCGGTGATACAAAGGGAACAGGTACTGAGGGCAGAAATTTCACTGGGCGCAGTTTTCATGAATTCATATCAACAGAACTTACTTAATGGCAGCAAGCTGCACTGCACTCCTGTGGGAAACTGATTCTTAGTCATCCCGTACGGCAGGTAAGGCGTCCTTCCAGGAAAGGCCGTTTTTCCTACCACAAACACTACGATAGGCATTTAGTTTGCGGACCATCCCTTGGCGGAAATCAAACACGTTTCAGTCGGAGCAGATACGTGGCAGGTACCCGACGCGGTGTAGCGAGATCTTGTCATTCCTGGCCCTCTGATGTATTGGAGCCCTAACGATACCACTGTCTGCCTGTTCGATTCGTTAGCGGCGACCACCTACAGCAAAGGTGAAGACACTGTCTCGCGAATAAATTGCAGTAGGGTACGGATTGAGCCGTCGTTGTACAGCAGTGAGCTGTGATATTGTAACATAGTAGTGGAAATTTCCGCTGGCTACTTTCATGTCTTTCGGAGGCCCGGAAGCCTCCACACACAGGGCGGTAACACAAATAACAGATCGGAAGAAACGAGAGATGCGTAGCAAGCGATAAGCTTCCATAGGGAGGGACTACATGACCGAATGAAGATCGGAAGGCTTTCAGGGCAATAGGAGTTTCCCAGAGGTTGTGGAGACACCACGAGAGCTTATATAGACGACAACTTATGGGGCTGGAGGGATTCCGTTCTCAGAGTCAGCTTCCGGCGTCGTCTCTGCGCTACTGTTGAAACGTCCCCTTAGAAAAATTTATGAATTACTGTGCTGATAAACCCCTTACGTTATTTGATTTTCAAACAGCTGAGAAAACCTGAACGTACTCAGACATTTCTCTCTTTATTTATTCTGATCATCACGAAACTGGCACACAATATTTTTAGCGCAACGTGATCTGACTTTCAATAATCCCTACAAAAGAATGGCCCTGACTAATAATAACCTATACCTTACCTCACAAAAATCTTCGTTACACGAACTACTGCAATACAGCGAGCGCCACTACTGCCAGCTAAATAAAGGATTCTAACTACTGAAGGCACTAACTACTGATAGGCATACTTAGCAAATGAAAGATTTTGATAGAGAACAAGCAATGTATTTACCTTAATAGTGTTCATGACATCCAGCCTTACAAATTTACTCTCTCTAATGGACACACGTCCAGGTCATCCGCTCTCAAAACTCCGCCATCTCTCTCCCCACATCCACCACTACTGCCGGCTCACCTCCAACTGCGCAACGCTATGCGCTGTTCACATCCAACTGCCCAACACTACAACAGCGAATATTCCAACAATGCCAACCAGCTACAAACTGCACAAAGCAGAGCCTGTGATTTTCATACAGAGCGCTACGTGACGTTACCAAGATAAAAACCTAAACAGCCTACTTACACTATGCCCTCGGGGCAGGACTTAGATATTCAAGTTCTCAGTATTTCATAAGCTTGCAGTACATCATAGTTATTTCTTTGTACTTCGTTTTTAGATACGTACTTCCCTTGCATACCGAGATCTCGGGTCCGAAACCTTTTCAACTTGCACCTATAATTCCAGAAAACTAAGAGTCCACACCACTTCTGGAAACTTAACATCAAATTCACAGACACAAATGCTCAAATGTGGGTGAAATCGTATGGGACATAACTGCTAAGGTCATCAGTCCCTAAGCTTACTCACTACTTAACCTAAATTATCCTAAGGACAAACACACACACCCATGCCCGAGGGAGGACTCGAACCTCCGCCGGGATCAGCCGCACAGTCCATGACTGCAGCGCCTTAGATTCACAGACACGACAACTGAGGTGAGCAGGGTCGGATTCCATATCAGGTCGTGTTCACGACAAGACCGACGTTACTGCCGTCTGGTAGGAAGAAACCGAGCCTCGTCCTCAAAAAACATGTGCGCAGAAAATACTGATAAATATAGTGGTTGTTCCTGCCAAACTGAGGCAGTGAAATAAAATGGAAAAATAATATAATGCATCTACTGCCTTTTACGTAATTCCAATCCAAAAGAAAGCAGGTGTTGACAGATGTGAAAATTATCTACTATCAGTTTCATAGGTCACGGCTGCAAAATACTAACACGAATTCTTTACAGACGAATGGAAAAACTGGTACAAGCCGACCTCGGGGAAGATCAGGTTGGAATCCGTAGAAATGTTGGAACACATGAGGCAATACTGACCCTACGACTTATCTTAGAAGATAGATTAAGGAAAGGCAAACCTACGTTTCTACCATTTGTAGACTTAGAGATAGCTTTTGACAGTGCTGACTGAAATACTCTCTTTCAAATTCTGAAGGTGGCAGGGGTTAAATACACGGAGTGAAAGGCTATTTACAATTTGTTCGGAAACCAGATGGCAGTTATAAGAGTCGAGGGACATGAAAGGGAAGCAGTGGTTGGGAAGCGAGTGAGACAGGGTTGTAGCCTCTCCCCGATGTTATTCAATCTGTACATTGAGCAACCAGCAAGGGAAATAAAAGAAAAATTCGGAGTAGGAATTAAAATTCATGGAGAAGAAATAAAAACTTTGATGTTCGCCGATGACGTTGTAGTTCTGTCAGAGACAGCAAAGGACCTGGAAGAGCAGTTGAACGGAATGGACAGTGTCTTGAAAGGAGGATATAAGATGAACATCAACAAAAGCAAAACGAGGATAATGGAATGCAGTCGAATTAAATCGGATGATGCTGAGGAAATTAGATCAGGAAATGAGACACTTAAAGTAGTAAATGAGTTTTGCTATTTGGGGAGAAAAATAACTGATGATGATCTAAGTAGAGAGGATATAAAATGTAGACTGGCAATGGCAAGGAAAGCGTTTCTGGAGAAGAGACGTTTGTTAACATCGAGTATAGATTTAAGTGTCAAGAAGCCGTTTCTGAAAGTATTTGTATGGAGTGTCGCCATGTATGAAAGTGAAACGTGGACGATAAATAGTTTAGACAAGAAGAAAATAGAAGCTTTCGAAATGTGGTGCTACAGAAGAATGCTGAAGATTAGATGGGTAGATCACATAACTAATGAGGAGGTATTGAATAGAATTGGGGAGAAGAGAAGTTTGTGGCACAACTTGACTAGAAGAAGGAATCGGTTGGTTGGACATGTTCTGAGGCATCAAGGAATCACCAATTTAGTATTGGAGGGCAGCGTTGAGGGTAAAAATCTTAAGGGAGACCAAGAGATGAATACACTAAGTGTATTCGGAAGGATGTAGGTTGCAGTGGGTACTGGGAGATGAAGACGCTTGTACGGGATAGAGTAACATGGAGAGCTGCATCAAACCAGTCCCAGGACTGAAGACCACAATAACAACGTATTATCCTTAAACGCTGGCGCGTTGACATCGGAATGAAGATCTTTATTGAAACTCTGATGATGTGGCTGTGACTTGGCAGAGGAAAACTGTATAAAAGGCAGCAGATGGGCAACGTCTTTAGGTTTTGTCAAGTAATGTTTTTTCACCATAATCATAAATTGGATACGAGGTGATTTTTTACCCACCTCTTTCACGATAGTCTTCAGTCTACAGGAAATTGCTGAGTACATATAAGGGCGCTGTTTGAGGAATTTCTTGAGCGGCCTGAGCTGGCGAGGCGAGCGCATCGCTGCTGTTGCGCGCTTCGCTTACTCGGCCGCTGAGAGCTCGTGAAGACGTTTTCTGTGCTGTGGGCGCTGCGGAGAGCAAATTGTCGTGCGTTGTTTTGACAACGCGTGCAAATTGTCGTGTTCCGCGCCTCGCAGCATGGGAAAGAAGGGTGCGCAGAGGAAACCTGCCGCTACGAAGGGTCCTTCGGTTGTGCGACTCTCTGAGTCTGCCGACCGTGCAAGGAACTCCTGTGAAGACGAGTCGCGGCCTGTCCCCCCTTTGTACGTCAAGTGCAAAGGCGGGTGGACAGCGCTGTTCGACACCATGACGAATTGCGCTCGGAACGAGGTGGTCTACGAGTCTGTCGATACAGACTCGCTGATCTGCGTTCGAGCCGCAAACGTGGCCGACCACAGGGCGATCAAGGTCGCAGTGGCCGACCACATCGTCGACGCGCCGCCGGCGCGTGAGAAGGCACCTTCCGTAGGAAGGATGAAGACGACTAAGGCACTCCTCAGGGGGTTGCCTTGGTGCTGTGACGAGGCAGCGGTCCGGGAAGGGCTGCTGCGAGCCGGGTTTGGTAATGCAGCCGCAAGGTTGCACAACCGGACCAACAGGAAGAGGGCGCCGCTCTATGCCGTGACCGTGCAAACGGTCGACGGCGGGAGCGACATCTTCGACTTGCGGAAGTTGCTGGGCTTCCCGGTTACGACGGAGGCTCTCCCGACCGCCATGGATCCTCAGCCCCAGTGCTTCAGGTGCCAGGGCGAGGGCCATGTTGCGAAGTACTGCCGCAACGCGGCGCGGTGCGTCAAGTGCTCAGGTGAGCACGACAGCCGCGCCTGCGACCGCGGCAGCAACGCTCTGCCGACTTGTGTCCGGTGTGGCGGCCCGCACGTCGCCAGCTGGCGCGGTTGCGCGGCTTTCTCTAGCCGCAGCCGTGCCGGGGGCGGCGAAGCGGCCGCGGCCGCACCGACGCAGCAGCAGAAGAGAAGACGACGTCGGAAACGGCGTAGGGCGGAGAACAGCCCGGTGCAGCTGAGGGACGGCGCAGCAGCAGATCCACCTGCCAGGGGCGGGGACGGCCGCTCGGAAACGGGCCGCCAGGACGCAGCTCGCCCTCCCGCGAAGAGATGTGACCTCGAGCTCGGCATCGCCGTGAAGGAGGCCACAGCAGCCCTCAAAGCCGTAATGGCGGTGGAGAGGGCTGCCTTCGCAGCCGCCGTGGCTGCAGAGAAGGAAGAGGCCTTGAGGCAACTGCGTGCAGTCTTCGCCCAAGGCCTCAGTGCAGTCGTACCTGCGAACACTCCTGCGACCTCGCAGAAGGACGTTCGCGCGCCTGTCCCAGCGGTTGCCCCAGCAGCACCGCAGGTGAAAGGTGCAAAGAAGAAAACCGCCAGGGCAGTCTTCATCGCGCAAGCGTCGCCGCGCTGCCGCGCCGAACTTTTGTGTTACAGGGAGTAAGCCACTGCGGCCGGCCCAGGAGACAACGAGGGAGCCCAGCCGCGGCACCGGACTGACCCAGCGAACGACCACGCAGTACATAGGTAACGTTGCACGATACCTCACGCTAACCCCCCTCACCTTGCATGCTCTGTCGCAGCTAGCAAACCGCTACTGCTCTTACTTCCCGTCCTACTGTCGCAGAGGTTTTTTTCCCTTGGCGCTGGCCTTGGCACTTTTTTTCCTCTGCTCTTACAACCGCTACCCTTCGATCGCTTTCGACCACTACTATCTCCTGATGGACCATGTTAATGAGTAGCCTTACCCAGACGCATGGATAACATCACAGCCTGCATCCTGTGACGCCTTGATTCAAAACTAACATGCATACGGAGGTGACAGTAGAACTTTTGTGTTGGTCACCACGTTGGTGCGGGCGTGGAGGGGCCCCATCCTTAGTAAAGAGGAATTTCTTTCTTCAATTTTCGGAAGCAGCGCATCGAAATTAACGATATCGACTGTTATTAAATGTATTGATTCAAAATAGCAGTTTCGGCCTATCGTAACCTTCTCAACACACAGATGGCAGAGCGCAATTAATTGGTAGATTAGTAAGGAAATGCAATCAGTCTAAAAATATATCTTTTATAAGTTACTAGCGCGTCACATTTTAGTATAATGGAGTACAGGTGTGTGGGATTCGTACCAAAAAGGGGTAAGAAAGTATTTTTTTGTTTTTTGTTTTTGAGTCCTCATTCTTCTGGCCTGTTTGACACGGCCTGCCACAAATTCCTCTCCTGTGTCCACCTCTTCACTTGCAATCTACATCATCAATTATTTGGTGGATGTATTCCAATGTCTGTCTTCCTCTACAGTTTTTACCCTCTATAGTTGCATCCGGTAACATGGAGGTTATTCCGTGATGTCTTAACTGATGTCCTATCATCCTGTGCCTCCCACAGACCGTAGAAGCAAATACACTGAAGCGGTAAGGAAACTGGTATATGCATGTGTATTCAAATAGAGGTATATGTGAATAGGCAGAATACGGCGCTGCCGTGAGACAATACGTTTCTGCCGCAGTTGTTACATCGGTTACTGCTGCTACAATAGCAGGTTACCAAGATTCAAGTGAATTTGAACGTGGTGTTATAGCCGGCGCACGAGCGATGGGACACAGCATCTCAGAGGTAGCGATGAAGTGGGCATTTAACCAGTACGACCATTTCACGAGTGTACCGTGAATATCAGGAATCCGGTAAAAAATCAAATCTCCGACGTCCCTGTGGCCAGAGAAAGACCCTGCAAGAACGGGACCAACGACTACTGAAGAGAGTCGTTCAACGTGACTGAAGTTCAATACTTCCGCAAATTGGTGCAGATTTCAGTGCTGGGCCATCGACAGGTGTCAGCGTGTGACCCATTCAACGAAACATCATCGATATGGGCTTTCGGAGCCGAAGGCCCACTCGTGTACCCTTGATGACTCCACAATACAAAGTTTTACGCTTCGCCTGGGCTCGTCAACACCGATATTGAGCTGTTGGGCAGGGGGTGAGATTCGTAGGAAAGGCGCAGACAGCTCAGAAGAAAGCAGAAACATGTGATCAGAGAAGTCAAAAACACCGGAATTGCCTGAGCATTCATATTGACATTATACAGGGTGAGTCACCTAACGTTACCGCTGGATATATTTCGTAAACCACATCAAATACTGTGGAACCGATTCCACAGACCGAACGTGAGGAGAGGGGCTAGTGTAACTGGTTAATACAAACCATAAAAAAATGCACGGAAGTATGTTTTTTAACACAAACCTACGTTTTTTTCAATGGAACCCCGTTAGTTTTGTTAGCACATCGGAACATAGAGACAAATACGTAATCAGTGCCGTTTGTTACATTGTAAAATGTTAATTACATCCGGAGATATTGTAACCTAAAGTTGACGCTTGAGTACCACTCCTCCGCTGTTCGATCGTGTGTATCGGAGAGCACTGCAACATACATCGCGTTCCTACAGAATGATCTGCCAACGTTGCTCGAAAATTTCCCACTCGAAACGCGTCGACGTATCTGCTATCAGCATGATGGTGCACCTGCACATTCCGCAACTAACACTAGGCTGGCCCTTGACAGGATGTTCGACGGACGTTTCATAGGACGTGGAGGACGCGTAAATTGGCCAGCCCGTTCTCCTGATCTTACACCTCTGGACTTCTTTCTGTGGGGCACGTTAAATGAGAATGTGTACCGTGATGTGCCTACAACCCCAGAGGATATGAAACAATGTATTGTGGCAGCCTGCGGCGACATTACACCAGATGTACTGCGGCGTGTACGACATTCATTACGCCAGAGATTGCAATTGTGTGCAGCAAATGATGGCCACCACATTGAACATCTATTGCCCTGACATGTCGGGACACACTCTATTCCACTCCGTAATTGAAAACGGAAACCACGTGTGTACGTGTACCTCACCTCTCATGGTAATGTACATGTGCGTCAGTGAAAAAGACCAATAAAAAGGTGTTAGCATGTGGACGTAATGTGCTGTTCCAGTCTCTTCTGTACCTAAGGTCCATCACCGTTCCCTTTGGATCCCTACGTAATTCGGTGCTTTTCGATACACACGATTTAAAAAAAAACGTAGGTTTGTGTTAAAAAACATACTTCCGTGCATTTTTTTATGGTTGTATTAACCAATTACACTAGCCCTCTCCTCACGTTCGGTCTGTGGAATCGGTTCGTCAGTATTTGATGTGGTTTACGAAATATATCCAGCGGTAACGTTAGGTGACTCACCCTGTATATGGTTAAACTAGTTTGAAACAAAATATTTAGCAACTGCTTGACGAAAAACAAACTCAACCGTTTCATTTTTGTTCTAAAGTTTTCTTGTGACTTTCATCACAAAAAAGTTGTTGTGGAAAGTGATGTTAAAGTGAAAACAGCATTATTAAGTTTTTAAGTGAGACATAAAGACATTTGTATTTAGGCTAGTGTGGCCTTTGAAACGATATAGTTTTATATTATTCTATATTTAACAATCCTCTTTTACTAAAGGCAGTTCGTAGATTATTGTCAATAAATTGTTTTCAAAAGAATCAAGTAAATATATAACATATTACAAAAAGATTGCATCATATAGAATCATATATATGATTCTTTTTTTATAATATATTATTTATTTGTGTGTGTGTGTGTGTGTGTGTGTATGTGTGTATGCTCCACATCTCCTCCTAAACCATTGGACCGATTCCAACCAAACTTGGTACCCATGTACCTTATTGTAAGGTAACAACAACTGTGAGGGCGAGAGAAGGGATGAAAAAGAAGCGTATCGTTTAACACGTGAATTTCCAGAATTTATTCATCCAATATTTGAGAATGACAGCACTTGATGACTTCATACAGGCTTTACACATAATTTAAAATCTTTACGGGTTTATTACTCGCTGACAGCCGCTACAAAATGATGAAAGGAAAAATGTTTATCGCTCACTATTTTTCCGCTGTTCATGCAGTAAGAGTACCTGACGAGGCACGACATTATAATTTATAACTTCTTTACATCTAACTGCATGTACCTACAATATCGTGTCATAGCACGATACACAGTTCAGGAGGTATGACGTTACAAATAGTGAGCTGCGCGAAAAACTGCAACTTCGTGCGTGGCGTTTAATTTTATTGGTTCGTTGCTACTAACTCTATTTGCAACACATTTTGCAGGCATTATGCACATATGCCGCTGAATGTACCTACAAAATTATATCATTGTACGAGACGTAGGTCAGAAGATATGACGTCATAAACATTAAGCGCAAAGCCAGACGCTGCGTGCTGCAAGCGCGGGCACACAGCTGTAAGTAATTGGCTGGACAACACCGGGTTTCTCCGGCAGTATACAAACGAAATAAGTATAAGATGTATGAGATATTTTGAGCTTGCACAGCGCGACGCCAAATAGAAAAAGCTGGGAACCAGTGATTTAGAAGATCGTGTGGAAATCGATGAACACGTCTCCCCGGCTGCATTCAAGATGCTACGCTGACGCCGTTTCCTGCCGCAGCCCTTCAAGCAACGGAAGCTGTCGCGGGATAGCCTACACGGCACAGGTGTGCGGATGTCACGTGTCCAGTGTTGGCAACTGCTGGGCTTCATGGGGCGGGGGGGGGGGGGGGGGCTCTGCATTGAACGCACTCCCCAGCTCTGTGTGGCAGTCTGGTCGGGCCGTGCGAAGCGCCAGGACGTACGGAAGCGGTGCACTGGAAACGCCGTCACGCAGACCTGGAACTCGAACGTTAACGTTGAGCGTGCCGCGTTTCTGACTTCATAACGCGGAAAAAGCAAGCTGGGGAGTCTTTCCGACGGCGCAGAGGAATGTCATATATTTTAACCGTAGACCAATGAGATTTAAGAACGCCATCTACGTCACTTTTCAGTAAAGAATTGAGAGACGCCATACTGGATTTCAGTTGTAGCCCATTATTTGGTAGGTTCTATATTATAACTTACAGCCGCGCGGGATTAGCCGAGCGGTCTCAGGCGCTGCAATCATGGACTGTGCGGCTGGTCCCGGCGGATGTTCGAGTCCTCCCTCGGGCATGGGTGTGTATGTTTGTCCTTAGGATAATTTAGGTTCAGTAGTGTGTGAGCTTAGAGACTGATGACCTTACCAGTTAAGTCCCATAAGATTTCACACACATTACACTAGAACTTACATTCCATGCCGTTTCAAACTATCAGCACACTCGGAATCTCTCGAAAAGGCGTCGTTATTGGTACTAAAATGACGGGAAATGTCATATTGCGAGTTAAAGAACTGTCATATTATAACTTGCGAGTTATGGAAGTATGCCATTTCAATGCCCGCCCGGCTAGCCGCGTGGTCTAACGTGCTTCTTCCCAAACGGGAACGTAAACTAACTTACGCTATGGACAACGCACACACCAATGCCCGGGGGCCGGCCGAAGTGGCCGTGCGGTTCTAGGCGCTACAGTCTGGAGCCGAACGACCGCTACGGTCGCAGGTTCGAATCCCGCCTCGGGCATGGACGTGTGTGATGTCCTTAGGTTAGTTAGGTTTAATTAGTTCTGAGTTCTAGGCGACTAATGACCTCAGAAGTTGAGTTGCATAGTGCTCAGAGCCATTTGAACCAATGCCCGGGGGAAGACTCGAACCTCCGACGGGGGAAACCGCGCGGACTGTGGCAAGGAGCCTAGACCTCGCGGCTAACCCTCGGGGGCATTACATTCTGCAAGTCTTTATGCAGCGCTTATGAAGTGCACCGGAAAACCTGTAAACGGTTTGTGCGAGACTTAATCGATGTTGAGGATGCAGAAAGTAGCAACTTCACCCTCTTGAAGTTTGCGAAGATGTTGAAGCTATGCAATCATTTAATAACTACGTCAAACGCGGCAGGTGGCAGCTTAATCTCGGGGAATTTCTTCTCCAGTACATCCATAGTGATTCCAAACAGCACCGATCACACCTGTACGACGATTGACTGTCCTCTCCAACGGGTTCATCTTAACGTGATCCGCACTGCCGCCGGCCGTAGTGGCCGAGCGGTTCTAGGCGCTACAGTATGGAACCGCGCGACCGCTACGGTCGCAGTTTCGAATCCTGCCTCGGGCATGGATGTGTGTGATGTCCTTAGGTTAGTTAGGTTTAAGTAGTTCTAAGTTCTAGGGGACTCATGACCTCAGAAGTTAAGCCGATTTTTCAGTCCGTGTAAACATACTTTTACGTGGTGTACAGCTGAAGGGGACTTGTGATGACCGAATAAGATTCGTAATGGCACATTGCTTATTATGAGAAGTGATCATTTTTTCTGTTAGATGATTTTTACTTAGGACTATACTATCAGAGACTACAAATGAAAACAAAAAAATCAATTTACAAAAACAGGATTTAAAGATATAACTACTTCTACTTCACAAAGAATACTTTAAAATAGACGTAACGTAAAATATGGTCCACAGCCGTGGATCAGCATATGGTACATGTAATGCATCTAAGACGCGTTGTTGAACTGACTTAAAGTCCAGTGTTAGATACGAATATAGGAGAAATTATCTGCACACGGCGTCTCATGTCGCACTTAGCGCTACATACGCAGCCCTTCTACAGGGCGCCTTCATCTTCGCACATTATGCGACAACGCATATTATGTACTTTACATTACATATACATTATATACCATCCGTAGTTATATGTCATACTTCATTTTATGTCTATTTTAAAGTATGTTTTGACTAGAAGAGATACGATTTCTAAATTATGTGTTTGTAATTTCCTTCATATGTTTTACATTGTTTCTGGAGATGGACGACGTTGGCCGATACGGCCCATATGTGAAAATTTTGTGATTGCATCGAAGAGAAAATTAAAAAAAAATATCTAACGGTCAATCGTGGTACTCCAAGCACGAAACATCGTTTTTTTTATAGGAAGTGATAATGTTGTGTCTACGGATTTTTCGTAATAGACAGATTCCTATCGCATTTCATCCAGGCTTTGGAGTGGCTAAATAGTACGAGCAAACAGCCATTTAGGCATGTTTAAAATCAGTTTTTTGTATTTTCTATTTGTATTTAATTTTTTTTTAATTTTATATTTTATTTTTAAATTTGTATGATGCTATGAGTATTTACATTTTGTACCTTCTTTTCATATATATCGTCTAACACTAACATACGCTTTCAAACAAGCCCTGATGCACCATCCTCTTCATACTTTTCTACTATTTTTCCAGCCTTTCAAGTTTCGTGTAAGTTTTTTTCTTTCCTTTGCCTTCCATACTTAATTCTGACCTCATTAATGCATATGCCGAATTCTCTGCTTCTGTCTTCACACATCTGGTCACGTCTTTAATTTTAGGATTCGGTTTTCCGAGAAGATTATTAATTTTGTTGTGCCAGCCTTCTACAGTGTTGGTGGTAGGATGGCGCCGTCTGTAGCAGTTCCAAAGACTGATCGGGTTTTCGTCGTTTTCCGACCATCTGTCTACAAAATAGTTGAAAAGCTGAGAAATCTTGGCGATATCCGGTGCTTGTGAATGTATCACGAGCCAGCCATCACAGACATCTTCAGGTGGAAGGAACGCCAGAGTAGCACACATGCGAATCTGCCGCCTTATTTCTTCGTTTTCTCTGTATTCGCAACTAAGGCCCAAACCTTGCACTTTCCTCCAGAGAGATTTCTTCATGTGGAAACGGCAGCCATGCACTTGAACCGACGAGATCCCAACTTTTAGCGCTGAAACTGCAGCTGATTCTAAATCAACGGTGACATTATTAGGTTTCCATTCTGGTCCGTTATCCACAACATTGCGGTATATGTTTATTTTATTTTCTTTGGTAAGAATGCAAAGAGGGCAGAGCGGTTCTAGGCGCTACAGTCTGGAATCGCGCGACCGCTATGGTCGCAGGTTCGAATCCTGCCTCGGGCTTGGATGTGTGTGATGTCCTTAGGTTAGTTAGGTTTAACTAGTTCTAAGTTCTAGGGGACTGATGACCTCAGACGTTAAGTCCCATAGTGCTCAGAGCCATTTGAACCATTTGATTCGCACTGCGAGCAGCGGCGGAGAAGGTAACTGCGCCAGCCGGTGTAGACGCGTCGCGTCGCGTGAATCATACGACCGCGATGTATTTATAGATGCAGGCAGCTTTCTCTCTCCCACCCTGCTAGCGTGACAAAGCCGTTACACGGCCTGTCCTCGAGCAAGGCGTGGGGGATGACCGGCCACAGGACCGTGTGCTGCAGTTGCCGCTACGGCCGGCGCCCCTGCTTACTCAGGGACAGCGGAAGAACTCGGGTGACGGTACGGGGAAACACTCTTAGACTCCTGCTGTTTGAGCCAACAGTTTGGACTTTAACTTAAGGTGTGGCGGCACAGAGTTGTGTACGGTTCTGTGATGTCATACATTGCACTCACAAATTTGTGGCGTGTCTTACGAGCATAGTACAGCAGCGAAGTTGGTCTCTCGGAGACAAGGAGCTTGCTACAATACTGACGAGGTGGTTATGGCAGCAGTGTACCTGGCCCTGGCCGCGCGGGATTAGCCGAGCGGTCTCAGGCGCTGCAGTCATGGACTGTGCGGCTGGTCCCGGCGGAGGTTCGAGTGCTCCCTCTGGCAAGGGTGTGTGTGTTTGTCCTTAGGATAATTTAGGTTAAGTAGTGTGTAAGCTTAGGGACTGATCACCTTAGCAGTTAAGTCCCATAAGATTTCACACACACACACACACACACACACACACACACACACACACACACCGTACCTGGCCCTGCTTCGGTGCTGAGCTTACCGGAAGAGGCCCTCCCCAGTGTGGTATGAAACGCCCTGATAAAGCCGCAGGACACGGCAGATAGTATAAATTGTGGAAAGGGGCCAAAGCAAGGTTCTGTCAGTTACACTCGAACATACAACTTTATTATTTGATGAAACATTACAAGAGCCCAAAAAAGTTATCTTTTTAACACACAGCTTTAATCTTCGGGACTTAATTACCGGCTGAAAGCCACTTTAATTTAAAAACGGCTGAAGGCCAATAACTTAAAACGTAAGCATAATCAGAAATTTAACAGGCAAGCTTCATCTTAAAACAGTTCTTTAGTTAGGCTGAAGTAAACAAATTAAATTCCAATCCGCTGAAGGCTTAACACTTACAACTCCATAACATAATTTTTTTTTAAAAATACTAAAGGCCATACGTGAAAAAGTTCTTTGATTTACGCTGAAGGCCTTAAGAGCAAAACAACTCAAACTCAAAATCGGCTGAAGGTCCACGAGTTAAAATTCAACAACATTAAAATTTTTTAAAATGCCAAAGGGCCTACGTGAAACAGTACTTTAAACTAGGCTGGAGGCCTTAAGAGCAAGACAACTCTAATTTTTAAAAAAATCGGCTAGAAGCCATACAGGTACAAACAACAAGAACCAATTAAAAAAATATATGGCAGTACACCCAAGGGCGCTCAGATGTTCGAGGGTCGGCCTGGAGTTCAAACAATAACGCTGGCTCAGGTGAGACAGGCAGTCGGCCCAACCATTTTCAATCCGCTGGGAACCCAACCGACAGACAGACAACAGATCAATGGTCAAGATCAGTTCCGCTCCACACTTGCACCAAAACTCAAACGATGCTAACAGCGGAGACCGGAACAACAATCAGATCGGATCACAGACAACCCATAAGCGGTGGACGGCCCAAATACACGTCGTCTAATCAACGGCCGACCAAACGGCCAAGCAAGGTCGTTGCCACTCAAATGTGTGTGTCGGCAATCGTCGGGCGAGTGATGGCTATATTCCTCGCTACTCTACGCCAACCGACCAATTCAGAGGCAGTACGCCGACAACCTTTAAATAACTTGTCAGTCAAACCACATAAACTTCACACAGTTTCGCCAACACTTGCGCGAAGAACTAGGCAGTGCTAACGGCAGTGACAGAGCAAAACAAGGACGAATCACGAGTTGGACTGCGCCAACCGACCGACTGCTACGCTTCAGCATGGAGACAGTACTAAAATAAATGGGCAGTGTACATCCCAGGCTACACATAATTTCACAAACACTTGGACGAAGAACGCGACCAATGCTAAAAAGCAGTGACTGCGCTATCACCAGGACGAACCACGAGTTGAGACATACACTTCACCAACCCATAAGCGATCGGCGAGCAAATACACGTTGTCCGGTAAGACGACCAACCGACGATCAAACAAGACCGTCCCCAGCCGTGTGTGCCTCAACGGTCGGGCGAGTCATGGCTATCCGAACCTCACTGCCGCTCCAACCCAACCGAACTTCTGCCGCGTCCCAACAGTCTGACTGACGGGTCCGAACTCAACTACTGGTGCGTTCCAACTGACTTCATTGCCCAGTCCGAACTGCATTACTGACGCGTTCTAACTCCCCCCCCGACGACACACGACGACCAGGAACTAATAGCAGTCCCAATGTCGATAAGCGCTGCTGCTGCCACTCACGGGCAGGCAAGGCAGCAACTAGTGACACTCAAAGGTGGCTTTCATTTATGACTTTCCTTTCGCATATTATTCTGCATGTTTGAAGTAAATAAACCCACGTAATGGTTAATTAGTCTTATTAGATGGATTAGGAAGAGAGATACGTGATGATTAAACACATGTCTGAAATAAGGCCGGTATTACACTATCAAATTTCTTTGTCAAAGATTTGATCAAAGATGTGATCCAATATTCCGTCCAATATATTTGACAAAGATCTTTGACGTAGCGCTACAAGGGGTATTACACTGTCATCAAATTTTTCGTCAAAGTTCAAGATGGCTGACAACAACTTGTTATTAACCGCAGCAGTTCTACGTACTCCAATTGCATTGTGTGCACATGCGGAAAAGAAGTGGGGGGAGAAAATGGAACCATACATACGACGTTGACAGTCTTAAAAGTCCTGGGATTACAACTTCATAATAAATTCAGTTGGGAGGAGCACACCACAGAACTGCAGAAACGCCTTAACAAATCTGTATTTGCAATTCGAGTGTTAGCAGACATAGGCAACATAAAAATGAAAAAGCTTGCATACTTTCATTCCATAATGTCATATGGGATAATATTTTGGGGTAAATCTTGAAGTCAAACAAAAGCTTTCAAGGTCCAAAAGCGTGTAATACGTATTGTTTGTGGAGTAAATTCACGGACCTCCTGCAGAAACCTCTTCAAAGAACTGGGTACTTCAGATTCTTGCATTGGTACTGGGGGAAAATAAGAAAGAAAATGAAGCTGTTGGCGGGCCAGAAGTACAGTGAAACTGTCGTTTGGACGTACGAGATTTGCAGGTTAGCTTTTTTTGTTTTGTATTTCATGCCTAGATACTTCCGTAGAGATATTGTTGCATGTGGATCATTATATGTAATGATTATTACAATACATGCAACGATATGTTTGTACAGTTATCTAGGCATGAGAAACAAACAAACAAAAACTATAACTCTCGTAGGCCCAAATGACAGAGTCTCACTATACTTCCGGCTCGCAGGTTAACTACTGCCTCTCAGTATATTTACTTCTTAATAAAATTTGTCGTAAATAATATATCTCTTTTTCCAACAAACAACTCAGTTCATACATACAATACCAGGAACAAAAATGATCTGCACAAGGACTTAAAAATACTTACTTTAGTTCAAAAAGGGGTCCACTACTCACGAACACTCATCTTCAATAATTTGCCAGCAAACATAAAAAATTTAGTTACAAGTAAAGATCAGTTTAAAAGGAGCCTGAAAGACTTACTACTGGCCAACTCCTTCTACTCCATTGGCGAAATTTTTAATAGAAACAAATGATGTATTTATTCATACTATTAGTATTTTTATTTCAGCTTAAAAAAAATCGACATGTTCCACATCCACGAGGATCTCCTCAGCACGGATCTATGGAACGAAAAACTGATCTAATCTGGGTGAAGCCGTGGGTTTTACGACGACACGATAAAAGCATTCAACAAAACTTGTTACGTGAGCTTACAGTGGAAGACGTCAAGTCGTACATCAATTACTTAAGAATGGATGAGCATACATTTCTGTATGTGCTCAATGAAGTGTATCCTCATATCACAAAGCACAATTTTCACTTAAGAACTGCTACATCTTCAGAAGACAGGCTCACTATAACACTCCGATTCCTTGCTACAGGAGAGGGTTATGTTAGGTTAGGTTAGGTCAGGTTAGGTCTCCAATCTTCTTAATCTATTTTTTATTCAGGGTGCCTCACGTTGTAAAGCGCCTCATAAGCTTCAGACATCTCTATTAATTCTGTAGTTGTCGGCACACACCAATTGTATTTACCGGCAATGGTTATAAAAACACTACAGACGACAGAACGCTGCAGCGATGCTAGCGCTCCGCGTGGTAACATATCGCATTGCAGTGAACAGAAGACAAGCGATTTCTTTGATCAAATATACGGCCTCGGCCTAGATTTGATCAAATATTGGACGACATTTGTCAAAGATCCCTATTACACTATCAAATATCTTTGACAAAGATATTGGACAAAGAAATTTGATAGTGTAATACCGGCCTAAGACGGGGTTTGGTAATAATAATATTTAGTTGCATGCTGTAGGTGTAAGCAAAGTAAATTTGCCAGTGGAGGCGAGGAATGGAAGGGCACAGCCGGGGAGGCGAAGGCCGGCGAGCGCCGGAAGAGCAGTGTGCAGGGGCCGGGGTTCCAGGGGCTGCGGCCGCTGACCGGCAAGCATCAAAAGGAACACCGCCGGGTGCCAGGTGAGAGAGAGATGGGAAATGTCGAGCAGACAGAGAGCGTCCAACGTACGCGCTGGCGCTGCCCGGTCGCCTGCTGTTTTAGCGGCAAATGGGCTGAGCTCTGATGGGCAGTTCATAAGAAAGTGCGGGAAACGCCGAGGGTCAACGGCCACAGTTTGAACAGAGAAATTTTTGGATAGGTGGAGAAATTGAATCACTCCGCGAGGGAGATGTGGAAGGCCTTTGCAGTGTCGGGATTGGCTGATTAGAGTTTGGCGGCAAGATTGTCGCAAGAGCATCGTGCAGAGTGAGGCAGGGGAGAGCGTCTGGTGCCGTGAAAGCGGACAGTCGCAAAAGTTCGGTAGCTCTGAGATAGGGACTTAGATTCTGAAGACTGTGCTGTGTATGATCTAGAGTCTGCAGCTACAGTAGGACATCAGCGTCCACGATAGGCTTTGCATTGACTACTAGTATAACAGCAGTTGATTCCGCCTTATAGGCTGGCAGTCATCATTGAACGTAGTCAACCAGTGCACAGAGCTATCATACTGGTATTGCACGTTAGTGCAAGACACACTGGGCTGCACCTTAAAGGTTATTGAGCCGGCCTTGAAAGCGTTGTATACCTTTTAGAGGAAATATAAGGCTTGTGGTATTAGTAGTTTCTGAGCAGCTTATTCTGCTCAAGATATTTGAGAGACTTATCTTAATTCAGCGACTTCACAGCTGCAGTCGTCGCCCCAGCAGTATCGACGGAGCCAGCACGCTGGTAGACGGTATTGTAAAACTTGCAGCAGTGGCAGTGAAGTTCAGAAATAGTTGTTGGATCGTGTTCTTCCCATCCACTGAGCATCCGTGCAGTTTTACTTACGATTCATTATTGGTTATTTGTCTTTTTGCATGTTGTTTGGTTTGTTTCTTGGTGGTGGTGTCCGAAGTACGTATTATTTCAGACACAAAAGAGATTATAGGAATGCAGTCAGATCGCATTTACCATTTGCTTATCCAGGGGCATAATTAAATTCTAACTTCGCATCAACTTAACATTAAGAGCTGAGAGCCAGTCTTACCAGTGTAGTATATCTAAGAACAGTGTACAATTTGTTTTCATTCATGATTTGTTCAATACGATCTAATTTCTATCGTGAGATAATTTACAATAAATACAAGTTATTTACAATATCGCTTTTGACTCAGCAGTAGTGGTAGTTAGCGGCCATGTCACATTAATATACAGGGTGATTCAAAAAGAATACCACAACTTTAAAAATGTGTATTTAATGAAAGAAACAAATATAACCTTCTGTTATACATCATTACAAAGAGTATTTAAAAAGGTTTTTTTTTTCACTCAAAAACAAGTTCAGAGATGTTCAATATGGCCCCCTCCAGACACACGAGCAATATCAACCCGATACTCCAACTCGTTCCACACTCTCTGTAGCATATCAGGCGTAACAGTTTGGATAGCTGCTGTTATTTCTCGTTTCAAATCATCAATGGTAGCTGGGAGAGGTGGCCGAAACACCATATCCTTAACATACCCCCATAAGAAAAAATCGCAGGGGGTAAGATCAGGGCTTCTTGGAGGCCAGTGATTACGTGCTCTGTCACGGGCTGCCTGGGGGCCGATCCATCGCCTCGGGTAGTTGACGTTCAGGTAGTTACGGACAGATAAGTGCCAATGTGGTGGCGCTCCATCCTGCTGAAATATGAATTATTGTGCTTCTTGTTCGAGCTGAGGGAACAGCCAATTCTCTAACATCTCCAGATACTGTAGTCCAGTTGCAGTAGCACCTTCGAAGAAAAAGGGACCAAAAACGTTATTGGCTGAAATGGCGAACAAATGTACAACTAAATGAAACTTTATAGCTCCCTTAATTCGCCGACAGATAGTGCTTAGCTCTGCCTTTTGTCGTTGCAGAGTTTTAAATTCCTAAAGTTGTGGTATTCTTTTTGAATCACCCTGTATTTTATTCATGTTTAATAGCGGCCACTACCCCAATATGAAGACTTCCAACACCAGTAATTGAAAATGAACATAACGAGGCGGCAGTACGGTATAAAAAGGGTGTGCAATAAGAGATGGCACGAATATTTGCCACACATGGCTCATGGTGTAAATAACTAACTTGGCTGTTAGCAGAGGTACCATGCACAGGGTGGTGGCGGACACCTCGACCGGTCTGGTGATCATGAACTTTGCAATCGCAGAAAAGGCAGCTTGACGCAGCAAGGTATTTGTTTAAATTAAGATGCGAGTGTTCCTACCAGCCAGCATGCTGGGGGAGTAAGTCAGAGCTGCCTGGTTCTGGTGGCATAGTGTAGGTGGAATGTGAATCGCTTGGTCGTCGCATCATGGTGGAAGGATACTGAGCAGTCGCATACGGACACTTTGCGCAACACGTGAGGCACTCGGTGAGTCCAGGTGGCAGCTCTCAGCTCTGGCCTGGGCGACGTGTTGAGGCTACAGCCTCCAGTGGGTGCCTGTCGAGTGCTAGCGCAGGGTGGCGGTGTGATGCAGGGACGGTGCGGGCGGATTCCCTCACTCTAGAGCTCAGTGGGTGTTAATGTGGACACAGACTACGCACATGAGAGAGACTAGTAGCTTAAAGGGAAAACATGTCAGCGGACAGGCTTGCACCTGCACGCAAAATGCTGACGTCATACTTAGGCTGGTGCCAGTACTCAATCTTGGATTTCCTCCCTCAGTATTCCACCCTGCATCGCCATCTTTTATTCTGACGCCATAATAAGACTGCACCAGTATTCCAAATCTTGGGTTGTGATGTCATACTAAGACTGCGCCACAATTCCACATCGGCCATGTTTGATCGAGGTCCGTCAGCTTGTATTCCGGCGTGATACAGCCTGTCCCAGTGTTCCTAGTCTTGGACTGTGACGTCATAAAGCCTGTCCCAATATTCCAAGTCAGCCAGCATAACAATGCACCATTTTGAATTTCCCACCAATTCATATCTAGATCGCCAACTCTACTTTCACGACTAGCGCAACTGGACTATTTTTTTAATTTCCCGTCAAATGTTTGAATCTCTCGCCATTCTATACATAGGGCAATTTCTTTTTTGTCAGAGGGGGAGAGGCGGGGAAAAGCCATGACGTCATCGGTAACATACTCTTTCCAAGAACCGGTCCAGCATACCTGCCGACCGACCGATCAAGCGCAGTGGTTAGCATACTGGACTCGCATTCGGAAGGACGACGGTTCAAACCCTCGTCCAGCCATCTTGGTTGCCGGCCGGAGTGGCCGAGCGGTTCTAGGCGCTACAATCTGGAACCGCGAGACCGCTACGGTCGCAGGTTCGAATCCTGCCTCGGGCATGGATGTGTGTGATGTCCTTAGGTTTGGCAATAAATAAATGTCCTTAGGTTAGTTAGGTTTAAGTAGTTCTAAGTTCTAGGGGACTGATGACCTCAGAAGTTAAGTCCCATAGTGCTCAGAGCCATTTGAGCCATTTTTTTGAGCCATCCTGATTTACGTTTTCCGTGATTTCCCTAAATCGCTTCAGGCAAATGCCGCCATAGCTCCTTCGAAATGGCCGACTTCATTCCCCATCCTTCCCTAATCCGATGGAACCGATGACTTCGCTGTTTGCTCCCCTCCCCCAACTCAACCAACCAACTAGCCATACCTACGGATATCCATGCCTTGGAATGCTCAAGACACTAAATGTCTGTGGTGTTTTTACATGTCTGTCCATGAAAATGTAAAAATGTTACTAAAATTGATTAAAAAAAAGTACTCCGTCTTCAGGCTACGAGTGGCCTACCGGGACCATCCGACCGCCGTGTCATCCTCGGTGGAGGATGACGAGAGGAGGGGCGTGGGGTCAGCACACCGCTCTCCCGGTCGTAAGATGGTATTCTTGACCGAAGCCGCTACTATTCGGTCGAGTAGCTCCTCAATTGGCATCACGAGGCTGAGTGCTGCCCGAAAAATGGCAATAGCGCATGGCTGCCTAGATGGTCACCCATCCAAGGGCCGACCACGCCCGACAGGGCTTAACTCCGGTGATCTCACGAGAACCGGTGTATCCGTTGCGGGAAGGCCGTCGCCTTAAAATGAATTATAAAAAAATTATATTACTTTCTTTTTTAAACAGAAAATTTTATATTTCTATTTATTATTCATTTCATTCCATGCACTCCCCCATTCTTAACTATTTATTTCCTAATCCTTTCTCTATGCAGTGCATCTAGAACTGGACTCATAACTTTCGACGATTCAGCAATGCGACTGCAGAAACGATGTCTATCCAGCGGTGATTTCTGCTGTATTTTTCCTACACGCGCATCTCTGAGCAAGCATGCATCTCACGAGTCATTAAAAAAAATATATATATATTTCGCAGCATTCCAGCTCTGCAAAGCGTGCTGATTTCTTCGTGCTATCGTTCGTCGCTGCCGCGTGAACAAGTGCACCGGTGCTCACGTTTGTCAAAAGTTCCGTACGTAGACGCTCGGTCCAGCTGCTTCCCTTGGCTGAATCCACACCCGTGTAGCGCGACGTTCCTCCACACGCTTCGTGTGCACAACGACCGCGGACGTGGTCGCGACACGGGGGAGTGTGATATACAGGGTGGCGCACGAAATGTGCTACCATTTTGTTTTTGAATATAAACTTTATTGTCAATACAATCTTAAAGGAACATATACTACAATGAAGAGCCGTCCATGGAGATTTGTTCTAACTCAGCACGTGCTCAATATGTCCACCATTTCGTTTCCTAACTTCCTTCAAACGAACATTGAAGTTAGTGATTACCCTACGGCACATGTCTTCCGTAATTTCACTGCAAAGCTTGAAGAATAAATTTTCTGAGCTCCATTAAATCACGTGGACGTTTCGGGAATATTTTTTCCTTTAGGTATCCCCAAAGAAAAAAGTGAAATGGATTGAGGTCTGGACTAATGGGGGGCCCAATTTTGTCCGTCATTGAAGCGACCTGGAAACCAGAGAGAAATAATCCGCATGTCGAAATGCTCGAGTTAAAACTCCAACTCAGTGTTTGCAGTATGTGGCCTTGCTCCATCTTGCATGAACCACTGCGTGTTGAAGGGCAAGGCAGTAGCAAGAAGCTGTGGAATGAAGCTATTGCGAAGCATGCTCAAATAATGCCCGCTGTTCACAGTCTCTTCAAAGAAAAAGGGTCCAATAAGTCCGTGATTGGAAATTGCTGCCCACACTGTAATCCTCGGAGCATAATGTTGTCGTTCGTGAAGCACTTGTGGGTTTTCAGTGGCCCAAAAGCGTACATTTTGTTTGTTAACCACACCGTCTAAATGAAAATGCGCCTCGTCTGACTCAAAACCAAACGTTGTTGAGAGTTTCTTCCCTATCCTCCGCCCACTGAGCAGACAGTAGTATCTGCTGCTTGTGTTCTTCAGTAAGCTTCTGTGCACAGGTCATCTTGTATGGGTACATATGGAGGTCACTTTTAAGAATACGTTGAACGGAGCGTCTGGATATTCCCAGATGCACTGCTGCCTTTCTAGACGATTTCCCGGGACTTCTCTGTACAGCAACTCGTGCCGCTTCAATATTCTCCGGCGAACAAACAGGCTTAGGCCGAGGTCGCTTCGCTTCCAATACTGTTCCTTCCTGTACAGATTTATCGCCCAACCTGTGGATGGTCTTGTTGCAAGGGACCCGTCGTGCGTTAAACTGTTGTCGAAAACGCCTCTGAGTCACAACAACGCTTTTAGTTTCATGAAAAAGTAACACGCCGATCGTTGCTGTATCTTCAGTCTTCCATTGCCAGCCATTGCTGCTTACTAGTCTCGTAGGGGCAGTATCGTGAATTACACGTCATTTCGTAACTCATTTGTTTTTCCAAGCTCTGCTGGTACTGCTGTAGAGATCCCTGCGGGATATCTAATGTGCGTCGTAAATTGTGAAAGAAACAATTGGTAACACATTTCGTGCGCCACCCTGCATGTAAAGACCGCACGGAGGGGCGAGGGAACATTAATAACACGCCTGGCGTCACCCCATGAAGGAGCTGCGAAGCGTGGGATCGGAGGGGGAGCCTAATGAATTAATTACAAGCCGCATCGCAGGTAGGTGGCATTACAGGCGTCTCGAATCATCCCTAGCTGTCACACGCATCTGCGAAATCGTCCAGAACTCTCATTATTTAGCGGTTTCGTTAAGAAGTACTCACGCATGTGAGTGTCCACATTATTCGTTGTTGCGGCATGTTACAGAACTTGGTGCCCTACATAAGAAGAACGACGTGCGGACTCGTAAATAACGTTTAATGAGCAGATGTGAGCCAGCTGCGTTCACCGAGCGAGTTAACAGAAAAAAGTTTTATAAGGACACCACACGTGCAAGCCCACGTCAGCGTAAGAATATGTAGGCAGGAAGGATAATGAGGCCTGACATTACGAAACCCTGATAACTTTATGGCCTCTTTAGTAAGAAGTAAGCAGTGGCTCCGTAAATAGCGGCTAATGAACAGGTCTGAGTGCAAAACTCCGCGATGTGTGGTTGAGAAATCGTACGGGAAGGATGGATCTTCTCGGACTCCGTCACACACCCCTTAAGACTCGATGTTAAATTTCAGCTGCCCAACGGAATCGCTATATCGAAAATGACCCTGACGTGGAATCCTAAGGTGGGGAACTCCTATATAATTCTACTGAAGGACTATTTTTAGTCAGTCGACAAATAATAATAATAATGATAATAATAATAATAATAATAATAATAATAATGAATAGAAGAAAACAACGAGTTACTTCAAATGATATACAGGGTGATTCAAAAAGAATACCACAACTTTAGGAATTTAAAACTCTGCAACGACAAAAGGTAGAGCTAACACTATCTGTCGGCGAATTAAGGGAGCTATAAAGTTTCATTTAGTTGTACATTTGTTCGCTTGAGGCGCTGTTGACTAGGCGTCAGCGTCAGTTGATGCTAAGATGGCGACCGCTCAACAGAAAGCTTTTTGTGTTATTGAGTACGGCAGAAGTGAATCGACGACAGTTGTTCAGCGTGCATTTCGAACGAAGTATGGTGTTAAACCTCCTGATAGGTGGTGTATTAAACGTTGGTATAAACAGTTTACAGAGAATGGGTGTTTGTGCAAAGGGAAAAGTTCTGGACGGCCGAGAACGAGTGATGAAAATGTAGCACGCATCCAGCAAGCATTTGTTCGCAGCCCAGGAAAATCGACTCGCAGAGCTAGCAGAGAGCTGCAAATTCCACAATCAACTGTATGGAGAGTCCTACGAAAAAGGTTAATTATGAAACCTTATCGTCTGAAATTGGTTCAAGCACTGTCTGCAGCTGAACGTCAACTACCCGAGGCGATGGATCGGCCGCCAGGCAGCCCGTGACAGAGCACTTCATCACTGGCCTCCAAGAAGCCCTGATCTTACCCCCTGCGATTTTTTCTTATGGGGGTATGTTAAGGATATGGTCTTTCGGCCACCTCTCCCAGCCACAATTGATGATTTGAAACGAGAAATAACAGCAGCTATCCAAACTGTTACGCCTGATACGCTACAGAGAGTGTGGAACGAGTTGGAGTATCGGGTTGATATTGCTCGTGTGTCTGGAGGGGGCCATATTGAACATCTCTGAACTTGTTTTTGAGTGAAAAAAAACCTTTTTAAATACTCTTTGTAATGATATATAACAGAAGGTTATATTATGTTTCTTTCATTAAATACACATTTTTAAAGTTGTGGTATTCTTTTTGAATCACCCTGTACAATAAAATTAAATCAATGTGTTACTATATTAAAAGAAATGACATAGCACAAGAATCAATGACATGAGTATTACAAAAAAAGTCACTGCGATAAAGGTATGAAGCAACTGGAGGGAGGACTACTGTATTCTGTCTACAGATTCAGTCTCTAATACAAATGCAACCCACCTAATATTTTAGTTATTCCAGTGGTTGATTGAATAATAAATGAAAAAGTTGGTATCACTGGAATCGGGGTTAACGATACGGTGGCAAACTTAAAACACCCACCTATCGCCGGAACAGCTGTACCTATAGGAACACTGTACTCTTTCTACAGATTTGCCACAGACCGCCGCCTATCTTGCTGCGCAGAACGAGCAAGCCTCAAACTCCACATTCTGTGACGAGACGTGGACACTCAACACATTGTCCTTCCATGCCTGCTCACAGCAGTAACACGCGAATAGCCCATCGCATTCACCGAAATACTCGTTCCCATGTGACGGGCCATAAAAATGTTCCCTTAGTCTAGTATCGCACACTTAAATATGCAACGCCTGAAAGCCACAGAACAGCTGCCAGAACGAGTAAGTTTCCCAGAATGTAGAGTACAAAGGAGAGACCACATGAAGGGCGCTGGATTGTGCGTTGGCCGGAAGTGTTACATAGACTCACGAGGTATCACGTGTGCTCACGTCGAGAGCCGCGAGGAGCGGCAGTGCGTAGGAGGAAACGTTAGCGCTAGGATTTCACCCGGAACAAGTCCCGCCCACTCACCCCCAGTTTTCCCGGTGTTTGCTCGGCGCCTGGGCGTCGTTTCAGTTGACCCACGTGGTTTACCGCGTTCGACTGCACTTGGAGTGAATGTTACATTAATATCTTGCTAGGTCTTAAATTTTGCCAGATAGTTAAAAGACACGTTACAAAATACGTGCACAATTGGCCTCAGCTATGCCAGGTACTTCCACAGCAAACTTAAGAGAAAACAATTTAGCACTGAATTCTTTAAATACGAGAACTCAGTATTCAGATGAATAGTCTATGAAGAAACATACTTCTATGTGAGAAAAAGCACCCAAAGCTACAACAGGAAAAACCTACCCTCAATGGAAAATTTGCTTGGAGAAAGAGGAACCACAGTATACTTCACAGTTATGTTTGAGAACTCAGACAGTACAGGGCTATTACAAATGATTGAAGCGATTTCGTAAATTCACTGTAGCTCCATTCATTGACATATGGTCACGACACACTACAGATACGTAGAAAAACTCATAAAGTTTTGGTCGGCTGAAGCCGCACTTCAGGTTTCTGCCGCCAGAACGCTCGAGAGCGCAGTGAGACAAAATGGCGACAAGAGCCGAGAAAGCGTATGTCGTGCTTGAAATGCACTCACATCAGTCAGTCATAACAGTGCAACGACATTTCAGGACGAAGTTCAACAAAGATCCACCAACTGCTAACTCCATTCGTCGATGGTATGCGCAGTTTAAAGCTTCTGGATGCCTCTGTAAGGGGAAATCAACGGGTCGGCCTGCAGTGAGCGAACAAACGGTTGAACGCGTGCGGGCAAGTTTCACGCGTAGCCCGCGGAAGTCGACGAATAAAGCAAGCAGGGAGCTAAACGTACCACAGCCGACGGTTTGGAAAATCTTACGGAAAAGGCTAAAGCAGAAGCCTTACCCTTTACAATTGCTACAAGCCCTGACACCCGATGACAAAGTCAAACGCTTTGAATTTTCGGCGCGGTTGTAACAGCTCACGGAAGAGGATGCGTTCAGTGCGAAACTTGTTTTCAGTGATGAAGCAACATTTTTTCTTAATGGTGAAGTGAACAGACACAATGTGCGAATCTGGGCGATAGAGAATCCTCACGCATTCGTGCAGCAAATTCGCAATTCACCGAAAGTTAACGTGTTTTGTGCAATCTCACCGTTTAAAGTTTACGGCCCCTTTTTCTTCTGCGAAAAAAACGTTACAGGACACGTGTATCTGGACATGCTGGAAAATTGGCTCATGCCACAACTGGAGACCGACAGCGCCGCCTTCATCTTTCAACAGGATGGTGCTCCACCGCACTTCCATCATGATGTTCGGCATTTCTTAAACAGGAGATTGGAAAACCGATGGATCGGTCGTGATGGACATCATGATCGGCAATTCATGTCATGGCCTCCACGCTCTCCCGACTTAACCCCATGCGATTTCTTTCTGTGGGGTTATGTGAAAGATTCAGTGTTTAAACCTCCTCTACCAAGAAACGTGCCAGAACTGCGAGCTCGCATCAACGATGCTTTCGAACTCATTGATGGGGACATGCTGCGCCGAGTGTGGGAGGAACTTTATTATCGGCTTGATGTCTGCCAAATCACTAAAGGGGCAGATATCGAACATTTGTGAATGCCTAAAAAACTTTTTGAGTTTTTGTATGTGTGTGCAAAGCATTGTGAAAATATCTCAAATAATAAAGTTCTTGTAGAGCTGTGTAATCGCTTCAATCATTTGTAATAACCCTGTAGATGTGAAGCAAGCACCAATGTTCACTATACTTCAAGAGGGCATCAAAATTACTTTGTTCTTGCTAGATCGATCCAAGCTGTTTTTGCGTCTTATTCACTGAATAGTTTTGCTCAAAAGTTTTAGGGGTGGAAGAAGAACTAGCACAGCACGAAGGACGTTTTACAGCCGTGAAACACTGCAGCATTTATTTCCTCCATAACTGCTCTGTGACAAACATACACATCATCATTATTATTTTTTTAAATGATTTGAATGACATTTACGAAATTAATAAATCTTTTGGTTAAAATCAGCGGCCTTGCCGCAGTGGATACACCGGTTCCCGTGAGATCACCGAAGTTAAGTGCTGTCGGACGCTGTCGGGCGTGGTCGGTACTTGGATGGGTGACCACCCAGGCCGCCATGCGCTGTTGCCAGTTTTCGGGGTGCACTCAGCCTCGTGATGCCAATTGAGGAGCTACTCGACCGAACAGTAGTGGCTTCGGTCAAGACAACTATCATAACGACCCCACGCCCATCCTATCCGCATCCTCCACTGAGGATGACACGGCGGTCGGATGGTCCCGGTAGGCGACTCGTGGCCTGAAGACGGAGTGCTTTTTTTAATTTTTGGTTAAGAACAGACAGAGCGAAGAATAACGACAGATTATTTTCCTGAGACGTTTGCAACAGCATATAGGACACTAATCACACAGAAACAGACACAGTTCTTTATAACCACGGTTATAATGTGCAGGTATGGCATTGCAAGAATTTAAAAGTTAAAATTCACCCATTACCCATGCAAATACTAACGAAATATGGCATGTAAGCAAATATCTTACTGCTTTCATTAGGCATTTCTACTTTATGGCATTCTTACATTCTTTAATTTTCGCGAGCTACTATGAGGGCCTACAGAAACAAAACGACTTTCACTTATTTCTATATAACGTTGATTTTAGACAACAGAGTTAGTCGACTGCATCCGTGGCTTTACTACCGACATGACAGAATCAAGACCATTGTTTTCGCACTGTATGTTTGCTCTGCTGTTTCCCTCAAATAAACGTATTATAATAAGTGAATTAGTTAATGAAAATTTATCTTTATTGGCCTTAAATAACATCACGTTATTTTTTTGTTTTCTACTGCTGGCGATGCTTTCAATTCTGTATAAATACTTCTATTTCTTTAACAATGCGCATTCATATTATATTACTATCCGTAAAAACTTAAATTTCTTATCATTACTGAATCTCATCACAGTGTAACATGTGTTGGACTGTGGCGATAACAACTTTGATGTAGCTTCCAGTTTGTGGAACTGGCGGCCGTTTAGGGGAGGGCCTTACGCTATGGATAGGCATGGAGGGGGGTGAATTGGCGGGACCTGTTCCGGGTGAAATCCTAGGTTCGTTTGAGCAGTTACCAGGCAGCGCTAGACAACAGGCTGCACTGCGCATGCGCAGCTACGATGACGTAGGCAGCCCGAGCTTGGTGCTTGCTCTGCTCATACGCTTTTCGTCGCATTTCTGGTGGAATTTCGTGCGTGGTGGGGCATCACGTGACCATGTGCAGCCCTGCGGCATGTTGTTGAGAGGACATACAGAGCTGTACTTAGAGCAATTCTTTTATCATATCCCACCCAGATGAAGGATGCAAATAAGGAAGCAGTTTTTGGCAAAATATCATTTCAAAATCAGACTCCACAGCTCGAAGTACCGTAACATTTTGCTATGCGGTGAATTTGACAGATTTTTTTTTTTAAATTCGTGCTCTGCAATATTGTTGTGTAGCATTTCCAACAGGTTTACATCTACACAGCAATGCAAAAAGCTAGTAGGATGGAATACAAATTTCTTGAAAAAAAAAAAAAAACAGTTTCTTGTGTAGCTTACACCGGAATAAAGGACAATTACTTTCATGACTATTTCAAAATCTGCAAAAAATTAACAAGGTTGTCTGTGAGGCAAAGAAACTGTACAACTGACAGTTTATATTCTACTCTAGGATTAAATATGAAGCCATGTGCGAAGTTAAAACGATAAAACACGGCATGCTGCCAGTCTACAATTTACCATAGAATGGCATTCTATAAATTTAAGACGTAAACACACATTAAGAAATAACTTCAGGCCTAGAGGAAGTACTAGACATATGCCTTGTGATCGAAAAACACTTTCACAGAACGGAGATTTGTAAAATTTTGCTACAGCTGTCATTATATTTGAAACAAAATATTTAGTTCAAAACTACTGACCAAATTTGCCTACTTATTCAGCTTCAAGTAAATGTTTACGTTGTTCGTACGTATATAGCATTAAGAGATCTTACAATGTCATAAAAGGAACATGACATCAGAGACTTCCAGCCAGCATCGGAATTTCATAAACCATACTAAAATGCTTCATTCCGCTCTAATTGCACATTTCTATGTCCAGATGCACTCTGAAGTACCTGATATTCAGCTTTTCATGTGGTTTTCGTGATACCAATTTTCTTGGAGGTCCAGTACTGTATTCTCATGTTTGGTTGTTTGTTATGGTATAACGTCATTCATCCCAGAAAATGAAAATTTGTACTTTAAATTGAATGAGGTTGAAAGTAGCCAATAGTGTAGAATGAAACACTTCTTTTCAAATAAACTAACTGCCTCAGCAGAAAAAAATTAATAGAAGCAAATTTCTCTATAAAACAGACAGACATAGCTTCATTAAGACATTACTGGTTGATTGCTAATAACGTGGAAATAATATAAAATCAGAACATTGAAACTAGTAACTTATTTTGGTCTTTCATGGTTATGAGAATGTATATTAATTCACTTGATGGCTCCCGGCCACAGAAATCTGTTTTGATTTCATTTGACGTGGGGGCTGTAAACGAAGATACGAAACATATTCACGGGTCACATGGGAAAGGAGCCCCCCCACTATAACTCAGCTTGCTCTGCACATGCAGCTTGGCCGCGCCAGAAAAATTTTTCCGGGTAGCTTCTGGCTGCTTGCTGCTACTGCTCATACAGAAAACAGCCACGCTTCAAGTAGCTACAAGCGGGAGGAAGCCACTGCTCATACGCGAATTCAGCTCTGCGCATGCGCACAAGCCCGCTGGCAACTGTTCATACGAAGGTGCTCACACACGAGATCCCGCAGGGCAGTGGCCGGAAGCGCCAGTGTAGAAGGGGCAGAGTGGCCTACTGCACAGTATAAAGGCGCAGGCGTCGGCGTGCGAGAAAATAGTTTATTTCAGGTAGCATCCAGGAGGGAAATCAGTACTGCTCAGGCTCGGGGCGTGGGCTTGCAGTACTCGCTCTGGTTCTGTTCTCGTTCACACTTGGCCGCGTACCTCCCTCCAGAGCACTTTTGGACAATCAGGAATAGTCTCATTCAGGACACCTATTCAGTTTTGCTCAGATGAGCATTAAAGATCGTAGGTGTTCAAGTCTAATCGTTCGTATATTTCCCGAGCGAGTTCCATAACGCCTTCAAAATATTCAGTTATACTTCTACATATTTACTGGCTGGACTGACCATCGTCAGATTCCTACCTCATTAAGTGCCTAGACCACTGGCTGGATCCGATAATAGTGGCTTCCGTCAGGGGTTTTCCCATCTGCTGTGTGTTTCATCGCCAGGGTGACACACCATTCATCTCTGCGTCATATGCCCGCAACGTCACCGTTCGGAATTAATGGTGACGATGTGCTGTGGTCCTCGTGTTTTGGCTTATTACTGTAACTCAGAGCTAGTAATAAGCTCTGTCTGTCAGCTGCTGGACGCGGTGGCCCAGCGTTTCTAGGCGCTTCAGTCCATAACCGCGCGACCGCTACGGTCGCAGGTTCGAATCCTGCCTCGGGCATGGATGTGTGTGATGTCCTTAGGTTGGTTAGGTTTATGTAGTTCTAAGTTCTAGGGGACTGATGACCTCAGATGTTATGTCCCATAGTGCTTAGAGCCATTTGAACCATAATCACGATGCAAACCTTTTCATTTGAATCACCTGAGTACAAATTACAGCTCCGCCAATGCACTACCATTTTATACCTTGTGTAAGCGATACTAGCGCAATCTGTGTATGTGGATAGCGCTATCTCGTTACTTTTGACACCTCAGTACACGATTCCATTCTACTTACTACTCTCATGTACACGTCACGTGAAAAGATTTGGAAAGTTAACACCGACAGTAATCTTTAGACACAGAGGCCGACAGAAGAACTTGAATAATATAATAAATTAACTGAATCGGTGGTTTGGAGAAGGGAACAAGTGGCCAAAAAAAGATTTTTTCAACCAAACACTTGCTGGCACATACAGGGTATTTCGAAATTCCTGTTAGAAACTTCTAGGACTTGTAGAGTGAAGAGAGTACATGATATTTTCAACAGGAAATCATATCCGGAAACATGTTCTACGACGGTCTCGATTCAGATGTTTAACTCATTTACTTCTACTGGAAACATTGAATTTGGCATGCCGTAGTACAAGCATTAATTTACCAATTCGAAAGGAAATAAAATGAAACATACATTTATCACATAAGCGCAGTTGTTTCACATTCAGATGGCTCTATGCACTATGGGACTTAACTTCTGAGGCCATCAGTCCCCTATACGTAGAATTACTTAAACCTAACTAACCTAAGGACATCACACACGTCCATTCCCGAGGCAGGATTCTAAACTGCGACCCCAGCAGTAGCGCGGTTCCGGACTGAAGCGCCTAGAACCGCTCGGACGGCCACAGTTGTTTGTTTGTATTAACACTTACACATTACGTGTTTACATTATTCCAAAACAAAAAAGAATCCGGTATACCGCACGTACAGAACAGTATTCATGCAATACAACTGCGGCTCGATGTGGCGGCCACCAACTTTGTTACAATGTACGAACGAAGCGAGTTCTGGTAAGCCGGCCGGAGTGGCCGAGTCGTTCTAGGCGCTTCAGTCGGGAACCGCGCGACCGCTACGGTCGCAGTTCGAATCCTGCTTCGGGAATGGATGTGTGTGATGTCCTTAGGTTAGTTAGGTTTAAGTAGGTCTAATTCTAGGGGACTGATGACCTCAGATGTCGAGTCCCATAGTACTCAGAGCCATTTGACCCATTTTTGATTGTTAGCTCTTATTGTGCAGACATGTCGAATGTAAATATTTCAGTTACGTAGGTTTTTGAAGATATAATTACTGCATTTCATCTGTTTTGGATCTGCCGTTCTTGTCCTTTTCTTTCCGCATTTTGCAGTTAAATCATAGGAAATGGGTTCTACTTTTTGCAAACACACTGTTTCTTCTTTTCACCCGAACATGTTCACCTTTGTGCCATCATCAGTGGGTTTTTGTTTATTGAAAACTGTAAAAAAGTGAAAATGTTAGGCTATAACTGATTTAACAAACTAAGGCTGTAATGTTGTTGCTTTAACTTCATCTGAATTCTGTGCTGATGTTCAAGACCATAAAAGTGGGTTAAAAGCTGTGAGCTGTCCGGGGACGTTAACATTGCATTACTGCGCAACTGTTTCACCAGGTATCCAGTCTAGCTTACCAAATTCCCAACCAGATTAACATTAATTATAATCTTTTAATAGTCATACGATAACCGGTGATATATACATAAAAAGAGAGTTTAAATAAAAAGAAATAAATCAGTTTATATTTGGAAATTTATTTTAACATTGATCATTGAAATTTCAGCACATTGAGAGGTGGCATGAGCCCCCTCTCATATTTCTATCTTACGATTTTCCTCTCTAGTTGCATGCAGTGAAAGGTCGCTGTTCCTTCACACGCGGACTTCCCACGCAGCGTCTCTCGTCGCCCGGGTTGTCCAGTGACAGGCGGGCTCTGCGGATCTGGAGAGGGTTAGGCCGACGGGTGTGAGGGAGTCGAGTGAATGCTTTCCAGACGCAGACATTGTCAAGGGACGCGCCCGGAGGGGTCTGAAGTGGCGGCTGGGCTGGAGGTTCCGTTGCTTCGCAGAATCTTAGCGAAAACACTTTCTGGCAGGCTACCAGCGAGGCGTGGGAATGACTTGTGTACCCAGGCAGTTGTGGCGGGAAAATTCCCGCGCTTTCTGAAAAACAGTAACTGTGATTGGCTTGCTCAGGGCATAGCTCCGTGACGTAGCAAAACCAGCGAAGAAATTGCCGCCAAGAATCTCCATTGGTGGAATGGCAGTGTTCCGGCATTGGAGTAGAATTTTCCGTCGGTTTTCGAGGTGCTGATTGGAAAGCTTAACCACGGCCAATGTCGTGGGGGCGGGAATGTTGTGTGTTCGGCCTGTACGGGTGCTCGGTAGTCGTCTGTCGCCTTTCGGTCGAGGACGTCGAAGCAACCAGCCATCGCCTCCGGTACGCCAGATCGTGTTCTGGCAGTTAAGAAGACAGTTTGGTAATGTATGTCCGCAGCACCGGCAGACAGGGATTTTCCTAGGTGATAATCAGAGCTCAGCAGAGCGCGCCTGTTCGTCTTTTTCTAACTTTGTTCTGTCTTGAGTAGCAGCAATTAATGTTGGGTTAGCTGTGTGTCTCTCTTAAGATCTGAGTGGCAAGGAATTGGCTCCATATACAACTTCGTCATAAACCCCACAATCTAGTTTAGGGACAACTTCACCTTCACAGCGTTTGTTTGAGTATCCAATTTGAGCCAATTTGATGTATTATAAATGTTTCATGTGTTTTTGTTTATTATTTTGTGTTTAGTCTTAATAAGTCATATAGTTATTTTGGACAGAACTTTCATTCTGTTAATCGGTAGGGCAACCCATCATTTCTCACTACGTTAATGAAACCTTCCTTTATTTAACTTATTTATCAAATTAAATTATTGCAGGTGCCAAACTCTTTTCTACTCCACTTGCAGGGTTGATTACAGTCAGTTTGCGTAAATTTTTTAATCCTTGTGCAACAGCAAAAGTCGGAGTTAGAATAGGGGGGGCTTAGAGCATCATTTACATATGTAGATTCTAGAATTTAGTGTTAAATACACTGCTAGCTCCGGCACCTCGCAATATTAAACTTGATTCATAACTAAACCGGTGCCTTATTTAGGATTGTGAAAACGTGAGATTGTAATCTTACGGAACACATCAAATATGGAGCCAAGATTGGGAGACTGCATACAACACTGCATTCATAAAATAACACACAAAGAACGTTGAAACATATTCAAGAGGAAATTAACCATAACCAACCGATTCAATTTTCACCCAAAGAAGTTACGTTCGTAGCACAATCCTGTCCGTCACGTAATTACCACACACTGGTATACTAAATTCATACTAACTCTCTGTGAAATCTTCCCGAAAAGAATAGCTCAGGGCTACTTTGATGATTACACCACATACTTCACGTGGTCAACTTGGTTTACACGAAGAGTGTAACTCCACAATAATTTTGATAATTAAAGTAAATCAGATCGAAAAGCAATTTACAAAAGAAAAACCTGGAACTGGTTACTATCGTCTTACTATTAACCTGATGGGTCAAACAATTGTATAAGCACGTGGTACTGGTCTCACAAAGTACACCCCACGTGGGTTGAACATAAAGAAAAGTTGCTATATTGAAAAATATTGTCAAGACGAGATGTTATAATCTCACGCACATTCGCATTTAAGATTGATGATCTTAGTTAGAGTTACTGATCAACACGTGCTTCCACTTTACTCACAAAGTAGTGACAAAGCAACTACTGGAATATTCTGAACTGTACACTCGAATCACACTGCGTTGCAATTTAAGATAACATTAGATATTTTAGAGCTAAATCTGAAATAAAGGTGATTAAATTTTGAGTTAGGCTGAACTTAAGAAATCCATTGTCCTACGGACTTAGCAGAGACACGCTTAGCCGGAGATCTTACCATTTCAGACGCTCGCCGCGGACAGACTGCCCTGGTCCCTTCCTGAGTGGTACCTCACAAATACAAACGGAAGTGACCAGACAGGCAGCTCCCTATGCCAACATGACAAGGGACGGACAGGACCATACTAAGAATAGAAACCTCTTTGCTTTTAGAAAGCGTAGCTACCTGTTCCGACGTTGGTCCTACTGTTCTCTAGCAGACAGACTTGTCTGCTACCCTAAAGCATGCAACTAGAAATACATTTGCTCGTTCATCCTCTCACACAGAAGGGAAGGGGGATGACGGTATCTTATCATATACAGTATACAAAAGAAAGCGGATGTAGGTTCCGTATGAGACTGTGTGACATGAACTACATATAAACTGTGTTTTAAAGTGTAGTAGTGTGACAGATCGTTCTTGATTATGTGTAAAAGTAACACGTTTCACTGCTCAGTCTCCTCCCAGATAGTCAGAAACGTCACAGTAAATTTAGAAGAGGAATTTATGCCGTAAATGACAACAGATTTAAGAAATTAACATGAAAGGAATCCTAACTGAAAATTTAATCACCTTTAGTTCAGCTTTGGATCTAAAATATCTAATGTTATCTTAAATTGCAACACAGTGTAATTCGAGTGTGAAGTTCAGAATATATTCCGGTAGTTGCTTTGTCACTACTTTGTCAGTAAAGGGGAACCACGTGTTGATCTGTAACTCTAACTAAGATCATAAATCTTAAATGCGAATGTGCGTGAGATTATAACATCTCGTCTTGACAATATCTCTCAATATAGCAACTTTTTATGTTCAACCCACGTGGGGTGTACTTTGTGAGACCAGTACCACGTGCTTATACAATTGTTTGACCCATCAGGTTAATAGTAAAGACGTTAGTAACCAGTTCGAGGTTTTTCTTTTGTAAATTGCTTTTCGATCTAATTTATTTTAATTATCAAAATTATTGTGGAGTTACGCTCTTTGTGTAAACCAAGTTGACTACGTGAAGCATGTGGTGAAAGCATCAAAGTAGCCCTCAGCTATTCTTTTCGGGAAGATTTCACAGAGAGTTAGTATGAATTTAGTATACCAGTGTGTGGTAATTTCATGATGGACAGGATTGCGCTACGAACGTAACTTCTTTGGGTGAAAATTGAATCGGTTGGTTGTGGTTAATTTCCTCTTGCATATGTTTCAACGTTCTTCGTGTTTTATTTTATGAATGCAGTGTTGTAAGCAGTCTCCCAATCTTGGCTCCCTATTTGATGTGTTCCGTAAGATTACAAACTCACATTTTCACAATACTAAATAAGGCACCAGTTTAGTTATGAATCAAGTTTAATATGCTGAAATTTCAATGATTCATGTTAAAATAAATGTCCAAATATAAACTGATTTATTTAAATTGTCTTTATATATATATATATATATATATATATATATATATATATATATATATATATATCACCGGTTATCGTAAGATGGGTACTAAAAGATTATAAGTAATGTTAGTTTGGTTGGGAATTTGGTAAGCTAGACTGGATACCTGGTGGAACAGTTGCGCAGTAATGCAAGGTTAACTTCCTCAGATAGCTCACAGCTTTTAACCTACTTTTATGGTCTTGAATAGCAGCACCGCTTACACCTCAAATTAATACAACAACATTACAATATATACGAAAAACATTTTTACACACCAAAATAACGTTTTTTTTAAAATTAAGGGATATGTTAACTCGCCGATGAAATTTACAATTACACCATTCGGTCTGCAGATGACAAGCTATCACTGCTGAACACCGAATAGTTGTTCATGCAAAACCATCTCATGTAAAATCACAGAAAGAAGCAAAACGAACAAAAATTTTCTTTAGGTCTCACTTAGTTAAATCAGTTGTAACCTAAGACATTTTCACTTTACGCAGTTTTCAATAAACAAAATCCCACTGATGACGGCACAGAGATGCTGAAACATGTGTGGTTAAAAAGATAAAAATAGTGTGTTTGCAAAAAGGCGCAACTCACATCCTATAAATTGTATCTGATTTGAAGGAAATACGACACTCAGATTGATATTCTTCTTTCTCGTGTGCCTTTGTCCCACAGCAGCGGAGGGTTGGCGGGGTTATTAACGGATTTGGCGTGGTCGATTTAAGGGGTGGCCGTACGGCCTCCCTGGTGTCACACCGTTACCTCCGGGTGTGTGCACTCCAAGTGTCTGGAAACAGTGCTATTCACGTGAAAGTGAGTGAATGTTTGTGATTGTGATTTCTGTAACTACGGTTGGACTTGGATACCAGCCCAGCAATCACCTAGTGGGATGTTGGAAACGACATAAAATCCATGTCCAGGCTGTCCGACACAACGACGCTCGTCGTTAATAAGCCGGAAGGATTCCATCCATGGCGAGTGCACCTCCCCATCCCAGAGGCAGCGCTTTAACATGCACGGCTATCAAGTGGGATCGTACGTGGATTCCTGCTATACATTTTGTGAATATAGTGCCTCCCGATTTTTGTTTGGTTATTGCTCAGTGTCGGGTCTAAGACAATACAACAGTACATAAAAGATACAAAACGAAGGGCTATCTCTTACAGAGATTAAGTGAACTGTGCGTTACGTTGTGATCAACTTATGCATGCACTGTGATTCTGATCGTTGTACACTACTGGCCATTAAAATTGCTAGACCACGAAGATGACGTGCTACAGGCGCGAAATTTAACCGACAGGAAGAAGATGCTGTCATATGCAAATGATTAGCTTTTCAGTGCATTCACACAAGGTTGGCGCCGGTGGCGATACCTACAACGTGCTGACATGAGGAAAGTTTCCAACTGATTTCTCATACACAAACAGCAGTTGACCGGCTTTGCCTGGTGAAACGTTGTTGTGATGCCTCGTGCAAGGAGGAGAAATGCGTACTATCACGTTTCCGACTTTGATAAAGGTCGGATTGTAGCCTATCGCGATTGCGGTTTATCGTATCGCGACATTGCTGCTCGCATTGGTCGAGACCCAATGACTGTTAGCAGAACACGGAATCGGTGGGTTCAGGAGGGTAATACGAGTCGCCGTGCTGGATCCCAACGGCCTCGTATCACTAGCAGTTGAGATGACAGGCATCTTATCCGCAAGGCTGTAACGGATCGTGCAGCCACGTCTCGATCCCCGAGTCAACAGATGGGGACGTTTGCAAGACAAGAACCATCTGCACGAACAGTTCGACGACGTTTGCAGCAGTAAGGGCTCTCAGCTGCGGTTACCCTTGACGCTGCATCACAGACAGGACCGCCTGCGATGGTGTACTCAACGACGAACCTGGGTGCACGAATCACTAAAAGTCATTTTTTCAGATGAAGCCAGGTTATGTTTATAGCATGATGATGGTCGCATCCGTATTTGGCGATATTGCGGTAAACGCACATTGAAAGCATGTACTCGTCATCGCCATTCTGGCGTATCACCCGGCATGATGGTATGGGGTGTCATTGGTTACACGTCTTGGTCACCTCTTGTTCGCATTGACGGCACTTTGAACGGTGGACGTTACATTTCAGATGTGTTACGACCGGTCGCTCTACCCTTTATTCGATCCCTGCGAACTCCTACATTTCAGCAGGATAATGCACGACCGCATGTTGCAGTTGCTGTACAGGCCTTTCTGGATACCGAAAATGTTCGACTGCTGCCCTGGCCAGCACATTTTCCAGATCTCTCACCAATTGAAAACGTCTGGTACCTGTACACGCCATCCAAGCTCCGTTTGACTCAATGCTCAGGCGTATCAAGGCCGTTATTATGGCCAGACGTGGTTATTCTGGGTACTGATTTCTCGTGATCTACGCACCCAAATTGCGTGAAAATGTAATCACATGTCAGTTCGTTTGTCCAATGAATTCCCATTTAATATATGCATTTCTTCTTGGTGTAACAATTTTAATGTCCAGTAGTGTAGTACCTAGAGTCTCTGAGAGTAGTGAATGGAGTACCATCACGGAAATTGTGGACGTTACAGAGATAAAATGCGGTAGTAATAGGGAGACGGGGGCCTCAGCCCAATTTTGATATCAAACTGATGTGCAAATTAATTAAACTGATCAATTAATCGCCCTTCAATATCACCCCACCCCCACCCCCGACCCCGACAACAGCCAGCCCCACCCTCAGATAATATCACGAGTTTTTGTCAGCCTGCACGTGGGACCTAAGCCCCCTTTCCTTCCTCTACCTTCACATCCCCCTGCTGAGCCACCTACCCTACTGGTAGAAAATTCGACTTATGGCGTGAATTTGGCATTCTGTCGGCAATTCCGAATTTTCGCTGCACAGATCAATTGTCATTTCAGAGGATGTAATATTAACGGAAATTGTTGATGGAAATTGTTTATAAAACGGGAATAGGTGGCAGAAATCGGAAAAAAATTCAGAGGGCGGGAAATCGGAGAATTATGCTCGTATAGGTACGAAAAGGGGGTCACTATACTTTCAGCTACCTAGTTTCAACTACTTTTCAACGTCATCCGACTATCTACTTTCCACAACTGAATTACGTGCCCATCGATCATTGTATATAGGAAAGTTGTAGGATTTTTGGTAGATTAGCGAATAAATCATCAAATATTCTAGTACCAAATCTTTATTAACTTTTGCAGTTACATTTACTTACAGAAAACTACTGTTTCCTTATTTTTGTTAGGTGAACTTTTAATAATGTCCAATTTAAATTTTAACGTGTAATTTAAATCCACATCTATATCATCTATTTCTTTCTCCAGCCAGTGATTTGACAAATACAGAGATGGTATGTTTTCGAACTCCAGTATATATTTAATATTTTCCTGTAAACTAGCTCTTTTATGGCTTTAACAATTAGTTCTGTTCCTTCCAGCAGTTCTTCTAGACGACAGCATTCGGAGATGGTAACTTTTCCCCATATTTCCTGCATTACACTGTTGACATAACATTCCACATCCTTCTGGGTGTAGGCTACCAGTTCTTCTGCTGCACATTCTTGCGGAATTTTGGTATATAACTTTAAGTTTACAAATTTTTTGCAAACGAATTTCCATTAAAGGTTGTTGTTCCGTTGGTTGTAGGCTCTGCAAACAGTTCTTCTGTTGAAACTTCCTGGCAGATTAAAACTGTGTGCCCGACCGAGACTCGAACTCGGGACCTTTGCCTCTCGCGGGCAAGTGCTCTACCAACTGAGCTACCGAAGCACGACTCACGCACGGTACTCACAGCTTTACTTCTGCCAGTACCTCGTCTCCTACCTTCCAAACTTTACAGAAGCTCTCCCCGAGTTCGAGTCTCGGTCGGGCACACAGTTTTAATCTGCCAGGAAGTTTCATATCAGCGCACACTCCGCTGCAGAGTGAAAATCTCATTCTGGAGTTCTTCTGTTGCTTGCCGTCACGGTGGCTCAGCGTGTTCGGTCAGAGGGTTACGTAACCTGTGTAATAAAAAAACTGAGTTACTCGACCATCAACGAACTTAATTGGATGTCTTACGACGTCCACCCCGAGTAGATACAACGAACAAAACCGAACAAACTGAGAAAAAAAAAGTGTATGACATCAAGACCACCATATTTCAATATAATGTATCTCTATTTTTCAAGCAGATCCAAGGAGGAATGGAATTCGATAAACAGATTTTCGTGTGTCCTTCAACATAGTAAGCAAGCTCCAGTCCGTCGTTTTCGGCCAGCACTCCAACATATGGCCACTTACCACTCCTCTTTACAGAAAACGCTATTATCTTGTATTCCCCAGTCGCAGCCAGATTTCTGGATACATTGTGTTTAAAGCCATATGTAAACCTGGCCTGCACATCCACAATAGCCTCTTCCTTTTCCATTTGCAGCTTATATTCTTCCTTTATAGCGATTGTCTTCTCTGTACACTCTAGTTTTTTTCTTTACTTCGATTTCTTCCATTTCCAGTTTCCGTTTTCGTGCACATAACACATTAACTGTACTTGAAGGTGTAATTTCTTTAATGGGAATTGGTTTAAGTCTGTGTGATACATTTACTCTTCTTCTTGGGGCTTGTGCAATAACGTTGCTTGTGTCAACCAATCCCAACTCTGGAATATGTATATCGGATGGTACTGTGGCGAACAGTGTTCTAGACTGGGAAAAATAAGTTTCTCCTGCTTTAACATAACACTTCTGTATAATACTTATATTGTCTTCATTGAAGCCAGAGTTAAGAATCTTCACGTTGTTTATAGGTGAATAATTAAAACTGTTTGCAGACAGATCATAGCTCATAAGGTTTTCTGGAGTATTTGGAAGACTTACTTGTACACCTGTTAATTTTCGGGCATTCTTATTACCACAGTACACAAACTGCAGAACGTTATTAAACACAGCACAACAGTTATTCTGTACTTTATCCGTTAACTGGCGCCACATTGAAGCAAGTGGCACAAAGTAAAGCGGAATACATTGTAAACAGTCGTACACAAGGTCAAATTCACAATCCATTCTGTTTTGTATATTGTAGCCTCCAACCTGGCAATGCCATGCTGCATAGCCAAGGAAGACCTAAAATTTTCTCTTAGTCGCATATCTGGATAATTTATAAAATCGATAATGTTGTTCCCAAAATCTTTGTTCACTCCTGGGCTTGTGATCTGAGATATAAATTTGTTATATATATTTACCCTACAGTTAGACTGTCTTTTCCAACTGTCTTATCGTTGTCCCCACTCACATTCCTGTTTCCTTGGTGATTAAATAGACGCACATCTCCATTTTGTTAAAAATTCCGGCGAAGTCTTGCGTTATGTTCAAATCCAAAAGGTAATAATTGTCTACATGTAGCTGCTGCATTATTCCAGGCAGCTCTTCCGTTAGAACATCCATTTCAACATCAGATAATTCCAGTTTATATGGTATAACCACAGGATTTTTATATTTCTCCGAAATAGTTTACATTGCTTTCTTGCCGACTTTTTTCTGTATCCCCTCTTGCTGTTACACTGTCGTTCCCGTGTAGGAGAAAAGAGAGCTCCGCCTTGACAACATGATTTGCAGTGACCAAATTGGAGACTTTTCTACTTAGATAAAAGTTAAGTGAGCCACACAGCTCCTTCTTCAGCATTACAGACCGTCCTCTTTCTAATCATTCTTGACAGTCCAGTTGACCACAGATTTTAATCACCATCATGTTATCCAAAAACGGTTGTGTAATAGGTGTAAGCTCTTTTACATTCTCCTCGCTACGTAGTTTATCATTTTCGGTGTAATTTATGTTGCCAATGTCAGTAGTCGGATTATCAGGTTTCTGCTGTGATAACCACAAACCGAAGCGTTCGTCCGTTGGTCTTGTCTTCCTCTTTAATAGTTGAGGAGTGTTTAGCGCTTTGTAGGAATTCATGTTGAAACTTTCAACTATTGCAGAAGAGTGAACAGTTGCCGCTGTCAACCCTTCTTCTATACTCTAAACATCGAAGATGATAACACACAGTACGATATGTGGGTGTACTTGTACACGATTTCGGACGAGGTGGTACAGCGTAGCATACGCACAGTAGAGTATAGCTTTGTACCCGGACACGGTCTCTGGAGGGGTGGTACATTGCAGTAGACGCACGAAATATTGTAGCGCTGTACCCGACCATGATAGCAGGATTATGCTGTTTGGTACAGTGTGTTACTTACGGGAGACTGTCCCCCTCCTTGACACGGACAACTTACACAAAAAATACCGCAGTTGGGCTAGGAGTTAAGCAATTCGAACCTGCGACCGTAGAAGCAGCGCGGTTGGGGACTGAAGTTCCTAGAACCGCTCGGTCACAGCAGCCGGCTGTATGGCAGAAATCATGTGACCGGAAGTGCAATCATCTTGGATCTTTAGAGTATAAAAGAATGCTTGACAGCCGCAATTGATCAGTCTTCCGCGGTAGTTGAAAGTGTCAACATGGATTCGTCCAAAGTGCTATACATCCCTCAGCTATTAGGGACGAAGACAAGACGAAAGGATGAACGCTTCGGTTTGTGGTTATTACAGCAGAACCTGGATAATCTGGCTGCTGACATTGGCTACAGAAATACTCCAAAAATGGTAAACTACTTTGCGAGAAGAATGTAAATGTGCTTACACCTATTACAGAACTCTTTTGCGATAACATTATGGTGATTAAAGTCTGTGATCAAGTGGACTGTCAAGAACGATTAGAAAGAGGACGGTATGTAGTGTTAAAGAAGGAGATGTGTGGCTCATTTAACTATTATCTACGTAGTACCATCTCCAATTTCGTCACTGCAAGACGGGATATGTGAAAATCGCACCCAGTGAAAATCGCACCCAGCCAAAAATCTGTGAAATGAGCACCCAGTTTTGCTGGAAGCTACCTGCTCAAGGCGAGAGCCTACCTGCGCCCTCAGGAGTTGTCATCCACCGGAAACGATCCGTGTGCGGCACGGCCTATCTGCACTCGGCTACGTGGGGTTTCCCATCGTGGGGTTTCCTACAAGGGTGCAGCAGGTAGCGTAGCTGTCCCGAGCAACCGGTTCCCTAACGAGGTGTTTGCGAACTAAGCCTCCCACACTGCTTGTCTACCCCAGTCGCTCACCCTCAGTGCACGTGTCGTCGCCGTTTCCCAGACAGTGTCGTCGTCGATAGCTTTCGTTCCGTGCGTTTTCCTATACGACTTCTGTTCTATGCAGTGTACACGATGGAAGTGATAACAACAACGAAAGGGAGGCCGTGTCTTATCAAGGATGGTCATCGCTACCGTATTTATAGGAAAAATGAAGAATATACGAACTGGATGTGCGTCAATTATGAACTGAGTGCAAAGGCTGTTTAAAAATTTCAAATAGCGAAATCGTTGCTCAACAGCAACATCCTTGCCCACCTGACAAAACAGATGTGGAGATAAAGGAAGGACTACATAATTGCAGAAAAAGACTTCGTGAAGAAAAGACAGTGCCTGTAGCCAGATTTTTAAGCAGGAATTTCAAGATTTGAAAGATAAAGGATTAGAATTCGTGGCATATATTCCGAATCATGACAGCTCCAAGACTCAATTGTGTAAGAGAAAAGGAGATATTGGGACAACCCAGAACCCTGGCTCTAGTTGTGAAATTCACATTAGCGAAGACCTTTTGACATTAACGGAAGGTAATAGTTTTTTGAAGATTGCTGATGGCTCTGTTCCAGGCAAGAGACTTCTAGTATTTGCTTGTGAAGAAGCAGAGAAAATCCTTTGTGACAATGGAACTGTGCTTATGGATGGGACATTTGACAGCTGTTCGAAACAGTTCAAACAATTGTACACAATCCATGTCGACATCGGAAATACAGAAGAGGCAACTAAGATATTTCCTGTTTTATTCGCTTTGCTGCCAGACAAAAGTCAAAATTCATCTGAAAGACTTTCTTCTGGATTGAATTCTAAGATGCCTGGGTGGTCAGCAATAACTGCAGTGCTAGATTTTGAAATGGCTACAATTAAAGCAATGAATTCAGTGTTCCCTGAAACACAACTTTCCGGTTGTAATTTTCACTTTAACCAGTGTCTGTGGAAGAAGATATAAGGACTGGGATTAATGGAAGACTACAGGGATAGGGAGGAAGTCTGATTGTTTTGTCGCATGTGTGCTGCAATGGCACATCTTCTGTCGATGAAGCGTGGATTTTAATAATGGAACAAATGCCCAGTGATGAGAAGATCACAGCATTTGCAGACTATATGTCTGATCAGTGGATGGAAAATCCTAATATACCTATCGAAATGTCGAATGTTTTTAACCAACGACACAGAACGACGAATGTTGTCGAAGGTAGGCATAGAAAACTGAACTCCTAAATAAATCAGAAACATCCAAACGTGTACTTTCTGATTCAAAAGCTGAAGGGGGAGGTAGTGAATGCTATTTTTGAAATTAAAAAAGATTCCATTGGCCTACTTCTTCAAAAAAGAAACAAAAGGTACATATATCTTGACAAAAGATTAAAAGACATTGTGAAAACATATGAAGACTCTGGAGATTTAAAAAGGTGTTTAAAACCTCTAGCCTTTTTACAAGAAATTAAATAAGAAATTACGATTGATAAGAAAAAAGGTTATCAATTTGCTACTGTAATGCTGAACAACAACAAAAACAACAAAAAATGAACAACAAAAAATAAATAAAATGAAAAAAAACAAACATGCCTATGTACTACGTGCACAGCCAGTCCTAAGTCTGCATAAAATGTGAAAGGATGTTCTTACTTTCATGTCAACCGGAAAGTTCACGGTTATGATATTTATTTGTAGTCGGAAACACGATCGTCACCACGGAGGGGATCTAGAGATTCGAAAAGTTGGATGATAAAAAATTTACCGTGATGTTCTGTGTGAAAAATTCTAGGATTTGCTGTGGGCCTTAAAAATATTGTTGTTTCAAAACGGTATGCGTAAATGCAGCACACATTTTACCAGCATCAATAATTTCGCGAAGTTAACTTGCCGATTCTGGAGTTGCGTCACATATGTCAAACGAAACTGATTATTTGTATTTGGCGGATCGCATTCACAAAAGTACGCTTTTAACGGTATTTCTTAAGTTCTAACATAAAATCGGCTATTTATTGAATTTTTAACGCAACAAAACTGAAATTTTACTTGATAAATTTCTTACACAACATGGTCACTCGTCCTGCGAAGCTTCCAGAATTTTTGGTGAGGACGGCGGAATGAGGACCCAGACAGCTGGTTGCCCACTTTTCTGTCAGAGTCTTTTAAACACGATTAAATTTGCCTTTATTGTGCTCCAACAGGAGCATTTTTCAGCTGATTATTATGTAGTTAATTTTATAAAGATGAAATTCCAACTAGATGAACTTTGATGGAGTCATCTATATTAAGCAACGAATTTTATCATCTGTAGACATCAAGAACAACACTCTAGTTATCGAGATTTTATACGCCGCATCTAACCATAGGAAAATATTCTGTAATTTCTTTCAGATAAGCATGCCCATTGTCGCGTAAATCTTTATCTAATTACTAACAGCAAACCCGGCGTTGCCCAGATGTTTATTCATCCCAGTTTTATGTCAGTTCACCCCCACTTCCCTCATCTCTCTTGTCCATTTAATCCTATCTCGTCTCTCTATCCACCTCCTCTCTTTCCATCTCCTCCATCTGCCCTCCCTCTCTCACAATACTTCCTCCTCCTCTCCATCCTCCTCTCCTCCATTCACCTTCCCGTCTCTGTCCACCTCCTCCTCCGCTTTTTCTAATAGTACATCAAATTCACAATAACACCCCTAATTTATGTATTTATTACAGTGTTCCATTAGTCATTCACCACCTTCCCCCTTTCTCTGTTTACCTGCTGCTCCCTCTCTGTTTTAATCTGCTTCTCTCACTTCTCTGGATGCACCTCCTCCCCTCTCCCTGCCCCCATCACGTTCTCCTCTCTCTGTATATCGCCTCCTCCGCCTCCGTCATGCCATCTCCTCTTTCCCTGTCTATGAAAAAATACGCATATCTGCCAACTTTCATGCTGATTGTCGAAGCGATGTTGAATTTATTTAAAGGTAGGCCAACCCTCCACCATCCAGCACATGTTGGCTTGTATAAATGCCTTCACCACGAAAACATACATACATGAACCAACTCCCAAGCTGATCAGTCAAACGGTGTATAATTCTGTTGGAAGGTACCCTGCGCGATACACCGTATGAAATTTCACGTAGACGGTGAGGTTCCCCATGTTTTGAAGATCAAATGTACAAAATTTCATCAAGATCGGAGCAACACTACAGCTTTTGTTGAAATCCGTAAGTAAAGTACCCTCCACCATGCACTGAACGAAGTTTTATGTAGACAGTGATCTTCCTCTTGGTTTGGGAAATAGGGATTCATTTTTATACACCCCGCTCGCTCTATGGCGACTTAGTTGCGAAACATAAATAATAGATTCGAACAAAAGAAATCATGTACTGATTTATGTCGTATAAGTGACAACATAGCTATTAAATAATAGCAACGAGATTACGGGACCAGTCACTTTCAGTGTTACGTAAAATAACGATAAGCCTTGTAAATTATCACAGCACAAAATGAAGGTGATAAGCAATGTGGGACTTTCTTCCATTTGCGTTTGAAACTCTCGGAGAACTCCCGTGTTGTGAGGAGGGTGGGAGGGGGCAGCAAGGGGAGCCTCAGTTTGTTTTGGCGGTCAGGGCGTCTGGCAGGTTTAGTGCGCCACTGCTCGTAGGAAACCCCACGGTAGGAAACGCCACGACACCCTGCACTCGGCAAGTCATCGTCCACTCAAGTGACTGAGCGCTTGGCTTGTCAGTAGTCACTGTCAGTGTGAGTCTAACTTCCGGAGTTTTCAGCTCGTCCGCCTTGTGTCTCTGTCTGCTTACACGTTCCATACTGAACTATCAACAACCACCCACGGTAAACCATATGCCCACTACGATCGTAAAGAAAACCAAAGCAGTTGGGACTGTGATATGGTGCTGTTCGAAACGTAGAACAACATATTACGGAGGAATGCTTCAGACCAAAGGCAGTATCGTGCTTAGTTCAAACGAGCATCACTGTGACGCTCGCTTAGAAGTAAAAAAAAGACGTTGAATCAGGGGAAGAAGAGATCACGAGAGGAAGAGACTTCGATTTCTAAAATATAATGAGATCGACAGGAAGTGCAAAATGGCTAAGCAGGGATGGCTAGAGGACAAATGTAAGGATGTAGAGGCTTATCTCACTAGGGATAAGATAGCTACTGCCTACAGGAAAATTAAAGAGACCTTTGGAGAAAAGAGAGCCACTTGTATGAATATCAAGAGCTCAGATGGAAACCCAGTTCTAAGCAAAGAAGGGGAAGCAGAAAGGTGGAAGGAGTATATAGAGGATCTATACAAAGGCGATGTACTTGAGGGCAATATTATGTAAATGGAAGAGGATGTAGATGAAGATGAAATGGGAGATACGATACTGCGTGAAGAGTTTGACAGAGCACTGAAAGACCTGAGTCGAAACAAGGCCCCGGGAGTAGACAACATTCCATTGGAACTACTGACGGCCTTGGGAAAGCCAGTCATGACAAAACTCTACCGTCTGGTGAGCAAGATGTATGAGACAGGTGAAATTCCCCCAGACTTCAACAAGAATATAATAATTCCAATCCCAAAGAAAGCAGGTGTTGACAGATGTGAAAATTACGGAACTATCAGTTTAATAAGTCATGGCTGCAAACTACTAACGCGAATTCTTTACAGACGAATGGAAAAACTGGTAGAAGCCGACCTCGGAGAAGATCAGTTTGGATTCTGCAGAAATGTTGGAACACGTGAGGCAATACTGACCATACGACTTATCTTAGAAAATAGATTAAGGAAAGGCAAACCTATGTTTATAGCATTTGTTGACTTAGAGAAAGCTTTCAACAATGTCAACTGTAATACTCTCTTTCAAATTCTGAAGGTGGCAGGGGTAAAATTCAGGGAGCGAAAAGCTATTAACAATTTGTACAGAAAGCAGATGGCAGTTATAAGAGTCGAGGGGCATGAAAGGGAAGCAGCGGATGGGAAGGGAGTGAGACAGGGTTGTAGCCTGTCCCCAACGTTATTCAATCTGTATATTGAGCAAGCAGTAAAGAAAACAAAAGAAAAATTAGGAGTAGGTATTAAAATCCAGGGAGAAGAAATAAAAACGTTGAGGTTCGCCGATGACACTGTAATTCTGTCAGAGACATCAAAGAACTTTGAAGAGCAGTTGAACGGAATGGACAGTGTCTTGAAAGGAGGATATAAGATGAACATCAACAAAAGTAAAACGAGGATAATGGAATGTAGTCGAATTAAGTCGGGTGATGCTGAGGGAATTAGATTAGGAAATGAGACACTTAAAGTAGTAAAGGAGTTTTGCTATTTCGGGAGCAAAATGACTGATGATGGTCGAAGTAGAGAGGATATAAAATGTAGACTGGCAATGGTAAGGAAAGCGTTTCTGAAGAAAAGAAATTTGTTAACATCGAGTATAGATTTAAGTGTCAGGAAGTCGTTTCTGAAAGTATTTGTATGGAAGTGAAACATGGACGATAAATAGTTTGAACAAGAAGAGAATAGAAGCTTTCGAAATGTGGTGCTACAGAGGAATGCTGAAGATTAGATGGGTAGATCACACAACTAATGAGGAGGTATTGAATAGAATTGGGGAGAAGAGGAGTTTGTGGCACAACTTGACTAGAAGAAGGGACCGGTTGGTAGGACATGTTCTGAGGCATCAAGGGATCACCAGTTTAGTATTGGAGGGCAGCGTGGAGGGTAAAAATCGTAGAGGGAGACCAAGAGATGAATATACTAAGCAGATTCAGAAGGATGTAGGTTGCAGTAAGTACTGGGAGATGAAGAAGCTTGCACGGGATAGAGTAGCATCAAACCAGTCTCAGGACTGAAGACAACAACAACAACAACAACCGAAGAGTTAGGCTACTTGCACAATCGAGGGTATGATTTTGTTACCGAAATGCCAGAACAGCAAACAATGAAGAGTATATTATACATGCCTTGGGCCAAATCACACAGGAATCAGAAAGAGCAAGAAACAGGACAAAACGTTGATCTTCAAGCAGAGTTACTAACCATAAATGACTGCAGCAGTTTTCTCCTAAGTGATGACAGCTTTGGAGATAGAAACATAGTTTTTAGCGGAAAAGAAGGACGAGAGGCTCTAAAAGCTGAACAAGACTATTTTATTGATCGGACCTTCAAATGCTGTAGCAAGCAATTTTCACAAATATATACTATTCATCCAGACTTCGGAAGCTCAAAGTACGAAACAAACATCTACACGGTGGCTTTTTCATTCTTACCAAACAAAAGAAAAGGAACATATACCCATCTTTACCGCAATGTTGTGGATAACGGACCAGAATGGAAACCTAATAATGTCACCGCTGATTTCGAATCTGCTGCAGTTTCAGCGCTAAAAGTTGGGATCTCGTCGGTTCAAGTGCATGGCTGCCATTTCCACATGAAGAAATCTCTCTGGAGGAAAGTGCAAGGCTTGGGACTTACTTGCGAGTACAGAGAAAACGAAGAAATAAGGCGGCAAATTCGCATGTATGCTGCTTTGGCGTTCCTTCGACCTGAAGACGTCTCTGATGGCTGGCTTGTGATACATTCACAAGAACCGTATATCGCCAAAATTTCTCAGTTTTTCAGCTATTTTGTAGACAGATGGTCGGAAAACGGCGAAAACCCGATCAGTCTTTGGAACTGCTACAGACGGCGCCATCCTACCACCAACGCTGTAGAAGGCTGGCACAGCAAAACTAACAATCTTCTCGGAAAACTGAATCTTAAAATTAAAGACGTGATCGAATGCATGAAGACAGAAGCAGAGAATTCGGCATGTGCATTAATGAGGTCAGAATTAAGTATGGAATACTGTAAGATGGCTGTAATTTCGCACCTTTCAAGCACCCATCCGCATACTTTGCCGTGATCTACAAACACAATTAGGTATCATGTGATAGGTTGCACATCATATATACAGGGTGTTTCAAAAATGACCGGTATATTTGAAACGGCAATAAAAACTAAGCGAGCAGCGATAGAAATACACCGTTTATTGCCATATGCTTGGGACAACAGTACATTTTCAGGCAGACAAACTTTCGAAATTACAGTAGTTACAATTTTCAACAACAGTTGGCGCTGCGGTCTGGGAAACTCTATAGTACGATATTTTCCACATATCCACCATGCGTAGCAATAATATGGCGTAGTCTCTGAATGAAATTACCCGAAACCTTTGACAACGTGTCTGGCGGAATGGCTTCACATGCAGATGAGATGTACTGCTTCAGCTGTTCAATTGTTTCTGGATTCTGGCGGTACACCTAGTCTTTCAAGTGTCCCCACAGAAAGAAGTCACAGGGGTTCATGTCTGGCGAATAGGGAGGCCAATCCACGCTGCCTCCTGTATGTTTCGGATAGCATTCAGGAAATTAAAGACGTCGGCCGTGCGATGTGGCCGGGCACCATCTTGCATAAACCACGAGGTGTTCACAATGTCGTCTAAGGCAGTTTGTACCGCCACAAATTCACGAAGAATGTCCAGATAGCGTGATGCAGTAATCGTTTCGGATCTGAAAAATGGGCCAATGATTCCTTTGGAAGAAATGGCGGCCCAGACCAGTACTTTTTGAGGATGCAGGGACGATGGGACTGCAACATGGGGCTTTTCGGTTCCCCATATGCGCCAGTTCTGTTTATTGACGAAGCCGTCCAGGTAAAAATAAGCTTCGTCAGTAAACCAAATGCATATCGCCGTCATCAATCCTGTGCGCTATATCGTTAGCGAATGTCTCTCGTGCAGCAATGGTAGCGGCGCTGAGGGGTTGCCGCGTTTGAATTTTGTATGGATAGAGGTGTAAACTCTGGCGCATGAGACGATATGTGGACGTTGGCGTCATTTGGACCGCAGCTGCAACACGGCGAACGGAAACCCGAGGCCGCTGTTGGATCACCTGCTGCAGTAGCTGCGCGTTGCCCTCTGTGGTTGCCGTACGCGGTCGCCCTACCTTTCCAGCACGTTCATCCGTCACGTTCCCAGTCCGTTGAAACTTTTCAAACAGATCCTTTATTGAATCGCTTTTCGGTCCTTTGGTTACATTAAACCTCCGTTGAAAACTTCGTCTTGTTGCAACAACACTGTGTTCTAGGCGGTGGAATTCCAACACCAGAAAAATCCTCTGTTCTGAGGAATAAACCATGTTGTCTACAGCACACTTGCACGTTGTGAACAGCACACACTTACAGCAGAAAGACGACGTACAGAATGGCGCACCCACAGACTGCGTTGTCTTCTATATCTCTCACATCACTTGCAGCGCCATCTGTTGTTGAAAATTGTAACTACTGTAATTTCGAAAGTTTGTCCGCCTGAAAATGTACTGTTGTCCCAAGCATATTGCAACAAACGGTGTATTTCTATCGCTGCTCGTTTAGTTTTTATTGCCGTTTCGAATATACCGGTCATTTTTGAAACACCGTGTATGAATATATAAAGGATACTGACATTGCCACATGCACCTTGTAAACAATTTTTAACGCTTATTGCATGAAAGGTGACGGAGTGTGTTTATAATGACAACGGCGTAATGAATGATTGCCTATACTAGTAGAGGTTGGAACGCCAGTGGAGATGAAACGGGCCGGCCGGTGTGGCCACGCGGTTAAAGGCGCTACAGTCTGGAACAGCGTGACCGCTACGGTCGCAGGTTCGAATCCTGCCTCGGGCATGGATGTGTGTGATGTCCTTAGGTTAGTTAGGTTTAAGTAGTTCTAAGTTCTAGGGGACTGATGACCTTAGAACTTAAGTCCCATAGTGCTCAGAGCCATTTTTGAGATGAAACGGCAGGCAGAACTCAAGCTCTGGGTGAAGGCCCGCACAGGTGTTGGTCCTGCTTAAACACAGGAAGTAGCTAGGCGGACGTCGTGGCACCTGAGCTCTAGAGCACACTAGGGTGACGTCCGGCCGCTATTGTAGTACGGCCGGAAGGATAAGCGGATAGTACTTCCGAACTCCGGAAATCTTGGACGCAGGTGAGAGGAAGGAAGAAGCGGCACCTCAGAAACCACGGGGGCTGGGTTATTTCCACGGATTTTTACTCAGAAGCGTACCATTGTATGAGTATAGGTATTTCCTTCCAAACATTCCGTACTGGACGACAAAAGACTAAAATATGGTTGGTAGGCGTTCGGAAGAATCTGTAGAGAGGGAGAATATTCGGTGGTTTCGGAAATATGATTCGTTTTCGGGATTACGATGGTGTGGATCTGAGCCTTGCTGGGAAGCCAGCGGTGGAGAGACGAGGTCTTCCATTGTGAGCGCCCGTGTGTGGGCACCGTACTGTTGCGAACCTATACGATTCTGGACTTCACCTCCAGGTTGGAAGTCGTCGTAGAGTACGCAGCGTTCAGTAATTGAGAGCACTTCTTCTGCCTATACTTACGTTGAGACGTTATCTGAACTCCGTCCTTGTGGTTGGGAGTTCGCGTTTCTCGTCTGTAGAACATAGAGAGGAGACGTATTAGAGTATATTAGTCAGAGGACCGCCTTCTGCCGTCTTAGTGTTGGAAAGAGTTTACTTTGTGGCTGGAGTTGTTCCATCGTCGCAGACGAGTGCGAGAACCATCACATCGACGCCCCGGACGCTGTACATACGCTGATATCGCAAAGTGCTTCAGCTTATTAGGGCTACAAAAGCTAAAAAGCTGTGATGACGTTAGTTTATTTCTACTGAGGTTCCACACGACCGTAGATCATCTTTGAAAGTAGTGCCTTCTAGTGGTTGGTACATAGATGATGTCAGTCATTTCGCGTTATTGTAATTAGATCGCGCAGTCATAACAAGGGGCAGAGTTGGACAATTGATTAGTAATTTTACTTAGGAAATATGAACTTTGTAATATAAAGGTTTTTTTTAATCTACACTAAAGATATAAGCTGTAACAACGTTTATCATTTAGCAGTTTTAGTTGGCTTAATCATTCATTTATGTTTAGGTTGTAATTTATATTGAAAGCGTTGTTAATAAAAATTCTCTATTTAAACTAGACTGAACTGCATGTGACTGCTTTAGTCTTTAATAAAACTTGCATCTGACTGCGTATTTAACTGAACTGAACTTTATCTGACTGCATGAAAATATTGTTGGAAAATTAATACTCAAAATACACATCTGACTGCATGAAAGTTTAGTGGTAAAAATAAATGAAAGTCACCAACCTGCATCTGATTGCGTCTGTAGACTTAGCTCGTGCACTCCTTCCCGTTTAGCTGATAATAAAACATATATTCAACTCAGCCGTAGTGCAATGGCATAAAATTGTCATTCCAGATAACTTCATTCATTTTGGCCCTGTTTGTTACTTGATAAAAATTCTGTCCTGATCTGAATAATTTGCCAACTGTGCAGTGGCATATAGATTATTTTACTTTGATAAATGAAATTATTAGTTTTACTCATGAGAACTTTACTTTAATGTACCTTTTGGTTCAATGCAAGCACAGGATGCGGAGAACGACATAAGGTGTGAGATGAAACTCTAATTTTATCTAAAAAAAATATTTATTGTTCGAACTTTTAAGGCACATGTGAGAAACTAAAAAAATTTCTATAGCATGGATTTACGAGAAAGTTTCACAAAACGCTTATTGCATCAACAATGGGATTTCTATCTAGCTTTTAGACATTATTTTATTAATTATTCTTTCTAGTTTCCCCAGGTATGTGGCGAGTTTCGCTCAATATAGCTTATTATGTGCGTAGCACCAATTCTTACTTTGATGCTGTCACGACCCGGTTGCCTCCTGCAGGCATCTAGCTCCGATTCGGAACACGTCTGCTGTCTCTGCCCATCTCCTCACCACTACTCAAACTTTTACCGCGTGCACCTAGTTCTGTTAGCTGTCAAAGATCTTACTACTCGAAGATGTACTACTCGTCCAACCTTGCGGTTGGGAACTATCGACATTTTCCACTGGCTCTATCCTCATCGAATCTCAGAACATACCTTTCAATATGTTAAAGTCCATTAAGAGATCCTAAGATCTGCTTCAGGGACTAGACAGGGCCAAATCTTCATTTTAGCGTTTATTATTTTCTGTTGCACACATTTATTTTTACACCCACTGGAGTAGCATCTTGGAAGGCAAACGAAAGAAAGCAACTGATACGAAACTTGAAAGACTGGAGAAATAGTAGAAAAGTATGAAGAGGATGGTGCATCAGGGCTTGTTTGAAAGCAATCTCTTATGTCCAAAAATGTGAATGAAGCAATATGTTAGTGTTACACGATATATATGGAAAGAAGGTACAAAATGTGAATACTCATAGTAACTTAAAAAGTAAAATAAAAAATATAAAATTAAGAAAAATTTAATAAAAAAATCCAAAAACCTTTTAAACACGCCTAAATGACAGTTTGCTCTTACCATTTAGCCAGTCCAAAGCCTGGATAAAGTGCGATGGGAGTCTGTTTATTACGAAAAACCCGTAAACACAACATTATCATTTCCTATGGAAATGAGCGTTTGGTGTCATTGGCCGGGAGGCCCCTTGCGGGGCAGGTCCGCCCGCCTTGGTGCAGGCCTTATTACAATCGATGCCACATTGGGCGACCTGCATGCCGGATGGGGATGAAATGATGAAGACAGGAGAACACCCAGTCCCTCAGCGGAAAAAAACCCCCGAGCCAGCCGGGAATCGAATCCGGGCCCGTAGGACGGCAATCCGTCACTCTGACCACTCAGCTATTGGAGCGGACATCACTTCCTATAAGAAATGACGTTTCATGTTTGGAGTACCACGGCTGATCGTTTGATATTTTTTTATTTTCTCTGTGATGCAATCAAAAAATTTTCACATTTGGCCTCTATCAGCCAACGTCGTCCATCTCCAGAAACAATGTTAAACATTTATATAAAATTACAAACACATAATTTAAAAATCGTTTCTCTTCTTCTAGTCAAAACATACTTTAAAATAAACGTAAAATGAATTATGACACATAACTACGGATGGTATATAATGTATATGTAATGTAAAGTACATAATATGCGTTGTCGCATAATGTGCGAAGATGAAGGCGCCCTGTAGAAGGGCTGTGTATGTAGCGCTAAGTGCGACGTGAGACGCCGTGTGCAGATAATTTCTCCTATATTCGTGTCTAACACTGGACCTTTAGTCAGTCCGACAACGCGTCTTAGATACATTACATGTACCATATGCTGATCCACGGCTGTGGACCATATTTTACGTTACGTTTATTTTAAAGTATTCTTGGTGAAGTAGAAGTAGTTATAGCTTTAAATCCTGCTTTTGTAAACTGATTTTTTTGCTTACAATTGTAGTCTCTGATGCTATAGTGCTAAGCAAAAATCATCTAACAGAAAAAATGATCACTTCTCATAATAAGCAATGTGCCATTACGAATCTTATTCGATCATCACCAGTCTCCTTCAGTGTACACCACGTAAAAGTACGTTTACACGGACTGTAAAAAGCGGCTGTTGCTGACAATATAGGCCGGTAGTGTTGTCTGACAATATCACGGCCACACGAATTACAGCCAAATGCACGGCAACATTGCCGGCCACTGGTGCCCTGCAATGTTTGCGGCAAAACATTTCCGTGCCAAATGTGTTTGCATGAGCCATGCTATGGCCGCGTAATGAACAAAAGCAACATATTGGAGGTAACTGGAGTTCTCCTACATTTGCATTCTACAGGGAAAAAAATTAGCAAGCACATAAGAAATAAGGCATCGTGGATGCGTCCTTTTCTAAAGCAAGCGAACTCTTTCCGGAACTTTAGCTTGTTAACTGATACTGGAAAATACCTTTTCCAGAATGCTGAAATCCGATTTCGAATATATCGTTTAAAAGTAATTCGCCCGAGTATTAGTAAAACCAATACCGCTGTTATCTACTATATACGAGTTGCAATCGTTCAGTTTTCGGCTAGTGGGGGTTTATACAGAGGTCTGATATTCCTCTTTCAAGACCTGAGAAAAATACATTTTTAAAAGTTTACGCCAGAACTGCTAGTTATTTAGTGTTGGTTGCCAAGTTTCGGTCTTTTCCTATTTTTATATGCCACCTGTTACAGAGAATAAAATTTGTAATGAGTCGGTGGGTGGAATGTGAATGATAAATATAGCCTATCAGTTATAGTATGGTTCATATGGTAACTACTTATGTATTTTGTATTTAGGATGTGTTTGGTGTGAACAGTTCTATTTAAGTCACGACATTTACATGTATCTGAGATCTGCTTCAAAATTTGTCACAATTGTAGCTACTGCACCTTACTGTATTATGTTAACATATGTACATAATATAAGTTTTCCTCAATTGTTGTGCCTTCATTGCACAGCATGATGTGATTCACGTGACAACGATACTTTATATACAGTGGAGAAGTTCCTCAATGAATTACACTGTGGGTCAGCATGGCCTATTTATAGTAAATATTATCACAATTTTGACAGATGTTGATGCAACGAATTTTATTATGTCTTATATAATCTTTGATGTGTTCAATTTACTTCGCGATTGTATTAAGATCAATGACTATATACAGTATAAGACAGTATTCTATCACATCATAGTTGTACTATAAATATTTCATTTCCTTTCAGCATTATTTGAAAGCAAACATATTGTTTAATTTGTATTTCAATGAAATCTACACACAACAGTATTCTGCTGTTATAATTCTCACTGTATAGATTGCGATTCATATACTGATTAAAGTACTCTTGAAGGTTTCTATGAATCGTTTGTAGTTGCGTATTTGATGATTAATGCATGGTGAAGTGCTTTTCATGTGCTGATTAAGGTGCTATGGAAATTTTCTATGATTTTTCTGCTGCGCGACTCTGTTTGTTGATTTAACATTTGTTCTGGGAGCTTAGTCGTGTGAATTTAGATTTGTACAGGTGCTTCTTCTAGCATGTCCATCAATTGGCCTTTGAAGACATCTGTAAAGTAGTGATGTTTCTCTCGATATTTTCAATGGAGTGTGTATTATTCTCTGACGTGCTTTGCTGAAAATTGAAAAGTTATTTTCGATTTTGTGTATGTATCCTGTATATCTCGTTTTAAGGGGACCGGGAATTCAACGGGCTACATATCTACGCCTCGCTTTGGTTGCGTGTTACTCTTGATCTGCAATGCAAAGGAAGTAGCGGTTTTGTACCAACACTGAATGACATTAACTAAAGCTGTACAAGGAAAGCTATTTATTCACCTGTTATAGTTTCAGAAATACGACATTCTGTATATAGACGGACGGTTCACTTTGGATGACTTTGGTGAACATAGCTCAAATCATTGTGAAGATATATGTAGCTAATGTCCTGAAACTGTAGTTTCGAGAAAATAATAAAATATAATTGTCAGTGTTTTTACTCACCGCATGCCTCTTTCAGAAAATTCCAGTAGCATTATTCTTGCTGGCCAGCCGCTTCTTCATCCTCTGTAGACTTTTTCAGGAAACTTTTCCTTACTCTGGATCGTTAGTGGTGACTTTCGCAACCCTTTCAGCTTCAACTACTTGCTGACAATCTTTGGCATTCAACACAGCTATCATATTAGTTCCTGGTTGGATGTCTAATTTGTCGATTAGTTGCGTCTTGCTAATTAAACCATCACTGAAACAGATGGCAGCATCCATTACACCTGAGTACTGTCAATCGAACAAACACTGATTTTCCTTCTCTTTGCCATACGCAGCTGTTGAAACTCTCATTAGGGTTTGGTGTATGCCATGTAGACATCTACTAAGTAATTTTGTATCTGCAAGGTCCCTGTATATCGGCTGTATTGTTTCGATGACTGTGGCAGGCAAGAAATGTTTATAGTGATATTCTTTGCCTGTCGCATGAGCGTGGCTGGTTCGCACACATTTGTTCAAACAGCGTTTAAGACCAAATCAACAATTGAAAAGAAGATAAAAATACATTTTTTGAACCGGGAGAAATTTGTCTTTCAGATGCTGACAAAAATATGTTTTCAAAACTTTCAGTCATTTCACGTCCAATACCCCTTATACGTCCGTCTGTCCAACGCAGGCTTTATTACATTCGTTTGAGTCATTTTTTTAACTACCAGAATAGTTATATCGTCATGTTTTGGCTACTTTATAAATGATGTTGGTGTCGAGTGTGTTTCCGTGAAAATTATGATAATGCCTGCAATAAATAGGCCAGCGTAATCCAGTGAAAACCGGTTCTCCACTCTATATGAAATATACGTCACGTGGATCATATCATGCTAGGTAATGAAGGTACCACAATTAGATATATATCTTACCCATACATTAACATAATACGGTACAGTAAGGTGTAATACAATTGTGACATCTTCGAACGCAGATCTGAGATACATTCAAGTGTGGTGACATAAATAGAAATGTCCACATCAAACACATCCCAAATATAAAATACGTAAATACGGTAGTTACCATATGAACCATATTATTTATGATACCTTTATTATCTACAATCAACGCATGGGCGACGTCTGAAACTAGTCAACCATCACTAAATAATTAATTAGTAACTTAGTTGCAAAAGTTTAAAAATATCTTTTCTTCCACATTTGCCGGCCGGAGTGGCCGAGCGGTTCTAGGCGCTACAGTCTGGAAGCACGCCTGGAACCGCGCGACCGCTACGGTCGCAGGTTCGAATCCTGCCTCAGGAATTGGATGTGTGTGATGTCCTTAGGTTAGTTAAGTTTAAGTAGTTCTAAGTTCTAGGGGACTGATGACCTCAGATGTTAAGTCCCATAGCGCTCAGAGCCATTTTTTTTCTTCCACATTTGTGAGCTGCCAGACGCGACGGACTTTTTTCCATATCTTTAAAGTTCATTTCTCATCGATATGCTTCTTGGAACAAAGCATTTGCAGTGCTTTAGTGGAAAGGCTCAAAGAATTTATTATATTAGTAAATGAGAGTTGACCAGAGCTATAGCGCGTCAAAGTCATGTATACAACCATGGCAATAAAATAATGACAGTTGGTAAATTGATGGGCATTTAAAACGGATGATTAAGCTTCAGAAACGTTCAGGCGTTTTAATAACCGATGTAGGATAAAATTTCTGTTCCGTACTGCACATCTTTCAAAACTATAGCTAACGTCCTTTTTCAGAATTCCCTCTTTGTAAAGATTACTTTCTGTTTCTTTCACTCTAGCTGCAGATGTATTTATCACGTTCATGAACTTCTCGTTGGTTGTCTCGTTTGCCCAGTTTTACATACCTGTAGCTGCTCTTGTATTTTTGGAGCAGTGGTTCGAGTAATTCATTAGGCGAACCTATACTCGAAGAACGAAATAATGCTGTTTCACGTGACCTGACAAGGCAGCACTATCGGCTGAGGAAGAAGAATCGAGGCTGAGAGTGAAAGGTAAACACATACAGAGAAGAACTGAGACGAATATGGCCTGGGCATTGACGCGTTGCGGCAATGTTTCTGGCAACACTATTCCGTCCACACATTGCCGTAAAATAAGGACTTCGGCTCTCCTATCTCCAGAGCGGCGATTCTACATGCCGGTCGGAGAGCGAACGGAGAGATTAGAGGACCTTTCCTCGACCTTCTCTGAGTGCGAATTTCACTGGGTGCAAATTTCAGGACACCCTGCAAGACATGGTGTCAAGGCGAAGCTGTCTTTCCTCCTACACGGGAACGAAAGTGTGACAGCAAGAGGGATACGGGAAAAAATCGCCAAGGAAGCACTGGAATCTATTTCGGATAAATATAAAAATACTGTGGTTGTACCATATAAACTGGAATTATCTGACGTTAAAATAGATGTTCTTCTGCAAGAGCTACCTGGAACTGTTACCTTTTGGATTTAGATATAACGCAAGACTTCGCCCGAATTTTTAACAAAATGATGTGCGACCACTTAATATCAAACCAGGACGTCTGCATGGAAGGAGATCACCAGGGAAACAGCAATGTGACTGTGGACGACGATAAAACAGTTGGAATAGACTGTCTAATGTGCTTAAGCTCCAATTGTAAAGACATGTAACAAGTTTATATGTCAGTTCACAAGTCCAGGAGTGAACAAAGATTTTGGTAACTACATTATATATTTTATACAGTGTCCAGATATGCGACTATGAGAAACTTTTAGGTCTTCTTTGGCTAAGCAGCATGGCATTACTAAGTTGGAGGCTACAGTATACAACTACAGAATGGATCGTGTATTTGACCCTGTGTACGGGTATTTACAATGTGTCCCACTTTACTGTGCGCCACTTGCTTCCATGTGGCGTCAATTATCGGATAAAGTACAGAATAACTGTTGTGTTGTGTTTAATAACGTTCTGCAGTTTGTGCACTATGGTAATAAGAATGACCGAAGATTGGCAGGTGTTCAAATTAGTCTTTCAAATACTCCAGATACTCCAGAAAACCTTATGAGCTATTTTTTGTCTGCAAAAAGTTTTAGTTATCTACATATAAACAACGTGAAGATTCTTAACTCTGACTCCAATAAAGACAATATAAGTATTATACAGAAGTGTTATATTAAAGCAGGAGAATCTTATTTTTCTCAGTCTAGAACACTGTTCTCTACAATACCATCTGATATAGATAATCCAGAATTGGGATTGGTTCACACGAGTAACGTTATTCCACAAGTCCCAACAAGAAGAATAAATGTATCACACAGACTTAAACCAATTCCCATTAAAGAAATTACACCTTTAAGTACAGTTAACGAGTTATGTGCACGAAAAGGGAAATTGGAAATGGAAAACATCGAAGTAAAAAAAAAGAAAACTAGAGTGTACAGAGAAGACAACTGCTATAAAGGACGAATATAAGCTGCAAATGAAAAAGGGAGAGGCTATTGTGGATGTGCAGGCCAGGTTTACATATGGCTTTAAACACGGTGTATGGAGAAATCTGGCTACGACTGGGGAATACAAGATAATAGCATTTACTGTAAAGAGCAGTGGTAAGTGGCCATATATTGGAGTACCGACCGATAACGACGAACTGGAAGATGTTTACTATGGTAAAGGACACACGAAAAATCTGTTAATAAACTCCATTTCTCCTTGGATCTGCTTAAAAAAGAGAGATACGTTATATTGAAATGTGGTGGCCTTGATGTCATACACTTACCAACAGAAGAACTGTTTTCAGAGCTTAAAACCAACGGAATAACAACATTCAATGGCAATTCGTTTGCAATAATTGTAAATTTAAAGTTCTATACCGAAATTCCGCAAGAATGTGCAGCAGAAGTGGCAGCCTACACCCAGGAGGATGTGGAATGTTACATCAACAGTGTCATGCAGGAAATTGGAGGAAAAATTAAAATCCCTATATCCTCTTGTCTAGAAGAACTGTTGGAAGAAACAGAACTAATTGTTAAAGCCATAAAAGAGGTAGCTTGCAGTAAAAAAAATTAGATATGTACTGGACTTGTAAAACATATCATCTCTGTATTTGTCAAATTACTGGCTGGAGTAAGATAATTCAGACGTGGTTTTAAGTTATAAGTTAAAAATTGGACATTACTAAAACTACACCTAACAAAAATAAAGAAAGATTTGTTTTCTGTACGTAAACACCACTGCAGAAGTTAATAAATATTTGGTACTAGAATATTTGCTTGTCTTAATCGCTAATCTACGAATAATCATAAGACATTTCCTATATACAGTGGTCTATGGGTATGTATTTCAGTTGTGGAAAGTGGGTAGTGGACTGCAATTGAAAAGTAGTTGAAACTAGGTAGTTGAAAGTGTAGTGACCACCTTTTCGTACCTATATGAGGAAGCTAACCTTGCTTTCTTTTTATTTCTTCAAGCAGACTTGGTGCAGCTGTTTGAGGAAAATAACACATCTGTGGAGGGGAGAAGAAAAAAAGATATAGGACAAGCACCCTTTGCTGACAAGTGACTGGAATATTGGATGCAGCTGCTAGCTTTAGAAAAACACTCTTTGTTCATTCTGAAGGAAACAGATACTTTGATATTTATGACGTCAGCTGCACCCTTCGAAAGACATGTCGCTGTTTTCCTTAAGACAGAGCTGTGGGGTGAGGACGCTAACCTCGCTTTCTTTTTCTTCTTCTAGCAGGCTTGATGCAGGCAGTTGCTGTGGGAGACAAAAAGTTCTGTGAAACCAGTAGAAGCCTCTTTCTCAAAACATCCGGTGTTTGCCGGCAAGTGGATGGAGAATTGTACACATCTGCTATCTTTAGAAATACATCCTTTGTTCATACTGAGACTTATTGATAGTTTGGCACGCCTAATGCCAGCTGCATCCCTCGAAATATATGTTGCTGTTTTCTTTAGAGAGCAGCTGTGGGAGAACACGCTAACCTTTGAAAACAAATGAGGCACACGGTTGCAAAACCCTCCTAATCCATTTTTTATGAAAATTGAGTTATTGCCTGATCTCTATAGCTCATATTGTTTGACATCTGTTCTAAGAAAACTGTTCCTAAACCCTCTTTTTCTCCATGTAAATATAGCATAAATTCAAGTGATGCTTTCCCACCTTGTCCTAAGATGGTGCTTCCAAAATCCTCCTTATCCAAACACGTGGTACAGCAACTGGAATGTATCTCAAATAATAATGTATGAAGTAAACATTAGTACAATATTTATGAGGTGCCGAGTTCACTGTGTATTCTTTGAAACAGTTAGCAATACTGTTCCCGATTATTTCTTGCCAGTTTCTCACATGTATGTGTTTGTAAGACATACCAGTGGCGTTTATAATTTCAGTAAAACAGTGTACCTTATTTTCCGTAGTAATGGAAAATGGAAGTGCCTTGGAGATTAGCCATATACATAGCAATAAGAAAATAAGATTCTTCAATATGGAAAAAGAATACAGCTAAACGGAACAGGTAAACATGCTTACCTATATTTTCCTTCAACATAAGATTTTGTGTATCTCAGTCTTTCCTTATAAAATTTATTGAGGTTGGTTAGATTCATTTTGTAAACCATAGCACCGCCTTTCTCTTAATCCTTCGTTTTAGGTATATTTCAAAACGCCTGCCTGCAATGCCCACTTGCAAACACGCGAAAACTGTCTTTAAGTGCAATGAACTTAAAATGCAGGGTGCAAGGCGATTTCATCAAGTATATTATGAACTTAGTGACAAGGTTAGACAAGATGAATTTATTCTGAGATACGCAATTCAGGAAACGCCTAACAGAGAGAGTTGTGAAGCCAAACAGTTCCAGAAAATGCATGTCTGTCAAGCAGTGGACCCACAATGGCGCAGAATTGTCAGAAGACCTTCTTATCAACATGGGCGTAGGCTAGGAGAGAGTGAAAGGAGCGTGTAAGAAATCATCCACCATAGGTCTGTCACCAAAGGAGAATAGAGGAGGTGACACGAGATCTCCCAAGTATCTCAAAATGCGAGAAGAGGTTAAAGTCTTCATTGAAAAACTACAGCCTGTCATTTCTCATTACTGTAGACGCAAATCTACGAGATTGCCGTTGCCTACAGAACTAAGTATTCGCAAATTATGGCGAAGGTATGATTCTGAAGCCCTCCCGGAAATGAAAGTAAAGTACGATTATGTCAGAATTTGTGACAGATTATAATATTAGTTTCAAGACATCTGCTACTGATGTATGTTCTGAATCTCAGTTCCTCGCCCTGCAAATGGAGTCAGCCCACCTATCACCGAAAACAAAGTTATCTTCAATGACACAATTTCATGTGCATAAGCTCAAAGCGGCTACATTTAAAGCCCTGTTACTGAAAGAAGAGTCAGCGATGATCAAATTTTCTTTCGACTGTCAGAAGAATATGGTCTTGCCCAAGCTACCAGATCAAGTGGTATATTATTCTAGGCAGTTATATTCATATAACCTTACAATCTGCACAGGTGGATCAAAATCTCCTCAGAACAAGGAAACGGTTACGGTGTATGACTGGCTCGAACATGAACGCCCCAAAGGGTGCAATGAAATTGTTTCCGCTTTACACTACCACCTGAGCCATTCTAACCTACTGGAGGTTACAACTGTTGAATTATATGCAGACCGTTGCTCTGACCAAAATAAGAATTCTGCAACGGTTGGAATGCTGTGTTACTGGTTGCAGCTTGAATCTCCCAGTAACATTCAGGAAGTACATCTAACGTTTTCTGTCGTTGGACATTCTTCCCTGCCTCCAGACCGTGGATTTGGAAGAATAGAGAAGAAGGTGCGGCGACGAAATGTCATTGTTGATCACCTAACTAACTTAAAGACATCACACACTGCCATGCCCGAGGCAGGATTCGAACCTGCGACCGTAGCAGCAGCGCGGTTCCGGACTGAAGTACTGTTCTAAGGCTGAAGTGATTTCCCCATACAAACCTGGAAACATGGTGTATCTCCAATAAATAAAGTTCCAAGTGGATGGCATTTCCGACTTCACCAGTGTAAAAGAATTATCTTCAAGAAAGGCAAGTCTACAGTTTTGGTTAGAGGTGAGCCCAATTATAGATGTGACGTTGGTGTTTTCCATTCTTTCTTGAGGAAACATCAGAAAATTGACACTATTACCCTAAGTACTCTACCGAAAGGTATGCCACTAAAACCAAAAAAATTAAAGGATATCGATAAACTGCTCTCGGAACGGTTTGGCGAAGCGTGGGAAAGTAATGAGGTCCTCATCTTGTATTACAGCCTGGTGAAAAAGCAACATGCAAAGAATGAAGATTTCAATAATATTATCTTAGAACTCTTCCATTTGGTCCGTGTTTGCGTAGAGAAATAGTAATATCACAAACTGAGTCCGCCTTGATGCAAACACCGTGTTATTTGTTTATTTCTTTAAAAAGCAAGGGATCCCAATAACACTCAGAACAAACAATACAGCTCAGAAAAGACTAAGAACAGTCAGGAAAACCTCAGACAAATTCAGCAACGCTGAAATATGTCAACTCACTTACAACTCTTGTCAGGCCCACTACATAGGACAAACAAGCAGAAATTTCCTAACGAGGTACACAGAGCACATGAGAACTCTAAGATGTGACAGCACACATTCAACTTTCGCAGAATATCTAATGAACAAAAACCATAACCCCACTAATATCGAAAACGATCAACGCATTCTGAGAAACAGCAACAGTCTATACCGACAACTAACGATAGAAGAAACTTACCACATACAAAAGGCTATAGTCGAAGGGGAAAATGTAATAAATGAAAACACAGCACTCTGCAACAACACACTTTTTACCGCTCTGAGAGAACTGAACAAGGACACAGAGCAGAAAGCACACACACGCGAAAGAACCACCTCCCCATCACACACAGAGACATAAACAATGAACAGAAGTAGTCGTAATTTGCGCTACAGCTTTTCATAGCCTTTCTCGCCTCTCGCGACACACGCGAACAGCAAGATGGCGTAAGATTAAGGATCAGAAACGAAGTGCAGAAGTTTTGTTTTTCTGTGTACAAAGCATCCACAACCCATCCAACGAACGTGAGTACACGAATAACTAAGCAACAGCTAAATACACACCGAAATAACTGGTTTCCACAAACACTACCACAACCCCAAGTATATACAGCTGACATACGAAGTTCACCTTTGAGTATTTGTTTACTAACAGCCGCTCACATGGATGCAGATGACATGATGTGCGCTAAGTATAAAAAGACGGCAACAGAAAAAGAGCACAGAAAATATGTCACAAACAGCGCCAATAATAGCTTAAAAACTCGACAGCAGTTTGGATGCTGCAGCAATTTCGAAATTGAAGTAAATGATTGGAATCGTTGCATCTGCACAGGCCTGCTGCAGCATCCAAACTGCTGTCGAGATTGTACTACTGTAGAAACTGAAGATACGTGTAATTTGCCAGCTGAAGATGGGTGCAAACCCGAAATGCATATTGGCATAAATAAAACGCATTAAAAAAGTGACTGGTTGCTGTATTTTTACAGTGAAATATATAAATACTTGTTTTGCAAATCAAACTGCCTTTTCCTGCTGCTATTTATTTAATATAATCCATACGCTTTTCGCCTTCTACTGTTTTAAGGCATCATCAGCGGGATCTATAATGATACAGTTTTGTTAGTTATAGATCATCAAACAGTTCACTTCGCGATTTTTTGTAAAAAATGTAATTACTTACGATTTGCTGATTTGCGTTTCCTCATATCTAGTCTGGAGGTCACACTATCACTTTCATCACTGTTCTATATTCATCTCTTCGTGTTTTCGCCATCCACACACTGTTCAGCATGTTTGTCACTCTTTTTTGTGGTGGACTATCGTTCTTCTGTGACTCGATACTACTATTTCGTCGTACACTTCTTTTCACAGTGTAAATATACTTGGTTAGCTTGGCGACACATAGGTAAACATACCAAAGACGATGAAACACGTAATGGAGTCGCAATATTTACACTGTGAAAAGAAGTGTACGACGAAATAGTTGTATCGAGTCACAGAAGAACGATAGTCCACCACAAAAAAGAGCGAGAAACATGCTGAACAGTGTGTGGATGGCGAAAACACGAAGAGATGAATATAGAACAGTGATAAAAGTGATAGTGCGACCTCCAGACCAGATGTGAGGAAACGCAAATCAGCAAATCGTAAGTAATTACATTTTTTACAAAAAATCGCGAAGTGAACTGTTTGGTAATCTATACCTAACAAAACTGTTTCATTATACAGTGTGTTACAAAAAGTTACGGCCAAACTTTCAGGAAACATTCCTCACACACAAATAAAGAAAAGATGTTATGTGGACATGTGCCCGGAAACGCTTAATTTCCATGTTAGAGCTCATTTTAGTTTCGTCCACCTACGCTCAATGGAGCACGTTATCATGATTTAATACGGGATACTCTACCTGTGCTGCTAGAACATGTGCCTTCACACGTACGACACAACATGTGGTTCATGCACGATGGAGCTCCTGCCCATTTCAGTCGAAGTGTTCGTGCGCTTCTCAACAACAGCTTCGGTGACCGATGGATTGGTAGAGGCGGACCAATTCCATGGCCTCCGCGCTCTCCTGACCTCAACCCTCTTGACTTTCACTTATGGGGGCATTTCAAAGCTCTTGTCTACGCAACCCCGTTACCAAATGTAGAGACTCTTTGTGCTCGTATTGTGGACAGCTGTGATACAATACGCCATTCTCCAGGGCTGCATCAGCGCATCAGGGATTCCATGCGACGGAGGGTGGATGCATGTATCCTCGCTAACGGAGGACATTTTGAACATTTCCTGTAACAAAGTGTTTGAAGTCACGCTGGTACGTTCTGTTGCTGTGTGTTTCCATTCCATGATTAAAGTGATTTGAAGAGAAGTAATAAAATGAGCTCTGACATGGAAAGTAAGCGTTTCCGGACACATGTCCACATAACATATTTTCTTTCTTTGTGTGTGAGGAATGTTTCCTGAAAGTTTGGCCGTAGCTTTTTGTAACACCCTGTAGATTCCACTGACAATGCCTTAAAACAGTAGACCGAGCGGGGTGGCGCAGTGGTTAGACACTGGACTCGCATTCGGGAAGACGACGGTTCAATCCTGCGTCCGGCCATCCTGATTTAGGTTTTCCGTGATTTCCCTAAATCGCTCCAGGCAAATGCCGGGATGGTTCCTCTGAAAGGGTACGGCCGACTTCCTTCCCCATCCTTCCCTAATCCGACGAGACCGATGACCACGCTGTCTGGTCTCCTTTCCCAAACCAACCAACCAACCAACCTTAAAACAATAGAAGGCAAAACGCGTATGGATGAAATAAAATAAATAGCAGCAGGAAAAGGCAGTTTGACTTGCAAAACAAGTATGGCTAAATACATTTATTTTACTGAGGGCGAACAAGAAACGGTTTTTTCGTTTCCTGAAAAATTTGCAGAAACGGATAAGGCGGGTTTTGTAACCGAGCGCCTCAGATCTACCGTGGGTGGTAGATGAACAACAAAGCACACCTTAAAAGTGGCATTGTACATTGTAATAATATTCTATTGTAATAATATTCTACCTATTTCCATATTTCCAGATGCTGGCTGCCGCCCCCCCCCCCCCCCTCCCCCTCCTGTGGAAGTCGTGTGCTGGTGGCAGACAAGTGGTGGTCAGCAGTAGACCGCCGAACACGTGGCCAAGCGGCACACGTGTCGCGGTTGCATCATTAGGCCGCCTGAGAGTTAAGAGCTCACGTGGTGCGGCGGCTTCCATGTCAAAAGGCCCACAGCAGGCCCGTGGGCGGGTGCTGCAGTGTCCTGCGAGCCAATCATTGTGAATACGGCCGGGCCTGCTACCTGATTCGTAGTGGGGGGCTGACGGCACAGAAGCAGCAACACGAGCCCGGCAGCGACCGCGGTTAAACCCGGTTCCCACGCGCGTCAAAACGGCGCAGCACAGCGTCGGTTGCCGTGGAAAAGCCGTCAGCGCCGGGGCATAGCGAACTCTGCGTCGCGGTTTGCCCATCTCCAACAGCTTACGCTGCCGCGTGCCACGCTGCAGGTCCGAGCCGCCAATCACAGAACGCACTGAACATGACGTCAGTTACGGAACCCCTGGCTATACGAACTTTCACCTAAGCGCTGGCGCGGGCGATGCGGCAGCTATGAAATACTTATAATCCGATTTCAAGAAAACTATTAGGTGAAAAAATTTGAAGCTTCTGCATATCTTCTCTCGATAAAGAACTGAATTTCTTTTGGTTATTCGTCGTGTTTACTTGCTGTTGCTGTATGAGTTGTAAGTGAACCATTACACGAAATTTTATTGAGTGTGTAAGATGGCAAGAACTATTGTCGCGAATAGTAGAAGATAGAATTAAAATCATGTAGGCTGTAGGCTGGAAAATTATTGCTACAGATCAAGCGAGGCGGACGTGACCAGACTATCTCATGTGTAATGTGTAATGTGTACTCGACTAACAAGAGCGGAGTATGCAGTATCACGAGGCTCAAGCACAGTTAGTGGCAACCCTTGGACACAGCACACAGTGGAGAATGGCTAGTTCATCACGTAGGCATCACATGCTGCCGCGTGACTAGCCTACTCAGGGCTCACACCAAAGTTCGGGGGTGCTAGAATCTCCTAGAACAAGTGGTGCCGGGTGCACTACCCCCTATAAAAGCGGATAGCCGCTAGATCGAAGGACAGTGATGGAGTGAGGTACTTAGGACGCCGGTCCACGTTAGTCTGCGTCGGGATGCTGCAAGAGTTGCAGGAGAGTAGTGAGTACAGCAAGTAGGGACTTAGGCTGAATCGACACAGCTGACACTTAGTCTGGTGCGCTCGCCTCTACTGTATTAGGACTTAGGTTTGGGAAGTTAGGGATGGCAACTGCATTGTAGACTGTATATAGAACCTTATTTAAATCACAAGTGCCAGGGGTACTTCCCGTATAATCGTTCTATACATCAAGTGTTCATACATGAAAGCTTCCCTAAGATCCTATCTGAGTTCCGTACTCTAGCTCACCTTGCAGCCTTCTCTACAACGGAGCAGTGAGGGGTTGGCGGCCCACACCACCGAGACCTCATGCCAAGTAAGTTCTCTGACGCGCACCAACACAGTCCTTCCACTCCCTCTCAGGACACGTCAGTGGGACACGACACTATGCCCCTTACATGAAGTCATTAAAGATCACCTAACTCACGTTGAGCGAACAGTAGGGCTGAACAAAAATGACTGACAAGGTACAATGCAACTTGTAGAGGGTATAGCATGGACATATTGGAATAATTAATGTCGGGTGATGGTTTTAAAGTAATTCATACGACATAAAAACTTTGTGGAAACGAGTCGATTTACTGGACGCTAGTTTACCTCAGGGAAGTATTTAGAGTTGACCGTGGCCGGCTGGGGAACGGCGAAGGGAAGCGACAATAGGCAGCTTAGGGCGGCTCAAGCTCTGAGAAAGTCGTAACGCGGTGCGGCCTCCAGCCGCCTTAAGATGAGTGACAGTGAGTGGGTGGTTGACCCCGACTCCACGGAGAACTTGTACGCCTGTTGATAAATGTCCATCATCCCGTCTTCTGTGAAACATGCAAGAAAGCCATGCAAAGCTACGGTGGAGTGGTCAACAGAGGTCAAAATATGCGTGTTCGTGACTATAGCAACTTCACGCTGAATTCACGGTCCGCAGAGTCCGAAGTAAATCAGGTGTAGAGCGACAGAATGAAATACGCTGGCCTCCGATGGGAACGTAGGACCAAGAAATCTGAAGTACCCTTCTGGGAGTCAGAATTGCGGAAAACTTGGTGTTGTGCAGACGCTAACCTTGATGGGTGACCTGGGAGGAGCTAAAATAACAGAAGTTGAGAGGAAGGAAAATTTTGTGGGAATTTGTTCACTTCCCAGAGCAGGCATTGGTCAGCACTGGGAAGCGACGCGTAATTAACGTGACTTGTGCTGCAATTGGCGTAAGTGATTTTGTTGGAGGGGAAACTGAGGCGAAGTCTCAGTAGAGGTCTTCTGTTCCCAGCTTGCCTAGAGTGCGGACGTGGCGTTCTTTACTCAGCTTGCCTGGTAAAGAGTGAGCATCTCTGCAGTTTAGGACCTAGCAAATGGCACGATTGAGCTTGGAGATAGAAAGGTTTGGTTTAGCTACGTACTGAGCAAGATAGCTAGGAGTGAATAGACGAGCGCAGCCTTGCAGCACCACGAGGTCGGCCGACGTCCACACAACGACGCCGCTCCGCCACGCTACATTCGGTGATATTGCGCCTGCTCCGGCCACTGATTAATTTGTTGGTTCACGTCGGCAAAGTTTCCACGAGGGTTTCATGGGACATGTATTGTAGAATTCTTCTCGCACTTCGCATTACGCCTGGGTCAGTCGATAGGAATTATTTTTGAGTTATCGCGCTTTACTCCATGCAAACGCAATTTATTACCACAGCCTGATAGGAGAGTCTTGTAATGTGATGACTGAAGGTCGGGAGTTAAAATAAATTTGTGCTAATCGACTGCATCTGTTTTCAATCAAGTAGTTGAAATCCCAAGTCACTTTCTTCATTAATTTTATGTTCAACATTTCCATCTGGTGTTCAATAACTGAGTATAATATCAATGTGCACCCCTTTTTAATTAAAAGTGATCAATTCTGAATAAATTAATGCCAAAACTGCCACCGCAGTTCAATCAGGAGTCACAGGGCCATATTACTTTTTTGCGTTATCCGATATTACGGCAGTTTTGCACTCTCTGTTGATCTGTTAGTCAGTTAGTTGGGGTGAACACACGCCAAAACCAGCTAAGTGACGGGTGGGGTGTTACAAATGTGTAGTGGTACATCTACATCTACATTTATACTACGCAAGCCACCCAACGTGCCACTGTCATTACATCCCTTTCCTGTTCCACTCGCGTATTGTTAACGGGAAGAACGAGTGGCAGAAAGCCTCCGTGTGCGCTCGAATCTCTCTAATTTTACATTCGTGATCTCCTCGGGAGGTATAAGTAGGTGGAACCAATATATTCGATACTTCATCCAGAAACGCACCCTCTCGAAACCTGGACAGCAAGCTACGCCGCGATGCAGAGCGCCTCTCTTGAAGAGTCTGCCACTTGAGTTTGCTAAACATCTCCGTAACGTTATCACGTTTACCAAATAACCCTGTCACGAAACGCGCCGCTCTTCTTTAGATCTTCTCTATCTCCTCTGTCAACCCAACCTGGTACGGATCCCACACTGATGAGCAATAGTCAAGTATAGGTCGAACGAGTGTTTTGTAAGCCACCTCCTAATGAGTCTCATCCTGGCAACCGCCTAATCAACAATTAATTTTATGTGATCATTCCACTTCAAATAATTCTGTACGCATACTCCCAGATATTTTACAGAAGTAACTGCTACCAGTGTTTGTTCCGCTATCATACAATAAAGGATCCTTCTTTCTATGTATTCGCAATACATTACATTTGTCTATGTTAAGGGTCAGTTGCCACTCCCTGCACCAAGTGCCTATCCGCTGCAGATCTTCCTGCATTTCGCTGCAATTTTCTAATGCTGCGACTTCTCTGTATACTACAGCATCATCCGCTAAAAGCCGCATGGAACTTCCGACACTATCTACTAGGTCATTTATATATATTGTGAAAAGCAACGGTCCCATAACACTCCCCTGTGGCACGCCAGAGGTTACTTTAACGTCTGTAGACGTCTCTCCATTGTGAACAACATGCTGTGTTCTGTTTGCTAAAAACTCTTCAATTCAGCCACACAGCTGGTCAGATATTCCGTAGGCTCTAACTTTGTTTATCAGGCGACAGTGCGGAACTGTATCGAGACTTTGCGTATAGTTTGTTTCAGGTAATACATCACTGCATATGTAATGCAGCTAACATATCGAAATTGTTTTTGAAGTAGAGAGCAGAACGATAGCTGTCGCCATTCTCGAGATAATGGACGACATTCGGCGGACGAGCGGTGAGGGCCCCGCACGCGGGTCGTTCACGACCAATACTTCGCCCTGCTCGTCGTACACAATGCGGTTATATCAGCTGCAAATTTCGTAAACGGTTTAAGAAATCGAAAAGTATGATTTTTTTGCCGGTGATAGCTTCTAAGGAGTCACTTATTTTGTCGCGTGATAATTCATACAAAATTTTTTTCTTTATCGAGATGTGAAAGTAACTACAGTTTTTCACGATGGATCGAGGAACTTTTTTAAACGGCATTTAATACCATATGAAATGAGAATTGTGGTGACATGTAACACATTAGTATTTACTATATCCTATATAGACCTACAGAAACCAAACCGAAACTAATTTACCGGCATATAATAAGATGTATGGTACTAAGTATCTGCAATTATTGATTATTTTGTTTTGTAAGTCTTCCTCAGTGGAGTCTAGAATGATTTAATTTTGTTTTGATATGCGATATTTGTAGATTATAAAACAGTTCAGATCCAATTTTTTTATGTACATAAGTAAATGTTGTGTGACTAGGATCTCCCGTCGGGTAGGCCGTTCGCCGGCTGCAGGTCTTTCCATTTGACGCCACTTCGGCAACTTGCGCGTCGATGGGGGTGAAATGATGATGATTAGGATAACACAACACCCAGTCCGTGAGTGGAGAAAATCCCCGCCCCAGCCAGGAATCGAACCCAGGCCCTTAGGATTGACATTCTGCTGCGCTGACCACTCAGCTACCGGGGGCGGACATGTAACTAAGTGATTACTTACAGTTAATCGAGTTTTTGGTTGACAAATGCGTTTCACATGCTGGTCGCATGCTGGAGATCGCACGCCTATGTTTTCCTACTACAGAGTTATTACAAATGATTGAAGCGATTTCACAGCTCTACAATAACTTTATTATTTGAGATATTTTCACAATGCTTTGCACACACATACAAAAACTCAAAAAGTTTTTTTAGGCATTCACAAATGTTCGATTTGTGCCCCTTTAGTGATTCGGCAGACATGAAGCCGATAATCAAGTTCCTCCCACACTCGGCGCAGCATGTCCCCATCAATGAGTTCGAAAGCATTGTTGATGCGAGCTCGCAGTTCTGGCACGTTTCTTGGTAGAGGAGGTTTAAACACTGAATCTTTCACATCGCTATGCGTGAAACTTGCCCGCACGCGTTCAACCGTTTCTTCGCTCACTGCAGGCCGACCCGTTGATTTCCCCTTACAGAGGCATCCAGAAGCTTTAAACTGCGCATACCATCGCCGAATGGAGTTAGCAGTTGGTGGATCTTTGTTGAACTTCGTCCTGAAGTGTCGTTGCACTGTTATGACTGACTGATGTGAGTGCATTTCAAGCACAACATACGCTTTCTCGGCTCCTGTCACCATTTTGTCTCACTGTGCTCTCGAGCGCTCTGGCGGCAGAAACCTGAAGTGCGGCTTCAGCCGAACAAAACTTTATGAGTTTTTCTACGTATCTGTAGTGTGTCGTGACCATATGTCAATGAATGGAGCTACGGTGAATTTATGAAATCGCTTCAGTCATTTGTAATAGCCCTGTATTTTCGTTTCTTGTACCTGCTATCGTAATCCAGTCTCTCACCACAATTTAAATTTTTGTCTCTCTTAACTATCTGAATAATCTCTTTTCTCGTACATTGTTTCAATCTGTTCATCATATGTGGTGTTGATACGTATGTAATCTTTTATCATTGTGGTGTGTGTTAGCTTTATGTCTATCTTGGTAATGATAATATTAATGGTGGTTTATAGATGGAGCTGAGTTTGGTGATACTACTTCACCAGTAGTTTCAATAACTAACACTCACAGAGTGGTTAAAATACATGATCTTAACACAGCAAAGCAGGATCAACTGTTGGTCGTTTTCAATCATAAAAAAAAGACTACCACCTAACAGGTAATATACTATCATTAAACTAGGTTTAGATGCTGTAATTTGGAATACTAATTGCTGTTATGAGAGTGACAATAAGTTTTCGTTCTGGGGCGATCGGTTTTTGTAAAGCAGTAGTGCACAGTGATAATGTTTTTGCTTTCTCACTATATGAAGCGATAAAGCGAACTGAAGATAAACAAGAAAATCCCTGTCCTACGAAATGCAAGTTATGTCCTTCTCAGAGCATAATTCTCCGATTTTCTGTCCTCTGAATTGTTTTTTCCTATTTCTACTAGCTATTCTCGTTTTATAAACAATTTCCATCAACAATTTCCGTTAATATTACGTCCTTTGAACTGATAATTGATTTGTACAGCGTAATGTGGAAACTGCCGCCAAAATTCGAAATTTCCGCCAAAACTCGAAATTCCTGCCAATAGGTTGGTTGGGGGAGGGTGTAGAGGAGGAGGAGGAGGGGGTTGGGGTCCACTTCGAGGCTGATAATAACATGTGATGTCATCCAGGGGTGGGGATGGGCATGGTCGAGGGCAAGGGTGGAAGGTGTCAGGGTGATTACTTGATCAATTTAGTTAATTTGCATATCAATTTGACATCAAAACTGCGCCGAGGCCCACATCTCCCTACTACTTGCGGGGATCAGTTTGTACAGAAATCATACTGCAGATGGAAGCCGAAGGCCTTGAAAGGGAAGCAATAACTGAGAAGGGAGTGGGGCAGGGTTGTAGTCTATTGGAAGTGCGGTGTTTAAAAATGGGGCATGAGATGTACCTCCTACAAATTTTTATTCCGGAATTTACATCAGCAAAAAGAAATACCCTCCAAATAATGACCTAGAATTTGTGCGCAAAAAAATTTAATGCAAATTTTTATATAGCTAAGAGGCAACGGCCTTGCCGCAGTGGATACACTGGTTCCCGTCAGATCACCGAAGTTAAGCGCTGTCGGGAGTGGCTGGCACTTGGATGGGTGACCGTTCGAGCCGCCATGCGCTGTTGCCATTTTTCGGGGTGCACTCAGCCTCGTGATGTCACTTGAGGAGCTACTCGACCAAATAGTAGCGGCTCCGGTCAAAGAAAACCATCATAACGACCAGGAAAGCGGTGTGCTAACCACACGCCCCTCCTATCCACATCCTCAACTGAGGATGACACGGCGGTCGGATGGTCCCGATGGGCCACATGTGGCCTAATGACGGAGTGCATATATAGCTAGGCGCACTGGTTGGAGTACTTCATCTTTCTCTCTCTGATTATCAAATTACTCAAGCTATTTCTCCCAATAACTTGAAATCTCAGAAATAATCTTATCAGATAGTATCTACTTGAATTATAGACCGTACTAAGGATCACGAAAACGTTTATTTCCAATCAAAGACGAGTTTGGATAGTAATAAGTACATTGCCTGATAAACTTAAATAGCAAAAACCGAGTAAAATTATTTAGGGTTGGGGGAAGTTGAGCAAGGATTTCCGCGACTTTCCTCTTGACGAAATGAACGGAAACTGACTCTAACAAATTAATACAGAAGTGAAAACAGTTTAACCTCACTGGTGTCCGCCCCCGGTAGTTGAGTGGTCAGCGTGACAGACTGTCAATCCTAAGGGCCCGGGTTCGATTCCCGGCTGGGTCGGAGATTTTCTCCGCTCAGGGGCTGGGTGTTGTGTTGTCCTAATCATCATCATTCCATCCCCATCGACGCGCGGGTCGCCGAAGTGGCGTCAAATCGAAAGACCTGCACCAGGTGAAATGTCTACCCGACGGGAGGCCCTAGCCACACGACATTTCATTTCATTTCACCTCACTGGTTGGTGGCTGCATAAACTTGCCAGTACAGAGGCTCTCGCTGTTAAAAACTTTCGACTTCACGCATGAACGAACTGCTGTGCGAAATCACTCTGCGTAAGCTGCGAGGATCTGACCTGAAGCCAACACAAGCTGCAAGATAGCTGATACGACGCGCAGTGCTTCGTCTCAGAAGTGATCTCGAACGGACGGCTAGCTGCTCTGGAACCTGCCCAAGGAGACAACCGTGGCCGGCGTCTTTACTCGACGCCTGTGCTGGCCGAAGTCTCCATTTTGTATGAGGCCAACGGGCGAAGTCTCCGGCTCTCACGTCCGTAGTGTCTTTACTCCACACCGCCAACAGCTGAAGTGCTCTTACTCTACGTTCGCTCCGTAAAATTTCGACGTGAAGCAGACAGAGAAATGTGTCAGAGCACCAGTTAATTACAACCTTTTAGTACTCATATTTCGATAACCGGCGATATATATATATATATATATATATATATATATATATATATATATATATATATATATAAGACAATTTAAATAAGAAGAAATAAATCAGTTTATTTTTGGACATTTATTTTAACATTGATCATTGTTCCGTTAAAATTTCAGCATATCATACTTGATTCATAACTAAACTGGTGCCTTATTTAGGATTGTGTAAATGTGAGTTTGTAATCTTATGGACCACATCAAATAGGGAGCCAAGATTGGGAGACTGCATACAACACTGCATTCATAAAATAACACACGAAGAACGTTGAAACATACGCAAGAGGAAATTAACCACAACCAACGGATTGAATTTTCACCCAAAGAAGTTACGTTCGTAGCGCAATCCTGTCCGTCACGAAACTACCACACACTGGTATACTAAATTCATACTAACTCTCTGTGAAATCTTCCTGAAAAGAATAGCTGAGGGCTATTTGATGCTTACACCACATGCTTCACGTGGTCAACTTGGTTTACACAAAGAGTGTGACGCCACAATAATTTTGATAATTAAAATAAATTACATCGAAAAGCAATTTACAAAGGAAAAACCTCGAACTGGTTACTATCGTCTTACTATTAACCTGAAGGGTCAAACAATTGTATAAGCACGTGGTACTGGTCTCAGAAAGTACACCCCACGTGCGTTGAACATAAAGAAAAGTTGCTACATTGAAAAACATTGTCAAGACGAGACGTTATAATCTCACGCACATTCGCATTTAAGATTGATAATCTTACAGTTACTGATCAATAGGTGGTTTCACTTTACTCACTAGGTAGTGACAAAGCAACTAGCGGAAGATATTCTGAACTTCACACTCGAAATATACTGCGTTGCAATTTAAGATAATATTAGATATTTTAGAGCTAAACCTGAAATAAAGGTGATTAAATTTTCAGTTAGGCTGAACTTAAGGAATCCATTGTCCTATGGACTTAGCAGACACGCGCTTAGCCGGAGATCTTACCGCTTCAGACACTCGCCGTGGACACACTGACCTGGGCTCCTACCGAGCGTGCTTAACAAATACAAACAGAAGTGTCCAGAGAGGCAGCTTCCTATACCAACATGACAAGGGACAGACAGGACCATACTAAGCATAGAAACCTCTTTGCTTCTAGAAAGCGTAGCTACCTGTTCCGACGTTGGTCCTACTGTTCTCTAGCAGACAGGCTTGTCTGCTACCATCAAGCATGCAACTAGAAATACATTTGCTCATTCATTCTTTCACACAGAAGGGAAGGGGGATGACAGTATCTTATCATATACAGTATGTAAAAGAAAGCGGATGTAGGTTCCGTATGAGACTGTGTGACATGAATTACATATAAACTGTGTTTTAAAGTGTAGTAGTGTGACAGATCGTTCTTGTTTATGTGTAAAAGTAACACGTTTCACTGCTCAGTCTCCTCCCAGATAGTCAGAAACACCACAGCAAATTTAGAAGTGGAATGTATGCCGTAAATGACAACAGATTTAAGAAATTAACATGAAAGGAATCCAACAGAGACCTTTCACTTTTCCTCGCAACCCTCTTTAGTGACTGACCATCACGATCACCTGACACAAATTTTCGTCCACTTTGTGACACCGCAGATGATGTTTTCCCCTTTCGTTGTGCCAGCCAGAGTGGCCGAGCGATTCTAGGTGCTTCAGTCTGGAGCGGCGAGACCGCTACCGTCGGAGGTTCGAATCTTGCCTTGGGCATGGATGTATGTGATGTCCTTAGGTTAGGTAGGTTTAGGTTCTAGGGGACTGATGACCTCAGATGTTAAGTCCCATAGTGCTCAGAGCCATTTGAACCATTTCGTTGCATGCAGTGTAAATCTTCGATACTTTGCTTGTTGAAATGAGAGGTGGCCTGCCTTTCCGACGCACACAATGGCCTGCCTCCTCTAATGTTTACAGCAATCATCTTACTCTTAGTAACTCAATTTGGGGAGGTATAGCCGAGAATGGCCATTACAACACTAGTATTGAGAACTCGGAAGATAAGAATGTTTTCCTCTCTAATTGCATGCGGTGGAGTGTTTCTATTCCTTCCCACGCAGCTCCTCTCGTCGCCTGGGCGGTCCGGAAATACAGGAGGGTTGTGCTGGTCAACAAAGGATTATGCCGGCTAGTGTGAGGGACTGGCTGAATGGGGTGGATGCTGCCCCGACATTGTCAAAAGAGCGTGACGAAACGCCCATGGTGGGTTCTGAGGGAGCGCCTGGGGTGAGATATCCCGTTTCTTCGCGGAAATTCGGTGAACACACCATCTGGCGAGCTTCGAGCGAGGCGTGGGAACGACATGAGTTCCCAGGCAGTTTTCGCGGGCAAATTCCCGCGTTTTCTGTAAAAGATTACCTATGATTGGCTCACTCAGAGAAAAGCTCCGTGACGTAGAAAAATCGACGCAGTAATTGGCGCCAAGTATCTCCATTCGTGAAGTAGAAGTGCTTCGGCAATAGAGTGGAATTTTTCACCACTTATTAAGTTGGTGATTGGCACGTATAACCACGGCCATTGTAGTGGGGGTGGTAATGTACTGGGTTCGGCTTGTACGGGTGCTGTGTGAAAGAGTCTAGCCTCGCCTTTCAGTAAGAGTAGGTTACAAGACTGAGCACTAGCCGCTCTTGACAGTCTGCCTTCCCTTGGCTGTCTAATACATTTCTGTAAACGTAGGCTTCTGCGGCCGTTGTCACAGTCAATAAAATTCTTCTGGGTTTGAGGCTGCATTGTTCGAATCCTCCCTCAGGCATGGGTGTGTGTGTTTGTCCTTAGGATAATTTAGGTTAAGTAGTGTGTAAACTTAGGGACTGATGACCTTAGCAGTTAAGTCCCATAATACGAGGGCGGTTCAGAAAGTAACCTCCGATTGGTCACAGTGCGGGTTGTGGGGGGAGTAGCGACGCCATCTGTGCGTTCACGCACTCAACAGGTCAGTCGGCATCAAGCCGTGGTCGAGTGAACGTCGTACCTGCGCTAGTTTAGTTTTTGTGGCAGTTTGAAATGTGTGCTGCAATAGAAAACCCCGCCAAATGTGAAGTGCATGCTGTCATAAGGTTTTTTACAGCCAAAGGATATTCTGCAGCAGCTATTCGTCGTGAGCTTTGTGCCGTGTACGGACCAAGAGTTATGAGTGAAGGAGTTGTCCCTGAATGGGTACGTTTATTTAAAAGTGGACGAGAAAACGTTCATGATGAAGAGAGGAGTGGTAGACCATCATTGGTGACTGATGAACGCGTTCAGACAGTTGATGCAAAACTTCGTGAAAATCGACATTTCTCAATGTCGGAGTTGTCTACTGGTTTTCCACAGATTTGTAAGACTCTCTTATACGAGATAGTGACAGCAAGATTGGGTTACCGTAAGTTCTGTGCACGATGGGTGCCCAAAATTCTTACCGACCACCACAAAACTCAAAGAATGGCCTCTGCATTAGACTTTCTGTCACGTTATGAGGACGAAGGAGAACCATTGTTAAACAGAATCGTGACCGGTGACGAAACCTGGATTAAGTACGTGAACCCTGAGACAAAAGAACAATCAAAGATGTGGGACATTCAAATTCGCCTACCAAACCAAGAAAAGCCTCGCAAGATTTTTCTGCCAGAAAACTGATGGCAACGGTGTTTTGGGATGCCAAAGGGGTGTTGTTGGTTGAATTCATGGAACGTGGTACGACCATTAATCAAGATGTGTACTGTGAAACAATAAAAAAGTTACGACGGGCTATACAGAACAAACGCCGTGGTATGCTGACTTCCGGTATCGTTTTTTTGCACGATAACGCCCGTCCTCACTCTGCTCGCAGAACAACGGCCCTTCTTGAGTCCTTCAAGTGGGACGTTATCAACCATCCACCTTTCAGCCCAGACCTGTCGCCAAGTGATAATCACCTCTTCATGCATTTGAAGAAATGGCTCGGGTCACAGCGGTTTGATGGCGGCGAAGAGCTCAAAGATGCGGTCACAGGCTGGCTCCAGGCACAAGCGGGTGATTTTTATGCAGAAGGAATTTCAAAGCTTGTGAAGAGATACGATAAGTGCCTCAATCGCTATGGAGACTATGTAGAACAATAGTGCAAAGATGTAGTTGTAAGATGTATATATTAAAATATTTTTATTTAACTTGGTGTATTTTTTTAAATCAACCGGAGGTTACTTTCTGAACGGCCCTCGTATTTCACACACATTTGAATTTTTTTTTTTTTTTTTTTTTTTTTGAGGCTGCATTGTCATCTGTAAAATTCCGACGCTTCGGCGACTATTGCAAGACGTCTTTCCTCAGGGTGTATTGCTGTCTGTCAGCAATACGCCCTGAGGAAGGCGCCTTGCAACAGTCGCTGAAGCGTTGGAATTTTACAGATGACAATGCGGTCTCAAACCCAGAAGAGTTTTATTGACTGTAATATATTTCTGTTTAATAGTACCTGTCTGACGAAGTTGCTGAAGTTTTGGTTTCAATGTAACTTTCCGAGTACAGATGCCAATTGAGCGTTGTGCGTACAAATGGCGTAAGTTGTCCGTCTAGAGCTGTTTTGGATAAAGTTGACTTTATCGGAGTTACTGTGTGACTTCGCTTGTTAAAATCAATCACTGTACCGTCAGTGATTGTGTGGCGAGCTTGCTTCGTCTCTCTCAGATGCGCATTTGAACTGCTAAGAAGTCTTTAGTCTGGAACAACCAGGCCAGGATAATTAGCATCGGGCTGTACTCTCGACATTATCATCACCACGACGGGACGTCGAAGCAATCAGCCATCACCTATGGTACGCCAGATCATGTTCTTGCAGTAAAGAAGACAGCCTGATACTGTATGTCTGCAGCACCGGCACATTGGGGAATTTTGCTATGTGATAATCAGGGCTCAGCAGAGCGCGCCTGTTTCCGTTCTTTCTATCTTGGTTCTGTCTTGGGTTTTCATTGTCTGAGCTCTCATTACTGTTACAGCGCAATTAATGTCGGATTTTCTTGGTGTTTTTCTTAATATTTGAGTTTCAAGTAATTGGCTTCATATACCACTTGGTCATAAATGTCACAAGCTGGTTTATGGACAACTTCACCTTCACAGCAATTATCTGTATATCAAATTGACGTAGTGTAAATATTTCATGTGTTTTTCATTTTGAATTTAGTCAGAATAAATCCAATTGTTATCTTGACAGTACTTTCATTCTGTAGTTAGGTAGAGGAACCCTTTCATCTGTCACGACGTTAATTAAACTTTCCACTGTCAAGTTAATGTTTGTTGTTGTTGTGGTTTCAGTCCTGAGACTGGGTTGATACAGCTCTCCGTGCTGCTCTATCCTGTGCAAACTTCTTCATCTCCCAGTACCTACTGCAACCTACATCCTTCTGAATCTGCTTAGTGTATTCATCTCTTGGTCTCCCTTTACGATTTTTACCCTCCACGCTGCCGTCCAGTACTAAATTGGTGATCCCTTGATGCCTCAGAGCATGTGCTACTAACCGATCCCTTCATGTAGTCAAGTTGTGCCACAAACTCCTCTTCTCCCCAATTCTACTCAGTACCTTCTCATTAGTTATGTGATCTACCCATCTAATCTTCAGCATTCTTCTGTAGCACCACATTTCGAAAGCTTCTATTCTCTTCTTGTCCAAATTATTTATCGTCCATGTTTCACCTCCATACGTGGCTACACTCCATACAAATACTTTCAGAAACGACTTCCTGACACTTAAATCTATAGTCGATGTTAACAAATTTCTCTTCTTCAGAAACGCTTTCCTTGCCATTGCCAGTCTACATTTTGTATCCTTTTTACTTCGACCATCATCATTTGTTTTGCTCCCCAAATAGCAAAACTCTTTTACTACTTTAAGTGTCTCATTTCCTAATCTCATACCCTCAGCATCACCCGTTTTAATTCGACTACATTCCATTATACGCATTTTGCTTTTCTTGATGTTCATCTTATATCCTCCCTTCAAGACACTGTCCATTCCGTTCAACTGTTC